>NC_060142.1:394237191-395439691 GCF_021461385.2 Schistocerca piceifrons | reverse complement strand
TCCGTCTGTTTCTCGGGAGGTGTGACCTGAGGTGTAAACATTCACCTAAGGCGGGAGTGCCCTCTGAGAGGGTCCTCACAAGGAAGGAGCGCGCCATCGGAGACGCTGGCAATCACGAGGGATTCCTCCGCAATGGATTTCACTCCATCTGTCTCGGCTTCTGCCCAAAAACGGAAACGTGACCAGCCACCAGTGACAAAAGTACTACCGCCTGCCCCACAGTTCCTCGTCGTTTCTCGATCTGAGGATGGAAAGGATTTTTCCTCTGTCAACCCTTTCGTTATCCAGAAGGGTGTAGATGCCATAGCCAGATCTGTCAAATCTTGTACCAGGTTGCGTAACGGTACCTTATTACTAGAAACTGAGTGTGCCTTTCAGGCACAAAAACTGCTTCGGGCCACACTCCTGTACACGTTCCCTGTCCGGGTGGAGGCCCACCGAACTTTGAATTCGTCTCGTGGTGTGGACTATACTATCTCCCTCAACGGATTGACTGACGAGGAGATTCAATCATTCCTCGCTGAGCAGGGCGTGACGGCTGTCCATAGGGTCATGAAAAAGGTCAACAATGACCTTGTACCGACCCGGACACTTTTCTTGACCTTCGATAGTGTTAAGCTGCCATCGCGCATCAAGGCAGGCTACGAGGTTTTCTGTTCGCCCCTATGTCCCGACACCTACGCGCTGCTACCAGAGTCAGCGTTTCAATCACACTCGACAGTCTTGTTCCAATGCGGCTAAATGTGTCACTTGTGGCAGGGATGCCCACGAGGGTGACTGTCCACCTCCATCTCTTCGTTGTGTGACCTGTCAGGGTGACCATGCCGCATCCTCCCGCGACTGTCCTGTCTATAAGGAAGAACGCTGTATCCAAGAAATTAGGGTCAAAGAGAAAGTGTCCACCTCGGCTGCTCGCAAGCTATTGGCTAGTAGGAAGCCCACGCTGCTCCCAGCGGGGAAATACAGTACTGTCCTCGCCTCTCCTCGGACTACCAGGGAGGTAGCAACCCAGACATGCGATCTGACCTTCAGCACCACGGTCGTCCGTTCGGCCAGTGCTAAGATCGCGCGGTCGACGTCTCCTCTTCCTCCCATCACCCCACAGACACCAGCCCCTTCATCAGCTTCTGCTAAAACGAAGACCCCGAAGTCAGATGCACGGGCCTTCAAGAAGGAACCATCCCGTGCAGACTTCCTACGGACCTCGACCTCCCAGCCTTCGACCGGTACTTCCACCAAACGTCCTTCCAAAAAGGCTCATAGGAAGCACAGTTCCCCTTCTCCGCCACGGTGCATTTCTTCTCCTGCGCCACCCAGCGGTTGCCGCCCCAGGCCGTCATCCGTTTCGCCTGGCCGCACCGCTGGTAGCCGTACATCTGGCCGTTCACCGGCGGAGGAAGCTTCCCCTCCCGGCCATCCTCCCGAGATGGCCGATGAACCTAGACCCAATGGACGATGACTGTCTGCCTATTGATAGCGGCGGCAGTGCTCGCTCGAAGCCAGGCCCTCAGCGGCCTTCGAGGTGACCCCTTCTTTCATCTTCCTTTTCTTACGATGGCACTTATTCACTGGAATATTCGCAGCATTCGCTCCAACCGAGAGGACTTGCAGTTGCTGCTCCACTTGCACCGTCTGCTCGTCGTAGCCCTCCAGGAAACGAAGCTACGCCCATGCGATCAAATTGCCTTGGCACACTACACCTCTGTGCGTTTTGACCTACCCCCTGTGGTAGGTATCCCAGCTCATGGAGGGGTTATGTTGCTGGTCCGGGATGATATTTACTACGACCCCATCACGTTGCACACCGGCCTGCAGGCAGTTGCCATCCGCATTACTCTCCCCACTTATACGTTTTCCTTTTGTACCGTTTACACTCCATCGTCATCTGCCGTTACCAGGGCAGACATGATGCAACTTATTTCTCAGCTACCTGCACCATTTTTGTTAACTGGAGACTTCAATGCCCACCATCCCCTTTGGGGCTCTCCAGCATCCTGCCCGAGGGGCTCCTTGTTAGCAGACCTTTTCAACCAGCTCAATCTTGTCTGCCTCAATACTGGCGCCCCTACTTTTCTTTCGGACACATCTCACACATATTCCCATTTAGACCTCTCTATATGTACTCCCCAACTTGCACGCCGGTTTGAGTGGTATGCACTTTCTGATACATATTCGAGCGACCACTTCCCGTGTGTTATCCATCTCCTGCAGCATACCCCCTCTCCGTGCTCCTCTAGTTGGACCATCTCCAAGGCAGACTGGGGGCTCTTCTCTTCCAGGGCGACCTTTCAGGATCAAACCTTCACAAGCTGCGATCGTCAGGTCGCACACCTCATGGAAGTCATTCTCGCTGCTGCTGAATATTCCATCCCTCACCCTACTTCTTCTCCACGTCGCGTACCGGTCCCCTGGTGGACCGCAGCATGTAGAGACGCTTTACGTGCTCGTCGACGTGCTTTACGCACATTTAAACGCCACCCTACAGTGGCGAATTGTATCAATTACAAACGATTACGTGCTCAGTGTCGTCGTATTATCAAAGAAAGCAAGAAAGCCAGCTGGGCTGCTTTCACAAGCACCTTCAACAGTTTTACTCCTTCTGTTGTCTGGGGTAGCCTGCGCCGGCTATCTGGCACGAAGGTACACTCACCAGTTTCTGGCTTGAAGGTCGCGAATGACGTCCTTGTGGCCCCTGAGGCTGTCTCCAATGCCTTCGGCCGCTTTTTCGCCGAGGTTTCGAGCTCCGCTCATTACCACCCTGCCTTCCTCCCCCGCAAACAGGCAGAGGAGGCTAGGCCACCTAACTTCCGCTCCTCGAATTGTGAAAGTTATAATGCCCCATTCACCATGCGGGAACTCGAAAACGCACTTGGCCGATCACGGTCCTCCGCTCCAGGGCCTGATTCTATTCATATTCAGATGCTGAAGAACCTTTCTCCTGCGGGTAAAGGTTTTCTTCTTCGTACATACAATCGCATCTGGATTGAGGGACATGTTCCCACATGCTGGCGCGAGTCTATTGTTGTCCCGATTCCTAAGCCGGGGAAGGACAAGCACTTGCCTTCCAGTTATCGACCTATCTCGCTTACCAGCTGTGTCTGTAAAGTGATGGAGCGAATGGTTAACTCTCGATTGGTTTGGCTGCTCGAGTCTCGACGTCTACTTACCAATGTACAATGTGGATTTCGTAGGCGCCGCTCTGCTGTTGACCATCTGGTTACCTTGTCGACCTTCATTATGAATAACTTCTTGCGGAAGCGCCCGACCGCGGCTGTGTTCTTTGATTTGGAGAAGGCTTCCGACACCTGTTGGTGGGCGGGCATTCTCCGCACCATGCATACATGGGGCCTTCGCGGACGCCTCCCTCTATTTATTCGTTCCTTTTTAATGGATCGACAGTTCAGGGTACGTGTGGGTTCTGTCCTGTCCGACACCTTTCGCCAGGAGAATGGGGTGCCACAGGGCTCAGTTTTGAGCGTCGCTCTCTTCGCCATCGCGATCAATCCAATAATGAATTGCCTCCCAGCTGATGTATCAGGCTCCCTTTTCGTGGACGATTTTACCATCTATTGCAGCGCGCAGTGTCCACGTGTCCTGGAGCGCTGTCTTCAGCGTTCTCTTGAGCGCCTTTACTCCTGGAGTGTCGCCAATGGCTTCCGTTTTTCTGCCGAGAAGACGGTCTGTATTAACTTCTGGCGCTACAAAGAGTTTCTCCCACCGTCCTTACGGCTCGGTCCCGTTGCTCTCCCAATCGTGGAGACAACAAAATTTTTAGGCCTTACATTTGACAGGAAACTTAGCTGGTCTCCACATGTGTCATATTTGGCCGCCCGTTGTACCCGTTCTTTAAATGTCCTCCGTGTTCTCAGTGGTATGTCGTGGGGAGCGGATCGAACCGTGCTACTTCGTCTATATCGGTCGATCGTCCGCACCAAGCTGGATTATGGGAGCTTCGTATCCTCCTCTGCACGGCCATCCATCTTACGCCGCCTCAACTCCATACAACATCGGGGTTTACGACTTGCGATCGGAGCATTTTATACTAGTCCCGTAGAGAGTCTTCATGCTGACGCTGGCGAATTGCCACTCACCTACCGGCGCGATATACTGCTTTGTCGGTATGCCTGTCGGCTACTGTCAATGCCCGACCATCCGTCTTATCGTTCCTTTTTTTGACGACTCTCTTGACCGTCAATACGGGTTGTATGTCTCTGCCCTACTACCCCCTGGAGTTCGCTTTCGTCGCCTCCTTCAACACCTTAATTTTTCACTCCCTGCAACCTTTCGAGTGGGCGAGAGCCACACGCCGCCTTGGCTCCAGGCTCAGGTCCGCGTTCACCTTGACCTCAGCTCGCTCCCAAAAGAGATTACCCCCGGTTCGGTCTACCACTCCCGTTTTTTGGAACTTCGTTCGAAGTTCATCGACATGACCTTCATTTATACAGATGGCTCTAAGACCAATGACGGGGTCGGGTGTTCCTTTATTGTCGGGGCACAAAGTTTCAAATACCGGCTCCATGGCCATTGTTCGGTCTTCACAGCTGAGCTCTTTGCCCTCTACCAGGCTGTTCTTTACATCTGCCACCACCGACATTCTGCTTATGTCATCTGCTCCGATTCCGTGAGCGCCATCCAGAGCCTCAGTGATCCGTACCCGGTTCACCCTTTCGTACACCGGATCCAACGCTCTCTTCAGCAGCTGGTGGTTTTCGGTTCTCCGGTTACCTTTATGTGGGTTCCTGGCCATGTCGGTATCCCTGGGAACGAAGCTGCAGATGCCGCGGCCAAGGCTGCGGTCCTCCAGCCTCGGACAGCTTCTTGTTGTGTCCCTTCGTCCGATTTTAGCAGGGTCATTTGTCGGCGCATTTTATCGCTGTGGCATGCCGATTGGGCTGCACTTACAGACAACAAGCTTCGGGCCTTAAAACCTCTTCCCGTGGCTTGGACGTCCTCCTCACGCCCTTCTCGGCGGGAGGAGGTAGTTTTGGCCCGGTTAAGAATTGGACACTGCCGGTTCAGCCATCGCCATCTGCTGACGGCTGCGCCGGCGCCGTTCTGCCCATGTGGGCACTTGCTGACGGTTACACATTTTAATGTCCTGTCCAGATTTTAACACACGGCGCCTAGATCTTAACCTGCCAAGTACTTTCGATGCCATTTTAGCGGATGACACACGAGCAGCTGCTCGTGTTCTTCGTTTTATCAATTTGACAAACCTCGCTAAGGACATTTGATGATGCTGTTTTTAAATCCTATGCCTCTCAGTCTGTCTTTTATCGTGTTTTCCCTTTTAGTTGTTGTTGTCAACTTGTGCCTCGCGGTGCAATCTTAGAGTAGTCAGGGCGCTAATGACCATTGACGTCGTGCGCCCTAAAACCACAAAAAAAAAGAACTGGTTCAATTGCTGCGTCAGACTGCTGGCTGAACCTGACCCAGCATCATATGCGATACACAGCCAGTTTCGGTGAAATGTCTTCCACCAATTTATAATAACAGTTTGGCTTAGAAGTGATGGACTGCGGTATTTACTCCTGAATTGTCTCTGAACTGCAGTAACGAATTTGGGTTCCTGAAAGCATAAGGAACACTCTGCACCTTCATACGACTCAATAATGACTGTTTGAATAACGCTTTCGTGCTTGCCATCCAACAGAAATTTCAGGAACTAACAGTAGTAGGCGTGATTAATACTTCAATATATACTGCATTCACTGCTGTAGCAAACATTTACGTTATTTATTTTGCCTTTCCACAATTAAAGGTTACTGTGTAGCTAATTTATAAACACAGTGTGTAATCAAACAGGAGTGGACGCAAGCGCGAATTATAGCATACTCATCATCGTCATATAAGGCCCGCGCATGGCGTGATGGTATTGCTATCACTGGATACAAGATCATTACCAGTTCAAATAGTCGGCAATTTGGACAGCAGGTGTTAAATTTGCGGCATGTTACGGGGAGTGGCTGCGCTATAGCTTCTAGATCTCCATAACGTTACGTTTCAACAAGATAATGCAATGCCACATGTTTTCTGTGCTGTCGTGGCCTACCGCAATATACACTGAAAAGCCAAAAACTGGTACACCTGCCTAATATCGTGTAGGGCCCCCGCGACAGAAGTGCAGAAATGCCGCAACACGACGTGGCATGAACTAGACTAATGTCTGAAGTATTGCTTGAGGGAATTGGCACCATGAATCCTGCAGGGCTGTGCTCGCAGCTCGTGGTCTAGTGGCTAACATTGCTACCTCTGGATCATGGGGTCCGGGTTCAATGCTCCGACTGGTTTGGGATTATCTCTGCCCAGGGACTGGATGTTTGTTGTTCTCGTCATTTCATCATCACCATCATCATTCGTAACAGTGGTTCGACTGGATTGCGTGAAAAATTGGACTGTGTAGTAACTGAGCTTTGTACGGACGCTGATGCCCCCCCCTGCGGGTCCGGGGTAAGAATAGGCCCGAGGTATTCCTGCCTCTCGTAAGAGGCGACTAAAAGGAGTTTCAACCATTTCGGCCTTCCATGTGATGGTCCCCCTTGAGGTTTGACCTCCATTTTTCAAAATTCTACAGAAGTACGAGCCTTTTGGGGAAGGACGCCTTACGTGGTGTCTCACTGGTCCTCAGTGCACTGAGACCTTGGCACTCAGCATTGTAACGGCGTTGTAACCAGACCTGCTATTCCTCAAATTGGGCCTAAACGCCTGATGGGTTGCACAAGTTACGCCCATAGTGCGTCCCCATCTGCACCTACGATCATGATGGACTTTCCATGGCACCCGAAATCCAGCACGGTAGCCAGCCCGTTGTTGTGGGGTCGTCATGTACCCTCTAGGTTGTAGCCCCCTGACAACACAGGGATCGTACTGCTGATACCTGAGCTGCACCCTCCCCACGTCGGCCAAGGAGTAGATGCCCGTCTCCTTGGGGCATCAGGACTCCTGGCAATGGTCATCCTGCCAGGTGGACCTTGCTGAGGCTGGGTGGCGCCTGTGGGGAGAGCCCCTGGTTGGAGTGGGTGGTATCGGGGCGGACGTTTCGCAGATGAAATGTCAACATGTATCGGGTCGCTCTGTGGCCGAGTCTTTTAAAAAGAAAGGTACTGTCTCTGGTTCTGGTTCTCCTGCCCCTTCCCCCTTGGCCACTCCCTGGGAAGAAGGACAGGCCCGCCGGCTTGGGGCGAAGTACTTCCCCCGCTATTTAGTCTGTTCTCGGACCGATGGGGGGACGTTCGCCACCTCCAAGCCCATGTTCTTTGTCCAGCACATCGAGGACATCTTCGGGGAAATCGAGGCTCTCAGTAAAATGTGTTCGGGGTCCGTTCTTATAAAGACCACCTCCGCCACTGTCGGCGGCGCTCCAGGCGTGCGACCGACTAGGGGACATCCTAGTGTCCATTGTCGCGCATCTGGCACTGAAGAGGACGCAGGGGGTTATTTTTCATCGCGACCTCCTGCTGCAATCTGATGAGCTCAGGGCCAACCTGGAGCGCCGAGGCTTGCATTTCGTCTGGCGAGTCCAGCGTGGCCCTAAAGACCATTGCATCGACACTGGGGCCTTTATCCTCGCCTTCGAGGGGGACGTTCTCCCAGAGGAGGTAAAGGTGGTGTGCTACCGGTGCGACATGCGACCTTACGTCCCGCCTCCTATGCGCTGCTTTCGGTGTTTGTGCTTTGGGCACATGTCGTCACGGTGTGGGGCTGAGCCCCTTTGTGGCGATTGTGGACGTCCTCTTCATGAGGAACATACGTGCACCCCACCACCTCGGTGCATCAATTGTCCTGGCATCCACTCGCCTAGATCTTTAGACTGCCCCGTGTATCAGATGGAGAGGAAGATCCAAGAATTAAAAACTTTGGATTGCCTCTCTTATTCTGAGGCCAGGAAAAAGTATGACCGCCTCCATCCTGTGACATTGACAACTTCGTTTGCTCCTTCCACAGTATCCTCACCCCTATCCTGTCCCCCCTCCACCTCCTCACCCCATCTGGGGTCTATGCCTCCGCCTCCCAAATCCCTCCCTTCGAAATCCTCCTCCCTCGTGGCCCCCATGATTACCGGCGTCTCCAATGGCGCGCTCCTCCCTTGTGGGGGCCCTCACTGAGGGCACTCCCGCCTTAGGTGATTGTTCACACCTCAGGTCACACCTCCCGACAAACGGATGGAGGGACCAATCGGCACTTTCGGAAGGTATCAGCTCGGGTAATCACCCCTCCCTGGGCCTGGCCGTTACCAGGGGGTACGTACGTGTCCTACCTATCTACCCGGGGCGGGGAATTACGCGTTACCCCGTCACTGGCTACGCATGGAAGCGCGTGGGTCGGCCTTCAGACACGCACAGGGAGGAAAAAAGAGAAAGAGAAAGGGAAAGGAAAGAAGAGGGGTCTCAAACGCCGCAGCGGAGAAAAGGGCAAAGAGAAGAGGGAAGGAAAAGAGAAGGACAGAGGAAGGACGAAGACTTAAAAGTGTAGAAAGCAAGGAATTTGTAACAGTTTCGAGCGTCCGTCTCCGAACGTAGGCACAAACCATACTCCCAGAGGGGGAGAAAGGGAAGGAAATAGCCAGAGGAGAGGAGGGGGGGCGAAGATGGGGGACGGGGAGGGAGGAGGAAAGGGAAGGTATGCAGCCCAGAAAGGAAGGAGGGCCACATTAGCTCGGGGTCCCGTGCTCGCTACGCATATATCCACAAAAGAGTTGTGGACCCCCTGGGTGGCACCTGTGACATAAAAGGTACAACTGCTATAAAGCAGAAAGTACGTATGGGAATAGAAAGACTAACCAAGCCTTAAAAGAAGGGTAAAAACAGAGTAAAAGGGGAAGAAAAGAGGATTCCGGTCAGGGATGTGAATCGGGAATCTCTGAACACTGCCTACGGTGGGAGACACCCAAACACTCACCGCCCTGCCCCAACACCAGAGGGAGATTAAAAACCTTAAAACTGAGAATAAAAACCACTCTCCCGGAGGAAACCGAGAACCAGAGAGACCATCCGGGAATCGTCAGCCAACATCAAAGGTAAAGTGTGGGAGAGTCTGTACTTAGCACGCAGAGCCAAAAGAAGGGGGCATTCAACCAAAATGTGGGCCACTGACTGGAAGGCTCCACAACCACAGAGCGGGGGTGGCTCATCACGCAAAAGAAAACCATGGGTCAGCCTGGTATGGCCAATGCGGAGACGACAGTGTGGTCGAGTCCTTTCGGGAGAGGCGAGAGGAAGAACGCCATGGGCCTGGTGTCACCTTAATTGCACGAAGTTTATTAGACAGGGGAGTAGCCTCCCAAGAATTGGCCCATGACTGTGCGAAGTGGGATTTGATGTGAAGCCGTAAATCCGCTGCAGGAGGGGTTACAGAAAACAGGGGGTAAGTAACTGCTCCCCCAGCCAAACGATCAGCGAGCTCATTACCCGGGATACCCACATGGCCAGGGACCCAAAGGAAGTCAATGGAACAAGCAGGACGGTGAATAGCAGCGAGATGGTCATGGATGGCAGAGACCAAGGGATGGCGCGAAAAACACCGGTCAATAGCAAGAAGGCCACTCATTGAGTCCGTACATAACAAAACGCGGTTGTGTTGGGATTGTTTAATAAAGGTAAGGGCCTGGGAAATTGCCATCAATTCCGTAGTAAACACCCCACATGTAGGTGGCAGCAGATGACTTTCCGTTCCAACAGAGGACGTGAAGGCATACCCAACATGATCAGCAGATTTAGAGCCATCAGTGTAAAAAACAACAGCATCCCGAAACTCCCATAAAATTTGGCGGAAAAAGGAACAGAACAGCACTGGGGGGGGGATGGAATCTTTCGGACCTCGGCGGAGATCCATCCGAATTCGAGGCCGAGGAACTAACCAAGGAGGGGTGGAGGGGAGGGAGCGAGGAAGACAGGACAAAGAAGGAAGCTGAAAATCACGGCAAAGAGACGCAAGGCGCAGCCCAACCGGTAAACCCGCCCGAGGGCGGGAGTCGGGTGGGCGACGTCCATGGTCTGGGAACAGGATAGAATAGGAAGGATGAGTGGGAGAAGAACGGATAGTGAGGGCATAAGATACCAGAAGCTGGGACCGCCGAACAGAAAGGGGGGATCCCAGCTTCAACCAGGAGACTATCAACAGGGCTAGTAGGGAAGGCACCGGTGGCCTAACGGATACCACGATGGTGGACTGGATCCATCACGTGCAGTGTGGAAAGAACAGCTGAACCATAAACTTGACAACCACAGTCCAAGCGAGACAGAACTAGAGCACGATAAAGACGGAGGAGGAGGGAACGGTCCACACCCCAAGAGGAGTGGGCAAGGAAGCGAAGGACATTGAGTTTACGGAAACATCCTACCTTCAGGAGTCTGATATGGGGCAGCCAAGTGAGCTTGTTGTCGAAAAGAAGACCCAGGAAACGAAACTGTGGAACCACAGGCAATCGTTGTGCAGCGAGATAGAGCTCTGGATCAGGGTGGATCGTAGTATGGCGACAGAAGTGGACCACCCGCGATTTTAAAGGAGAGAATTGAAACCTATGGGAGAGGGTCCATGCAGAGGCACGCCGTATAGCCACCTGGAGCTGCCGTTTTGCAGATGCCATCGAGGAGGAACTAACCCAAATGCAGGAATCATCCACATACAGGGCAGGAGCGACCAAGGGACTGACAGAGGCCACAAGTCCATCGATAGCAATGAGGAAAAGGACACTCAAGACAGAACCCTGTGGGATGCCCGTCTCCTGGGTCCGTGGAGAACTAAAAGCAGTACCAACTCGAACTCTGAATGACCGATGGATCAGGAACTGGCGGATAAAAATCGGGAGTGGGCCCTGGAGACCCCACTGATGAGGGGTCAGTAAGATGTGATGGCGCCAGGCCGTGTCATAGGTCTTGCGAAGGTCAAAAAACACTGCAACCAAATGGCGGCGCTGGGAAAAAGCCTGCCGAACTGCGGATTCCAAGCGAAGTAAATGATCGATTGGAGATCGTCCCTCTCGAAAGCCACACTGGTAAGGGGACAATAGATCCCGAGATTTGAGGACCCAATTGAGCTGACGGGCTACCATCCATTCAAGTAACTTACAAACAACATTGGTCAAACTAATTGGCCGATAGCTGTCAACAGATAGGGGGTTCTCACCAGGCTTAAGGACAGGATCCACAATGCTATCCCTCCACTGAGAAGGGAAGTCACCCTGGAGCCAGATACGGTTGAACACCTGAAGAAGATGTTGCCGTTGTGGAGCACTGAGATGTTGAAGCAGTTGGTTATGAATGGAATCTGGGCCAGGCGCCATATCATGAGAAGAAGATAGAGCAGGAAGAAATTCCCATTCGGTAAAAGGTTCGTTGTAAGATTCTGACTCACAAGTGGTGAAACATAAGGTGGGAGCTTCAGCCTGCTGTTTTTGATGAAGGAAAGCAGCTGTATAGGAGGCTGACGCTGATGCCACTGCAAAATGAGTCGCAAGACGTTCTGCAAGAACTAATGGGTCCGTACAAAGGCCACCTGGGAGGCGAAGGCCTGGGAGGGTGGACTGCCGATGGCAACCTTGGAGAGAGCGAAGTGTAGCCCATGCCCGTGACAGAGGGGCAGTGGAACCAAGGGAAGAAACGAATCGTTCCCAACATATCCGCTTGCTCTGTTTGATTAAATAACGGGCTTTAGCGAGAAGGCGTTTAAAGGTAGTAAGGCTGGCTATGGATGGGTGCCTCTTAAAGTGTTGCAAAGCTCGACGGCGATCACAGATGGCAACGGCAATAGCCGTACTCCGCCACGGGACTTCCCGGCGACGAAATGGTCCAGATGAGCGCGGGACAGCAAGGCTAGCAGCGCGAACAATCGCGTCAGACACGTCACGGAGGACGTCATCAATACAACCCGACAAAGAGGGAGAAAACGCGACCTGTGCAGTGTATAGAGGCCAATCGGCGCGTTGGAAAGACCAACGAGGCAACCTGGCCATCGGGGTACGGGAAGGGAGCGTGATAATCAACGGGAAATAGTCACTATCACAAAGGTAGTCGTGTGGCGACCAGTGTAATGAAGGGAGGAGAGAGGGAGAAGAAAGAGAAAGATAAATGGCAGAAAAGGTACCATGACCGGCACTAAAATGAGTAGGGGAGCCATCATTAAGAAGGCACAGGTCGTGGTCTGCAATAAATTGGTCTATAAGAAGACCTCGTCTAGATGGAAAGGCACTGCCCCACAAAGGATGATGAGCATTAAAATCCCCAAGGAGGAGGAAGGGAGGAGGAAGTTGCTGAAGAAGGACGGTTAAGGTAGCAGGTGTAAGAGTCCTGTCAGGAGGGAGATAAAGATTGCAAACTGTGATTGCAGAGTCGAAGTGGACCCTAACAGCAACCGCTTCCAATGTAGTTTGAAGAGGGATCCACATGCTAGCAATGTCTGTGCAGACCAATGTACAAACGCCACCAGAAGCCCACAGGGGTCTGACCCGATTTGACAGAAAACACGGAACCCACGGAGGGTCGGTGAGTGAGCATCAGTAAAATGAGATTCCTGGAGAACCACACAAGCTGCAGAGTAGGACGAAAGAAGGGATTTCAATTCTGGAAGGTGACGATAGTATCCATTACAATTCCATTGGAGAACCACAGAACGATGGTTTGAATGGGGGCCGAACACGCTAAATCCAGTCATACCGCCGGGTCCCCACCCGTCACCGACAAGGAGAGGGCGACATCCATGAACGACAGGTCAGAATCCGGTTGTGAAGTCGGGGAAGGGACCTCCGGTGACACCAGAGGCTCTTTGTCCCGGGACTTCTGTTTCTTCTCCCGTTCAGGCTGAGATCGAGGAGGGCTGTGTGGCATGAAGGAGCCAGCTGCAACAAGATCAGGAACAGAAAGAGACCGGGCGACCTGGGGGGCGACAGACCGCGGCTCTCGCGGTCGTCGCGCGGCAGCAGACCTTTTGCCTGGAAGGTGCCCGGAAGGGGCATCCCGGGAGAGGCACCCTTGACCGGCAGACGCCGAAGGAGTGGGACACTTCTCCGGCTGAGGAGGGGGAGCAGTGCCCATAGGAGAAGGTGTGGGAGCCGCAGGGGAGGGGGGGGGAGGAGAAGGGTCCGGACTGGAGGTAAGGAAGGGGGAGGAAGGGGAGCTTTCGGTATGTTCCAGCTCGAAGGACGTGGGGATGGGGTGTGGTGCAGGAGATGACCGACACAGGGGAAGTGGTCGCTCGAATAGGTGTCAGAAAGGACATACCACTCGAACCGACGGGCAAGAGTGGTAGAACAGATCGAGATGTCCAAGTGGGAGTAGGTATGAGTAGAGTCCGAGAGGAAAGTCGGGGCTCCAGTATTGAGGCAGACAAGATTGAGATTGTTGAAGACATCCGCTAAGAGAGAGCCCCTCTGACAGGATGCAGGAGAGCCCCAAAGGGGATGATGGGCATTGAAGTCGCCAAACGATAAAAACTGCGGAGGAAGCTGAACAAGCAGGTGCATCGTGTCAGCCCGACTAACTGCGAAGGACGATGGAGCGTAGACGGTACAAACGGAAAAAGTAAAGGCAGAAAGAGTAATATGGACAGCTATTGCTTGGAATGGGGTGGTCAATGGGATGGGATGGTAATAGACATCGTCTCGAACGAGCAACATGACCCCACCATGAGCTGGAATACCGTCCACGGGGTGAGGTCAGACCGCTCCGAGGTACAGTGGGTAAAAGCAAGATGGTCAGTGGGGTGCAACTTGGTTTCCTGGAGACCAAGGACGAGCGGACAGTGCAGGTGGAGGAGCAGTTGTAATTCCTCCCGATTAGATCGTATACCTCTTATGTTCCAATGTAACAAAGCCATCGCTAGTCAGAAGAAAGGGGGAACGAAACGGGTGAAGAGCTGGTCATCTCGACGGCCGTGGAGAGCCAGGTTTCGAGGGAACAAAGCTACAACCAGCGGGAGGCGGATCTTGTTCCATCGAGTCGTCGCCAGCTGCGGCCGCTTTCCCGGGTTGCGTAGGATGGGCAGCATCATTCGCCAACAAGAGGCCAGCCGAACGCCTGGCAGCAGAGCATCCCGGCGAAAATGAGGACGGCTGGGAGCAGCGACTCACGGATGGAGCGTCAGACGAAACGCGCCGGGGTGGAGAGGGAATAAAGACTTCTTCTTGGAGGCCTTCTGGGAAGTCTGATGAGGCACGGGGATGGTGGGCTGGACCCGAAGAAGGTCCTCACGCGCGGGGTCCGTTTTGGAACGCCAGACCTCGGAAGCCGGGGTCCGGAACGTTTCCCCGATGGACGCCTGAGAAGAGCATCGCTTCTCAGGCGGCGGAGGGGGGGGGGAGGAGGAAGGGTGGCCCCTGGGGGATTCTTCCGCAATGGTTTCCTCACCTTCCACTATGTCTACTCACAAACGTAAGTTCACTGAGTCTCAGCCACAGACAGTTCTTCCATCGTTGCCACAGTTCCATGTTGTTTCTCGGTCTGACGACGGTCACGACTTCTCCACGGTCAACCCTTTCATTATTTAGAAAGGTGTCGACGCAATTGCAGGTCCTATAAAGTCTTGTTCCCGATTAAGGAATGGCACCCTGTTGTTAGAAACAGTCAGTGCCCTCCAGGCACAAAAATTGCTGCGTACTTCTCTGCTCCACACCTTCCCTGTCCGGGTGGAACCGCACCGTACCTTAAATTCCTCGCGTGGAGTCGTTTATACACGCTCCCTCGATGGATTGTCTGACGAAGAAATTCAGCACTACCTGTCTGACCAGGGCGTAACGGCTGTTCATAGAGTTATGAAAAGGGTTGACACGAACATCATTCCAACCCGCACTGTCTTCTTGACATTTGACAAAGTTCAACTCCCATCGAAAATCAAAGCAGGCTATGAGATAACTTCCGTTCGCCCTTACGTCCCAAACCCTACGCGTTGCTATCGATGTCACCGGTTCAATCACACCAGACAGTCCTGTTCCAATCCGGCCAAATGTGTTACGTGTGGCAAGGATGCCCATGAGGGTGCTTGTCCACCTCCATCCCCTCGCTGCATCAACTGTATGGGTGACCACGCTGCTTCCTCTCGAGATTGCCCTGTTTTTAAGGACGAAAAGCTCATCCAGGAAATACGAGTGAAGGAAAAGGTGTCGACCTTTGCTGCTCGAAAATTATTCGCCAGTCGACAGCCCACCGTGCCTCAGACAGGAAAATACAGCACTGTCCTTGCTTCTCCTCGGCCAACAAAGGAGGCGGCCACGCAGACTTGCGACCTCAACTTCAGTGCCACCGTCGTCAGATCGGCCAGCGCAAAGATCACCCGTTCAACCTCACCACTTTCGCCTGCCCACTCTATGGCTCACCCTTCGTCGGGTTCTGCTAATCTCGAGCCCAAAAGTCAGACACCAAGACCTCCAAAAAAGAGCATACTCGTGAAGAGTTTTTACGTACCGCAACTTCACAACCATCGGTTCCTCCTTCATCTAAACATCATACTTCCAAGAAGGCTACAAAGAAACCCAGTTCCTCTCCTTCTCCGCCAAGGCGTGTCCCATCTACAGCGCCACCTGGCGGAAATCGCCCTCGGCCGTCTTCTGTGTCGCCGAGGCGCACTGCTGGTGGCCGGTCAACCGGCCGATCGCTGGTGGCAGGAGCTGCTCCTGACCAACCTATGGATCAGGATCTTCTGCCTTCGGCTGAATGCCATTCCATGCTGTCGGTCGCTAGCTCCGAGCAGTCTTTGAGTTGACAGCAACTTTGGTCACATTCCTCCATTTTCTGTTCACCCCATGTCCATTATCCACTGGAATATCCGCGGCATTCGAGCCAATAGGGATGAATTGTCGATCCTCTTACGATCCTACTCGCCGGTCATCTTCTTTCTTCAGGAAACAAAGCTGCGTCCCCATGACCGCTTTGTTCTCCCTCATTTTAAGTCCGTCCGATATGATCTCCCCTCTGTTGAAGGCACTCCAGCACATGGAGGAGTCATGATTCTTCTCCATGAAACTCTCCATTATTACCCAATCCATTTAAACACTTCCTTCCAAGCTGTCGCTGTCCGCCTTTCTCTTTCCGGATACACGTTCTCTCTTTGTACTGTATACATTCCATCGCCCACACCAATGGCACGAGCTGATCTCCTTCATCTTCTTGGTCAGCTTCCACCCCCCTATATGCTGGTTGGGGACTTCAATGCCCACCACCCGCTTTGGGGATCTCCACATCCTTGTCCACGTGGCTCACTATTGCTAGACGTCTTCCACCAAGCGGATCTAGTTTGCCTCAACACTGGGGTCCCTACATTTTTATCTGCCTCCACGACAACTTTATCTCATTTGGACCTTGCGGTCGGTACTGTTCCGCTAGCTCGGCGCTTCGAATGGTTCGCCCTTGATGATACACACTCGAGTGACCACTTTCCATGTGTCCTTAGACTGTAGCCTCAACTGCCATACATGCGCCCGCGACGCTGGAAGTTTGCCCAAGCTGATTGGACACTTTTTTCGTCTCTAGCGACATTCGATGACCGTCACTTTCCCAGCGCCGACGATGAGGTCACCCATATTACCGACGTTATTCTTACAGCTGCGGAACATTCAATACCACGCACCTCCGAATTGCCCCGGCGCCCCCCAGTTCCTTGGTGGAACGAGGCATGCCGTGATGCAATACGTGAGCGGCGACGTGCTCTCCGCGTTTTCCGCCACCATCCTACTTTGGCCAACTGTATCCGCTATAAGCAGTTCCGTGCGCGATGCCGTCGCGTCATCCGCGATAGCAAGAAGGCAAGCTGGAAATTCTCTATTAGCTCATTTAACACCTTCACTCCCTCCTCGGAAGTTTGCAGTCGGCTTCGACGGTTCTCGGGCGCGCCTAGTTTCTCCCCGGTCTCTGGGCTCACTGTCGCGCATGATACATTCGTGGACCCCGTCGCAATTTCTAACTCGTTGGGTCAGCACTTTGCTGAGATTTCGAGCTCTTCCAATTACCCGCCAGCGTTTCTCCCAAAGAAACGTGCAGCGGAAATGCGACCTCTTGCTTTGTTGTTGCTGTGGTCTTCAGTCCTGAGACTGGTTTGATGCAGCTCTCCATGCTACTCTATCCTGTGCAAGCTTTTTCAGCTCCCAGTACCTACTGCAACCTACATCCTTCTGAATCTGCTTAGTGTATTCATCTCTTGGTCTTCCTCTACGATTTTTACCCTCCACGCTGCCCTCCAATACTAAATTGGTGATCCCTTGATGCCTCAGAACATGTCCTACCAACAGATCTCTTCTTCTAGTCAAGTTGTGCCACAAACCCCTCTTCCCACAAATTCTGTTTAATACCTCGTCATTAGTTATGTGATCTACCCATCTAATCTTCAGCATTCTTCTGTAGCACCACATTTCGAAAGCTTCTATTCTCTTCTTGTCCAAACTATTTATCGTCCATGTTTCACTTCCATACATGGCTACACTCCATACGAATACTTTCAGAAATGACTTCCTGACACTTAAATCAATACTGGATGTTAACAAATTTCTCTTCTTCAGAAACGCTTTCCTTGCCATTGCCAGCCTACATTTTATATCCTCTCTACTTCGACCATCAGTTATTTTGCTCCCCAAATAGCAAAACTCCTTTACTACTTTAAGTGCCTCATTTCCTAATCTAATTCCCTCAGCATCACCTGACTTAATTAGACTACATTCCATTATCCTTGTTTTGCTTTTGTTAATGTTCATCTTATATCCTCCTTTCAAGACACTGTCCATTCCATTTAACTGCTCTTCCAAGTCCTTTGCTGTCTCTGACAGAATTACAATGTCATCGGCGAACCTCAAAGTTTTTATTTCTTCTCCATGAATTTTAATACCTACTCCTAATTTTTCTTTTGTTTCCTTTACTGCTTGCTCAATATACAGATTGAACAACATCGGGGAGAGGCTACAACCCTGTCTTACTCCCTTCCCAACCACTGCTTCCCTTTCATGTCCCTCGACTCTTATAACTGCCATCTGGTTTCTGTACAAATTGTAAATAGCCTTTCGCTCCCTGTATTTTACCCCTGCCACCTTTAGAATTTGAAAGAGAGTATTCCAGTCAACATTGTCAAAAGCTTTCTCTAAGTCTACAAATGCTAGAAACGTAGGTTTGCCTTTCCTTAATCTTTCTTCTGAGATAAGTCTTAAGGTCAGTATTGCCTCACGTGTTCCAGTGTTTCTACGGAATCCAAACTGATCTTCCCCGAGGTTGGCTTCTACTAGTTTTTCCATTCGTCTGTAAAGAATTCGTGTTACTGTGTTGCAGCTGTGACTTATTAAGATGATAGTTCGGTAATTTTCACATCTGTCAACACCTGCTTTCTTTGGGATTGGAATTATTATATTCTTCTTGAAGTGTGAGGGTATTTCGCCTGTTTCATACATCTTGCTCACCAGATGGTAGTTTTGTCAGGACTGGCTCTCCCACGGCCGTCAGTAGTTCCAATGGAATATTGTCTACTCCGGGGGCCTTGTTTCGACTCAGGTCTTTCAGTGCTCTGTCAAACTATTCACGCAGTATCATATCTCCCATTTCATCTTTATTTACATTCTCTTCCATTTCCATAATATTGTCCTCAAGTACATCGCCCTTGTATAGACCCTCTATATACTCCTTCCACCTTTCTGCTTTCCCTTCTTTGCTTAGAACTGGGTTTCCATCTGAGCTCTTGATATTCAGACAAGTCGTTCTCTTATCTCCAAAGGTCTCTTTAATTTTCCTGTAGGCGGTATCTATCTTACACCTAGTGAGATAGGCCTCTACATCATTACATTTGTCCTCTAGCCATCCCTGCTTAGCCATTTTGCCCTTCCTGTCGATCTCATTTATGAGACGTTTGTATTCCTTTTTGCCTGTTTCACTTACTGCATTTTTATGTTTTCTCCTTTCATCAATTAAATTCAGTATTTCTTCTGTTACCCAAGGATTTCTACTAGCCCTCGTCTTTTTACCTACTTGATCCTCTGCTGCCTTCACTACTTCATCCCTCAAAGCTACCCATTCTTCTTCTACTGTATTTATTTCCCCCATTCCTGTCAATTGCTCCCTTATGCTCTCCCTGAATCTCTGTACAACCTCTGGTTCTTTTAGTTTATCCAGGTCCCATCTCCTTAAATTCCCACCTTTTTGCAGTATCTTCAGTTTTAATCTACAGGTCATAACCAATAGATTGTGGTCAGAGTCCACATCTGCCCCTGGAAATGTCTTACAATTTAAAACCTGGTTCCTAAATCTCTGTCTTACCATTATATAATCTATCTGATAACTTTTAGTATCTCCAGGGTTCTTCCATGTATACAACCTTCTTTCATGATTCTTAAACCAAGTGTTAGCTATGATTAAGTTGTGCTCTGTGCAAAATTCTACAAGGCGGCTTCCTCTTTCATTTCTGTCCCCCAATCCATATTCACCTACTATGTTTCCTTCTCTCCCTTTTCCTACACTCGAATTCCAGTCACCCATGACTATTAAATTTTCGTCTCCCTTCACAATATGAATAATTTCTTTTATTTCATCATACATTTCTTCAATATCTTCGTCATCTGCAGAGATAGTTGGCATATAAACTTGTACTACTGTAGTAGGTGTGGGCTTCGTATCTATCTTGGCCACAATAATGCGTTCACTATGCTGTTTGTAGTAGCTTACCCGCATTCCTATTTTCCTATTCATTATTAAACCTACTCCTGCATTACCCCTATTTGATTTTGTGTTTATAACCCTGTAGTCACCTGACCAGAAGTCTTGTTCCTCCTGCCACCGAACTTCACTAATTCCCACTATATCTAACTTCAACCTACCCATTTCCCTTTTTAAATTTTCTAACCTACCTGCCCGATTAAGGGATCTGACATTCCACGCTCCGATCCGTAGAACGCCAGTTTTCTTTCTCCTGATAACGACATCCTCTTGAGTAGTCCCCGCCCGGAGATCCGAATGGGGGACTATTTTACCTCCGGAGTATTTTACCCAAGAGGACGCCATCATCATGTAATCATACAGTAAAGCTGCATGCCCTCGGGAAAAATTACGGCTGTAGTTTCCCCTTGCTTTCAGCCGTTCGCAGTACCAGCACAGCAAGGCCATTTTGGTTATTGTTACAAGGCCAGATCAGTCAATCATCCAGACTGTTGCCCTTGCACCTACTGAAAAGGCTGCTGCCCCTCTTCAGGAACTACACGTTTGTCTGGCCTCTCAACAGATACCCCTCCGTTGTGGTTGCACCTACGGTACGGCTATCTGTATCGCTGAGGCACGCAAGCCTCCCCACCAACGGCAAGGTCCATGGTTCATGCTTTATCCTCTCAAAATCGCGAAAGCTATAATACTGTTTTCTCCATGCGGGAACTCCAACATGCACTCTTCTTCTCGCTCCTCCGCCCCAGGACCGGATGGTATCCACGTCCAAATGTTGCTGCATTTATCAACCCATAGTCTGCATTACCTCCTTCGCCTTTATAATCGAATTTGGACCGACAGTACTTTTCCCAGACGATGGCGGAAGCTATCGTCGTTCCCGTTCCTAAACCTGGAAAGGACAAACATCTCCCCTCTAGCTATCGCCCCATTTCTCTCACGAGTAGTGTCTGTAAGGTTTTGGAGCGTATGGTGAATTACCGTCTAGCGTGGTGGCTGGAATCCCGCAGTCTTTTAACACTGCCCAATGCGGATTCCGAAAGCATCGTTCTGCCGTTGACCATCTTGTTGCTCTCTCCACTTATATCATGAACAATTTTCTCCGGAAACGCCAAACAGTAGCAATATTTTTTGATCTGGAGAGAGCATATGATACATGTTGGAGGACAGGCATCCTCCGCACACTGTTCTCTTGGGGCTTTCGAGGTCGGCTGCCCCTTTTTCTTCGCGAATTTATGGCAGAGCGCACATTTAGGGTGCGGATGAACACTACTCTCTCCCGTACTTTCTCCCAAGAAAACGGGGTACCCCAGGGCTCCGTGCTGAGTGTTGTACTGTTTGCCATTGCCATCAATCCAATTATGGATTGTGTCCTTCCTGATGTCTCGGGCTCCCTCTTTGTGGACGATTTTGCGATCTACTACAGCTCTGAACGGACCAGCCTTCTTGAACGACGTCTTCAAGGATGTCTCGATCGCCTCCACTCTTGGAGCATCGAAACCGGCTTTCGTTTCTCTCCCAGTAAGACCGTTTGTGTTAATTTTTGGCGACGTAAGGAGTTTCTTCCGCCCTCCTTACATCTAGGTCCTGTCAACCTTCCGTTTTCAGACGTCGCTAAATTCTTGGGTCTTACGTTCGACAGAAAACTGTGCTGGTCCTCCCACGTTTCCTATCTTTCGGCTCGCTGTCTACGATCCCTTAACACCCTCCGTGTCCTGAATGGTACCTCGTGGGGAGCAGACCGAGTGGTCCTTCTCCGCCTCTATCGCGCCTTAGTGCGCTCAAAATTGGGTTATGGAAGCATAGTCTACTCCTCTGCTCGGCCGTCTATTCTTTGGCGTCTCGACTCTATCCACCACCGTGGATTACGTTTAGTATCTGGAGCTTTTCACACTAGCCCTGTGGAAAGCCTTTATGCTGAGACTGCTGAACCTCCGCTGTCCAATTGGCGAGCAGTCCTTCTGAGTCGTTATGCTAGCCATCTGTCTTCCATGCCTGCTAATCCAGCCCATAACCTTTTTTTCGACGCCTCCTTTGATGTAGGGTATGCAGGCCGCTCCTCCTCCCTACTACCCCCGGGAGTCCGCTTCCGTCATCTGCTCCATTCTCTTTCCTTCCGCTTTCCTAAAACCTTCTTGACAACTTGGGGTACAGCACCGCCTTGGCTCCGTCCCCGGATCTGCCTGCTCCGTGACCTTTGTCGATATCCCAAGGATGGTACCCCTTCACTTGTTTATCGTTGGGCATTTGCTGCTCTATGTGCACAAATGACGGACGCCACATTTATTTACACCGACGGCTCGAAAACCTCGTTAGGTGTAGGGAGTGCCTATATTGTTGGCGACACACCAAATCACTTTCGGCTTCCCGACCTGTGTTCGGTTTATACTGCGGAGCTTTACGCTGTTCTCCAGGCTGTCCACTACATCCGCCGCCATCAGCGGATACAGTACGTAATCTGCTCAGATTCTCTCAGCTCTCTCCTCAGTCTCCAAGCTCTTTACCCTGTGCACCCTCTGGTCCACCGGATTCAGGACTGTCTGCGCTTGCTCCACCTGGGGGGCGTCTCGGTGGCGTTCCTCTGGCTCCCGGGACACATTGGTATCTGTGGAAATGAGGCGGCCGATGTTGCAGCCAAGGCTGCAGTCTCTCTTCTTCGGCCAGCTATTCCATTGATTCCTTTCGCCGATCTACGAAGCGTTTTATGTCGTCGTGTTGTTCATTTATGGCACGCGCATTGGTCAACACTTCCCCATAATAAATTGCGGGAAGTGAAAGCTCTTCCTTGTGCTTGGACCTCTTCCTCCCGAACGCGTCGTCGGGAGGAGGTAATTTTAACTAGACTCCGGATAGGGCACTGTCTTTTTAGCCATCGACATCTTTTAAGCGGCGATCCTCCCCCACTCTGCCCCCACTGCTCTCAGCTGTGGACTGTAAGACACCTTTTAATTGAGTGCCACTATTTTAATCCGTTACGCTCCCGTCTACAGCTATCGCCTGATATATCGTCGATTTTAGCAGATGACACGCGCTCAGCCGACCGCGTTCTCCAGTTTTAGTGCCAGTGAAATGACGTCAGTCATTTGAACCTTTTTTTGGGGACAACCAACCCCTTCCTGTAGTGGATTTTTAAGCCTTCCTTCTGCGTTTAGTTTCTCCAATTTTATGACTTTGTTCCCATTGCTGCTGGTTTTCAATTTCGGTTTTTTACTGTTTCCTAAATCACGGGCTGGGCGCTAATGACCATAGCAGTTTTGCGCCCTAAAACCAAAACAAAAAGAAAAGTCACAGGTGGTCTTGCCTATGCTGCTTCAGCATAGTGTTGGGTTCGTTCTCTTGCCGACTTCCCTCATTTTTTTTTTTTTTTTTTTACCAACGACAACGTGACTGCCCTTTTACGTTTCTCCCTTTTTCCGTTTTATTGTTCTGACTTTTCTGAGATGTCGCATTAGCAGAATGGAGTATATTTGAAAAAAGGGACTGATGACCTTGCTGTTTGGTCCCTTAAACCTCAAACAACCAACCAACCATACCGAAAGCTGACTGGGGACTTTACTGCTCCCTGGCGACGTTTCCGGACATCGATTTTCTCAGTTGTGACAGTCAGGTCGAATACCTCACGGCTGTTATCATCAATGCTGCCGAACGTTCCATTCCTCGTACTACCTCTTCTTCACGTCGCGTTTCCGTCCCCTGGTGGAATGAGGCTTGTAGAGACGCTATCCGTGCTCGACGACGTGCTTTACGCAGCTTTCGCCGCCATCCTACGTTGGCGAATTGTATTGGATACAAACGACTCCGAGCGCAATGCCGTAGAGTCATCAAAGACAGCAAAAAAGCTTGTTGGGCCTCTTTCACCAGCTCCTTTAACAGTTTTACTCCCTCTTCTGTCGTCTGAGGTGGCCTGCGCCGGCTGTCGGGCATTAAGGCCCACTCCTCGGTACCTGGCCTGACTTCAGGTACTGAGGTCCTTGTTGATCCTTTGGATGTCTCCAACGCCTTCGGCCGCTTTTTCGCGGAGGTTTCAAGCTCCGGCCATTACCACCCTGCCTTCCTTCCCAGGAAAGAGGCTCGGCGACCTTTCTTCCACTCGCTGAATCTGGAAAATTATAATGCCCCCTTTACTATGCACTGTCCCGGTCCTCTGCCCCGGGGCCAGATGCCATTCACGTTCAGATGCTGGCCCACCTATCTCCGGCAGGCAAAAGCTTCCTTCTTCGTACCTACAATCGCGTCTGGACCGAAGGTAAAGTCCCCACGCGTTGGCGTGACGCCGTCGTTGTTCCTATACCCAAACCCGGGAAGGATAGACACCTTCCTTCTAGTTACCGCCCCATTTCCCTTACAAGCTGTGTCTGTAAGCTGATGGAGCGCATGGTTAACGCTCGGTTAGTTTGGATTCTTGAATCTCGATGGCTACTTACCAATGTTCAATGCGGCTTTCGTCGCCGCCGCTCCGCTGTTGACCACCTTGTGACCTTGTCGACATTCATCATGAACAACTTTTTGCGAAAGCACTAAACGGTAGCCGTGTTCTTCGATTTGGAGAAGGCTTATGATACCTGTTGGAGAGGAGGTATCCTCCGCACTATGCACAGGTGGGGTCTACGCGGTCACCTGCCCCTTTTTATTGACTCCTTTTTAACAGATCGCAAGTTTAGGGTACGTGTGGGTTCCGTCTTGTCCGACGTCTTCCTCCAGGAGAACGGAGTGCCTCAGGGCTCCGTCTTGAGCGTAGCCCTTTTTGCCATAGCGATCAATCCAATTATGGATTGCATTCCTCCTAATGTCTCAGGCTCTCTTTTTGTCGATGACTTCGCGTTCTACTGCAGTGCCCAGAGAACATGCCTCCTGGAGCGCTGCCTTCAGCGTTGTCTAGACAGCCTCTACTCACGGAGTGTGGCAAATGGCTTCCGGTTCTCTGAAGAGAAGACGGTTTGCATCAACTTTTGGCGATATAAAGCGTTCCTTCCGCCATCCTTACATCTCGGTCCCGTTGTTCTCCCATTCGTGGAAACAACTAAGTTTCTAGGGCTCACACTGGACAGGAAACTTTGTTGGTCTCCGCACGTCTCTTATTTGGCTGCCCGTTGTACACGTTCCCTTAATGTCCTCAGAGTTCTTAGTGGTTCATGTTGGGGAGCGGATCGCACTGTCCTGCTTCGCTTGTATCGGTCCACAGTCCGATCAAAGCTGGATTATGGGAGCCTCGTCTACTCGTCTGCTCGGCCATCCCTCTTACGCCGTCTCAACTCCATCCACCATTGGGGGTTACGTCTTGCGACCGGAGGATTCTAGACTAGTCCCGTCGAGAGTCTTTATGCTGAAGCTGCCGAATTACCATTGACCTACCGGCGCGACGTACTGCTTTGTCGGTATGCCTGCCGGCTGTTGTCAATGCCCGACCACCCCTCTTATCAGTCCTCCTTCGCCGATTCTCTCGACCGTCAGTATGGGTTGTATGTGTCTGCCCTGCTGCCCCCTGGAGTCCGCTTTCGTCGCCTGCTTCGACAATTGGATTTTGCCCTACCTACCACCTTCAGAGAGGGTGAGAGCCCGACACCACCGTGGCTCCAGGCTCTGGTTCATATTTATCTCGACCTCAGCTCACTCCCGAAGGAGGGTACTCCGGCTGCAGTGCATTGCTCACGGTTTGTCGAACTTCGTGCGCGACTTGCCAGTCACACCTTTATTTACACTGATGGCTCCAAAACTGACGATGGTGTCGGCTGTGCCTTTGTCGTCGGGGCCGGCGCCTTTAAATACCGGCTCCTCGACCAGTGTTCCAGCTTTACGGCCGAGCTTTTTGCTCTCCAGCAGGCCGTTCAGTATGCCCGCCGCCACCGCCACTTATCGTATGTACTCTGCTCTGATTCACTCAGTGCTCTTCAGAGCCTTGGAGCTCCATATCCGGTCCATCCCTTGGTGCAACGGATCCAGCAGTCCCTCCATTCTTCTGCTGCTGATGGCTCTCCTGTCAGCTTTCTGTGGGTTCCCGGCCATGTAGGAGTGCCTGGGAATGAGGCTGCTGATGCTGCAGCCAAGGCTGCAGTCGTCCTGCCTCGGCCAGCCTCCCATTGTGTCCCGTCA
This sequence comes from Schistocerca piceifrons, assembly GCF_021461385.2. Classification (NCBI taxonomy): domain Eukaryota; kingdom Metazoa; phylum Arthropoda; class Insecta; order Orthoptera; family Acrididae; genus Schistocerca; species Schistocerca piceifrons. The sequence continues at coordinate 395,413,994 of NC_060142.1, read as the reverse complement.
TCTGACATTAGTGGGGTTGTTTGTAGGCGGCTTGTGTCTTTGTGGTGGGATACTTGGTCATCACTTCAAGGAAACAAGCTCCGGGCAGTAAAACCGTTCCCAACTGCTTGGACAACCTCCTCCCGACCATCTCGGCGAGAAGAGGTCCTTCTGACCAGGTTGCGGATTGGGCATTGCCGGTTTAGCCACCGCTACCTGCTCTCCGGTGACCCAGCCCCGCAGTGCCCTTGTGGTCATGCATTAACAGTGCGCCATGTTTTATTGTCGTGTCCCCGTTTTAGTCAATCTCGTGTTGTCCTGTCTCTGCCATCTACTTTCCAGGATATTTTAGCTGATGACGCTCGAGCAGCTGCTCGTGTTCTTCATTTCATTACTTTGACTGGCTTGTCCAAAGACATCTAACTCCTTCACTTATTTTATCTGCATCTTGAAACGTCCCCTTAGAACAATTATACATGACTGTCCTTAAACTGACACACAATATTTTTAGCGCAACGCAATCTGACTTTCAAAACTCCCTACTAAAGAATGGCCCTGACAAACATTAAACTATACCTTTCACAAATCACTTACCTCACAAAAATCTTCGCTGCACAAGCTACTGCAATACAGCGAGCGCCACTACTGCCAGCTAAATAAAAGATTCAAACTACTGAAGGCACTAACTACTGATAGGGGTAGTTAGCAAATGAAAGATATTAATAGAGAGCAAACAATGTATTTACCTTAATATCATCACAAATCATAATATATATATATCAGTTCATGACAAACTGCAAACCTCCGCCATCTCTCTCCCCACATCCATCACTGCTGGCGGCTCACCTCCAACTGCGCAACGCTACGCACTGTTCACAGCCAGCTGCCGCTGCCCAACACTACAATGGCAGACAACAATGCAAACTAGCCACAGACTGCACACAGCACAGCCAGTGATTTTCATATTGAGCGCTACGTAACGTTGCCAATAAGAAAACATAAACAGCCTACTTACATAGCCCCCATGCTCCCCACAAAAATTTTTACAAATGGTGTTGGGCACTGGCCAATACAGATTTGACAAAAATTTTTCACAATTACAGTAACAAAGATATAAAATGCACACACTTATTAATATTATGTTGGTCAAAAGATCAAAATTTCTCACAGTCCATAAAGACAGTCCACATTGTTCATCACAGTAAAAATGCAGAGTTTTTCTCAAAGTCCAAGCAGTAAAAGAAAATGCACATAGAAGTAGTGGATTTCCATGCAGTCTTGAAGAAGTAGTGTTGACCTTCCAACGGAAAGACAGTGCTCACTCTCGACATGCAGACAGGTAATGGGCCACACCAGAGCAAACCCACAGCAGAGTCATTCGAAGTTTGGAAGAATATTGGTAGGTAGGTCATCACAGAGCAGACCCACTGTAGTCCTGGTAGAGATTACGGTATTGGTGGGCCACCAGAGGTGCAGACCCCACTGCAGTCCTTGTAGAAATAATGGTATTGATGAATCATCAAAGATGTAGACCTACTGTAGTCCTTGTAGAAATAATGGTATTGATGGATCATCAAAGATGTAGACCCACTGTAGTCCTTGAAGAGATGGCCAGCAGCCATCTGTTGTGACTGTGCAGGTGCACAATCACCATTGAAGAGTCTTGCGGAGAATATAGCAAGTCCATAAACCACCACTTGTGCACTCACAAAGTTTTTGAAATTGTCCTTAGAACCAGCAATGCTGTTATCCAGTCCCTTGCTGAGTTATTAACACACGTGCAAACACTAACAGTCCCTACTTCTCACGTATTGTCCACATACTATGACCAACAGAAACGTGTGCAGTGAAATGTAACTAACAAGTTAATAATGTCATGAACTGGTGACAATTACAATTTTATAACATAAGAATACAATTACAAAGGTACAAAATACATCATTGAAAACATAATAATACAGATAACATTTGTAGTACAGGCTTTACAAAAGAATAGAAATAAACATATACATCAGTGTTACAAAAATAGTGACATAAGTACATACATAAAATAATGAGAATAGTTTTCGAAACATTAATTTCACACATGAACATTGAAACAGAGCAGAATTGTAAACAACTTTACAAAGAAAATAACATATTATTAATGCAACTTATATTTGAGGATAACAGTATTCCTCCTCATAGTGAATATAGCCAATAAGAAAACATAAACAGCCTACTTACAATCTTTGTAAGAACTTTCTGGTGTGTCCCCCCCCTTGAGTTGAGCGCCCTTAAACCCCAAACAAACAAAAAAAGCTGATCAAACATCGTCGTCGTCGTCGTCGTCGTCGTCGTCGTGCAAGGCTGTCCATAAATCCGTAAGAGTACGAGGGGAGGAGATCTCTTCTGAGCAGCACGTTGCAAAGCATCCCAGATATGCTCAATAATGTTCATGTCTGGGGAGTTTGGTGGCCAGCGGAAGTGTTTAAACTCAGAAGAGTTTTCCCGTAGCCACTTTGTAGCAATTCTGGACGTGTGGGGTGTCGCATTGTCCTGCTGTAATTGCTCAAGTCCGTCGGAATGCACAATGCAGGTGATCAGACAGGGTGCTTACATGAGTGTCACCTGTCAGAGTCGTATGTAAACATATCAGGGCTCCCATATCATTCCAACTGCACACGCCCAAAACCATTACAGAGCCTCCACCAGCTTGAACAGTCCCCTGCGATCATGCAGGGTCCATGGATTCATAAGGTTGTCTCCATACCTGTACATGTCCATCTACTCGACATAATTTGAAACGAGACGTACGCGACCAGGCAACATGTTTTCAGTCATTAACAGTCCAGTGTCCATGTTGAAAGGCCCACGCGAGGTGTAAAACTTTGTGTCGTGTTGTCGTCAAGAGTACAAGAGTGGGCCTTCGGCTCCGAAAGCCCATATCGATGATGTTTCGTTGAATGGTTCGCACGCTGACACTTATTGATGACCCAGCATTGAAATCTGCAGCAATCTGGAAGAGTTGCACTTCTGCCACATTGAACGATTCTTTTTAGTCGTCGTTGATGACCTGTTCTTGCAGGATCTTTTTCCGGACGAAGCGATGTCGGAGATTTAAAGTTTTACCGATTTCCTAATGTTCACGGTGCACTTGTGAAATGAAATGGTCGTAAGGAAAAATTCTCGCTTCATCGCTATCCCGGAGATGCTGTGTCCCATCGCTCCTGCGCCGATTATAACAGCACGTTCAAGCTCACTACATTTTGATGAACTGCCATTTCAGCAGCAGTAACCGATCTAGCACACACTTGTTGTCTTATATAGGAGTTGCCGACATCAGCGCCGTATTCGGTCTGTTTAGAATTTATTGCAAAATTGAAATTGTCAATGTTTAATTCAGGTTTTATTAGAAAATTGTTGATTTGTAACGTGAAACAGAGGGAAGCTGTATCGAAAATAAAAAAAACAATAATACAGACTTGTCATGTAGAGCTAGAAAATTCAATTTATTAAGAAAAAATAAAATAAAAAAGTTAAAATGAAAACAGCCATTGCTTCGATACTTCGCGGTTGGGAAAATAAGTGGCCCGGAGAAAAAGTTCCAGAGTACAAAGAAACATAGCTGAGGAAAGGGAACACGGTACTAATCTGACTGTAACAGATGTTGATAGTGACGACCATTCATCTCTTGGCACTTTTGGGCCTTGGTCATAAAGTTGCTGAAGGCGGATCGAAGCTGGACTTCTGGAGTTTCTGCAGTCTCACCCGAAACGTTCTACTGCAGTCCTTGATGACTATGAGGGGTGTTGAGCTACATCTTAGACTCGAGGGCTCCCCACACAAGGTAATAACACACTGTCAGATAACGTGACCTGGATGGCCAGCTAGGGCCACGACGAGACTGCATGTCAAGGTGGAGTGTTCGTCCACATGACCACATGATGTGCCGGGCTCTTGCGACAGGCGTCAGGTTGATTTGGTAGGACTCTGAAGCATTATCTGGTGAACTGCAGTCGTATTTTCTGGTGTGTGGGAAGGTTACGGACTGTTTTCTGACTTTTTCAAAACAGATCCTGTGTGAATCCGTTTTAGGACTAAGCGTTGCGTGGCACTATTTGCTGCCACTTTGACACCATAACTGACCACACCGTTTCCACTACTTTATTCCCACGTAACTTTCCACGACGAACACCCGCTGCTCCACTGAGAGTACCATCGTCCCCTTTGCACTGCTCCACTCACACTGACACAGCCCACGCTACGCTCTGATTCGGTGTGGATCACTCGGCGGGTGTATATGTGGTGTGTTTTCGCCCCACCTGTATAAAATATGTTTCTGTTATTCGTGAACAACTTTCCCACTTATCAATAATAACAGAAAACTCTTGCCATTGGTCACAACAAAAACAATGTATATATGCAGACTGAACAGACGAATAAAAATTTGTACCAAGGCTGGCTTTGGAATCCAGGTCTCTCGCTCGCTAGGCTAACAACTACGCCTTCCTGGCACAGTGGCTTTGCACAACTGCGTAGACTTTCCTAGTACGCCTTCCTCCTCAATCCATATTCGCATTCACACCTCAACCTACTTGGTATTCCCCCAACCTCCAACAGCACTGCAGAGGGTCTCCCACTGTACTGGAAGAGCATCTCAGCATCCAGTGAAACGGGACATCCTGCCTGAAACCCAAGCACAAGAGCTTTAATCGAATGAAATTATATTGTCGCAGAAGCTGAGTAGCAGTCGCCGTAGGGTGGTGGTTATGATACTAGACCGTTGCATGGAGGGTCTTGAGTTTTTTACCGTTTTAAAGGGAAATGAAGGACGAGAGATTGGGTTCAATGTCTGTTCCACTTCTTCCCTTATGACTTGTTGAAGCGTCTCGGTTTTTTGCTCTCCGTGCAATCCAAGTGCCTTCTGAACTTCCTCTCACTATCTGACGAACATTTGTGAAATCAGTTTCCTCCTCCATCACAGCCATCGATACGACGTATGGAAGCCGTTCCAAATTCTTGCGTGTAATTCTTTTTTGATGCATTTTCTCGATATACTGGCACCATTTTATGAAGTCGTCTGCTGTCGAAACCTCCTTCAGGAATAGGGCTTGATACATGTCCTCAGCAACACCCTTCGTGAAATGTGCAACCTTATCCTTTTCCTTCATTCTAGGATCCACTACTTCACACAGCTCCAAGACACTTTGAATGTAGGATGCTGTCGTTTCTCCTGGACGCTGTGCCCTGCTCTTTAATTTATCTTCAGCCTTGCACTTCTGTCGTTGTGTGTCGCCGAAATACACTCCTGGAAATGGAAAAAAGAACACATTGACACCGGTGTGTCAGACCCACCATACTTGCTCCGGACACTGCGAGAGGGCTGTACAAGCAATGATCACACGCACGGCACAGCGGACACACCAGGAACCGCGGTGTTGGCCGTCGAATGGCGCTAGCTGCGCAGCATTTGTGCACCGCCGCCGTCAGTGTCAGCCAGTTTGCCGTGGCATACGGAGCTCCATCGCAGTCTTTAACACTGGTAGCATGCCGTGACAGCGTGGACGTGAACCGTATGTGCAGTTGACGGACTTTGAGCGAGGGCGTATAGTGGGCATGCGGGAGGCCGGGTGGACGTACCGCCGAATTGCTCAACACATGGGGCGTGAGGTCTCCACAGTACATCGATGTTGTCGCCAGTGGTCGGCGGAAGGTGCACGTGCCCGTAGACCTGGGACCGGACCGCAGCGACGCACGGATGCACGCCAAGACCGTAGGATCCTACGCAGTGCCGTAGGGGACCGCACCGCCACTTCCCAGCAAATTAGGGACACTATTGCTCCTGGGGTATCGGCGAGGACCATTCCCAACCGTCTCCATGAAGCTGGGCTACGGTCCCGCACACCGTTAGGCCGTCTTCTGCTCACGCCCCAACATCGTGCAGCCCGCCTCCAGTGGTGTCGAGACAGGCGTGAATGGAGGGACGAATGGAGACGTGTCGTCTTCAGCGATGAGAGTCGCTTCTGCCTTGGTGCCAATGATGGTCGTATGCGTGTTTGGCGCCGTGCAGGTGAGCGCCACAATCAGGACTGCATACGACCGAGGCACACAGTGCCAACACCCGGCATCATGGTGTGGGGAGCGATCTCCTACACTGGCCGTACACCACTGGTGATCGTCGAGGGGACACTGAATAGTGCACGGTACATCCAAACCGTCATCGAACCCATCGTTCTACCATTCCTAGACCGGCAAGGGAACTTGCTGTTCCAACAGGACAATGCACGTCCGCATGTATCCCATGCCACCCAACGTGCTCTAGAAGGTGTAAGTCAACTACCCTGGCCAGCAATATCTCCGGATCTGTCCCTCATTGAGCATGTTTGGGACTGGATGAAGCGTCGTCTCACGCGGTCTGCACGTCCAGCACGAACGCTGGTCCAACTGAGGCGCCAGGTGGAAATGGCATGGCAAGCCGTTCCACAGGACTACATCCAGCATCTCTACGATCGTCTCCATGGGAGAATAGCAGCCTGCATTGCTGCGAAAGGTGGATATACACTGTACTAGTGCCGACATTGTGCATGCTCTGTTGCCTGTGTCAATGTGCCTGTGGTTCTGTCAGTGTGATCATGTGATGTATCTGACCCCAGGAATGTGTCAATAAAGTTTCCCCTTCCTGGGACAATGAATTCACGGTGTTCTTATTTCAATTTCCAGGAGTGTATTTGCGCAGTTCCGCCTGGAATGCTTCCCAGCTTATGAACGTCTCATCGTTCTCACACCATTGCTTGGCAGTGCCCTCCAAATAGAAAAATACGTTAGCCAAACACACGGTGTCATCCCATTTGTTAAATTTGTCTAACACTCATATACCTTCAGCCGCTTGTTTGGATCTTGGCCATCGTTACCACAGAACCCGGAAGGATCTCTCATGTGGTGGCACACAGTTGCTGTCATCGTAACGTCCTCTTCTTCTCCTGTCTCCGGTAGATTGCGATCTGTTGAATATGGCTCGACTCAGGTTTTTCGCCACGTAAACGGCGGCTCTATTGTGGCCTGATGGGAGCCACTGTGTCGTCGATAATGTGCGGCATCACAAGTTCCAATACCCAGCGTCTCCACCAGAATGTCACGTAGAAGAAGGTACAATTAGATGGACGATCACTAACTTCACTTAACGAAGGTTTATACAGCACTTGCACATACTAGATCGCGGAGCGAACTACCTCCAGCCAGAACACATACGGTATATATATATATATATATATATATATATATATATATATATATATATATTACAGCTACAGAACATTCCAGTACAATGATTCTTGCCTTTTGTGGATACTTCTAGAATGTACTCGAACCGAATATAGAAATTTTACAGTTCACGGGAGTTTTGAACTCACGACCCTCCATGCAACAGTCTAGTATGATAACCACTACACTACGGCGACTTTGCAACTCAGCTTCTTCTGCGACAATATTGTTCCAGAGACCTCGCTTCGCTGCTGACATGCTATTCCAATACAGCTGGAGGGCGTGTGCAGTGCTGCTCGAGTTTAGGGGGTGAATACCAAGTGGGCTGATATGTCAATGCAAATTTGGATTGCGAACAGAGGCGTGCAAGGATACTCCGTGCAGTTGTATTAAGCCAGTATGCTAGGGTGACGCAGTGGCCAGCGCATCTGCCTATTGAGCAAGAGGCCAGCTCCGAATACCTGACTAGGTACAAATTTTCGTCACTTCAGTCTGCATATATACATCATAGATGTTTAGGACTTGGAAAGGTCCCTGGAATTATATGGTTTCATCTGATTATGAAAAACGTTCTACTGGTTACAAAGTAACAACACTAATTGTGTAGATTTTTTATATTTGTGCATGTGAAAGTACTTGTATCAAAAGTAATTGGTTTGCTTACATAATTGCACAAAAGGTAAGAGAGCAACTAATTTTTATTACTTATAAAGTGCAGTTTATATTTTTAAGGAAATATACAATGGACGAAAACTAACGATGTGCGGTTGTAACTATCTGTAAAATAACAAACAATAAAACGAAAAACCAAGAAAAGTCGTCGGTACCCACTTCCTCTCTCGCAGATTCATTTATGTTCCTTTCCCTTCCAAAGCTACCAATACTAAAAGCAATCCTATCATTTACTACGCCTTTTATGTACTGCACCAGAACTACCGAACCGCAGTTTTCGTAAAGCGTAACTATAAATGAGATGGATTAATTCCGTCACAGAGTTGAATCAGAATAGGATGACGCACCCGAAGCTGTCACGCAGGCTCAGTTCTACTGTATGCCCATACGGGTTTCAACAGTTATTGCTGGCAGATGTATCAGCACTATGTAGTAAATTTCGCAACCCGTGTACCTTCAAATCACGTACAAATTTAATCATGTGTTCGTCCTACTCTGCTGTATATTCACAATAAGCAAAATTTCCTGCGGCCAGCGATGTTTCGCGTGGCACTATCAGGAAGCACTTGCTTTTAGCTGGGCTACGAGCAAAGCAGCCACACTACATACAGGCTTAGTGTTCCGCCGCAACGTAGTACAGAAGGCCACGGGAAGACGAAAAAGGAGGATAAATAATGCAGCGTTGTATTTGCTCCTGGCAGCGCACTCCGCCTTGGTATCGTATGCGAGCCTTGCGTTTACTTGGAGAGCGGCAACTATCTGAGTGCATTAGGAGATGGCGAAGATCGGAAATAATTATGTGCGTCACGAAGCGGAGATGTAGCTTACAGTCAAAAGAAGGCATAAGGTCTAAGTAAGAGGCACCGATAACTCTAGCAAGTTTATAGAGAGTTCAGTCTAGATCCCTGTATCGGCATCCACAGAAATTTACCGTAGAATGGACAAATTTCTGAAACTGCCACTTTTTATGTAACTTATTTGGTGAGTTTGAAAACGAGTAGTGCCTTCAGTACTAAATTTGATAAGAATCTCACATAACTTATTGTACCTCAAATGACTCATTGTTATCTGGTTAATATTTGCAATATGGATTACTTTGATACCTGAACAGATGTATGTACATCTTTGTTATCACTGTGAATATTAATGAGACATTTTTAAATAAGTATAAAATTTCAGCCTCGTAGATTAAATCCATCGTATCAAACGAGTTATGAAATAGAGCTAGAAAAGAATCACAAAAGACTGTCATAGTCTTATAATGAAGTATGAAACGGAAATTAAAAATCTGGATCAGAAAAGTCTGTTGCATAAAACGGAAAAAGCCATCAATAGTGGAGGAATGGGCTGTAAACTTTGAAATACAGGTTTTTATATTTTATGTCATCTAGTAACACCCATTTCTTCGCGTAAATGGATTCATTTCACCACTTTCATGCTGTTACAACACAGAGTAGAATTTTTTTATTAAACTCATTCGTTTTGTCTCCGGCAAATTCATGTCATTCCAGAGACAGATGCAGAATCAGGAAGCGAGCCATTCTGTAGCAAGTGGGTCAGGTCGACGACACTGTCTGCCGAGTGAGGAATAAACATTCAGCAGAAAAGAGGACGGAAAACCAAAGGAAGCGAGACGAGCATATTCGTTAGCTCTTAAGGCATGTTGCAAGAAAATGTATTTCATAAGAGCACATAGTGATGGTCCGACGCAGCAGTTAATAGCCTGTTAAGTGAATGCAGCAGAATAAGGACGACATATTCGGTCATTACGAACCGAGCTCTGTGTCGAAGCCTCCCGCTAGGGCCCTTCAAATACTGAAGTTGTCCAGCTCTTGTCATGAGTTGGTCATTGGAATCGATGGCATTCAAGGTAAAAGCCGTCGATTCCATTAGTACGATACTGTAGCGAGTCTGTGTCCTAGACGCTCCATCACAGTCTACAAACTAGCCGAAGATGTACTTTCTCGCCGCCTGCCATCTACTGACGGAGAAACGGAAACCACACCATAGAGTGCTTCCAGTATCTAACTTCAACGCGAAAGCCAGCAACAGGGACTCTTGGGGTCCATGTTCCTGATCAACACTCAGGCACCTTTAGGTGCTGAAACCTGGTAGGGGTAGAAAGGAGTAGGTACGTCGAGGATGAGCCATCAAGAGTCACTGTAGAGTTTGGAGTGGAACCGAGCACACTCCACAACCGGCTGGAGAAGCCATTCACTCTGGCAAGCTGGGGCACTACCAGGATCGCTGACATCACATCCTGGACGTGCAAACGCTGAGCTGACTCGACGGAGGTCAGCTAGAATCCAAAACGCAGCTGAATTAGCAACAGCCGAGGCTACTGCGCAAGAACGAGGACTTGTAAACATTGTGAATAAATAGCTGAAGTACACACATCAAGAGTTTTGCATCACCCCAGTTCCCAGAACTCATGAAGATAGACGTTGACTGTGGATATTTTATCCCCGACACAGTCCCTTTGACTGTTCAGAGATGTCACTAAACCCGCCCAAAGATGTAAACAACCATGCATGAGCAGCGCCTATTAGAGAGAGGGGACCGACAGCCGATGAGTTCCAGTCATTTCACCAGGGAGGAGGTACACGGCTCGTGTTGTCTGTAGTTCAACCATACTTAGACGGTCAATGCCGCGGTTCGATCGCGTCCGCATTGTTACTTAGTGCCAGGAAGGGCTCTCAACAAGGGAAGTGTCCAGGCGTATCGGAGTGAACCAAAGCTATGTTGTTCGGACATGGAGGAGATACAAAGTGTCAGGAACTGTCGATGACAAGCCTCGCTCAGGTCGTCCAAGGGCTACTACTGCAGTGGATGACCGCTGCCTACGAATTATGGTTCGGAGAAACCCTGACAGCAACGCCACGATGTTGAATAATGCTTTTCGTGCAGCCACAGGACGTGGGTTACGGCTGAAACTGTGCCATGATGCGCCACATGACTCCCGACGTCCATGGCGGGGTCCATCTTTGCAACCACTACACCGTGCAGCTTGGTACAGATGGACCGAACAGCATGCCGAATGGACCGATCAGTATTGGCATAACGTTCTCTTCACTGATGAGTGTCGTATGTGCCTTCAACCGTTCAATCATCGGAGACGTGTTTGGAAGCAAACCCGGTCAGGCTGAACGCATTAGACACACTGTCCAGCGAGTGCAGCAAGGTAGAGGTTCCCTGCTGGTTTGGGGTGGCATTATGTGGGGCCGACGTGCGCCGCTGGTGGTCATGGAAGGCGCTGTGCTATACGTGAATGTCATCCACCCACCAATAGTGCAACCATATCGGCAACATATTGCCGAGGCATTCTTCTTCATGGACGACAATTCGCGTCCTCATCGTGCACATCTTATGAATGACATCCTTCAGGATAACGACATCGCTCGACTAGAGTGGCCAGCATGTTCTCCAGACATGAACCCTATCGACAACGCCTGGGGTAGATTGAAAAGGGCTGTTTATGGACGACGTGACCCAACAACCACTCTGAGGTATTTACGCCGAATCGCCGTTGAGGAGTGGGACAATCTGGACCAATAGTGCCTTGATGAACTTGTGGACAGTATGTCACGATGAATACAGGCATGCATCAGTGCAGTAGGACGTGCTACTGGGTATTAGAGGTACCGGTGTGAACAGCAGTCTGGACCACCACCTCTGAAGGTCTCGCTGTATGGTGGTACAACATGCAATGCGTGGTTTTCGTGAGCATTAAAAGGGGCGAAATGATTGTTTCTATCCCAATTTTCTGTACTCTCGGAAGCAAAGTGAGGAAAAACGTTTTCTTGATGTGAGTATAATAATGTCTTATTCGCATCTTTGACACTTCACAGGGTCCCAACAGCTACCCTGACTTCACGCAGTGGTTTCTCCGCTGGGCCGTTTGTAATACCTTGTATTTTTTATGTTGACTGGCATAATTAAAATTCAATAAAATATGTTTCGAAAACTACATTTTTCGTCTTGGGTATGTGAAGTGTAGTCTAGGACCTTTAACCGACTAGATAAATTTGAGAAATCTTCCAAAATGTTCGGTAGTTCCGATATTTAACAGCCTAGGACTAAACCAAGCCAATCCTCATTTCTACCATTTGTCATATTATTGTGCAGCCATATCACCACCACTGCTGAATTCGTAGTTGTGTAGAGCTGAGAAGATTCCAATTATTTAAGATTTCAAACATCTTTACTTTTCTTCTAGCGCATCAAATGGCATTTTTTTCTTTCTACTGAAGCATTTGAATTGATAGATTTACTACAGATGGCGGTGTCCTTCAGAGAGATACGTGCTTTGTGTGAATGAGCATTGTCCTCTTGAAAAATGGCACAACGATACCGTCGCATCACACGTAACACTTGAGGACGACAGATATCCGCGACGTAACTTTTGTTTCTACGAGTCGTGACCTGAAGTCATATACCAATGGCTTCACACACCATGAAGCCAGGAGTGACACCGCTGTACCTCTCAAAAACAATGGACTAATGGGACCACTCTCCATGTCACCCCCATACTCGCTGACGATGGTCATTTGTGGTAGTGCAGAACCGCGATTCATCGCTGAAGACAATGCGACGCCCTTCATCAGCTGTCCATGCTTCCTGGTCACAGCACCACTCCAAATGCAGCCGTTTGTGCTGTAGTGTCAGTAGCAGCCTAATTCAATAGTCCGGCTGCTGCTAGTTACCGACCAATGGTGTAATATGACACAGAATTTTGCAGGGAGTGCATCACATGTTCATCTACGGCAGACGCAGATGTGAAGGCGTTACCATGTACAATGCTTGTTGAACAATACGGCGATCCTTCCTTTTGGTGGTCAGATGTGGTCGACTGAAACTTTGTCGACGAGTATGCCTCACCTCACATTCCCATGCAGCCCAACATCGGACCATTGTCGCGTTCTAATGCCCCATAAACATAGACACGGCATGTTTCGACCAGCCAGCGAAATGGAGACCCATTTCAAACTCTATCACCCGCTGATAACGCCATCTCACACGAGTATGCGGCATCTCCGTGTCCTTCACAGTGATCACTGAACATCTGACACTGTTCACATTCCTTATGCACCCTACCAGGTCCGGTAACAACACAAACACAAACACTAATGCCCTCTGGTGGGCATTTTGTCAAAGAGCTGCACCTCTAATACTGTACACACTTACCTATGGCATGTATGTGTACGAAATTACACTGACGTCCGACCGCGTCTTTTGAGAACTTCATTTTTTTTGGTCAGGTGTGTATATACGTGATTTAGACTAAACTCATTATTAATCCTAGATTACTGAACTCTCATAAAATTTGCAGTTGCAGCTGGTACCAATTCACGGTTTACACCAATCTGGTATTGTCAGTATAGGGTGTAAAACAGGACATTTTGTACTTTTTGTATGTGTAACATACTGTTGGAGACCTTACAAATGTAATTAACTGTCTAACACTTCGGTCTAGGTGTGGATCCTTATAGTATGACAGTGCACAACTTTGTGTATAATCTGTAAATGTATTGGTTTTTAATGCTAATTTTTTCATAAAAATACACGAATTTTCACAGTACGCAATGTGGCAGTGGTAGGACAGATGTTAAGACAACACAGCTCGTCCTGAGTAAGTGAAATAACTCTAAGCACAACAATATCTAATTTTAACTAGAAGTTTCTTTACAACATAATTCTTACTACTACGTCATGAAGTTGGCCAATACTACGATAAATCATCCAATTCAGGTTTTAAGTTCGGTACAATTTAAGATGACAATCAAGTCTATGGAGGATGGATGTCCGGCACATAGCTCGCGTGCGGTTGAAGCGGTATTGAATAGCATATTTCATGACAGGTTGATTGGTCGTCGAAGCAGCATACCATGGCCGGCACGTTCACCGCATCTGACGTCCCCGGATTTCTTTCTGTGGGGAAAGTTGAAGGGTATTGGGTATCGTGATCCACCGACAACGCCTGACAACATGCGTCAGCGCATTGTCAATGCATGTGGGATAATTACGGAAGGCGAACTACTCGCTGTTGAGAGGAATGTCGTTACACGTATTGCCAAATGCATTGAGGTTGACGAACATAATTTTGAGCGTTTATTGCATTAATATGGTATTTACAGGTACTCACGCTGTAACAGCATGCGTTCTCAGAAATAAGTTCACAAAGGTACATGTATCACATTGGAACTACCGAAATAAAAAAAATGTTCAAACGTACCTACTTCATGTATTTTAATTTAAAAAACCAACCTGTTACCAACTGTTTGTCTAAAATTGTGAGCCATATGTTTGTGACTATTACAGCGCACCTGCCACAAAGCGAAAAAAGGGGTCCAACTAAAGCATTCATATTCCTTTACGTACTACACGAATATGTAATAAAAATGGGGTTCCTATTTAAACAAACACATTTGATATCCGTTTGACCTATGGCAGCACCATCTAGCGGGTCAACCATAGCGCCATCTGGTTTCCCTCTTCAAACTAGACAAGTTTCGTTCTTTGTAGTTTTTTCATTTGACGCTTATTGCATGGGATATTTGGCCCGGTCACCTTCAATGGAGTACCCTGTATAAGGGACACGTAACTAACCAATTTAACAAATAATTGATGACGATGTAGGTGCTATTCTGAGAACTCTAATTTCTCTGATTTTTTCATCGTGATCATTTTGGAAGAAATATCTGGGAGGAATTTCTATGTTCCCAAACACAAGTGTTCTGTAACCCATATCGTTCGTTCTTTAAGATTCTTCCGGTGAGACTCAGGGTGGCATTTGCTTTTCCTACAATTTTTTTATAGGGTCTGCCAGGAAGTCCTGAGTCGGTAATTTCATGTTTTGTTCGCTGGACGACAGTGAGGAACTTCATCGAATGCCTTCCGAAAGTCAACGAACACAGCATCAATTTGGGCGCCTTCTTTGTCTTCGGATCTTGAGGACGAGCAGATGGAGCTGAGTTTCGCAAGATCTCTGTCTGCGGAACCCATGTAGATTTCTCTAAAGGTGGTTCTCGTTCTCCAAAAACGTCGTAATATGTGAACACAAAACGTGTTCCATAACAATTCTACATCACATGACGTCAAATGTTTGTTGCTGTGATCTTCAGTCCTAAGACTGGTTTGATGCAGTTCATCACGGTAGTATATCTCGAAAATCTACTGCAGCCTACATCTATTAGAACCTGTGTAATGCATTCGTCTTGAGTTCTTTCTCTGCATTCCCCCCGCCCTCGCCCCCCCCCCCCCTCTCCCAACGTACTTACTTCCCTCCATTATCAAACTGACGATTCTTGATGCCTCAGGATGTGTCCTATTAAACGATTCCTTCTTTTAGTCACGCTGTAAAATAAATGTATTTTATACCCGGTTCGGTGCAGTATCCCATCATTAGATATTCGTTCTAGCCATCTAACGTTCAGGTTTCTTCTGTAACACCACATTTTTAAAGTTTATATTTTCTATTTCTTCTGAATCGATCATCGTCCACATTTCACTACCATACACTGCAGACAAATAACTTCACAAAAGTGTTTAAATATTAACAAAGCCCTCTTTATCATAAATGCTTTTCTTGCTGTTGTCGGTCTGCATTTTATATATTCTTTCATAGGCCATCGTTACTTATTTTGCTACCCAACCAGCAAGACTCATCTACGATTTATAGTATCTCATTTTCTAAATGAATGATCTCAACACAGCCTGATTTAATTCGACTACATTCTGTTACCCTTGTTTTACTTTTTTTCTTGTTGTTCATCTTATAACATCTTTTCAAGACACTGCCCATTCGGTACAACTACTCTTTCAAGACCTTTCCATCCTCTGACAGTCTTACGAGGAGCATTAAGTTAGTAACGCAACATTTTTCTTTTTTTTGTGACATCTGGTTGGTTTTATGCAGGATTCCAATACACTATATTATTCCCAACTCTTCTCGCTCGGGTGTTCTTTTATCGTCGGGGCACACAGTTTCAAATACCGGCTCCATGGCCATTGTTCGGTCTTCACAGCTGAGCTATTTGGCCACTATCAGCTGTTCTTTACATCCGCCGCCACCAACATTCTGCTTATGTCATCTGCTCTGATTCCCTGAGTGCCATCCAGAGCTTCAGTGATCCGATCCGGTTCACCCTTTCGTGCACCGGATCCAACGCTCTCTTCAGCAGCTGCTGGGCGACGGTTCTCCGGTTACCTTTATGTGGGTTCCTGGCCATGTCGGTATCCCTGGGAATGAAGCTGCAGATGCCGCGCCCAAGGCTGTGGTCCTCCAGCCTCGGACAGCTTCTTGTTGTGTGCCTTCATCTGATTTTAGCAGGGTCATTTGTCAGTGCATTTTATCGCTGAGGCATGCCGATTGATCTACACTTACTGCAAACAAGCTTTGGGTCTTGAAACCTCTCCCCACGGCTTGGACGACCTATTCCCGCCCTTCTTGGCGGGAGGTGGTCGTTTTGGCCCGATTACGGATTGGACACTGCCGGGTCAGCCACCGCCGTCTGCTGACGGCAGCGCCGGCGCCGTTCTGCCCATGTGGGTACATTTTAACGTCCTGTCCGAATTTTAATACACTGCGCAATGATCTTGGTCTGCCATGTACTCTGGATGAAATTTTAGCGGATGACCCAGGAGCAGCTGCTCGCGTTCTTCGTTTTATCCACTTAACAAACCTTTCTAAGCACATTTCTTTTAATCCCATGCCTGTTAATGTGCCTTTTATAGCGTTGTCCTTTTTAGTTGCTGTTTTAACATTGTGCCTCGCAGTGCATTCATAATTTAGTCTGGGCGCTAATGACCACTGTAGTTCTGCGCCCTAAAACCACAAAAAAACTCTTCTGGCTACAAAACTGTGTTTTTCAAATTACTCTTTCAATACGACAGCCTTAGTCCACCTTACTAGCCGGTCGCTGTGACCGAGCGGTTCTGGGCGCTGCGGTCTGTAACGGCGCTGCGGTCGCAGGTTCGAATTCTGCCTCGGGCATGGACATGTGTGATGTCCTTAGGTTAGTTACGTTTAATTAGTTTTATGTCTAAGGGACTGATGACCTCAGATGTGAAGTCCCATAGTGCTCAGAGCCATTTGAACCACCTTACTGGGAGGGCCTGTATGCCTGCATGGTGCCACTATACTGTTAGACATCGCAGCCAACGTGTTGCTGGATCAACAACCTTCCCATCACTCAAAACACTGCTTCCTATGTAGTGCAACCTTTATTGGACCAAACAGACGGAAGTCGGAAGACGCCACGTGAGGGCTGTAGGGTGGATGAGGAAGAACAGTCCAACAAAGTTGTGTCCGCTCCTCTCGGGTACGCAGAGGCGTTGAGCTGAGAAGCGAGGTATTTGATTGTGATCTGCCTATCATCCCGAATGAGAATGTCCGCATGTCCCAACACTGTAGGAGCCGCAGCTGTGTGTGACCGTCCGGCACGCGGGATCAGACAGGTTTGCGCGATCTTGTTGCGAATATGACAGACTCCTCGCCCGACTCACCGTGCTCTTGTTCACTGCCAGGTCTCTGTAGACATTCTGCAAGCGCCTATGAATTTCTGCGATGCTCCGGCTTTCTGTCAAAAGAAAGTCATTGTCAGCTCTCAGTTTGGAATTCTCCTCCGTTTAAGACTCTATTTTGAAGGCTACGTATAGTGCCGTCACATATCACAACTTCATGAAACTATAGGAACTGAAGCAGAAATATTACACGTCGTCTCACAATAACTTCGCATTTTTTCAACCTAAACTGGCCGAGAGAAAAAACGTTACGTTCATTACTTATAGAGCGTCCCTCGTACTTTCTGTCGGCAAACATGCAATTTCTACTTCTTCTCCCTGAAACTGAATTCTATTTCTAAATGTATGTTTGATCTTCTTTACTGCTTACTCAGTGATTTTGCTATGTACAACTATCCGAAGACCTGTGCTTAAAAACGGGAGCTGCCTGCACTTTTTTCTTTTTTACCAGTCGCTACCCCTTTCATTCTTGGAAAGGTAATCTACTTTACCATGTGCAAGCAACTTGCTTGATTTGTGAAGCCACGAGCGATACAAGTGGTGAGAGGCGCCACAGCCGAGCACCTCCTGTTTGGCACCCATTCACATCCACTCTCTGGGCGGATTTGCACCAGCTTCAAGGAGATGGGCGGAGGGGGGGGGGGAGGGGGGCAGATGGAAGCGGCCGTAACAGTCTGCTCGCCCATCTGCAGATATGAAATCCCGCAATAATCGTGTTGCGCGCTGCTGGCCAGCCAAGCAAGATAAGCCGGCCGGTGTTGGCGCCGCTGGCGGGATTTGCAAGAGGAGGGAGAGACGACTCTGGGCAGGCGGTCGCCTCGCCTCGCCGCTGTGCGGGCCGCCGCCGGATCACCGCTCTAAAAAAGCGAAAGAGCGCTCCCGGAAGGGCCGTGCACGGCACTAATTGCAAGATGCGGCGTTGCTTATCGCCTCTCAGCTCCGAGCGACGAGAAGGGTGTGAAATTTGCGACGCGCGATGACCGAGACTGCGGAGCTTAAAATCCTCACGTCTACCACTGGCCGCAGTACTTCGAAGCAGTCTCCAATGAGGAGCTCTCACATTCCCCTGTACGACAGTTGGCACCACTTCAGGGACCTACCACGACGGTTGCCATGCCTGAAATTCTAGAAGCTGTAGGAAAGATGAAACTTGCGAAGACGACTGAGCTGGATTATCTGTCAGCAGAACAGTGGAGATCAATGTACAGCGAAGCAGCTGAATACCACAATTATGGTCAGTAACTGAGAAACGTTTTCTACGTAAAAAATGAATCATTGTTATTTATATTGGTATTTAAAGATATGGCAGTTTGGCGACAGTTCTGCAGATCATCCATGGTCTATGTACCAAAGAACAAGACATCTTCTTACGCAACGAACCGCTCTTCACATACCGACCTGCTATAGAACTATATAACAGTATTTGCGCTGCTCGCACTCTTCGGCCGTCGGTGAGGTTTGGGCTACAGATCCGTAGCTCTATAAGATACTGCTTTAGAAAATATTGTTAAGTTCAAATATCTGTCATACTTAAACAATTTAACTGCAATTTTTTTTAAAACCATGAAGGGGTCGATTACTACAAGACACATCACAATGAGACTCGACAGTCCATACTCACCTGCAGGTCTACTTCTTGGAGACTATAAGATGATTCCTATCACAGTTTAAGCCAGGGCTGCATTTACGTGCACACTATCTAGGGCGCAGCCACAAAACGAAAATTTAAAATAGAAACAAATGGTTCAAATGGCTCTGAGCACTATGGGACTTAACAGCTGTCGTCATCAGTCCCCTAGAACTTAGAACTACTTAAACCTAACTAACCTAAGGACATCACACAACACCCAGTCATCACGAGGCAGAGAAAATCCCTGACCCCACCGGGAATCGAATCCGGGAACCCGGGCGTGGAAAGCGAGAACGCCACCGCACGACCACGAGCTGCGGACAAAATAGAAACAAAGCTTGTTTTAATAATTTGGTACGCACCCTCACACAACTGTAAAAGACGTACGCATTATTGTTTTGGATGGGCTTATTCAGTTTAATTTTTCTGTGAATAGCTGGTATGAATTAAGTAAGCATTCACCTTTGTGCCCCGTCATCTCTCGCGTCAAATTCCCAGTGGGACGCAGCCGAAAGCGTGGAACGTCAGTTGGCAAAATCACTAAGACTTTTCAAAAATGCATAGTGGAACTGGGGCGATTTGCAGTGAGTCGAGTCCGCTTAGATACGATTTATTTCGTACCTCATTTCATTCAAGCGAAGACTCGCATTCTTGAGCTAATGAACCTGGGGAAAACCATTTTCAGATAATTTTATTCGTTAAGGAGATGTTGTGGCCAAGTATTGTATCTGAATTAATGGATTGAAATTTACTTTCTTGTTTGCCATCTCGTTATCTGGAATTACTTGAATAACTATGTGCTAGGTTAGCTAGCGGCCGTGGTTATTTGCTAAAACGGCTGAAAGTTGCTACTTGGGTCCGTCATTTACTTGCAGGCATGAAGGTTTCGTTCTAGTACATGATCATACCTGGGATAATTCCACTGTACAAAATATGGGATCACCAGGATAGCGAGTTCAACAAACTAACATAATGAGAAGCCAGACAGATGGAAAAACAACACTGTTCTTTCGTGCAACAACGTTGAGAATTGCACAGAAAGTAAATCGCTGACAAATGACAATACTGTTCACCATACAAAATAGCTACTGTCTCATAATGATTCATGAGAACGGTTAACACAAATTTTAATTGACAATTTAAGTTAGGGTTTGTCTCTGCTGGGAGAAACAGTGAGCAGTACACTCATTACTTCTGACTCTAGCCTGTTACTAACTTGAAGAACACACTTGAACAGACTGTGAAACTAATTCACAACCTCGGAGTGTACAAGAATCGTTGGGAAGAGCAAGAAAGCGTAGTAAGGATGAGAACGGAAGCCTCGACGTAATATGTCCTTTACCTGGCTTGGCTGTGATTACTGGGTAAGAAGAGGCGTCTCCGGGCATTGCTGTAACATCGGTGGCGGTGAATCATGAATAAGCTCGTGGCGTAGTTGGTGATATTAATATTGTCTAAAATATGGTTTAAAGCGCAGAGGAATGCTTGACTTCCTTGAATCACCAACACTTACTAACATTGCCTGTATCGTAAAACACAAAGACGGGTGCCCTATGATAACTGACGGTGTAACAATCCACCTCCTTTGTCCTACATCGGACGTCTCGACATCGCCTAGATCTTGTTCAGGCGAACCGTAGGTACAGAGTGAGAGAAAGTCAGGATGTGCCCGCGGTTTTAGTATCTCGGTTTGAGGAAAGCAGGAGAATGCCTGTCTGCATGTTACCAACTCTCCAGCGACGATGGCGCCAGCACTTGTATGCAGCTCCTAGACCAGTGTAAAGGCATTCAGTTGGCATCAACTGTGTGTGTTGAAGGCGTGCTTTTAAAGAAGTAGCCAAGTTCAAACTCTCCGACGTCTGCTTCTCCTTAGCCATCACATTACGGACTTAAAGAGAACTATACGAAAAGTAAGGTCAGATCAGTCGCGAAATGGAAACCAGTGGCAATTTTTTTTTCACCGGTTAGCTACAGCTTCCAGCTAGTTTTCTGCATAGTCGCTGCTCCAAATGAGACCTTTGTCATAGCATTGTACCAGTTTTCAAGAACCCGCGTCATAGAAGGCAGCCGCCTGCATCTTCTGTCAATCTGTACGCTGATCTGCAGCTTGTTGTCTGTGACAAAATGTTGTCTTCATAGCCAGCAGTTCACTTGAGAAGAAATGAATATCAGAGGCAACCATGTCTGGACTGTATAATGGGTAATCAGACATTTCCATAGAAAACACTGCAGGAGCATCCTCATTGCCCCTGCAGCGTGAGGTCAAACATTGTCACGAAGAAGGCAATGCATAACAGTTACGTTGTGTGTGCTGCAATAAATCAGGCGAAATCTCTCACAGGCGGGAGATATTATTTTCTAGGCATCTTAACGTGCTCACTATGCGCTCAGAACTGGAAAGCCAGACGTGAGCGATCGACGGGCGTAGTAGACACACTGTCCAACACACATGTGCAAAGCTTCATTGGAGTTTCTCTGTAGTCTCCATTTCGCCACCTATCGGTCCTTACTTTCCGAAGAGCCCTCGTAATTTAATAACTGACGGCTAATGCTATCATGCTGAAGCTTCTGGTTCAATGACTCCTGGACCTGGGGAAGTTACTGATAACTCTCCTTGCTTAATTCAACATTTAAACACATGAAATTCCATCATAACGTTTGAATAAATGAGATAGATGACTACCTTCCTTAAATTACTACTGATTAAATTGTATGGATTATTTACAGGGAGCTAAAATATCGTTTCTGGGCCGTACCTGTGTTCTCTTCAGGTAGCTACTGTATGTGCCAGAGTCAGTATCAGGGAAAAGCAGGTGTTCTCCACCCTGGATGTGGTGGGCTTGTCTTCCTATCCTTTCTGAATGTATTGTAGTCGGAGCTTACATGGCTATCTTAAAGGTTTGTGATTTCGCATGATGGCAAATGTTTTCTGATACCCATTGCAGAGAAAAGTGTTAAAGTTTTGCGAGGAAGCAGCTCCTTACAGAAGCTCTTTTCGTGGGAGCAGAAAGTAGCCAATGAAAATACCTACATCCTACTGTATTTCTCATCCTGATTAGCTTAAAGTTAAATAATACCTTGGTGCGTTTGGGAGGTCGCGAAATCGAGGAGTCAACCTACAGCTATCGTGAGATTCGTAAGTCACAGCCCTCTGGGGCTGAAGTAGTGCTGCGGCATGTATTTTGAAAGTTGGTAGTCAGTGATCAAGGAAATTGTATTGCACTTACGAAAAGTTTCACTAGAGTCCGTGAGTGCATTCTCATTCACTGGCGTACGAGCTCGCTTAGTCCTTTGCTTGTTTCCAAGGCAGGTGTTGCCTTCTATTGAACGTACAGCTACTCTGTAGGAAGAGGCTCCGTAGCAGAGCGTGGAGTCGCCAGATAGCTGGAGATGATGTTTGACGAAGGAAGTGAATTTGTGAGAATCTGTGTAGAAGATAACAAACACCATTTTGTTACAGAAGAAATTTGAAGTGCACAGTTCTTGCGTGTTCCTTTCTCGTTTTGACTTTAGAATGTGATCCTGTGTTATGTATAGAGGACGTGGTAGAAACAGGTTGGTGATGTTTTAGTGACTGTGGTTTTCGTTTTCGAATCAAGAGGTCGAGTCTGACAGTTTTTTATGTTAGTTGGGCTGCTACAGGGCACTGATTAGTGGTGTTTTAATCCTGTCTCGCTGGTCAAAGCGAGACTGACGACCTTTATTTAGACCGACAGTTTAGGTGCAACACTGCACAATAGTAATCCAGGCCTGCCAACAAACGTTTCCGGGGACGTTTCCAGAGTAACACATGGCATACCCCGTCTCGCGCATCGCACGGCGCTGTGAATGCATGGGCTCTGGCCGCAGTCTCGAGAAGGATTTTGCTCAACGCTACGGCAGCTTCGAGATGACAGGCGAAATGGATCCTTTCAACACGTATGCTTTTAGTTACAATACGTTATTTTTAAAACTGAAGTACCAATTTTTATGTGGACATGGTTGTGTGACAGACCAAGAGTCACTATATTGAGGCAACCGAGACCGTATTCACATTGTTGCGTTACAGAAATATTCAAACTCAAGTAATGTCTATTCATTTGTGTTAATTACTCGTAAATTTTTTTGGCAAATATGTAATAACTTAAGTTGTCAGTCATGTAAACAACGAAATATTTACTATTCATACGTAATTTTTGAAGAAGAGGAACACACGACTCGAAAATACACATTGCTATAACACAATGAAAACGCTGTAAAACTGGAAATGAATTTATAAATTAATTGTTGAGTAAATTAATACTTAATGATTACATATAATTAAAACTGCATGTTTTCCAAATTGCAGATTTATATATCAAATACTTTGTGATCCTTATTTATAGTCCATAATGTACGCCATAGTGCGATCTAATTAAACATAAATTTACTTTTGTAGTTGCCAATTTGTTAAAACTATGACTTCAACAATATATATTTCATAATTCTATAAATAGTTGTGTGTCCGAGCCCAGAGAGTCAATGTAAGAATTTGTTTTTTGGGTCAACTTCTGTGCATTTTCTGTTCGTAAAAACTACTAAATCTAGTTACAATACAATTAGAATTTAAAAAATTTTAGTTCGCAGCTATGCATAACTCACCTCCATTGTCGACTGATCAAAAATAATTATAAAGACTGTTTATTGTACATTACTGCTACCGACCTGCTCATACGACCCTAAGCTGCTACCCAGGCCAAACTGAGTCTGGCTTTTAGACAGTGTCCCACATTCCTTTAGGCAAATGCTTGGCTGGTTCCCATATTAAATACGGTACGCAAACAGTCAAAATACGATTACACACAGAACAGAGCCTACACGAATATATGGCGCACGACTTCCATCCCATAGCTTACCCTGACGGATGTGGAATCAGGATGGTCATCTGAAGCCAGAGTTAAATAATGAAATAAAGTTTGCCAAATCCAGAAAAATGGACTCCTTAGGACAAGAAAAAGAATAATTCACGTTACTGCTACCCAATTCAATTCAGAAACATCGTCCAGTACGCCTTAGATAAGTTCGTACCGACTAAGGTCCAAAGCGAGGGGAAAGATCCACCGTGGTATAACAATCATGTACGAAAGGTACTACGGAAACAAAGAAAGCTTCATCATAGGTTTAAGAGTAGTCGAATCATAGCTGATAAGGAAAAGCTGAACGAAGCGAAAAAGAGCGTAAAGAGAGCAGTGAGAGAAGCATTCAACGAATTCGAACATAAAACATTGGCAAACAATCTAAACAAGAACCCTAAAAAGTTTTGGTCATATGTAAAATCGGTAAGCGGATCTAAATCCCCTAGTCAGTCACTCGTTGACCACGATGGCACCGAAACAGAGGACGGCACCGAAACAGAGGACGACCGAAGAAAGGCAGAAATACTGAATTCAGTGTTCCGAAACTGTTTCACTGCGGAAAATCGTAACACGGTCCCTGACTTCAGCCGTCGCACGGACGCCAAAATGGAAAATATTGAAATAAACGATATCGGAATTGAAAAACAACTGCTATCGCTTAGTAGCGGAAAAGCATCCGGACCAGACGAGATACCCTTAAGATTCTACAGTGATTATGCTAAAGAACTTGCCCCCTTTCTATCAGCAATTTATCGTAGATCGCTGGAAGAACGTAAAGTACCTAGCGACTGGAAGAAAGCGCAGGTCGTTCCCATTTTCAAGAAGGGTCATAAATCAGATGCGAATAATTATAGGCCTATTTCGCTTACGTCAATCTGTTGTAGAATAATGGAACATGTTTTGTGTTCTCGTATTATGACGTTCTTAGATAATACAAATCTCCTTCATCATAACCAACATGGATTCCGCAAACAGAGATCATGTGAAACTCAGCTCGCCCTATTTGCCCAAGAAATTCACAGTGCCGTAGACACTGGCGAGCAGATTGATGCCGTATTCCTGGACTTCAGGAAGGCATTTGATACGGTTCCGCACTTACGTTTAGTGAAAAAAATACGAGCTTACGGAATATCGGACCAGGTTTGTGATTGGATTCAGGATTTCCTAGAAGAAAGAACACAACATGTCATTCTTAACTGTTCAAAATCTGCAGATGTAGAGGTAATTTCGGGAGTACCGCAAGGAAGCGTGATAGGACCTTTATTGTTTACAATATACATAAATGACTTAGTTGACAACATCGGTAGCTCCGTGAGGCTATTTGCAGATGACACGGTTGTCTACAAGAAAGTAGCAACATCAGAAGACTCGTACGTACTCCAGGAAGACCTGCAGAGGATTAATGCATGGTGCGACAGCTGGCAGCTTTCCCTAAACGTAGATAAATGTAATATAATGCGCATACATAGGGGCAGAAATCCATTCCAGTACGATTATGCCATAGGTGGTAAATCATTGGAAGCGGTAACGACCGTAAAATACTTAGGAGTTACTATCCGGAGCGATCTGAAGTGGAATGATCACATAAAACAAATAGTGGGAAAAGCAGGCGCCAGGTTGAGATTCATAGGAAGAATTCTAAGAAAATGTGACTCATCGACGAAAGAAGTAGCTTACAAAACGCTTGTTCGTCCGATTCTTGAGTATTGCTCATCAGTATGGGACCCTTACCAGGTTGGATTAATAGAAGAGATAGACATGATCCAGCGAAAAGCAGCGCGATTCGTCATGGGGACATTTAGTCAGCGCGAGAGCGTTACGGAGATGCTGAACAAGCTCCAGTGGCGGACACTTCAAGAAAGGCGTTACGCAATACGGAGAGGTTTATTATCGAAATTACGAGAGAGCACATTCCGGGAAGAGATGGGCAACATATTACTACCGCCCACATATATCTCGCGTAATGATCACAACGAAAATATCCGAGAAATTAGAGCAAATACGGAGACTTACAAGCAGTCGTTCTTCCCACGCACAATTCGTGAATGGAACAGGGAAGGGAGGATCAGATAGTGGTACAATAAGTACCCTCCGCCACACACCGTAAGGTGGCTCGCGGAGTGTAGATGTAGATGTAGATGTAGATGTATTATATGCGTCGTACTGGTTATTTGTTGGTCATAAGAAGCCTACATTTACTTCTGGAAGAGGACGAGCGAATACTGATAGAGACACGAAATATTAGATTTGAACAATCTAAATTACTTAACTTGGAAACAATCCACATCCATAGGAATGTCTATGTATTTGTCACTGTAGTGGACGCTATATTATGAGTTGAGACAATACAGAATGACAGCCATATCTCAGTGTGCAATTGGCTGTAAACTTAGATACACATTTCTGATTAACAATTCTTCTAGGTTACAGCCGGATCTCTCACACCAGACTCGCATTCGGGAGGACGGCGGTTCAAACTCGCACCCGGCCATACTGATTTAGGTTTTCCGTGATTTCCCTAAATCGCTTCAGCCAAATGCCGGGATGGTTCCTTTGAAAGGGCACGGCCGACTTCCTTACCCATCCTTTCCTAATCCAATGGGACCGATGACCATGCTGTTTGGTCCCCTCCACCCGAATCAACCAGCCAACAGCCAGATCTGAGCTACGACGATGCCGTCATCGTAGGCAATGATTACAGAGCGAGCTGAACGGCGCTGCGCTTTGACGAAAGTAAGCTTCCGACAGCGAAGGCGTGTGGAAACTCTTTGACCCTTGAGTCTCATTCGTGACTGGTTCTGGCAGCGCTTGTTTTTAGCTTGAGGCGAAGTCGTGAGGTAACAACTGTAAACTGAGACCTCACTCTTCGGATGTTACCACAAGCATCCTCCACAAACCTCCGCACAGTCTTCATGTAGTGCTGAGTTATTTGATAACTGAGGTGGGTAGGCTTGAATGCGTACGTAGATCAGGAAACAGGGACCGTAGCCCGGTATCCACCTGTCGAGTAACTAGGAACACAAGTTGCAAAAGCGGCCACAGGGTGCACGCATGCATCCAGGGACACAGACATCGTGGACGGTTAGAACTCCAGGGGCGTTGCGACATCAGTCCGGGCGCCCCACAGACATCCTGCGGCAGAATCACTGACTGGAGCGCCGTAGCTGGTTCTGATGAAGCTGATGAAGCCCAAAGGAACCTTGAGCGACGGGGGACGAACGACCCAATGCTTGTGCGATGACACCATGTACCCAACGCCGTTTCGTGCCAAACACTTTTAAGAAGACTTTGTCTTGCGACTGAAATTGTGTCTGACACGGGAGACCGCACTATTTCCACAACAGCTCTAAAATATGCATCACTCCGGTGACGACTGTGTAATAATTCTGCCAGTGAATTCCCCTCACGTGAGAACAAGGAGCGGTAGGAGGAAAGACAAATCTTTAATGGTTGTTCCAGTGTGTTGGAGGACCGGAGTTTCTCGGTGTGACTTTTCAACGGTCGAATGAACCGTTCAGCTTCACCATTAGACTAAGGGTGAAAAAGAGCAGTAGTTATATGGTGTATGCCATTGTCGGACCAAACTGTTGAAGTTCGGCTGGTGTGAATTCTGGTCCATCGTGCGAGACAAGGACCTCTGGAGAACCTTAGAGACAAAAAGTAGAAGAAAAAGCCTATACCGTTTTAGCAGGAGACATCAGTGTCATGAAGATTACAAAAGGAAATTTACTGTATGTATTTACCTCTAACAGCCGTTGTGTGTTCCAAATGGACCTGTGAAATCGATGTGTATACATTACCACGGTCCAGATGGACGTGGTTACTGGAAAACACGTTGCGGAGGAGCAGACTGATGCTCTGCACAAACATTTCAACGAGAGGTCGTTTGCTGAATTGATGCTCTGCACAAACATTTCAACGAGAGGTCGTTTGCTGAATTGATGCTCTGCACAAACATTTCAACGAGAGGTCGTTTGCTGAATTGATGCTCTGCACAAACATTTCAACGAGAGGTCGTTTGCTGAATTTTGGCATCCATCCCCTGCCTAGTACAATGACATCGGGTGAGTTCCTTTGTGTGCAACAATGACAAAACTTCCCTCTGGAGTACGTGAAGAATCACAACTCGTGCATCGTCATTCTCTATAGGGAGCAGCAGAACACCTGACCATGCGGATACTGCATGTCGATGCGAAAAGCAGCGATGCGCCACTGGGTGGGGAATTTCTTTCAAAGTATGTGGCCACCAATGGTGCACGTATTGCAGAACTAACCGATGAGCTAGTGTGCGAACACTTGCACTATCAAATTGCTGTAAGTCAAGGGGAAAATTATGAAGAATTTCAAAACCTTGAACGTCAGTTTCATAACATATCCTCAGAACAAAAAGTGCTGTACCGACTGGTAACCGAGGCAACAATTCTATGTTCGAATGTTGTGCTGTGGGCCTTTACAACAACTCGTACTGATAAGTAGACAATAACAGAGCCCAACGTTGGAATTTTTCCACTGTCCATGGTGGAACAGGCTTGGAAGAATAGAACAAAGTCATTAAGGGCCGATGATTCGCAATTGAATTCCTGACCGTTAAAATATTGGTGGAACTTGGTAACACCATAGATAATAGCGAGTGCCTCTTTTTCCAGTTGACTGTAATTGCACAGCACTTTTTTAGATTATTAAAGCAAAAGCAAGGGGCCTATCAGATGAGCCAATTCCATGGGAAGGGCAGTTCTAGTCCTATAAGGAGACACATCCACAGCTAAGACAACAGGCTGAGTTGGAAGAAAATGAGTCGGAAAACGACAACTTAACAATGTGTGCCGGCCGGTGTGGCCGTGCGGTTCTAAGCGCGTCAGTTTGGAACCGCGTGACCGCTACGGTCGCAGGTTCGAATCCTGCCTCGGGCATGGATGTGTGTGATGTCCTTAGGTTAGTTAGGTTTAAGTAGCTCTAAGTTCTAGGAGACTGATGACCGCAGATATTTAGTCCCATAGTGCTCAGAGCCATTTTTTAACAATGTGTCCTTTAACTGCTGAAATGTGTCATGTTGTTTTGAAGACCACAAAAAGGGGACACTTTTCTGGTACGCGCAACTCAGCGGACCAGAAATTTTCACAGCGTTTGAAATCAACTTAATGTAACAGGTTAATTTGCTCATGACGACCTGTCTCTCTTTGATGTTTTGGGGCTCCAGTAAATCTTTAATCACATGCAAGTGTTAAGGAGCAGGATGATACCCTGTACATTTATGACATGCACTAAATATTCGAGTTCTTCATGGAAGAAGGAGCACTTTCCTTCTTACAATCTAAGTCAGCCACAGCAATCTCTCTGAACAAAAATTCTAAATTTGCCAAATGTTAAGCAGGTGTGCTACCCATGACAACAATTTCTTCCAATTGGTTTGTACATGAAGGGACCTTGGCTGTGAATTTTTCCAGGATATGTTGAAAAAATAGCAGTAGCAGAAGCACTGCAGGACAGTAGTCTTCGAAAATTGAACCATCGCATGTGAGTGTTGAACACAAAATATTGCTTGGGCAGCTCGTTCAGCGGTAACTGTAAGTATGCCTCACATAAATCGATCTTGGAAAAGAATGTGAACTGTCTCAATCTGTCCATTAATTCCACGGGTCATTGGAGAGCAAATGAATCAACAACAGTCTGAAAGTTTACCGTTGCTCTGAAATCAGCACACATATGTAAAACACGGAATGGCTTCTTACGTATATTACTATATTTTAATTGTCTATTTAAGAAATTTTGTTTAAGAAAATTCTCTGCTCCTTAATTATTTTTGGTATTTTTAGTTATGATTTCCAGTGGTTTTATTTAGGTTTTAGTTTCAGTCTTTAAAAAGCTAAAGAATATAAATCTTTGGTTTTAAATACCGCAGGAGAGCTAGCTATATGTCCCTCAGCGTCGATCTCGCTGATACTCCTCGTCGGAACTGCTCCACCTGAAATCTCTAAAATGTTTATTTCGCTACGAAGATCGTTCGGCACAACTAGGTGCTATGTTGCATAATGCGTATGGATTGATGTGTAACTTTTCTTAACAACGAAAAGTTTGTTGGTTCTGAGATATTCTCTCGAAGAATATTGACTGTGAAAAGATGCAGGCTCGCACTATCATTCCATACTGCACCTCCCATCGATCTACGTTACGTGATGTCTGAAGAATGTTTGTCAAATCTTTTATAAATTGATAAATACACACCTTGAGTGCGTATTATTTTCTTGAGTTTGTTTATAGTGCCTTCGACTAAGTAAACGTTCACAATGGAGCTTAATAGCGTTGCACACCAATAGCAAAATCTCACCAATATAAAACACGTTCGGTCTCTGTAATCACTTCACAGTCCGCAAATATACACCTTTGGTTACTTATTGCAGAGATGCGTCCGTAGCACGGAACGTCCAAATCTCGCAG
Organism: Schistocerca piceifrons; assembly: GCF_021461385.2. Taxonomy (NCBI): domain Eukaryota; kingdom Metazoa; phylum Arthropoda; class Insecta; order Orthoptera; family Acrididae; genus Schistocerca; species Schistocerca piceifrons. The sequence goes on along the minus strand of NC_060142.1, from coordinate 395,383,640 downwards.
GCAGTTTATACTACTCTGGGAATTAATGATTAGCCGCGCTGTTGTCGCTAGTGACAGTCCGATATGGTCGTATTGTTAGAGCGGATTACATTTGTAAGGGTTTGTGAAGATTGTAGCATAATTGACCCTACTGTTGGCTACAATATCGGTGAGAGGAGTATGCTGGCGGCTGATGATAACTTTTGACGCTTATGAATTTTTTGTAGCGTTCATAATCACTCGCTACTTCTCATATGGTTGAATATTTTGGCATTAGCCGTTTAAGTAACTCTGCAAACGGCTTATGTGACCATGGCCTTTCGATCATAGGAGCTACCCCATTCGGTTTAGGGTTCCTTGAGGGAAACCATGGAAAACCTGGAACAAAGCTAATTTAACCTTATGTTCCACCCACTAAAGTAAAAAAATAATTAAGTTTAAATAACAGATCTGACATTGTCTTTATATAGGGCGTTCTTGCATTGGTGGAGTCGGGTAAATGTGAAGATGGCTTGAAGCGACTTCAGCACGATGTCTGATTGAATTTGCCGGACAGGTGTGTTTAGAGACAGAGAATGACCCTCTCGCTAGTGTGTGTGGGATGCCAGGGATGGTCAGGAACATGGTTGATCCTCAGGTAGGAGAACTGCTGGATCATACTGCCATTCACAGGACAGTAATGTGTGAACATGTAACATGTCCCGGAACAAGTATCAATGCTAAACATTACTGATGGGAAAGCGCTGTGAGAGAACGGGTTAGTACATATACTCTTCATTCTCACGCTACTGGTCTGAATTTAGTGATTCGGAAGAAGTAATGTACGTTTTATTACTCAATATTTGGATAATCTTTCGCCATAATTAGAGATTCCTTTCTCCTTTATACATTTGTTTGTTAATATCAGAGTACCATGTCCACACTCGTTGTCCTTGGTAAACTCTAGTGATAATTCTCTTTCGTGACTTCACCTTTTTCTCCAATGAAGCACAAAATCGTTTTCGAATATGACGCACGTAAGTGTATTCTTGCTTATTAGCACACAGGTAACCACTCTTGTGTCTCGTCACTGGTTTCTTTTTGTGACACTGCACCAGCACGTGCTCATAATTTATTTTGTACCTGGAAACACACAACACTTCACGCGAAGTACGTTGCTGTTCACGGAATACATCACTACATCGCACTTCTATCAGTCTGCGAAATTAGCTTTAATCTTTAAAGAGTATAATTACGAATTTATCTACTTCCCCCGAATATACACAAATTCAGCCCAGTTATTTCTCTTCATTATTTATCATACTTCAAATAATTGTTTTCTGAAATTTACGCATTTTCTCAGTGCTCTCCATACTTCTCTTCGTAAATCTGGGAAGTAACAGTACATTCTCAGCTTGTTCGCACATTTTGCAATACCAAAGTGTCCCCAAGTGTTGTGAGTATACGTTATTAACTTCTCCTCATATTCCTCATATTACTCCGACGATGATACAGTTCATCATTCACTACCTTATAGTACTGGTTTATTTTATCTTCTTAAGGATATTCCCCCCAGGGGGTCCACAACTCTTTTGTGGATACGTGCGTGGCGAGCACGGGGCCCCGAGCCATTGCAGCCTTCTTTCTCTCCCGGGCTGCATTTCCTTTCCCTTCCCCTCCTTTCCCCTCCATACCCCTTTCCCCTCGCCCTCTCCTCTCCCTCTATTGGTGTCCTTGCTTATGTTGGCCCCCGCTATCCTCCTGGTTCTGTTGGTTTTACACTCCGGCTTTGTTGCGTAATCATCTCCTCCTTTTGGCATTCCTTGGTCCCCCTCTGGGGTTTGACCTCCATTCCAAAATTTCTCTTCCGTAGTGTGAGCCATTTGGGGAAGAGCACCTTACCTAGTGTCTCCGACGTGTGCCCTCCTAGTACATTCCACCTTTTCTTTTATGTCGTTGTCTGATGCTAGGGTGCATAGCCAGCACGGTAGCCAGCCCGTGTGGTGGGGTCGCTATGTACCCTTTTGGTTGAGCCCCCTGAACACACAGGGATCACACTTCTGATACCTGAGCTGTGACCTCCTCATGCATGCCTTGGACTGGTTGCTCGTCATCCTGGAGCATCGGAACTCCCGGCAATGGCCGCCGTGCCAGACGGCCCTTGCTGTGGCTGGGTGGCGCCCGTGAGGAGAGCCCCTGATCGGAGTGGGTGGTATCAGGGCGGACGCTATGCAGATGAAACGCATACGGGTCCAAAACTCTGGCCGCTCTTCTGCGGCCGTCTCTCTGCGTGGTACTGATTCCTCAAGTGCTTCTTCTCTTGCCCCTTCGGCCTTCCCTTCCGTGGCTACCCCCTGGGAGGAGGGTCAGGCCCGTCGTCTAGGGGCAAAACCTTTCCCCCGTTATCTAGTTTGCACCAGGACTGATGGAGATACTTTCACCAGTGTCAAACCTTTATTCTTTGTGGAACACATTGAAGACAAGTTCGGCGAAGTGGACTCCCTGAGCAAGATGCGGTCGGGTTCGTTGCTGATAAAAACTGCTTCGGCTGCCCAATCTGCGGCCCTTCGTGCCTGTACCCATCTTGGCACAATTCCCGTGTCCATTACCCCTCACCAGTCTCTAAATATGGTACAAGGTGTGATTTTTCACAGAGACCTCATCCTTCAAACTGATGAGGAACTTCGGGACAGTCTCGGACGGCGGGGTGTTCATTTTGTTCGGCGTGTTCAGAAGGGTCCTAAAGATAATCGTATTGATACTGGTGCCTTTATCCTGGCCTTTGAAGGGGATACCCTTCCTGAGAAAGTTAAGATTATGGTCTATCGCTGTGATGTGAAGCTGTACATCCCACCTCCTATGCGGTGTTTTAAGTGCTTGCGTTTTGGCCACATGTCTTCTCGCTGTTCTCAGGACCCTCTCTGTGGTGACTGTGGATGTCCACTCCATGAGGGGAGTCCCTGTGTTCCCCCTCCTGTATGTGTAAATTGTCATGATAGTCATTCTCCACGTTCAGCGGATTGCCCAGTCTATAAGAAAGAAAAAAAGATACAGGAGTATAAGTCCCTTGATCGTTTAAGCTACACAGAGGCCCGTAAGAAATATGCACGATTGCACCCTGTGTCCATGACATCTAGCTACGCCTTGGTTACATCTTCATCCCTTCCTCCCCCTTCCTTACCCCCATCCCGGACCCCTCTCCTTCCCCCCTCCCCTGCGGCTCCCACACCTTCTCCTCTGGGCGCTGCTCCCCCTCCCCAGCCGGAGAAGTGTCCCACTCCTTCGGCGTCTGCCGGTCAAGGGCGCCTCTCCCGGGATGCCCCTTCCCGGCACCTTCCAGGTCAAAGGTCTGCTGCAGCGCGGCGACCACGAGAGCCGCGGTCTATCGGCCCCCAGGTCGCCCGGTCTCTTTCTGTTCCTGATCTTGCTGCAGCTGGCTCCATTATGCCACACAGCCCTCCTCGATCTCAGCCTGAAAAGAAGAAGAAACATAAGTCCCGGGACAAAGAGCCTCTGGTGTCACCGGAGGTCCCTTCCCCGACTTCACAACCGGATTCTGACCTGTCGTTTATGGATGTCGCCCCCTCCTTGTCGGTGACGGGTGGGGACTCGGCGGTATGACTGGATTTAGCATGTTCAGCCCTCCTTTAAACCATCGTTCTGTGGTTCTCCAATGGAACTGTAATGGATACTATCGTCACCTTCCAGAATTAAAATCCCTTCTTTCGTCCTACTCTGCAGCTTGTGTGGTTCTCCAGGAATCTCATTTTACTGATGCTCACTCACCGACCCTCCGTGGGTTCCGTGTTTTCTGTCGAAATCGGGTCGCACCCTTGCGGGCTTCTGGTGGCGTTTGTACGTTGGTCCGTACAGACATTGCTAGCACGTGGATTCCTCTCCAAACTACATTGGAAGCGGTTGCTGTTAGGGTCCACTTAGACTCTGCAGTCACAGTTTGCAATCTTTATCTCCCTCCTGACAGGACTCTTACACCTGCTGCCTTATCCACCCTTCTTCAGCAACTTCCTCCTCCCTTCCTCCTCCTTGGGGATTTTAATGCTCATCATCCTTTGTGGGGCAGTGCCTTTCCATCTAGACGAGGTCTTCTTATAGACCAATTTATTGCAGACCATGACCTGTGCCTTCTTAATGATGGCTCCCCTACTCATTTCAGTGCTGGTCATGGTACCTTTTCTGCCATTGATCTTTCTCTTTCTTCTCCCTCTCTCCTCCCTTCATTACACTGGTCGCCACACGACGACCTTTGTGATAGTGACCATTTCCCGTTGATTATCACGCTCCCTTCCCGCTCCCCGATGGAGAGGTTACCTCGTTGGTCTTTCCACCGCGCCGATTGGCCTCTATATACTGCACAGGTCGAGTTTTCTCCCTCTTTTTCGGGTTGTATTGATGACGTCCTACGTGACGTGTCTGACGCGATTGTTCGCGCTGCTAACCTTGCTGTCCCGCGCTCATCTGGACAATTTCGTCGTCGGCAAGTCCCGTGGTGGAGTACGGCCATTGCCATTGCCATCCGTGATCGCCGTCGAGCTTTGCAATACTTTAAGAGGCACCCATCTGTAGCCAGCCTTTCTACCTTTAAGCGCCTTCGCGCTAAAGCCCGTTATTTAATCAAACAGAGCAAGCGGATATGTTGGGAACGATTCGTTTCTTCCCTTGGTTCCACTGTCCCTCTGTCACGGGTATGGGCTACACTTCGCTCTCTCCAAGGTTGCCATCGGCAGTCCACCCTCCCAGGCCTTCGCCTCCCAGATGGCATTTGTACGGACCCATTAGTTCTCGCAGAACATCTTGCGACTCATTTTGCAGTGGCATCAGCGTCGGCCTCCTATCCAGCTGCTTTCCTTCATCAAAAACAGCAGGCTGAAGCTGTCACCTTATGTTTCACCACTTGTGAGTCAGAATCTTACAACGAACCTTTCACTGAATGGGAATTTCTTTCTGCTCTCTCTTCTTCTCATGATACGGCCCCTGGCCCAGATTCCATTCATAACCAGCTGCTTCAACATCTCAGTGCTCCACAACGGCACCATCTTCTTCGGGTGTTTAACCGTATCTGGCTCCAGGGTGACTTCCCTTCTCAGTGGAGGGATAGCATTGTGGTTCCTGTCCTTAAGCCTGGTCAGAACCCCCTATCTGTTGACAGCTATCGGCCAATTAGTTTGACCAATGTTGGTTGTAAGTTACTTGAGCGGCTGGTAGCCCGTCGGCTCACTTGGGTCCTCGAATCTCGGGATCTATTGTCCCCTTACCAGTGTGGCTTTCGAGAGGGACGATCTCCAATCGATCATTTGCTTCGCTTGGAATCCGCAGTTCGGCAGGCTTTTTCCCAGCGCCGCCATTTGGTTGCAGTGTTTTTTGACCTTCGCAAGGCCTATGACACGGCCTGGCGCCATCACATCTTACTAACCCTTCATCAGTGGGGTCTTCGGGGCCCACTCCCGATTTTTATCCGCCAGTTCCTGATCCATCGGTCATTCAGAGTTCGAGTTGGTACTGCTTTTAGTTCTCCACGGACCCAGGAGACGGGCATCCCACAGGGTTCTGTCTTGAGTGTCCTTCTTTTCCTCATTGCTATCGATGGACTTGTGGCCTCTGTCGGTCCCTTGGTCGCCCCTGCCCTGTATGTGGATGATTTCTGCATTTGGGTTAGTTCCTCCTCGATACCATCTGCAGAACGGCAGCTCCAGGTGGCTATACGGCGTGCCTCTGCATGGACCCTCTCACACGGGTTTCAATTCTCTCCTTTAAAATCGCGGGTGGTCCACTTCTGTCGCCGTACTACGGTCCACCCTGATCCGGAGCTCTATCTCGCTGCCCAAAGATTGCCTGTGGTTCCACAGTTTCGTTTCCTAGGTCTTCTTTTCGACAACAAGCTCACTTGGCTGCCCCATATCAGACTCCTGAAGGTAGGATGTTTCCGTAAACTCAATGTCCTTCGCTTCCTTGCCCACTCCTCTTGGGGTGCGGACCGTTCCCTCCTCCTCCGTCTTTATCGTGCTTTAGTTCTGTCACGTTTGGACTATGGTTGTCAAGTTTATGGTTCAGCTGCTCCTTCCACGCTGCACGTGCTGGATCCGGTCCACCATCGTGGTATCCGTTTGGCCACCGGTGCCTTCCCTACTAGCCCTGTTGATAGTCTCCTGGTTGAAGCTGGGATCCCCCCCCTTTCTGTTCGGCGGTCCCAGCTTCTGGTGTCTTATGCCCTTACTATCCGTTCTTCTCCCGCTCATCCTTCCTATTCTATCCTATTCCCAGACCATGGACGTCGCCCGCCTGACTCCCGCCCTCGGGCGGGTTTACCGGTTGGACTGCGCCTTGCGTCTCTTAACCGTGATTTTCGGCTTCCTTCTTTGTCCTGTCTTCCTCGCTCCCTCCACCCCTCCTTGGTTAGTTCCTCGGCCTCGAATTCGGATGGATCTCCACCGTGGTCCGAAAGATTCCATCCCCCCGGTGGTGTTCCGTTCCTTTTTCCGCCAAATTTTATGGGAGTTTCGGGATGCTGTTGTTTTTTACACTGATGGCTCTAAATCTGCTGATCATGTTGGGTATGCCTTCACGTCCTTTGTTGGAACGGAAAATCATCTACTGCCACCCTCATGTGGGGTGTTTACTGCGGAATTGATGGCAATTTCCCGGGCCCTTACCTTTATTAAACAATCCCAACACAACCGCGTTTTGTTATGTACGGACTCGATGAGTGGCCTTCTTGCTATTGACCGGTGTTTTTCGCGCCATCCCTTGGTCTCTGCCATCCATGACCACCTCGCTGATCTTCACCGTGCTGCTTGTTCCATTGACTTCCTGTGGGTCCCGGGCCATGTGGGTATCCCGGGTAATGAGCTCGCTGATCGTTTGGCTGGGGGAGCAGTTACTTACCCCCCGTTTTCTGTCACACCTCCTGCAGCGGATTTACGGCTTCACATCAAATCCCACTTTGCACAGTCATGGGCCAATTCTTGGGAGGCTACTCCACTGTCTAATAAACTTCGTGCCATTAAGGTGAATCCAGGCCCATGGCGTTCTTCCTTTCGCCTCTCCCGCAAGGACTCGACCACACTGTGTCGTCTCCGCATTGGCCATACCAGGCTGACCCATGGTTTCCTTTTGCGTGATGAGCCACCCCCACTATGTGGTTGTGGAGCCTTCCAGTCAGTGGCCCACATTTTGGTTGAATGCCCCCTTCTTTTGGCTCTGCGTGCTAAGTACCGACTCCCCCACACTTTACCTTTGATGTTGGCTGACGATTCCCGGATGGTCTCTCTGGTTCTAGGTTTCCTCCGGGAGAGTGGTTTTTATTCTCAGTTTTAAAGTTTTTAATCTCCCTCTGGTGTTGGGGCAGGGCGGTGAGTGTTTGGGTGTCTCCCACTGTAGGCAGTGTTCAGAGATTCCCGATTCACCTCCCTGACCGGAATCCTCTTTTCTTTCCCTTTTACTCTGTTTTTACCCCCTCTTTTTAAGGCTTGGTTCGTTTTTCTATTCCCATACGTACTTCTGCATTATAGCAGTTGTACCTTTTAAGTCACAGGTGGTCTTGGCTATGCTGCTTCAGCATAGTGTTGGGTTCGTTCTCTTGCCAACTTCCCTCATTTGTTTTTACTATTGACAACGTGACTGCCCTTTTACGTTTCCCCTTTTTCCGTTTTATTGTTCTGACTTTTCTGAGATGTCCCGTTAGCAGAATGGAGTCTATTTGAAACAAGGGACTGATGACCTTGCTGTTTGGTCCCTTTAACCTCAAACAACCAACCAACCAACTTCTTAAGGATATTCTAATTTCTGTCGAATCTTCATCAACTTTGTTGGAGTCTCGTCATATCACCACATAACTCTAAGTAGTATCTTCGGTTTACTTGATCTCTCATCAGTAATATTGGAAATTCTTCATTTTGATCCGAGATGCCTTCTTCTAATACTTCTGGAAGACGGAATAACGCATCTGGTATTATGTTGTACTTCCCTTGTATGTACACAATACGAAATTGATACTCTTGAAGAGCGACCGTCCAGCTTCCTAATCTTGCATGTAAAAACTTACAAGTTTGTAAAATGCTAAGAGCTTGATGGTCACAATACATAGTGGTTCTTGCTTCATATAAATAAACTTCAGAATGCCCACACTACTGCAATATCTTCCATATTTTCTTTCTTTCTTTCTTTCTTTCTTTCTTTCTTTCTTTCTTTCCTTAGAAAATCTACGTGGGCTAGGGCTCCGTTGGTCCAAAAATTTACTTTCCCGGTAGACATGTTTAATTTTGCGTCCTTCTCATGGATAGTTTCTAATCCCAGAACACAGTCGACTATTAATTTATCCACTACTAGGAAAAATTTACTTTCCCGGTAGAGATGTCTAATTTTGCGTCCTTCTCACGGATAGTTTCTAATCCCAGAACACAGTCGACTATTAATTTATCCACTACTAGGAACGCGCAGGTTATCGCTGCATTTTCTAGATCCAATTTTAGCATCGTCTGTGTCTTCACAGGTTGTGCTCGCGAGCCAAACGCTCCTAGTATTTTACAATGTTGCGCAGGAAATGTCGGTAACGGGGTCTTTTTCATTATGTTATTAAATAAACTCATTGATACTGCGTTTACTGATGTGCCCGTATCCAAAACTACCGTTACTGGAACACCCTCTATTTCAACATTCATTGCAGAAATGGGTTCCGATGAGTATTCCTCCATACATTTAGTTATGTCAGCACAAAGCTCCTCCTCTATTAATCTTCATTCGTTGTACCTCATCATTTTTACATTGTGCTCATCGCCCCCTACACCTTTCCTTGACCGCTCCTCCGGGGCACGATTCGGTCGGAATCAGTTTTCCTAGCGATATTCATTTGCATGAACCGCACCCTCTGTCACTTCCGTAATAACTGGTGTTCGTTGCCTTCAGTCATTATCCATCGGCACAGAAGATTGTGTCTGCCTATTATTGTTTTGCCAATTTGTAGAATTCAAATTCACATTATAACCTGGATTTTACGTTCTGTCGTGTCGATTCTGTCTGTTTTTCCCGTATCTGAAATTGTTTCTATTACCGCTACGTAGGTTACGATGTTGGTCGTAATTACTACAGGGTGGTGGAGCGCGATTTGCATTTGTTTCCTGAATCAGCTGATTGCCCGCTCGGCTGCCGTAAGCATTAATCGACTGAGTACGCGCTGTGTCTGTCTGGGCTTGCCTTAATATCTTCTTGGATAAAATCACTGAAGTCAAAGACTGACATGAATTCTTCTAAATTCTCCTCTGATGCGCGTATGAACTTCTCTCTTGTGTCAGCTGGATGTTTCGCCTTCAAAAGCCGCAGAATATCCTAGTGCGTTATAGGTTCATCTCAGTATCTTGCTTTATTTAAATACTTCTCAAAGTATCGCCATAGACTTGTTGTTTTTACACAGAACGGCTCTGGATTAAAGACCCCTTTTCTTAATCATTCTTGCACACCCCGTGACCAATACTTAGCAAGAAAACCTTCTCAAATTCCTAGTACGTTTCGCATGTATCCATCATATCCGTGGCCCATAACGCACCGTCACCTTGAATATATCCTGGAACGTAACTGATCTTTTGCGCTTCAGTCCATGCCCCTGGTAGTACTCCACGAAATCCTCGTATAAATACCAGTGGGTTTATGGATTTTCGGTCAGGTGAGAATGTCTGAAGCTGCCCATGTATCAACAATTTTTCCTCCATTTACATTGCAGCGTACCCATTATTAACTTGCGGCTCTGCATGCATTGCGTTATAATTTATATTTCCCTCCGGCGAAGCATATCCGTTACCATAACATGATTCATGGCTTGAGCGCTGCGTTCGTTCTGCTCTCGCAGCTCGTTTCTACAGTGTTTTACTGCCCCTCGCATGTGTTCCATATCTCTGGACATATTTTCAACAGAATTTGGTCCTCCCATTGTTTAAAATTCGCCCCCAATTGTTCTTTTACCTCTTTGATATCTTCTTTAATATTTTTTGCAATGGGTAGGCTGTCAATAGGCAATTTGCTTACCACTTCTTTTATACTTGCATCTACACATAGCATCACCTGGTTTTCCTTAGCGGATGCCCATTCATCTAATTTATTTGAGAAATCCTGTTGACGTTTACTGAAATTCTCTCGTATCAATTGATCACATCCAGAAGCAATGGAAGTCAGAGTTTCTATTAATTCCACTACGGAAGTTTCTACTTCCTCCTGCTTCGATTTCATGTTTTGCATTTCTTCGGTAATCCTTTTGATTTCCAGAGGAAACTGCTTTTGCACATCTCGCAACTTGGTTATCTCATTCGAGATTTGTTGTTGCTGGCTAACTAATGTCTGAATATCAGCTGACATGTCTGTTTGCTTTTGACACAGGTCTGCTTGCTTTTGTGATGCTGTTTGTACCACCTGTGACATATAAATTTGCTTCTGTGACATGTCTTCCTGCTTTTGTGATACTGCTTGTACCACACCTGATATAGTCGTTACCGATACTGACAAAAGTCTTAGTTGTTCTAAGATTTGAGTCATACGATTTGTCTCCTGTTGAGACGAAGCTGCTATCTCCTCTACACTTGTGTTTTCACCAATTTCCTGAACATCTAACACTTTCCCTTTATCCATTTTAATTGTGATCTTGTTTTAACCATAACAAAATTAGAAAACACAAAATACCTATATGTTTGTACACTCTTAATTACACTATCTCACATAAAAATTCCTCCTGAAGAGAATGCACCAAATAAGTGTCTGACTACTCTTGAAGAAAATACGGAAATGAAGTGAAAATATGGAAGTATACTACACTAGAAAGATTGAGACTGTTCAGCTGAAAAGACCAGATTGAGGTAAGATTGCTGATAGTTGTGTGTGCTTGCCTTATCCAGTTTGCAGCGATGTGAAGTTCTGCGGTGGGGGTCGGCACTGCTCAGCTCACACGACCGGACTCCATTAATTATATTGTACATGAAACACATACACGATATATTGATTAGTACATGCACAAATTTATGAAATATATAACAATTTTAAATGTTGGCCGTCCTGTACTCGGACGCCATTATATTATAATTTAATTAATTAATTAATTAATTTAAGAAATTTTGTTTAAGAAAATTCTCTGCTCCTTATTTATTTTTGGTATTTTTAGTTATGATTTCCAGTGGTTTTATTTATGTTTTAGCTTCAGTCTTTTAAAAGCTAAAGAATATAAGTGTTTGGTTTTAAATACCTCAGGAGATCTAGATATATGTCCCGCAGCGTCGATCTCACTGTACTCCTCGTCGAAACTGCTCCACCTGAAATCTCTAAAATGTTTATTTCGCTACGAAGATCGTTCGGCACAACTAGGTGCTATGTTTTATGATGCGTGTGGATTGATGTGTCTAACTTTTTATCAACGAAAAGTTTATTGGTTCTGACATACTCTCTCCGAGAATATTGACTGCGAAAAGATAGAGGCTCGCACTATCATTCCACACTGCACCTCCCATCGATCTACGTTACGTGATGTCTGAAGAAGGTTTGTCAAATCTTTTATAAATTGATAAATACACACCTTGAATGCGTATTATTTTCTTGAATTTGTTTATAGTGCCATCAACTAACTAAACATTCCAATGGAGCTTAATAGCGTCGCAGAACAATAGCAAAATCTAACCAAAATAAAACACGGCGATCTCTGTAATCGCTTCAAATAGTCCTCAAATAGTCCTCAAATAGTCCTCAAATAGTCCTCAAATAGTCCTCAAATATGCATCTTTGGTTACTTATTGCAGAGAGATGTGTCCGTAGCACGGAACGTTCAAATCTCGCAGGCAGTTTATACTACTCTCGGCATAATTCGAATTCGCCACACTTCAGGAGATTGATGAAATCAGATATCATAAACTAAAGAGTGTTTTTCTAGAACATTGTTCGTAAAGATACGGAAAGTTGATAACTAATTGCTCATGCTAAGTTAAGGAATTTCGTGCACTTTACAAAGTGGTTCAAATGGCTGTGAGCACTATGGGTTTCAACTTCTGAGGTCATTAGTGCCCTAGAACTTAGAACTACTTAAATCTAACTAACCTAAGGACATCACACACATCCATGCCCGAGGCAGGATTCGAACCTGCGACCGTAGCGGTCTCGCGGTTCCAGACTGCAGCGCCTAGAACCGCACGGCCACTTCGGCCGGCTGCACATTACATGTAGATAAAACAGAAGTAGGCTTCTGAAGCCATGGGCATCCCATCGCTTCATAGGTATCTTTATTAATAAGGGAAACACGTGTCTGTGTTAAACTGAAATTTGTCTTTCGATCCGCTCTTAATTGGGCAAAATGTTCCTCTGTCTGTGAACGACAGCAGAAGATTTCTGCTAAGTGGAAAAGCAAACCTTTGTTGGTGCTGGCTGTAATGGCAGTGTCGACACTACATTTACTTGCTGAAAGCCATGTTGTAGTCGTGTAGTAACCTGGTGCATACCCCAGCTGCTTTGTAAGCAGACGGTCTGAATACGACTTTGGTTACATTTGAAACACTTTGCATCACGACAGGGAGAAGAGGCTCTTATCATACAGACTTGCTGACCTTAGTCTGAAGTACACCTCGAGTACCAAACGACTGAAATTTTAATTTGCTTTTATCTGAGCCCTGTTTTTATTCACTTTAATTGTAGACTGAGTCTGGATGCCTGACTGAGTGCCTTGTGTACTGCGAACAATAGAAACAGACGGAGCCTCAACACCAACTTCAGTTGTGTCCAGATAATTGGAAATAGTTTTCAGATATGACAATTTTATCATAACAGCGAGTATGCGTGAATCTGACATATTTTTAGTGATTCCATCACATGAAGTAACATCCCTGTAACTTATACCACAAGGACACTTGAGCCCACAATATCTTGCTGGCCCTTTAGGTTCAGCAATCTTCTGATTCAATGACTGTTCGGGCTCTTCTTTAGACAAAAAAATTCAAATCTCCCCGCAGTAATATGAATCTGTGCCTCGTAATGCTCGTCGGTTTTACGAACGAGTGCCTCATAAACATCATCTTCGAGATGAGAATCGGCGAACAGTTTTACACACAGTCTGTACATGTCAGCTCCTACCATTGACAGAAAAATGCAATGCACGCCATAACTTTTATATTGTATGCTGCGAAGTTGCTTCGACTTGGGTATGAATCCGGACCAGTCCTCTTGTTTACCGTGAAACTTGGGTGCAGCAACCGGTTGTGAGGCTGGTTTTTGCGACAGTAAGGTTGTCATCTGTTGTACACTGAGCAGCAGTCGTTCTATCTCCTGCGCCTGAAACTGAACAATTTCGTTTAGAGGCAGTTTTGATGGGGGCTCAGGCATTATTAAACTCTCTCTAGGATACACAAAAATATACGGTTCTTATTGCTGCCGTTTCTAACGACACACTATGTAATCACGACAAGTGTGGCAACTTATCACCATATGAGATGTATGGCGGACAGGACAACACACTGGAGTACAAAAGCAACCACTGAGGTGTGTCGTAGCAAGCCAAGATTTACTTCTGGAGGATACTGAGCAGATACTGCAATACACACAAATTATTAGATAAGTTCGTTAAAATTTGTGGACTCTAAAATACTTGGGCTGTCTTTACCTGTGGTGCTGGCGTGACGTTCCACCTGGGACTTCACTCTTCAACGACACCACATTCATAAAACAGTTTGATAGCATTCTATGAGTTTCCGGAATTGCAGTCGGATCATGTTTACTTCTTGTGACAACATTTCGGCTGGCAACCGTCCAGTCGTCTTCAGGTGAGTGTCCACCTGTAGGTGGCTGCACGGTTGCCAGCAGAAATATTGTCAAGAAGTCACATGATCCGGCTTAAATTTTAAAACCGCATAGAATATTCAGTAGGCCGGGAAAACTTCAAGAATCACAATTGATAGCAAATCGTAAATTTATAACTGTCCTTAGCTTATTACTCTTAAAAAATGTTGATCGTAATGACGTGAATAAATCATGTTGAATGTGGAAAAACGTGGACGCCATATAATTCATGGCCTGTGAGGCGGAACCACGATACGCAACAAGATGGCGGTCATGTAGCGTGGCACTATATTATGCCTTAGGGCAAGGAATGATGTGGTTTGGATAGAAATAATTTCGGAAGAAGGAAGTTGATAAGCGTGTGTGTTGTTATTAAACACAGGCAAATGATTTGAAAGTCCCATCTGACCTTCAAAGCAACAATACAAAATTCAGATTCACGAGAAATAATCGAAATACCACGTTCTCAGCCCACGACTCTGAGCAAGGTAATAACTATTTCATAATTTAGGATAGAGTGACAAACTTGAATGTACAACATGACGAATTGGAAAAACAATACACGGCGCTGCATCAGCTTCCATTCAGTCAAGTGTGAGCAATCTACGAGTTTCCATTTTACCACCCGCAAACACGCTGGTGTCTCCGTAACCGCACAGTAACCGTCAGCAAGCAATGCCGAAATAACCTAAACATTTTACCCAAGCTTTACCAAGGGAAATAATTGAAACCGTCTCACCCAGTTCTTTCATCGGCAGCACAGATCGCCACCAGACAAAGGCAGTCTCCTTCCAAAGTTGGACCACAGGGCAGCACTTCTTCTTGACTCCCAACCAGCTAACACTTCCCAACGGTTGAAACAAACTAACTCCCCAAAGATGTGTAACAACATATTGCAACCGTGCAAATAGGTTGCTTACAGTGCAAATGTCGGTTAATCGAACCTGAAAATACCAGACACGAATAAAGTATTGCAAAGATAAATGTCGCAATCATTTGTTGAATCGTATCAATTAGTTAGAACATAAACTGGCAAACACACACGGAAGTGTAAAGGCAAATAATCCTGATCTAATAGAGAGCGTCATGGCGGATACAGGTATTTAGTGAACACGAGGTCATTGTAGCGAGGCTCAAAAACATATCAGCCAAAACCACTAAAAATAAACAGAAAATATACCTATATGATGATGATGATGATGATGATGATGATGATGGGAGATGCTTTTAATAGTTTCCACAATGAAACATTGTCTCAAAATATGGTAGAAAACCCAAAGAGATTCTGGTCGTATGTAAAGCACACCAGTGGCGAAAAGCAGTCAATAACCGTCAATCTGCGATAGCGATGGAAATGTTACCGATGATGGTTCCACTAAATCGGAGTTACTAAATACAATTTTCCGTAATTCCTTCACGCAAGAAGACGAAGTAAATATTCCAGAATTCGAAACCAGAACAGCTGTTAGCAAGAGTGACATAAAAGTAGATATCATAGGTGTTGCGAAACAACTCAAACCACTTAAGAAGGGCAAATCTTCAGGTCCAGGTGGTATACCAATCAGGTTCCTTTCAGAGTATGCAGACACAATAGCGCCTTTCTTAGCAATCGCATACAACCGCTCACTTGACGAAAGGTCTGTTCCTAAGGACTGGAAAGTAGCACAGGTCACACCAATATTCAAGAAAGGAAATAGGAGTAACTCTTTGAATTTCAGACCCATATCACTGACCTCAATATGCAGTACGGTTTTGGAGCATATACTGAACTCGAACATCATAAAGCACCTGGAAGAAAATGACTTATTGATACAAAACCAGCACGGATTCAGACAATATCGTTCTTGTGCAACACAGTTAGTTCTTTATTCCCATGAAGTAATGAGTGCTGTAGGCAAGGGATCTCAGATCGATTCCATATTCCTAGGTTTCCAGACGACTTTTGATACCGTTCCTCACAAACGACTATTAATCAAAGTGCGTGCATATGGAGTATCGTCTCAGTTGTGTGACTGGGTTCATGATTTCCTCTCAGAGAGGTCACAGGTCACAGTTCACAGTGATAGACAGTAAATCATCGAGCAGAACAGAAGTGATATCTGGCGTTCCGCAAGGTAGTGTCATAGGCCCTCAGCTATTCCTGATTTACATAAATGATCTAGGTGATAATCTGAGCAGCCCCCTTAGATTGTTTGCAGATGACGCTGTAATTTACCGTCTGGTAAAATCATCAGACGATCAGTTCCAATTGCAAAATTATCTAGAGAGAATTTCTGTATGGAGCGAAAAGTGGCAATTGGCACTAAACAAAGAAAAGTGCGAGGTCATCCACATGGGTACTAAAAGCAATACGACAAATTTTGGGTATACGATAAATCGCACAAATCTAAGGGCTGTCAATTCGACTAAATACCTAGGAATTACAATTACGAGCAACTTAAACGGGAAAGGCCACATAGATAATATTGTGGGGAAGGCGAAACTAAGATTGTGCTTTGTTGGCAGAACACTTATAAGATGCGACAAACCCACAAAAGAGACAGCCTACATTACACTTGTCCGTCCTCTGCTGGAATATTGCTGCGCGGTGTGGGATCCTTACCAGGTAGGATTGATGAAGGACATCGAAAAAGTGCAAAGAAGGGCAGCTCGTTTTGTCTTATCACGCAATAGGGGTGAGAGTGTAACAGATATGATACGCGAGTTGTGGTGGCAGTCACCGAAACGAAGGCGGTTTCCTTTGCGGCGAGATCTACTCGTAGCCGCGCGGGATTAGCCGAGCGGTCTGAGGCGATGCAGTCCTGGACTTTGCGGCTGGTCCCGGCGGGGGTTCGAGTCCTCCCTCGGGCATGTGTGTTTGTTCTTAGGATAATTTAGGTTAAGTAGTGTGTAAGCTTAGGGACTGATGACCTTAGCAGTTAAGTCCCATAAGATTTCACACATTTTAGATCTACTCGTATTTACGTTACTTCAATCACCAGCTTTCTCTTCCGAATGAGAAAATATTTTGTTGACACCCACCTACGTAGGGAGAAATGATCATTAAAATAAAATAAGAGAAATCAGAGCTCGAATGGAAAGATTTAGGTATTCCTTTTTCCCATGTGCCGTTCGAGAGTGGAATGATAGAGAAGCAGTATGAAAATTGTTCGATGAACACTCTACCAGGCACTTCAGTGTGAATTGCAGATTAACCATGTAGATGTAGACAATAGCATATGTACATTATAGTTCTAATTGAGGTAGCACCACACACGCTAGTAACATGTAATTGTACACTTGCCTGATGGGGCGGCACTGGAACAGAAATTTGGAGACACGCCACCAGGGAACGCAGGTCTGGACCAACTGACTGCTCTAGACTCTTGCCTGACGGGAGCATCGTTTAAGCAACCGCTGTTCAGAGCTCGTCCCAGATACAGTACATCTTTAAACTTATAACCATAAATGTGGGAGACTTCAATGAGGACAATACATCGAACACAGCGCGACGCTTCGAAGAATCAGTGATATAACTGTAGCAGCACTTGTTTCTATCAAGGACATTAAAATGTATGTAACTCACCACCACAGAAGAAGCTACAGCATTCAAAATTATGTACAACTCAGTTATTAAATATACATAGTGTAAATAAAGTTGTTGCAGATATCGGATTGAATGTATTGGATACCTCAACTACCGACACAACAGACATTAACTGTTGATGAGGCTGATGCTTCTGTGCCATTGATCGGCGACCTATCAGTAACATTGTTATGGTTTTTGTGTGTGTAACTTGTCTCCGCTTCACGTCCATTTCTGTATGCAATAGCAATTTTTGGAGAGCATTCCTTCATGCACTTATGCAGTTTCAGAGCCAAAACATCACCTCTGTGCTCACTGCTATTGGGAGACTGATGGAAGCACACGTAAGCCCACGTAAACTACAACGACTGAGGCACAGAGAACCAGCGGCCAGGTGTGGCCTCTGCCACTCTTCTGCTCGTTTCGTGCAGAACGTGAGGAAAGGACGGAGTACCGTCTGCAGTTACACCACCACTTCGCTCCGTACAACATGTCGGGTACATCACGATGGTATTTCTTTTTTTCGTGGCAGATTTTCAAATGGCTCTGACCACTATGGGACTTAGCTTCTGAGGTCATCAGTCCCCTAGAACTTAGAACTACCACCTAATTAACCTAAGGACATCACACACATCCATACTCGAGGCAGGATTCGAACCTGCGACCGTAGCGGTCGCGCGGTTTCAGACTGTAGCGCCTAGAACCACTCGGCCACCCCGGCCGGCGGAGATTTTCAGATTCGGTCACAAAATGTTCCCTCAGATCCCCAAATCCTACCGTATGAAGACATTTTCTGAGCATCAGTCGACTACTTTCAAGCACAGATAATGGAGTTGCTGCTCATTTCAAATTTTTTTGTACTCATCCTCACTGGGAATGGATCACAGAACTCAAGGGCACGGCAAGGAGCTATACATTTACATGTCCTCACGGAGCCCCATTTCAAGGCGAAATGCTTCGCGATGCCATTATTCAAAACCATGTTGATAATGGAATACGGGCTGAGTTTCTATAGCATCGCGACCCTGGTCTCAATGACGCGTTTAAAGTGATCGAAGCTCAGGAAGTTAAAGACATCACAGAACGTTGTCCTCGATGGTGAGTGTTCATCGGAGGTGAGGGTATCATCTGGAGTGCCCCAGGGAAGTGTGGTAGGTCCGCTGTTGTTTTCTATCTACATAAATTATCTTTTGGATAGGGTGGATAGCAATGTGCGGCTGTTTGCTGATGATTCTGTGGTGTACGGGAAGGTTGCATGGGGGCTTAATTAAATATGTGATTGAAAATACTTTTGGTAGCTGTAGCTGTGTGTCCGATTACGCTGTGTCTCGTAATCGGTTGGCCCTGACTAGAATTATTACGCTATCTGACTGCTTAGAACAACAACAAGAATGAAATGAAATTTTTTTTGTTAACACAATTAATTAATTAAGTCCCCAGCAACTATGAAACCTACGAAACCAAAGTACAAGTATAACTGTTCTGTATGTAGGAGTGTGACTCAACGTACACATCTGGCACGGTTCTTTTCCAACAAGACGAGAATTTTTAAATACCAATTATACTGACGTGATAAAAGAAAATTACAAATACTACAATTGCGTAAGGAAACCAGAATTAAACTCTAATACAAGAACACACGCCAGATGCTTTGTTGACTGAACCTGTAATGACGCGTTATTTAAAACATGGAATTAATGAAAAAACACGCAATATTTTACCTTCATATATATTGACGAAAAGCACTCTGATCGTTACAGTATTTCCATTAGAATAACATCTGCTATCTCTCCCATCAAATAATTGCATAAAACATGGAACAACACTCTCCACTATCACATCTCACTCCGACTTCACGACAAGCAGTGCCCACTAGCACATCTCCCCACGCACTGACTACTACGAGTCCTCGACAAGCACTGACTACTACGAACTCTTAACAGGCACTCACTGCTACGAGCTCTCGACAAGCACTGACTACCACGAATTCTTAACAGGCACTGACTGCTACGAGTTCTTTCCAAGCACTGTCTACCACGAGCTCTCAACAAGCACTGACTACCACGAATTCTTAACACGCACTGTGGAGGCGGCTTAATAGTACTCTTTGGCGCAATCTCTGGCGCAGTGGCTCAGTGTAGCCACCTTTCATATGCCCCTCCTCCACAGGCCAGAATTTGATGGTATTTTTGCCAGCATTGGTGGTGAAAATACCACCAAATTCGTCCAGAAAAATACAGACAAAAAATAGATAATATTAATACTTAAATATCACATAATTAGTTAAAATTTTGGCTTTGCACTGACCTTTCAATAACCTAATATATAAAATACAGTAGGCAATACAAATTCTTTTCATACATGTGGCTTTACATAATAGTTTACACAATACATAAAAAATCAGTTTATACAAATGTTCACATAAAATACTTTTAATTATTCAAAAAAATAGTTGATAATTCCAGCCCAGCAATGGTCAACAGGTGCAGACACCAACAAGTGACATCATTTCAGTAGAAGTAGTTCCATTAGTGGCACCCAGCAATACTGAGCGGGTGCAGACACCAACAAGTGACATCATTTCAGCAGAAGCAGTTCCATCTGTGGCACCCAGTAAAGTTGCAGAGGTACACACAGCAACAAGTCACATTATTTCAGTAGAAGCAATCCACCAGAGACACCCAGCAATGTTGAGTAGGTGCAGACAGCAACAAGTGACTTCATTTCAGTAGAAACAGTTCATCAGTTGCACCCAGCAATGTTGAGCAGGTGCAGACACCAACAAGTGACATCATTTCAGTAGCAGTCCATCAGTTGCACCCAGCAATGTTGAGCAGGTGCAGACACCTACAAGTGACTTCGTTTCAGTAGAAGTAGTTCCATTAGTGGCACCCAGCAATGTTGAGTAGTTGCAGACAGCAACAAGTGACATCATTTCAGTAGAAGTATTTCCATTAGTTGCACCCAGCAATGATGAGTAGGTGCAGACAGCAAGAAGTGACTTCATTTCCATACAAGTAGTCCATCAGTTGCACCTAGCAATGATGAGCAGGTCCAGAGAGCAGTCCATGATATTCACTATCACTGATCACACTGTTCATCAGCAGAGATTAATCATTCCTAAGTGTCACACATTACGTTGAAAAAGTGCAGGTAACAGTTCATAATATTCACCATCACTAATCAGACAGTTCAGGCATGAACAATAGTTTGAATAAACATACAAATGCTTTTACAATGCTCTTACACTAAACATACAAATTCTAATAAACACACAAAAGATGTCAGATAATTGTCATATTAACTATTACAAATACTCAAATACTCAAATATCAGTAAACCTATAATATTTATGGGTGTCAGTGCAAGCCACTACAAACAAATAAAATAATATTTAGGAGATAGGTGGGTAGGATTAGGAAAGGAAAACACACAAAACACACTCACTCATCTTTCATCCACATTAAGTACTACTGTGTAACTGAATAGTGTTAACTGTGTAAATGCAATTCTGTCAAAATCTGATGTTCATCATGTGTATTAAGTAGTGGTGGCACCAATGTATAACAGTCAATAATAGTTAAGTCAACGTCATAGTCATCATGTCAAGACCAATGTTTGCCAAGCCAGATCAAATGTACTGTTGTTGAACAACTGTCAGTGAGCCAAGATATGCAAATACTTCCTCTCTTCAAAAAAAAAAAAAGTATATACTGCTTAGTGATTTAACAAAGTGTGTGTATAGACTACCTTCCTTCTACTTTAGTGTTCTAGTCTGCTATCTTCATCCTCCTTGTTCCATAAGACCAACAAAAAAAATATGCTCCTCACTTACTTTACCTCTTATATACGAAAACTCCAATAATCATCAGCATCACATAATCTCAATAATACCTCAATAATAACTCTACAATACGTCGATACATATAAACCTTATTATCAATATCATCTCACTTCTAACACAACTCTTTCCTCTAGCCAGTTTCCTCGAACAAGTACAGATAAAATCCTAGTGCAAACTTCAGTTCATCATCCCATACAATCTGAAGACACATTGTCAACACACAACCTCTGTGTAATCCGTCATCCGTCTGACCCAAATCTTCTACTCATTATGAATTATAAACAAAAGAAATGCATACATGACCTCTAACAGACTTAGTTCGAATAACTCTCAGTAATAAAGTACGATTACGGAGTGTGAATAATCATAATATTTCACAGTGTGTACACCACTTCAAGAATTATGGCAAACAGAAGCAAACATGTGGAGTATTTCTTGTGTCAAGTGTCACTTCCTATTTCAAGTGCTCACGAAAAATGCAGTGTAATAACTGTTAATGGTCTAAACCTAGTAATGGTATGTCATGTCGTTAGCCTCCTTCCTATTAACATAAATTTATACAGCTTCCATAAAACCTCCAGCTCATGTGACTTCTATGAAGTTTTATTGTACTAATGTCGTTCGTCGAATTATAGCAGTTCATTTTCTTATCTTAAAAATGTAAGGCACTGAGCGTAAGCAAAACAAGCAATAGCGAGTAAATATACCAGTGGAGAACAGAAAGTCAACAAGTGTATGCAGCACAATTCTTACAACGAGGCTCTGCCAAGCGAACAATCTATAATTAATACAATAGTGTGACCTAAACTCTATGTTCATACACAGTATATCAGCATTTCTATACACCAAATTAAAGAGTAGTTGTGACGACAAACAGAAATATATAAATATGCAATCCATACGCATAGCAACAAACAGGTCATTAGCATCATATCGGCATGAGCAAATAAATGTTCATATGTAATCTTAATAAGTAAACATGAAGGCGCAAGCAGATAAATCACAAACTATAACTTACATACATATC
The DNA here is from genome assembly GCF_021461385.2 of Schistocerca piceifrons. NCBI lineage: Eukaryota > Metazoa > Arthropoda > Insecta > Orthoptera > Acrididae > Schistocerca > Schistocerca piceifrons. The sequence continues at coordinate 395,361,440 of NC_060142.1, read as the reverse complement.
AGCACAACTAATCAGGTGACAATTATAATTTAAATAAATAAGCACAGCAGGCACATAATAGAAAAATATGACATCAGTGAAAAACATTGTAGCCAAGCAATGCATAATATACTCAAGTTACAACCCAGTTCATTAATAATCATTGTCAAAATCAGTTAACGTACGCAAGCACGTCGCTTCACAAGTAATTTCATAGAACATGAAATTAGCACAAAGCATGAATCACGTAATCGCGAGCAGCAAATTACGTCTAAAGTAGGTACCTAAGTGGAAATATGTTACCTGAAACATAAACTCAGTTAATAGTTACCTTTTTAGTTTATTAGTTTCTTCTTGGAAATTACATTCTTCCTGAAATTTTCTCGATAGCTAGTCATCTTAACGTCGGACACGCACAGAATTTACCTGAAGGTCTTAAATATTTTATAGAACCGTATCCTGAAAAATACTGAACGTTAATAACATAATTCATCAAGTCACTATAGCTTTATACTGTATTTAATCGGAGAAATTAAACTGTGTATTTGTTTACGGCTGTCAGTGCATTCGCACTGAGCGCTGGATCAGCTGTAGGCGCGTGACGTAGGAAGCAATTGTTCGCGGTCAACGACTGCCTTGTGCGGCGCGCAGACTTGACTGTTGCTTTGAGTATGTGCCGCCGCCAAAACACAGCGCGGTATCCTTGTACTCTCAGCATGTTTACATCTAGCTGTTAGTTTCTCACAAGTATGTCATTCTACAAAAATTTTGACGTTTGATATATGATGTATTCCCTTAGAGCATCGTGATTTAAGAGTTTCTACTTCGACAGTGTTATCATGAATAATTTTACGAATTCTATATGGACCGTTATAAAGCAGAAAAAATTTGCGACACAAGCCCTTTCCTTTGTGCGACAAACGATGAGACTTAATTAACACTTTTTGACCAACTGACAAGATTTTTGAACGACCAGGATGTTTAGCTGATTTCTCTCTTCTAGCAGCCGCAGATTCAATATTTCGTAGAGCCAGATTGACAACTTCAGAATGCCGCAGTTTCCGTGAAGGCGGAAAAGGAACGATTTCAGATATGCGATTTGTCGGAGCTTTGTTTTTTAATACCACTATAGGCGGTAAAGAAGTTGAATCATTAGAGTGTTCATTCAGAATGTTTTGAAAAATATGGAGATACTGATCCCAAGTTCTGTGATTCTGATGACAATAAAGACGACACAATTTATTGATTTCTTTCATCCATCTCTCTGAAGCGTTAGATTGAGGGTGAAAAAGTGAAATGAAAATTGGTTTAATTTTACGACGCTGTAGAGTACGAAGCCAAATTTTAGAACGAAACTGTGATCCATTATCTGATATAACCTTATCAACATGACCAACTTCTTTAAGAAAATGTTTGATGAAAGCGTTAGATACTGAACGAGCTGTTGCTTTGCGTAAAGGTGTAAAACACACATATTTTGACGTCAACTCCACTGCTACGAAAATGTACGCAAAACCATTAGTAGAACGAACCACTGGACCGAACAAATCGACTGCAGCCATCTCCTTTAATTTCGCTGGAATGATAGGAAACAACGGTGCTCTGTGAGAAACTGTTGGCGGCTTAGCCTTTTGACATTATTTGCATTTGGCCAGAACAGATCGAATACGTTTTTCCATATTACTGAAGTTGCAATTTTCCCGTAATTTACGAAAGCATTTTCTGGGACCAAAGTGTGCATAACTGAAATGTGTATACCAAATCAGCTTATTAACCCACTCATCAGGAATACAAACTAACCAAACAGAGTTGTCGACCGATTTTCATTTAAAAAGAACTTTCCAGATAGTTCGCAAAAACGAGGTGTGGCCAAATCGTCCAATCTAACAAAGCGTCTAAGAAAATTACAGACACCAAGGAACTACGAACATCACGTTTTGTGGTAGGTACAGCATAATTACGAATAGCGTCTAATTTTTCTGGATCAGGAAGAATACCTTCTGTAGAAATAATGTGACCGAGAAATTTCACCTGAGAACGACCAAATTCAGATTTTTCTAAGTTCACTGTAATGCCAACTCTTGCAAAGATACGTAATAATGAATCCAAAATTTTGTTGTGCTCACTCCAAGAACGTTTAGCAATAAGAATGTCGTCAACATACGAAGTAATATTGTCACGAAGATAAACAGGTAAAATTTCATTTAAACTAGGAATGAATGCTGCTGAAGGTACAGTAAGTCCAAACGGTAATTTCCGAAGTCACATTCAGGTAAAGTAGTCAAATCCGGTTATTGTTTACTTACTCACTAGATAGATTGATAGTAGAAGAGTTGTTTTGACAGATGCAAAGAATAGTAAAAGAGTAGGCAGCGGTACAGAAAACTAAAAGAGAAATAGCACCACTACAGCTCGGGGCCCTATGCTCGCTACGGCACATATTCACTTAGAGTAGTGAATCCCCTGAGGACTTTAATAGCCGCACATAATTTCTAGTTTGTGACTTAGTGGCAAATTTGGCGGAAGTGCGTACATAAATTGATCTAACCATGCACATGGATGTATGTCATTCTTCGAATTGCGGAAGATCTTAAATTTCCGGACAGTCAAAAAGTGTTAATAGTCAAAGTTTTCGCCTCGTGGAGACAAAGACCTACCGCGTCTGTCCCATTCCCAATGACGATTATTGTCAAGTTCGCGCGCCTGGCGCTCTCTTGTCGCATCCCGTAAATGAAACAAATTATTTTCTTCAAACCCTTCTGGTATCTGTGATTCTAAATTTCCCTTGCCGTCTTTTCCTACGATTTCGCCTTGAATTTGTTTGACTTGCTTTTTTAATACCTCAAATTCCCTTTTCACGCGTTCATTAAATTTTCCCTGATTTTCAACATGCTTATTTATGTTCTGATACTCTTCGGTTACTGCAAATGGTACTGGAGCTGTATCATCCGAATCTCTGTCCCCATGTAAACTAAGATTTGTCAGTTTATCTGAAATTTCCTCAACTCTTTCCGATAAGTCACCTAATTGTTCTTTCTGTTTATTTACGTCTTCCGTAAGTGTCGCGACTCGGGTTTCAGTATTGACACATTTGGTAGTTAACTGTTCATATTGTTGTGTTAAGTTATTTATTCTGTCATTTGGTACGGATTCCTCGATTCCCTCAAATATTTCTTCCTTATCGTTTGCACGTTGTAAATTTAACTCTGAAAATTTCTGTACTATCACGCGATCTCTTTCTTCCTGTTCTCTATCCTGTTCCCTTTGTCTGATTTCTACTGCAATTAATCTATTATTGTGAGCATTCAAAATTGGTTGTACTTCTTCTCTGATTTCTTTCTTTAATTCATCTTTCATATTTTTGAAACATGTTCCTATTCGTGAATCTATCCGTGTTTCCATTGTTTCCATCTCTGTTTTAATTGTTCCTATTTGTGATCCCAACTGTGATCCCAGTGAGTCTAACCGTGATTCCATTGTTCCCATCCGTGTTTCCATTGTTCCCATACCAGTTTTAATTGTTCCTATCTCTGTTTTTAATTCAGATTGAAAATTTAATATTACACTCATCAACTGCTCCATATTAACTTGTTCGAAATTCCTTTCGCCACTAACATTTCCCACAAAACTAACTTCCTTCTGCATAGCCATAAGGCTATCTGTGTTCGATACTATTCCAGAATCTTCTGTCATTAATCTCGTATTCTGTGAATTTTCTGATTGAGAAAAATTTAGAAATGGTTCCGGACTATTTTCCCGACTTATTAAATTGTTTTCCACTACATTATTTATGACACTGTTTTCCTCTGTTGGCGAGTTCGCCATGTTAACAATTTCGTTATTCTGACTATTCATCATTTTTGCCTGTTTCATTGACCGCGTAATCATTTACAAAACATAAAAAAAATTCGTCACTGTTCGAAAATCACACACACTGACTCCTTATCTCCAACAATACTATTCACACGAGATGTTTCCCTCAAACACGATTAACGAACAATTGAAATAATTGCACAAAATTGTCAAACGCGTATACAAGGCAATAAAAATTAAATTTTGAAAAATACCATTAGAAGAATGCCAATTACCAAATCTACACATGCAAAATAGACTACAATTACTAAACTACAAATTACTACAACAATACTACCGTCTACTAGTTTCACAATCAGAAGAATTCCAAGGGACGATCCGAAGCAACGGTCGCCACGTGCATGGGGGCTTAATTAAATATGTGATTGAAAATACTTTTGGTAGCTGTAGCTGTGTGTCCGATTACGCTGTGTCTCGTAATCGGTTGGCCCTGACTAGAATTATTACGCTATCTGACTGCTTAGAACAACAACAAGAATGAAATGAAATTTTTTTTTGTTAACACAATTAATTAATTAAGTCCCCAGCAACTATGAAACCTACGAAACCAAAGTACAAGTATAACTGTTCTGTATGTAGGAGTGTGACTCAACGTACACATCTGGCACGGTTCTTTTCCAACAAGACGAGAATTTTTAAATACCAATTATACTGACGTGATATAAGAAAATTACAAATACTACAATTGCGTAAGGAAACCAGAATTAAACTCTAATACAAGAACACACGCCAGATGCTTTGTTGACTGAACCTGTAATGACGCATTATTTAAAACATGGAATTAATGAAAAAACACGCAATATTTAACCTTCATATATATTGACGAAAAGCACTCTGATCGTTACAGTATTTCCATTAGAATAACATCTATCTCCCCCATCAAATAATTGCATAAAACATGGAACAACACTCTCCACTATCACATCTCACTCCGACTTCACGACAAGCAGTGCCCACTAGCACATCTCCCCACGCACTGACTACTACGAGTCCTCGACAAGCACTGACTACTACGAACTCTTAACAGGCACTCACTGCTACGAGCTCTCGACAAGCACTGACTACCACGAATTCTTAACAGGCACTGACTGCTACGAGTTCTTTCCAAGCACTGTCTACCACGAGCTCTCGACAAGCACTGACTACCACGAATTCTTAACACGCACTGTGGAGGCGGCTTAATAGTACTCTTTGGCGCAATCTCTGGCGCAGTGACTCAGTGTAGCCACCTTTCAAGGTGTCGTCGTTGAGTGACTGTAGGAGGTTACAAGATCACTTGGACAGGATTTGTGATTGGTGTAAAGAATGGCAGCTAACTCTAAATATAGATAAATGTAAATTAATGCAGATGAATAGGAAAAAGAATCCTGTGATGTTTGAATACTCCATTAGTAGTGTAGCGCTTGACACAGTCACGTCGATTAAATATTTGGGGGTAACATTGCAGAGCGATATGAAGTGGGACAAGCATGGAATGGCAGTTGTGGGGAAGGCGGATAGTCGTCTTCGGTTCGTTGGTAGAATTTTGGGAAGATGTGGTTCATCTGTGAAGGAGATCGCTTATAAAACACTAATACGACATATTCTTGAGTACTGCTCGAGCGTTTGGGATCCCTATCAGGTCGGATTGAGGGAGGACATAGAAGCAATTCAGAGGCGAGCTGCTAGATTTGTTACTGGTAGGTTTGAGCATCACGCGAGCGTCACGGAAATGCTTCAGGCACTCGGGTGGTAGTATCTAGAGGAAAGGAGGCGTTCTTTTCGTGAATCGCTACTGAGGAAATTTAGAGAACCAGCATTTGAGGTTGACTGCAGTACAATTTTACTGCCGCCATCTTACATTTCGCGGAAAGACCACAAAGATAAGAGAGATTTGGGCTCGTAGAAAGGCATATAGGCAGTCATTTTTCTCTCGTTCTGTTTGGGAGTGGAACAGGGAGAGAAGATGCTAGTAGGTAAGAGGTACCCTCCGCCACGCACCGTATGGTGGATTGCGGAGTATGTATGTAGATGTAGTAGATGTAGAACTTGACTTTAGTGTGCCTGTTGCTGCAAGCTGACTGCGTATATCTGGAAGCAGACTCATTTCCGTATAGTATACGACGACCGCTGCCACTGGCGACAGAACAAACACAGAGCTTCGTGCTCAGCCGCGCCTTCGGCTCGTTCACACTTTCCGCAGTCTTGTGTGAAATGTTATGTAAAGCATGACCGCAAAAACTGCTTTCCTCGCGGAATGGCGACGCTGTCATAATTCAGGACACACACACACACGGGAATGTATTTGCAAAAGCAATGAAAATTCTGTTGCTCACAAATATCGACTTGAGAAATAGAAACAAATATAATCTTTCTTTCTGACTCTGTACCCAATCCTCCTAGCAACTTACATAGCAACTGTAAACGAAAGTATGTAACTGAAATGCAATGGGCAAAACTTGCCTCATTCTAATTAGCTCTCCTCTAATACACGTAAAGCTACAGGTCAATCACAATCCAATTAAAGACAGCCAGTCTTCTGCTAGTCAGAACAGGTAGTAACATTCAGAAGACAAACCACATCCTGTTCATCTCTCTGCAGATTTGCAATCAATCTGCACCATTTCTGATGGATACTGGTGCTTCCGTCACACTGATTAACCAAAACACTTATGATCAACTGGAACGCCCTCAGCTACAAAAACCACGCCTTCACCTCACAGCTTCAACGGCGAAAGTATATCTTTTCTTGGAAAGTGCACTTTGTAAGAAAAATATAGAAATAATACTACATCAGTGTCATTCACGGTAGTTCAGCCACGTTCTGGTTTCAGTATTTTGGCATGGATGCATACTTGGTTTAGATATACAGGGAAACGTGCGAGCTATCGATACGCAACTTTTCCATGCCAATATTGATCAGCTGTGTGAGAAATATGGACATTTGTTCGACGGCAGACTGAAACATGCAAACAATTTTCATGTCCTTATTACGCTTCAGGATAATGCAAAACCAAAGTTTTACCGTGTTCTTCTGGTACCACATGCCCTGCAGTGTGAAGTTGCATCTGAACTCAACAGTTCAGAACAAATAAGAGTTTTGAAACCCTCTTCTGCAAGTAAATGGGCATCTCCCATTGTGATCACAAGAAAAACGATCAGGAAGATCAGATAGTCAACACTCGAACAATTATTTATTCCATGTACTGATGAGCGTACACATCGCCTATCAAACGGACGATTTTTTTCAAAAATTTATTTAGCCCATGCTGATCTTCAACTTCCCCTGCACGAGGAAACAAAGCGCCTGTGTTCCTGCATTATTTCAACGCTTTCTTGAACAAGTGACGTCGAAAATGCCAACCTGCACAAATTATTTTTTATTTGATATCATTGTATCCTGACAGGATCTCAAAAATGTGGAATCTCTCTTTCATGTTTTAACTGGCGTAGGATTCAAGCGTAATTTACAGAAATGTTCGTTTTTCAATACTGAAATCGAATATTTGGGACATGTAATAGACCCTCACGGTGCTTGTCCCTCGACTAAGCATTTAGAGGCATACGGAGTTTACCTTCTCCTTCAAGGGTATGTGAACTCCAAGCTGTTTTTGGCCAACTGAGATGCTACATCAAATTCATGCCGAATGCAGTGCAAACAGCTGCTGCTTTGCATAGCCTCCGATGTAAAAATGCTCTTTTTAAATGGAGTGGAGAATGTCAACAGTCTTTTCAGAAATAGGACCATGCATAGCTTAGTCGCCCATGTTTTATGTATTTAGATCAATCAAAACTAGTAGGCTTGACTATGACACATCATCACATGGAATAAGGGCAGTTTCATCTAACAAGGTTAGCAACTTGGAACGCCTTGTAGCATTCGCGTCTAAGACGTTGAAGAAGGCCCAAGTTAGCAATAGTCAACTGAAAAAGGAACCCTTAGCCGTAATCTACGGCGTCAGAAAATTTCATCAGTATCTGAATGGTAGAAAATTTTTTCTTGTGAGTAGTCATAAGCCAATGACTGTGCCTTTTCGTGCAGCACAGAAGCTTCAGCGTTGGTGTCTATTTCTTTCCAGTTACCAATATGAAATTATTTATCGCCATACTGCACAGCATGCAAACTCGTTCTGTCTCGTTTAACTATTGGAAATGATCTGAATTTCGACGCATCAGAAGTTTCTTGTGTCTCAAGTACTACATATGTATAGGTTGGCCTCTAAGCCCGAGACCAACTTCAGATGCAGTACTTTGCGAATGCCAAGCACAACGCAACAATCTTCAGAATGGTGTAATTTTAATGCGTGCTTTTAACAAAGCAACGTGAGTCTTGATCCCCACTTCTTTGCAACGTATTTTGAAACTATTACATAAAGAACTTTTGGGAACAGAACTAAGCAGCTAGGGCACGAACACTGTACATGACTCGGGCTGGAACAAATAAAAGATGTGGCCGCCCGTTGCCGTGCGCGCTCGGATAATACGGCAGCACCGCGCTGAGAACTTTTCAATTGGCCTCGACCTGACAATCCTTGCCGTATCCATATTGATTTTGCTGGGTCTTTCTGGAACAAAAGAAGGCTTATTATCGTCGATGCGTACAGTAAAAATCCTTCTGTCATTCCACTGCATTCGACTGCTAGCGCTAGCACTATTAAAGCAGTTGCTTCGCTCCTTTGATTAGAAGATTTCCCAGAAACAGCTGTTTCAGAAATGGTCCGCATTTTTCTTTGTCGGCATTTCAACAATTTTGTTAACAAAATAGAATTCAACATAAATGAATGGCACCGTTCTCTCCTCAATCGAAAGGCGTAGCCGAACGTTTCGTTCGCAGTTTTAAGGCTTAGCCGTCCAAACATTGTGATTCACATTAGAGTGAAAACGCTATGTTGTTGTTTCTGAGTACCTATCGCACTCTGCCTGCTCACGATGCTTTGTCGCCACCACACTCTGCTACATCTCGTTCACCCTCGATACACTGTTCCCGAAGCCCCTCAACATGGAATCCGGTGTCGTCACTCAGTAGTCTGGCGTTGGTCATTATACCACTCGCTGCTCCTTCGGCACCCATCGATGGCGCCAGGACGTCTTTCGCTTCTATGATTACAGCGACCCTGCCGTGGATTTTCGTTTTTCAGTCATATTGCCTGCAACCTAGCATGCTATCCCCGACCAGCCCTTCCGGTACCTGATGTCCAGGCACATAGGTCTACCTCAACTCCTCCACAGAAATCGAGTCCTGTCCACGTCCATAATCTCTTCCATCTTCACAGCTACTGCTGCTTGCACACTCACTGCCGCAGCCACCGCATTCATCGCAATGCGCTGTGACGGCCATCGCGCCTGCTCTAGCTGTTCCATCTTCTGCGTAATCAGCTGCGCCAATGCCGCACCTACCTCCAGTTTCTCAGCAGATTTTCGCTCGATGGTTTCCAAGACGAATGTTGGGAGATGGGTTAGTTGGCACCATTTGCCATCACACCACAGTTAACTCCATGAGCATCATCATCTTGGCACACTCCCCCCCCCCCCCCCCCACACACCTTCTCGCCGTCATTGTATAGTATAGGTGCGTGTGATAACGCAATTTTGGAGTGGACGAGTGCGCTATCTTTGTCAACAGCACCCGGCACGCTACACTTCCGTCGATCGCTGTCTGCGATGATGGGCGCCACGCATACACGCCACCTGGTGATGCAAATCAGCACGACCTCAATGCTCGAGACTGATTGGCCGGCGCATCCTTTTAAGCAGCTGCAATTCTGCGCTCGTCCCAGATACAGTTCATCCTTAGAATTACAAACATTGTTGTGCAAGACATCAACGAGGACACTACATCGAACATAGTACGACACTGCTAAGTATCACTAACATTGAGAGACTTACAGTAACTGTATCAGCGTTGAAGATTACTAGTTTCCATCAAGAACATTACTCAAGTTGTATACAACTAAGCACCATAGAAGAAACTGCAGCATTTAAATTTATGTATAGCTGAATTATTAATTGTACATAGTGTAAATAAACTTCTTCATGTGTGTACGAAATGCGTTCACCAATGAAGATGAAGTAACTATTCCTGAACTCGAATCAAGAACTGCTGCCAACTTGTGTAACTTAGAAGTACACTACTGGCCATTAAAATTGCTACACCAAGAAGAAATGCAGATAGTAAACGAGTATTCATTGGACAAATGCATTATACTAGAACTGACATGTGATTACATTTTCACGCAGTTTGGGTGCATAGATCCTGAGAAATCAGTACCCGGAACAACCACCTCTGGCCGTAATAACGGCCTTGTTACGCTTGGGCACTGAGTCAAACAGAGCTTGGATGGCGTGTACAGGTACATCTGCCCATGCAGCTTCAACACGATACCACAGTTCATCAAGAGTAGTGACTGGCATATTGTGACGAGCTAATTGCTCGGCCACCATTGAACAGAAGTTTTCAATTGGTGAGAGATCTGGAGAATGTGCTGGCCAGGGCAGCAGTCGAACATTTTCGGTATCCAGAAAGGCCCGTACACGACCTGCAACATGCTGTCGTGCATTATACTGCTGAAATGTAGGGTTTCACAGGGATCGAATGAAGGGTAGGGCCACGGGTCGTAACGTCCACTGTTCAAAGTGACGTCAATGGGAACAAGAGGTGACCGAGACGTGTAACCAATGGCACCCCATACCATCACGCCGGGTGATACGCCAGTATAGAGAAGACGAATACACGCTTCGAATGTGCATTCACCGCGGTGTCGCCAAACACGGATGTGACCATCATGATGCTGTAAACAGAACCTGAATTCATCCGAAAAAATGACGTTTTGCCATTCGTGCACCCAGGTTCGTCGTTGAGTACACCATCGCAGGCGTTCCCGTCTGTGATGCAGCGTCAAGGGTAACCGCAGCCATGGTCTCCGAGCTGATAGCCATGCTGCTGCAAACGTCGTTGAACAGTTCGTGCAGATGGTTGTCGTCTTGCAAACGTCCCCATCTGTTGACTCAGGGATCGAGACATGGCTGCACGATCCGTTACAGCCATGCGGATAAGATGCCTGTCATCTCGACTGCTAGTGATACGAGGCCGTTTTGATCCAGCACGGCGTTCCGCATTACCCTCCTGAAGCCACTGATTCCATATTCTGCTAACAGTCTTTGGATCTCGACCAACGCGAGCAGCAATGGCGCGATACGATAAACCGCAATCGCGATGGGCTACAATCCGACCTTTATCAAAGTCGGAAACGTGATGGTACGCATTTCTCCTCCTTACACGAGGCATAACAACAACGTTTCACCAGGCAACGCCGGTCAACTGCTGTTTGTGTATGAGAAATCGGTTGGAAACTTTCCTCATGTCAGCACGTTGTAGATGTCGCCGCAGGCGCCAACCTTGTGTGAATGCTCTGAAAAGCTAATCATTTGCATACCACAGCATCCTCTTCCTGTCGGTTAAATTTCGCATCTGTAGCACGTCATCTTCATGGTGCAGCAATTTTCATGTGCCAGTAGTGTAGATGTCCTCGATGTAGCAAAGCTGCTTAAAACACTCCGGTCCAGATTGTGTACAAGTAGATTACTCTTGGAGTATACTGATACAATAGCTCCGTACTTAACAACCATATACAACCGCTCGCGCGACGGAAGATCGGTACCTTAAGGCAGGAAAGACGCACATGTCACGCCAATACACAGGAAAGGAAGTAGGAGTAATCCGATGAGTATAGACCCATATTACTGACGTCTATTTGCAGTAAATTTTGGAACATTAAATGTGTTCAAATATTATAAATTACCGCTACGTAAACGATTTGTCAACGCACAGTGAGAACAGATTTAGAAAATGAAACACAACTAGTTCGTCATTCTCACTAAGTAACGAGTGCTATCAACAGGGGATTTGAGATTTATTTCATATTTACAGCTTTCCAAACAGCTTTTGATACCGTTCCTAACAAGCGGCTTATAATCAAGTCCCATCCCTGTGGAATAACGTCTCAGTTGTTCGACTGGATTCGTGATGTACTCTCGGAAAGGTCACAGTTCGAAGTAGTTGGCGGAAAATCATCGAGTAAAACTTAAGTGATATCTTGGTTTCCCAAGGAGGTGTAATACACTCTACCGTTCCTAATCGATATAAACATTTACGAGGTAATCTGAGAAACTATCTTAGATTGGTTGCAAACGATGCTGTCATTACCGTCTTGTAACGTCATCAGAAGATCAAAACCAATTGTAAAATTGTTTAGATAAGATATCTGTATGATGTGAAATGTGGCAACTGACCGTAAATAATGAAGTGTCAGTTCATCCACATGAGTACCAAAAGTAATCCGCGAAATTTCGGCTGAACGATGAATCACACAAATCTAAAGGTTGGTAATTCAACTAAATACCTAGAAATTACAATAAAAAAACTACTTACATTGGAACGATCAAATAGATAATGATGTGGAGAAGGCAAACCGAATACTACGTGTTAGTAACACAAAACTTAGCTTTGAGCGCATTTTCCTTCACCGACTGAACCTCCACCTTAACCAAGACGTCCTACCTGCAGAGCAATTTTGTTTCAGGCCTGAAAATTCTACGTCGCATCAGCTACTCTGGGCAATAGACGAACCCATACAAGCTTTCAACAACAAGGAATATTGTGGCATGATATTCTTAGATGTTAGACGAGATTTGACTATCTGGCATCGTGAGCTTTTGCACAAGCTTTACATAAAATGAATTACTGGATCGTTGATGAAGTTACTCGCTGATTACCTCGAAGGCAGAACCTTTGTCGTCAGGACTTCTCACGTTGAATCAAAGTTCCATGAAGTACGTGCAGGAACACCACAGGGGTCAGTAATAGGCCCTGTCTCATGCAACTCATATACCGCAGACCTCCGTATGTTAGCATGTAGCACCAGATATGTCTACCCCGATGACACCGTCCTCATCTACCGGAATCGGCTGCCAATAGCTGTTCAGCCAAAACTATAAACTGCCTTCTCCGACATCGAACGATGGGCAATAGACTGGTGCATGGCTTTTAATGCTGCAAAAAGTCAAGCTCTGCTACTAACTAGGAGGTTTTTGCCGAACTTCCCTCACATTACGCTCTTCAGCTTGCTAATTCCATGGACACCAACAACGAAATACCTCAGTGTGACTTTGGACCGCAAACTCCTGTAAAAGCTCCACGTCGATGAAGTCCACAAGAAGACGACCCCAGGCGCTCTTTATCTGCTCATCAATGAGCTTTCAGCTCTCTCCACTGCCTTTACCTTCCAGATATAATGGACTCCGCGTCTGGGGAACAGCTGCGAGGACTCATCTCACCAAAATTTCAACGTATCCAAAATAGCTCTACGAAGGATATATCGTGTCTCGAGGAACTTCCCTACGACGTACCTACACTACAGATTTAAAGAGACCGCAATGAAGTTTTACAACAAGACAAGAATTTTCCAAAATCCTTTGATCCGTCGCCTTGGAATGCGCAACATCGTCGCGGACCACTATGGGTGGCCAGCGGCACTGCTTGACAGGCAACAGGGCTTTTTTTAAAGAGTTGACTTCCAGGCAAATCGAATTCCTAGTACCTGGCAAACACATTAAAACACGAGAAGCAACAACTAAACAATGTTACACTGAACACAAGGAAATACCCACCCGGTAAACATTGCACCATCAGTACGAGTACAGGGCAGTTCCCCCTAGAGATGATGCCTGCTTGGTGGTGACAATAGGCGGACGAATTTGAGGCGCTGGTGGACGTGGGGCAGAAGCACAAGACAGTCCCGATCAGCGAGCGCTATCTGGAGCCGGCTGCGAGGAACTGAGAAGATGGATGGCGTGTGGTTGTACCTGTGCGGTGAGGTATCTCGTCGTATTGCTGTTTGTCTCTGAGCTCTGTGCACAGAAAAAAAATATAACAAAGCACTAACGCTGCGTTAAAAGTTTTTAACTCGAAAACTGTTCTGCAGTGATAATTATCACAAAATCTCCCGGGTTAACCCCGCACGACAGCTTGAGCCTAGTAGTCTGTAGATCGTAAATACTACCCTGGCTTTCACCAAGTAAAGAAAAGTGAAAGTGCACTACTGTCACCGAACGTCAGTCTATCTGTTGTAGTATTTATGCAGAGTGAAGGATAGTTCCCACCAACACCAATGCGTGACACGGATTTCAATTCGACGGTCAAGAAAGTTGCTTATCACGACTGGAACTGTGAATGGCATGTATCCCAGCACTACAAGGGCGGCCACTTGGCGGCTACAACCGAACGTCTCTTTCCGGCCATGAATTACCTCTGCGATGCACAGTAGATTTCATGTGACCTCTCTCATCCGCATGAGGCTGGTACACATGTTACCCTGTCCACGTATACCAGTTAAAAATAATCGCTTCTGGGCACTGTGATCAGGACTTTACGGCGGTAGCGGATCTGAACCACGTCGTATTGGCCTGTACCAATTAGCCGGCCACATAGGCGGTCTTGTGCAAAAAGTAGGCTGCGAGGGGCTTCCCTCTCCCTAGAAGTGTAACTGCTTTACGTCATCGATTCATTATATTCAAATAGGTATTATTGGTCGCTAACTATGAGGGCTATTTGGAAAGTAAGGTCCGATCTGTCGCGAAATGGAAATCACAGTGAAAATCAAAAATGTTTTATTTGCAGCAGTTTGCTGCACGTTCCAGCTATTTCTTTACAAATTCGCCACACCGTGTTAGAGATTTGTCGTAGAATTGTACCAACTTTCCAATATCTTCGTCAAAGAAGGCAGCCGCCTGTACTTTCCGCCAGTTCCATACCCTGGTCTGCAGTGCGTTTTTTGTCAAAATGTTGTCTTCACACCAGCGGGTCCTAAGATCAGAGATAAACATCAGAAGGAGCCAAGTCAGGGCTGTATGGTGGGTGACGAAACACTTCCCATCAGAAATATTACGTGGGTGTCCTCACTATCCTTGCAGCGTGGGGCCGAGAATTGTCATCAAAACGCAAATGGATGACAGGAACGTTATGTAGGGTTGCATGAAACCAGGCGAAACCTCGTAGCGGGCACCCCCAACATTCGGCGGGAAGCACTATTGTTCTAGGCGGTTGCCATTATTTAGCTTCCAATTGTAAGTTGTATGTACCTTGTCCTCCCATGGAACCAGGCCGTTTCGAAAACTGGAATGTCTGTTTGTGTTTTTACTTTGCATTCAGAACTTGTCTTTGTAGACAATGCCGTTGTCCAGGTTTCGATTGCAATAATTTGTTGAAGGTGTACGTTAACCAACCACAAATTAGTTTCACGTTACTTTACTTAGAAAGTACCGTTGCAGCTTTCGAATTTTTCACACTTCATCATCGGGCGGGTTTTTCATGCTTTCATCAAAACCAGTGTACATACTGGCCATTAAAATTGCTACACCAAGAAGAAATGCAGATCATAAACGGGTATTCATTGGACAAATATATTATACTAGAACTAACATGTGACTACATTTTCACGCAATTTGGTTGCATAGACCCTAAGAAATCAGTACCGAGAACAACCACCTCTGGCCGTAATAACGACCTTGATACGCCTTGGCATTTAGTCAAACAGAGCTTGGATGGCGTGTACAGGTTTTATTGCCTATGCAGCTTCAACACGATACCACAGTTCATCAAGAGTAGTGACTGGCGTATTGTGACGAGCCAGTTGCTCAGTCTCCATTGACCAAACGTCTTCAATTGGTGAGAGATCTGGAGAATGTGCTGGCCATGGCAGCAGTCGAACATTTTCGGTATCCAGAAAGGCCCGAACAGGACCTGCAACATGCGGTCGTCCATTATCCTACTGAAATGTAGGGTTTCGCAGGGATCGAATGAAGGGTAGAGCCACGGGTCGTAACACATCTCAAATGTAACGTCTACTGTTCAAAGTGCCGTCAGTGCGAACAAGAGGTGACCGAGACGTGTAACCAATGGCACCCCATACCATCACGCCGGGTATGGCGATGATGAATACACGCTTCCAATGTGCATTCACCGCGATGTCACCAAACACGGATACGACCATCATGATTCTGTAAACAGAACCTGGATTCATCCGAAAAAATGATCATTTGCCATTCGTGCACCCAGGTTCATCGTTGAGTACACCATCACAGGCGCTCCGGTCTGTGATGCAGCGCCAAGGGTAACCGCAGCCATGGTCTCCGAGCTGATAGTCCATGCCGCTGCAAACGTCGTCGAACTGTTCGTGCAGATGGTTGTTGTCTTGCAAACGTCACCATCTGTTGACTCAGGGATCGAGACGTGGCTGCACGATCCGTTACAGCCATGCGGATAAGATGCCTGTCATCTCAACTGCTAGTGATAAGAGGCCGTTGGGATCCAGCACGGCGTTTCGTATTACCCTCCCGAACCCACTGATTCCATATTCTGCTAACAGTCGTTGGATCTCGACCAACGCGAGCAGCAATGTCGCGATACGATAAACCGCAATCGCGATAGGCTACAATCCGGCCTTTATCGAAGTCGGAAACATGATGGTACGCATTTCTCCTCCTTACACGAGGCATAACAACAACGTTTCACGAGGCAACACCGGTCAACTGCTGTTTGTGTATGAGAAATCGGTTGGAAACTTTCTTCATGTCAGCACGTTGTAGGTGCCGCCCCGGCGGCAACCTTGTGTGAATGCTCTGAAAAGCTAATCATTTGCATATCACAGCATCTTCTTCCTGCCAGTTAAATTTCGCGTCTGTAGCACGTCATCTTCGTGGTGTAGCAATTTTAATGGCCAGTAGTGTATAAATATATTTCTGCCTTGTTACTGTATACCATCAACAAAGTATTTCAAATAACAGCCACAGTTTCCAACAGTGTAAATATTTGACAAAATTGCATTTCAATTATAAGTTGCTGCCGGCCGCGGTGGTCGAGTGGTTCTAGGCGCTCCAGTCCGGAACCGCGCTGCTGCTACGGTCGCAGGTTCGAATCCTGCCTCGGGCATGGATGTGTATGATGTCCTTAGGTTTAAGTAGTTTTTAGTCTAGGGGACTGATGACCTAAGATGTTGAGTCCTATAGTGCTCAGAGCCATTTGAACCATTTATACCAATAACGAACTTACCTTTGTATTTGACACTCTTATCACTGATCTATTGTGAAAACTGCACAAATGTTGACTTATCACTGTTGTAACTGCTGCTGGCAGTCTGGCTCTGAGCACTACGGGACTTAACATCTGTGGTCAGCAGTCCCCTAGAACTTAGAACTACTTAAAGCTAACTAACTTAAGGACATCACACACATTCGAACCTGACAGTCTGGCGTTTGCCTTTTAGTGTTTTTATTCTATATTAAGAACTTACCTTTGCTCACCGAACATCTGTTCATGATTGTACTGTGGACACTGCAGTTATATTAATATTATATTTTTGTAGCTATTGTTGGCTGTATGGTCCTTGCCGCCCAAGGGCAAAAATTAATAAGTAAATAAAAACTTGTGCGGCTACTGACTGCAGTGTGGGAGCGTCCACGCGGTGCCCCGGCGATGTGCTGCACAGCCCCCCTGCCAAATGAGCTGCGCCCGCCTGCGATCAATTACGGTTTTTTAGCGCGCCACGCAGGGCATTATTTTATCAATTTATCAAACGCGGCCGAGGGGGGCGCGGCTGTCGATAAATACGATACGGCGAGCGCCCTCGCGTGGCTGCGGCTTGTCTGCGCCGCGGAGGGACCGGTAATCCCGCGCTCCGTAAATTGTCTGCTGCCTTCTCGAGGTTGCGGTAAAATTTTCGGAGCACGCGATGCGGTACACTGCAAGGCGGACAGCGAGGCGTCCCTCTGTATCTCCTCGCGCAGGGGGCCGGCCGCTCTGGTGGCCAGCGTCCCACCTGCCGACACAGACACAAACCTTCATCGAAGCTGGCTTACTCCTACAAACCTTGCCTTTGCTGCCTTGTTAACTGTACGGAGTCTTTCAGCAGTCTGCGGTTGGCAGCTACTCCCCTGTCCTTACCGTTCTACGTGTGTTTCTCTGAAAATTGCCGTAGATTTAGTTCTGAAGGCAACTGTGGTATTTAGTCCAAGATTAAAGGGATTTTTACCGTCTATCAATGCTTGAAATGGCTGGTTATCGTATCAGGAACTTGGCTGCTACGTAATTTTTTCAATGGAAGAGTAATTCAAAAACCATAATAGTGCAATAGAGTTCCTAAATTAGTTTTTCGAAGGGTTCCGCCTAGAGCAATCACAAGTTTTTCTTCTTTCTACTCAGACATGAGGTTACGTCATGAAAAATGTTTTTTTAATAACAATAAAAATAACTTTTTACTATTTGTACGTATATAATTTCACTTTTTAAGTAAAGTTTTAATTAATTTGAAAACAAAAAATAAATGAATACTCAGATATCTGCACTGAAACTCTGTTCTCTGCCGTCAAAGAACTGTCAGACCATTCAAACCCCCCCCCCCTCCCCCACACACACACCCCTCTCTGAAACCCTAAGGCCAAAACAAGAAAACAAGATTCAAAACTCTTGACCAGAACACATCCAAATGTTCAGCATTTTGTCTCCGTATATTGTAAACAGTGAATTAGGGAACCATACTATAATGAATCTTGCCCCCTCAGGACTTTCATACTTCAGTTGAAATGTTCGATATCGGATCAGTTTCGGCATGACTTGAGTTAATTTTTATACTTAAATTTTATTCCACATCTAAAAATAATTTTGCATATATTTGATAACCAAAACAGTATTTTTCTGATAATATACTTTTGTTTTTCATATTGACTCATTTAGCAACGCAGATCTTGGGCCATGAAAATTAGCAATCACAATTGTTAACTTACATGAGTCCAAAACCACTTCATAGTGAAAATAATATCATTATGGTTTAGTTTTCATGTAAACAAAAATCTATTTTACTTTTTCTAATTTTTATCATCGATAATTCAATCGACAATTATATATTCAAAGAAACTGATAGTGTTTACCTTGTCAAAACTTGTAACATTCATTATCAATTATTAGGCGCATACATATTTATATAAACAATTATTTCCTGAAAAAATTATGTAAATTATACCTGAAACGTAATTTCAGTTCAGTCAGTTACAACAAAATTCATTTGAATTACATCCTGTTCGAGAAGGAATGGAAAGCTATGTACATAATACTTATAGAAATTTCAGGCATCAAACGCGGCATACTACACTCCTGGAAATTGAAATAAGAACACCGTGAATTCATTGTCCCAGGAAGGGGAAACTTTATTGACACATTCCTGGGGTCAGATACATCACATGATCACACGGACAGAACCACAGGCACATAGACACAGGCAACAGAGCATGCACGATGTCGGCACTAGTACAGTGTATATCCACCTTTCGCAGCAATGCAGGCTACTATTCTCCCATGGAGACGATCGTAGAGATGCTGGATGTAGTCCTGTGGAACGGCTTGCCATGCCATTTCCACCTGGCGCCTCAGTTGGACCAGCGTTCGTGCTGGACATGCAGACCGCGTGAGACGACGCTTCATCCAGTCCCAAACATGCTCAATGGGGGACAGATCCGGAGATCTTGCTGGCCAGGGTAGTTGACTTACACCTTCTAGAGCACGTTGGGTGGCACGGGATACATGCGGACGTGCATTGTCCTGTTGGAACAGCAAGTTCCCTTGCCGGTCTAGGAATGGTAGAACGATGGGTTCGATGACGGTTTGGATGTACCGTGCACTATTCAGTGTCCCCTCGACGATCACCAGTGGTGTACGGCCAGTGTAGGAGATCGCTCCCCACACCATGATGCCGGGTGTTGGCCCTGTGTGCCTCGGTCGTATGCAGTCCTGATTGTGGCGCTCACCTGCACGGCGCCAAACACGCATACGACCATCATTGGCACCAAGGCAGAAGCGACTCTCATCGCTGAAGACGACACGTCTCCATTCGTCCCTCCATTCACGCCTGTCGCGACACCACTGGAGGCGGGCTGCACGATGTTGGGGCGTGAGCGGAAGACGGCCTAACGGGGTGCGGGACCGTAGCCCAGCTTCATGGAGACGGTTGCGAATGGTCCTCGCCGATACCCCAGGAGCAACAGTGTCCCTAATTTGCTGGGAAGTGGCGGTGCGGTCCCCTACGGCACTGCGTAGGATCCTACGGTCTTGGCGTGCATCCGTGCGTCGCTGCGGTCCGGTCCCAGGTCGATGGGCACGTGCACCTTCCGCCGACCGCTGGCGACAACATCGATGTACTGTGGAGACCTCACGCCCCACGTGTTGAGCAATTCGGCGGTACGTCCACCCGGCCTCCCGCATGCCCACTATACGCCCTCGCTCAAAGTCCGTCAACTGCACATACGGTTCACGTCCACGCTGTCGCGGCATGCTACCAGTGTTAAAGACTGCGATGGAGCTCCGTATGCCACAGCAAACTGGCTGACACTGACGGCGGCGGTGCACAATGCTGCGCAGCTAGCGCCATTCGACGGCCAACACCGCGGTTCCTGGTGTGTCCGCTGTGCCGTGCGTGTGATCATTGCTTGTACAGCCCTCTCGCAGTGTCCGGAGCAAGTATGGTGGGTCTGACACACCGGTGTCAATGTGTTCTTTTTTCCATTTCCAGGAGTGTAGTTCCAGTTGTTGTCGAGATAGGTCTATGTAACTATCAAATTCTTGTGTTCTGTTGAAATTTTGTACAATGCATTTACTTAACAAGTGGTGTCGTAGAAAGTGTCAAGAATTTATGAATAAATACCCATGAAGTCAACTGCAACAATATTCCAGCGACTTTTACTGAAACGGAAAACCTAAGACCTAATTGGAATTCATAAACAGGAACCGACACGCTAAACAATGAGACAACCATAGCCAGGTAAGTAACATTTATCTGCTAGTATAATGTTTCTGGCCTTATGAAATTATGTAGATGTTCACAACGCTTGACCAGTTAGTTCAACGTAGGATATTTACTTTCTGTGCATCTACGAACATTTTGATAGAAAGGGACATGTACCATTATAGTACTGTCTTTCACACAGAATAAAAAATGATAACCAGAACAGTCTAACATCCCCAGTCGTAAATTTTCGATGTAATTCTCTGTGGTTACGACTGACAAACTGTAAAATAAAAACAGAGAACAGAAAGCCACAGAAACTACAGTATTTATTAAACAAGATATATAAAATATATATTTTCAAATTTGCGAATATTTTACTTAAAAACTAAAATTCTATACGTAAAAACAGTAAATAGCCATCTTATATGTTATTTAAGAGAAATAAAATAAAGACCCACTGATGATGTTGTAACTTCAGTGAAATATGTCTGGGTAAAAAAGAAAAAAAATTGTGAAACTTCCTGGCAGATTAAAACTGTGTGCCGAACCGTGACTTGAACTCGGGACCTTTACCTTTCGCGGGCAACTGCTCTACCAACCTTTTTTTTTGTTGATGTCATTTTGTTCTATATTGTTCGTGGAATTTGTTCGTGGCGGACGTCCGATGACACCCGTTTAGGTTCTTTGTTGATCCGTTCACTCAGTTTTTTATTACAGAGAGTAGCTAACCCTCTGACCGAACACGCTGAGCTACCGTGCCGGCAGCCAACTCAGCTATCCAAGCACGACTCAGGACCCCTCCTCACAGCTTTACTTCCGCCAGTACTCATCTCCTACCTTCCAAACTTCAACGAAGCTCTCCTGCGAAAGTTGCAGAACTAAAATTTCTAGAAGAAAAGATATTGCGGGGACATGGCTTTGCCACAGCCTGGGGGATGTTTCCAGAATGAACATTCTGGAAAAGAAATTGTATTTGCTCAAGGCGGACCACATCCAAATTTACTTGCAAGCAAACACAGACGCAAGAATCCTTAAAAGTTGTACTATCGATTTGACAATCGGCAGGAACTATCTTCGTGAATAGATAAATGATCAGCAGTTGTCATCCTTTTGCTGCATCAATGAAAAGGAAACTGTGTGAGTGCGGCTTGTACCGCGCTGGAGCAATGATCTGCGATACTTTTTTGAGTTTTTAAACTGTTAAACCAGTGGAAATACGTCACACGTTCAGTCACAGTGTTGCTATTCTGTGTGTGTCCCTGCAGGAAGTGTGCGAGTGATGCATAAACTCTGAAAGATTCGTAACTCCTGTGGAAGACGATTCGCGCCGGTGCCAGGCTCACCGCGTATTGAACATCGAAAACATCGCTGCCTTGGAAGAGCCGGTGAAGGAAAACAGGCATATTACGTTAAACGAAATAGTCACATTTTTTCATATTTGTGTTCGATCAGCACACAATAGCGTCCATGATGTTCTGCGATTCAATAAAGTGTCCACAAGATGGGTGCTACATCAGTTGACTGTCGAACTGAGAAATCATCGCGTCGATGCCTGTAAAGAACTATTCCGTCCTTTCCAGGTAAATGTCAGTGATTTCTGGACAGATGTGCACTATCACCAACCTGAAACGAAAATGTCGAGCAAGGAATGGCGCTATAATTCTTCGGCAAAAAAGTCATCTCTCAACTATCGGAAGGAAAATTCATACTTCCTCGTTTGCGATGCAAAAGCTGTAATATTGGAGCGTTATATGGAAACGGAATTAATCGTTACCAGTAATTAGTACTGGAATCTGCTACGAAATCATATTCACCCTACAGTCAAGAATAAACGTCAAGAACTTCTGACCGCAGGTCTTCCGTTGCAACACGACAGTGTTCATCCCTACTGCCCGTTCTACCATTGCAACGATAAAACATATCACCTCGCCCCCCCCCCCCCCCCCCCAGTGAAATTTTCGATACATCTGTAATTTTTCTGTATTTTCTGATTTGAATAATAATAAATAATTAAAGTTTCCATTTGACTCACCCTCAAACGAAAGACGCTGTGTGTGGTGAAAAGATTTGCGATTAAATTGTTGAACATGAATTTTAAGGCGCTAACTGCCAGTGTCGGAAGTTTTGTTATCCTTCTGAAACAACGTAAGTTTTTGCTACTGTCTTTCCACAAACTGTTTCAGACGCACAGTTGCTGAAAATTCTGCTTCTATATCTACGTCAATATTTGATCAGTATAAGATTTTTTGTTAAAGGTCTCCTCTGTCTGTATCAATTACAGGCCACAATTCTGTCAGCTGTCTTGTGTACTATTAATTAATAGACGGGACAATTATTTCGCTTCTTCTACTATTTTCCCCTATTTTTGACTTTAAGAAAATTCGTTTACTTTCCCGCTAAACTGCTACACAGGAGATTTGCCGGACTCCAAAAAAGTATTAAAAAACATAAAAGCATAAAGTGAGGTTTTTTCCATTTACCTGCTACTACCTGTGGATGTGCTTGTAAGGGACGATCCGAAAACATTGTAGCGGATGCTTATAATTTGAATACTGACAGCGCGAAGACTCGCTCGAGTACTGGTATGCTATATCCCTTTCAGGCTCTCTGGCTACAGTTGTGTACATTAACTTTGATTACTGTGTCTTAGCTGCAACAGTAGTATGTTTTCCCAATGGAAACCTCGGTTACATATTTGTGAATGTTCAATCTTTTCAACAAGCCCAAGTGCTGTCAGCTGTTGGGCATCAGTATGAAAACATCAGCAGCCAATGTAGCAGTGCAGAGCGCCTTGTGGTTGGTTCGCTATATTCCACTGCATAATTGAACACTGTTATTGTTCTTTTGTACAGTAATTATCGAATTGTCAATTTAATATTTATTAAAATAGAGAATATTTCGCAATTAATTATTTTCGTCCATAAATGAAGCCAAGTCTGCACACTATGTTTTGAAAACAGGTACATATTTTTGTATAAATCTTTCATCTGAAATCTTTAAAAAAATCACCTAAGAGCATTACCGTATAAAGAAAAATGTTCCTTTCTCCATAAGAAATTCAGATCTGAAAGGAATATTAGCACAGACCCGCTGGTAGTGCCATGGTCTTGCCTTCTAGCGGCCTGTGAATCAGTTGAGCTGCCATTACTGGGCGGCCTGAGGTGCTCCTGGCATCTTCATCAATATGAAGTTTACAGCTTTTCAGACACACTGTTTTACGAAATCAGTCAAGTCATATTAAGTGCAAAAAAACATCTAAAACAAATAACAGTGGGACTCTGAATTTGCAGTCCAGCATTCAGCCTCTGTGTCACTAAGCCATAAAGATAGACCATTTTTCCTTTGGATGGTGCTCTTCTAATGTAATTTCGAATGTCTGTTGGTCCCCAGCTCGTCTATTGCTAAAAAGCGTAACAGGTCTGCAGAATTCCTCATTACATTTTCAAGAAGGATGTAAAGCCTCTTTCAAAAATATTTTTATATCTTTAATTGAAGTAATTTATATCGCATTTCTTCAGAGATTTGTACTGTTACCCACGAAAATCGTGAAAGATAATTTGTGAGTAAAACAATGCAACAGTAGAAGTGGGAGGAAGAGGAGGGCTTCTAGGATAAGGAGGCAAGCAAAGAGCGAACAGGATAATTTTTTTTTTTTAGCAAATTTGAAATTCACTCAAGTGTTGCGCATCAAGGAATTGAGGGAATGGGAGAGTAAAATTTTCTAAGTTCAAACAAAACGGCATTGCCCAAGCACACGTAAGTATCAACACAAGTCAGCCGCTAGGTGTAAACAGTACATCACGGTTAGTCAGTCACTAAGCGTAAGACATTAACACTTCTTTGGTGGTACGGTGAGGACATGTGTTCAGAGAAATAAATCCTGTTTTATAGCGTCTGGGGACCCCACACAGGTTCCTTAGGCTTCATCCTGACAAACAGTAAGGGTTTCCAGTCCTGGAGTAGGTGACCCCTAGTCAAGCAATAGATTTCATTTGCTACCAGAATTAGAGAAGGAAGGGCTCATACAAATGTAGAGGAACTCAAGTTACAAGTATAACAATGCTAAGGAACTTCCAGTTATGTCGGCTGAAGAACCGAACAGGAAAAAGAATAGTTCTGCTGCTAGTTGGAAGTCTTGGGATGGATGCAGGGCGGCAGCGAGAGGAAAAGTTATGTTCATTGTAAGGTCAGAAGTTTTGTGAAACCCAGTGCTAGCATTAGCCAGGTGACAGAAAACTTAGGACAAATGTATAAGGATTCTAACAAAGAAGATAAGGTGTTTATAGTTGAGGGAGCTGGCAATAGTTGGGCTAAAAACTAAAAATACAGTGTAAGGGGTGACACGGACAAAATAGGAGCAGCTATAGAGCACAAAAATATGAGTTTCTTGGAGGTTCTGTGGCTGCATGACCGTCCCTGGGTTAACTCTGTTGTTAAGAGAGTGAACGTGGAGCTGAGAGGGCTGCTACATATTCAGAAAAATCTCGTACTGGTGCTGTTCCTCTAGCTCCTGTAGGAATATGGGATTATACTTCTTATGGCCTACCCCTGAGTGGGAGGGATAAGGGCAAGTTAGGAAATATATTAACAAAAATGGTTCAAATGGCTCTGAGCACTGTAGGACTCAACATCTTTGGTCATAAGTCCCCTAGAACTTAGAACTACTTAAACCTAACTAACCTAAGGACATCACAGACACCCATGCCCGAGGCAGGATTCGAACCTGCGACCGTACCGGTCCCGCGGTTCCAGACTGCAGCGCCAGAACCGCACGGCCACTGCGGCCGGCAATATATTAACAGAAATGGTTCATATGGCTCTGAGCACTATGGGACTTAACATCTGAGGTCATCAGTCCCCTAGAACTTAGAACTGATTAAACCTTACTAACCTAAGGACAGCACACACATCCACGCCCGAGGCAGGATTCGAACCTGTGACCGTAGCGGTCGCGCGGTTCCAGACTGAAGCGCCTAGAACCGCTCGGCCACATCGGCCGGCTATTAACAGAAATCACAAGGGGGGCCACTGGCACGTAAAGACGAATTCTTTTGGTTAATAACGTCAGGTGAGCTAGAATTCAGATCAGACTCAGAATCCAGACAGACAAATTTAAAGGAAATGAAACTGACAATGACTCAGTTAATCTAGTAATAATAGATCGAAAAGTGAAATAAAGGAAATAAAAGAAAGAATATTAGAGGAAAAAATAAAGTAAACGAGTTGTTAATTTGTTTCCAGCATCTTATTAGCTGCAAAGAAATTGACGTCGTTTGTCTGTCTGAACACTATACAGCTACAGAGATAAAAAAAATCTCAACGTAAATGATTATATACTAGCTGCAAATTCATGTGTTTCCAACATGGATAAAGCAGGAGTTGTCAGATTCATAAAAGAAAGAAAATAAAAATGTAGAAATGAGTAAATCCTGTATAGTCCAGGATTCAGAAGAGTGTGCTGGTGGGTTAGTAGTGGGAAGAGTAATACTTATGAATGCGGCAGTATACAGGTCTTCACAGAGAAACTGGGAAACTTTCATTAAAAGTTTTGATGGTTTATTTTTCTCTTTATCAAATGGAAGGAAGGAATTATTAGTTTCTGCTGATTATAATATAAATTTCTTGAAGGAATCAGACAAAAAAGTGATCTAGATCAGCTGTTAGTCACCTATAATCTAGTGTCATTCATTAATTTTCTTACACAAGTTGTAATCTTACAACAAGCGGGAGTTACAGAAACTGTTACTTATTCTGTGACAAACAGTTTGTTATAACACGATGCACAGTAAATTAGGTCCAGATGTAGCACAGAAACGCTCAGGCAAACAGTGAGGCTGCTGTAGTAAGCTTAAAAAATCTCGAATGGGGCGCAGTTTACAATGAGCCCAATGCTAGTTCGAAATTCAATACATCTGTTAACGAATTGTTTCCCTTTTTGAAAACAGTTTTCCTAAAAAGGTAATTAAATGTAATAATGGAAAAACATTAGAGAAACCTTGGATCACCATAAGTATCAGAGGCTCTCCAGAACGAAAAAGGAATACGTATAATATAGCCAGAACAATAAGTGATACAGAAACACTTTCATATTATAAAGAATCCTGTAACGTATACATCATCTCTGAAACAGGCAGATCAGACATTAAAATCATATCAGATTGGAATATTGTTAAAACAGACAGGGGAGGAAGCCACAGACGATGAAATTACTTCTGTGAACCCAAGGATGCCCAGAACTTTTTTGACATGGAGCTTCATCATTCTCACATGTCATTTATTATTGGCCACGAACAACAGCTGTAACAGCAATTAGTAGTTGTCAGATGTGAAAGGAAGTTTTTCAGTTGGTCGACAGTAGGCACAGTACAGTACTGCGGAACAGAAATAATAGTAATAATAAAACAAATTTTATGCTAATCAATGTTTATTATTAGGAATCTGATAGTCAGTCTTCATTATTACAAGTTATGGACTATTAAGTAATCAACTAGATAAGGAAATAAAAAAATGTAATATCATGATGCGTGAAACTGTGCAACGTAAATGTCATGCAAATTTATGATACATTTGTGACAAATTCTGACAATTTTATTCTTACAAAGTGCACATCTCCTGATTTGGCCAGTGAGAATAACATTTGACATTGTTAGTTCGTACCAGGCTCTTTATCGACGCTATGGGGACAAAAGTGTTAAAGAGAACAAGAGAGAATAACATTTGACATTGTTAGTTCGTACCAGGCTCTTTATCGACGCTATGGGGACAAAAGTGTTAAAGAGAACAAGAGCTTTGCAAAAATACGGTTCATCTGTAGCAGATGTTAGTGTAATTGCATTTTAAAAACAGGTGAGAAAATTAGTGCAAATACACACGTCAAAAAAAGTTTTGCAACACCTCTGTTGCGAGAGTTCCGGAACCTGTACAGAAAATTGGAAAAGAGATCAACATAAACATAAATCATTTTCGCCCTTTTTATTGCACATGAAAAACACACATTGCATGTTGTACCACCATACAGCGAGACCTTCAGAGGTTGCGGAACAGACTGCTGTACATATCGGTACCTCTAATACCCAGTAGCACGTCCTTTTGCATTTATGCATGCATGTATTCGTCGTGGCATACTATTCACAAGTTCATCAAGACACTGTTGGTCCAAATTGTCCCACTCCTCAACGGCGATTCGGCGTAGATCCATCAGAGGGGTCGGTGGGTCACGTCCTTCATAAACAGCCCTTTTCAATCTACCCCAGGCATGTTTGATAGGGTTCATGTCCGGAGAACATGCTGTCCACTCTAGTTGAACGATGTCGTTATCCTGAAGGAAGTCATTCACAAGATGTGCACGATGGGGTCACAAGTTGTCGTCCCTGAAGACGAATGCCTCGCCATTATGCTGCCGATATGGTTGCACTATCAGTGGGACGATGGCATTCACATACCGTACAGACGTTACGGCGCCTTCCATGACCATCAGCGGCGTACGTTGGCCCCACATAATGCCACCCCAAAACATCAGGGAACCTCTACCTTGCTGCACTTGCAGGACAGTGTGTCTAAGGCGTTCATCCTGACCGGGTTGCCTCCAAACACGTCTCCGACGATTGTCTGGTTGAAGGCATATGCGACACTCATCGGTGTAGAGAAAATGATGCCAATCCTTAGCGGTCTATTCGGCATGCTGTTGGGCCTATCTGTACCGCGCTGCACGGTGTCGTGCAGCCTATTGCGTACAGTTTGAGTCGTAACACTTTGTCCTGTGGCTGCACGAAAAGCATTAGTCAGCATGGTGGCGTTGCTTTCAGGGTTCCTCCAAGCCATAATCCGTAGTTAGCGGTCATCCACTGCAGTAGTAGCCCTTGGGCGGCCTGAGCGAGGCATGTCAGCGACAGTTCCTGTCTCTCCTCCATGTCCGAACAACATCGCTCCGAGACGCCTGGACATTTCCCTTGTTGAGAGCCCTTCCTGGCACAAAGTAACAATGCGGACGCGATCAAACGGCGGTATTGGCCGTCTGAGTATGGTTGAACTGCAGACAACACGACCCGTGAACCTCCTTCCTGGTGAATTGACTGGAACTAATCGGCTGTCGGACCCTCTCCGTCTAATACACTCCTGGAAATGGAAAAAAGAACACATTGACACCGGTGTGTCAGACCCACCATACTTGCTCCGGACACTGCGAGAGGGCTGTACAAGCAATGATCACACGCACGGCACAGCGGACACACCAGGAACCGCGGTGTTGGCCGTCGAATGGCGCTAGCTGCGCAGCATTTGTGCACCGCCGCCGTCAGTGTCAGCCAGTTTGCCGTGGCATACGGAGCTCCATCGCAGTCTTTAACACTGGTAGCATGCCGCGACAGCGTGGACGTGAACCGTTTGTGCAGTTGACGGACTTTGAGCGAGGGCGTATAGTGGGCATGCGGGAGGCCGGGTGGACGTACCGCCGAATTGCTCAACACGTGGGGCGTGAGGTCTCCACAGTACATCGATGTTGTCGCCAGTGGTCGGCGGAAGGTGCACGTGCCCGTCGACCTGGGACCGGACCGCAGCGACGCACGGATGCACGCCAAGACCGTAGGATCCTACGCAGTGCCGTAGGGGACCGCACCGCCACATCCCAGCAAATTAGGGACACTGTTGCTCCTGGGGTATCGGCGAGGACCATTCGCAACCGTCTCCATGAAGCTGGGCTACGGTCCCGCACACCGTTAGGCCGTCTTCCGCTCACGCCCCAACATCGTGCAGCCCGCCTCCAGTGGTGTCGCGACAGGCGTGAATGGAGGGACGAATGGAGACGTGTCGTCTTCAGCGATGAGAGTCGCTTCTGCCTTGGTGCCAATGATGGTCGTATGCGTGTTTGGCGCCGTGCAGGTGAGCGCCACAATCAGGACTGCATACGACCGAGGCACACAGGGCCAACACCCGGCATCATGGTGTGGGAAGCGATCTCCTACACTGGTCGTACACCACTGGTGATCGTCGAGGGGACACTGAATAGTGCACGGTACATCCAAACCGTCATCGAACCCATCGTTCTACCATTCCTAGACCGGCAAGGGAACTTGCTGTTCCAACAGGACAATGCACGTCCGCATGTATCCCGTGCCACCCAACGTGCTCTAGAAGGTGTAAGTCAACTACCCTGGCCAGCAAGATCTCCGGATCTGTCCCCCATTGAGCATGTTTGGGACTGGATGAAGCGTCGTCTCACGCGGTCTGCATGTCCAGCACGAACGCTGGTCCAACTGAGGCGCCAGGTGGAAATGGCATGGCAAGCCGTTCCACAGGACTACATCCAGCATCTCTACGATCGTCTCCATGGGAGAATAGCAGCCTGCATTGCTGCGAAAGGTGGATATACACTGTACTAGTGCCGACATTGTGCATGCTCTGTTGCCTGTGTCAATGTGCCTGTGGTTCTGTCAGTGTGATCATGTGATGTATCTGACCCCAGGAATGTGTCAATAAAGTTTCCCCTTCCTGGGACAATGAATTCACGGTGTTCTTATTTCAATTTCCAGGAGTGTAGATGCTGCTCATACGTGGTTGTTTACATCTTTGTGCGGGTTTAGTGACAGCTCTGAACAGTAAAGGGATTGTCTCTGTGATAAAATATCCACAGTCAACGACTATCTTCAGGAGTTCTGGAAACTGGGGTGTTGCAAAAGTTTTTTTTGATGTGTGCTGTTGAGAAGTGAAAACAAAACAGGATATCATAGAAGTAACACAGAGAAAATTTAGTAAAGTAAATATTTTATCACATCCCCATTCGAAATTAGGAAGATCACACGACTCTAAAAAAATAAAAGTTCATATGGGGTGGATACTCCAATACGACACTTAGATGTTGCAGTCCCACAACATGTAATGTGCTCAGTCATTTTTGTAATACGTCTATAATTAAAGGTGTTTTCCCATACAGACTGAAATATAACATTGCTAGACCTCTTATGTACCGATAGTGGCTTTGCAGATGTCGATAACTACCGCGGATTTCAGTCCTTTGATCACTTTCTAAAACTTTCGAGAAGGTGATGTACTGCAGGGTTGTTATCCACATGTATAATAATGAGATACGTAGCAAACCACAGTTTGTATTTCAAAACTTCCACTCCACGACTGAGTCGGCTATTTATATATTTATCGAGCAAATAATAAAATATCACCAGCTGGGATCTTCTGTGACTTATCAAATGCATCTGACTTTGTCGGTCATAATACCCTATTGCAGAAGTTAAGTTTTTATAGAATATGTACTTCAGCAGATGCCTGATGATGATCTTATGCGAGAAACGGAATGCTGAAAGTTACACTAGTCCGTTCAAGCAATAAAAAGAGGGATGCCAAGACATCTGCATGAGCAGAAATTACAATTGTAGCCTCACAGGTTTAGATTGTTGGCCTACTACTGCTCTAGGTTTACGTTAACGGTCTTCTATTTTATTTGAACCAGGAAGCCGAATTAGCCCTGTATGCGGATGATACAAAGGTTGTTGTGAAGCCGAGCAGAGATGCTTCATCAGAGAAAACGGTAAATAATGTTTTTGTGAAACTTAGACAGGTTTTGTAGAAATGAGCTAGCTTTAAACTCTGATCCTAAGCGAACATATTCATGAAAAATTCAAGGGCAGAAACAATATAATAAACCTGCTAAAACGTTTAGGTTCAGCTACTTTTACAGTAAGAATAATTATCAACTTTGGGGTACAGAAGTCATATTTTGCATATTTTAGTTCACTGATGTCTTATGGGAAAAATTGAAGGGCAACTCTTCACTTAGGCAAAACATATTCATAGCATAAAAGGAAGTAATTAGATTTATGAGTGTCGTTCCCACACACACATTTTACTGACAGAGGTGGCGGAATGGTTAGTACATGGGGCTCGCATTTGGAAGGACAGCAGTTCAAACCGCGTCCTGCCATCCTGATTTAGGTTTTCCGTGATTTACCTAAATCACCTAAAGCAAATGCCCGGATGGTTCCTACGAAAGGCACGGCCGATTTCCTTCCCTGTCATTCCCCAATCCGAGCTTGTGCTCCGTCTCTAATCACTTCGTTGTCGATGGGACATTAAACACTGATCTCCTCCTCCTTCAGTTTGCTGACGTCTTTTAGCACCTGGGAATATTAACCACGGCCTAACGGTTCGTTTATTTACTAATGATTTTAGAGTAACAGAGATATTCACAAGTACACCACTAGAAGGAACAATGATATGAATTACACTTTAATGAATCTAACGATGGTGAAGAAAAAGGTGAGATACGCAGCTCTTTGACAATCTACCCATGGAAATAAAATGTCTGGCGGAAAAAGTGTTCTCAAGAGACAGACAGTAATCATGAATATTCTCTTCTGCAAACAATCCGTATAGTTAGAAAGTGATGGCGTAAATATTTCGAGACTCTTTGATGAAGAAGGCCCAAGGGAATTATCATCATCAGTTGTGTGATTCAATAAAGTTTTCTGCAAACCAGTGACACACTTCATCGTTTATCATTCCGTTTAAAAGGACTGAAATTTGTAATGGTTCGGTATCATCTCGTCGCGGCCAGCCGATGGTCACAGACAACGTTACTCAAAGGGAATACTGAAAATAAATTTTATCTTTTGCAAGAATCACTTCAAAAGATTCTGTAAACACAGTAAACATAAACAAACATTTCATAGACAGTGATATATAAATTTATTTGGACGCTATACGTGTACACAATGTTGCAGAAATCACTTCATTATAAACAAATAGCTGTGTGGCAAAGAAATCAAGAAGAATGGAATAAACTTACGAAATCTCGCAGTAGAGTTACTCAGCACCCATACACATTCACCCTCATAAATCACAAAACATCATAATGTTTCCAGAATGAACTTTCCACTCTGCAGCAGAGAGTGCTATGATATGAAGCTTCCTAGCAGATCAGAAGTGAGTGCTGCACTGGTACTTTGATTTTTACGGACAAGGGCTCCACCGACTGAGCTACGCAAAAACGATCCAGGACCAGTCCTCACAGCCTTTCTTTCGCCATTACCCAATCTCCTACCTTTCACACTTCGCGTAAGTTCTCCTGCGAAACTTGCAGGACTAGCACCCCTGGAAACATCCCACGGGCTGTGGCTAACAAGGAGAACCTTCAGACCTGTTAATCACGGATTTCGATGAGTGTTAGGTATTGTGTCCAGAGAGACCTTTCATGAGCACTTGGCTAGCTGCTTTTTATGCGACGGCTTCTCATTTCCTAGAAAATCGATGTTGAAGTTTCATGCGTACCTCCTATACCCGTAACTTCAATTATGTTTCGAACAAGCGAGCTTAGCGCAGCGGCTCAGGTTCACGCCACCACACTGGAGCTACTGGTTTAAACCCTGCACGTGTTTCTTTTCTTTTTTTTCAATTTAAACGAACAGGATATCATTTTCAATACTATATATCTCGCAAAATCACTAAAAAAATTGATTTAGTGGCAGCACTCGCCATAACTGCGTCAGGAAAGATGTTCCCTTACGTTTCCTTATATAACTATCCGGGAAATTTGGTCCGATTGTTGAAATAAGAGGCGACTAGTTCACTAAAGAGCTGTGCGAAAAGTTTTTAAAATCTGTCGTTCTTTGATATGTGGGACAAGAAAAAATTCTTGACATCATTAATTCTTGGGGAGGGCAGACTGATCAGACACTTCATGATAAAATTTTTGTAGATAGACGTAAAGCATGCTCCTGTATCGAAAAATTACTCCCCCCCTCCCCTCATGTACTCCGTTTTGTACATCCTGTGATGTTTATTTTTGCAGAAAAGTTAAAATTTACACGAAATACAAGATGTTCTCGACATGTTAAAGAGTAATAGAGAAATCGTTTCAAGGGAAGAATCCATAAAAATATATTATTTAATTCCCCACCAATTTAGTGCACCTCATTTCACTGGAATTTACTTTCGTGTTAGTATTTTGCAACCGTGATTTATTAAATAGGTAGTTCGGTAATTTTCACACCTGTCAACACCTGCTTTCTTTGGGATTGAAATTATTATATTCTTCTTGAAGTCTGAGGGTATTTCGCCTGTTTCATACATCTTGCTCACCAAATAGAAGAGGTTTTTCGTGGCTGACTCACCCAAAACTATCAATAGTCCTAGTGGAATGTTATCTGTTCCCTGGGCCTTGTTTCGACTTAGGTTTCTCAGTGCTTTGTCAGATTCTTCACGCAGTTTCATATCTACCATTTCATCTTCATCTACGTCCTCTTCCATTTCCATAATATTGCCCTCAAGTACATCGCCCTTGTATAGATCCTCTATATACTCCTTCCACCTTTCCGTCTTCCCTTCTTTGCTTAGGACTTGTTTTCCATCTGAGCTCTCAGTTAGTTCTCCTTTCTCCGGATGTCTCTTTAATTTTCCTGTAGGCAGTATTTATATTACCCCTAGTGATATATGCTTCTACTTCCCTACATTTGTCCTGCTTAGCCAGTTTGCATTTCCTGTTGATCTCATTTTTGAGACGTTTATATTCATTTTCGCCTGCTTCATTTACTGCATTTTTATATTTTTCCTTTCATCAATTAAATTCAATATCTCTTCTGTTACTCAAGGACTTCCGATAGTGCTCGGCTTTTTACCTACTTAATCCTCTGCTGCCTTCACTATTTCATCTCTCAAAGCTACCCATTCTCCTTCTATTGTATTTCTTTCCTCTGTGTTTTGTCAATGGTTCCATAATGCTCTATCTGAAACTCTCTAGAACATCTGGTTCTTTCAGTTTATCCTCATCCCATCTTCTTAAATTCGTACCTCTTTGCAGTTTTTTCAGTTTTAATCTACAGTTCATAACTAGTAAATTGTGGTCAGAGTCCACATCTGTCCCTAGAAATGTCTTACAATTTAAAACTTGGTTCCTGAACCTCTGTCTTACCATTATATACTCAATCTGAAACCTTTCGGTATCTCCAGGTCTCTTCCACATATACAATCTTCTTTCATGATTCTTAAACCGAGTGTTAGCGATGACTGAGTTATGCCCTGTACAATGCTATCAACGACGACTGAAGAGAATCGTTCAACGCGACAGAAGTGAAACCCTTCCGCAAATTGCAGCAGATTTCAATGCTGGGTCATCAACGAGGGTCAGTGTGAGAACCATTTAACGAAACATAATCGATATGGGCTTTCGGAGCCGAAGGCCCACTCTTGTACCCTTGATGACTGCACAAAACAAAGCTTTACGCCTCGCCTGGGCCCATCAACACCAACGTTGGACTGTTGATAACTGGAAACATGTTGCCTGGTCAGACGAGTCTCGTTTCAAATTGTATCCAGCAGATGGACTTGTACGGGCACGGAGGCAAGCTCATGAATCCGTGGACCTTGCATGTCAGCAGTGGACTGTTCAAGCTGATTGAGGCTCTGTAATGGCGTGGGGAGTGTGCAGTTGAAGTGATATGGGCCCCTGACACGTCTAGATACAACTCTCACAGGTGATACGTACGTAAGCATCCTATCTGATCACCTGCACCCGTTCATGTCCATTGTGCACTCCGACGGACTTGGGCAATTCCAGCAGGGCAATGCGACACCCCACACGTCCAGAATTGCTGCAGAGTGGCTCCAGGAACACTCTTCTAAGTTTAAACACTTCTGCTGCCCACCAAACTCCCCAGACATGGACATTATTGAGCATATCTGGATGCCTTGCAACCTGCTGTTCAGAAGAGAACCCCACCCTCTCGTACTCTTACGTGTTTACGGACAGCCCTGCAGGATTCATGGTATCATTTCTCTTCACACGTCTTCACACATTAGTCGAGTCCATGCCACGTCGTGTTGTGGCACTTAGGCGTGCTCGCTGTGGTCCTACACAATATTAGGCAGGTGTACAACTTTCTTTGGCTCTTCAGAGTAAAACACCTCCAGACAATCAGTGAAGATACAGGGAGCAAATACAGAACAGTGTTAGTTCGTTCATAGCGTCTACGCTATCTTCGTGTAACCAAAACGATGGCATTCATGGCGGCTGGTGTGATGTGTGGAAGCGAAAGTCTGCATACCAATTTTCGGCACTATCTATTAGGCACTGGGGATATGCCCTGGAGACCACCGTTTAGGCTTAATAATCTGCTGCGCACATCACTTTCCTCTGCTTATTTTCACGTCGCTATTTTTTGACCGTATTTGTCTTATAGGTGTTTATGTTTCTTATCAATATCAACGATATTCTATACTATTCCAGGGAGCTGACTGCCTATATGTGTCGGCATATGCTACAATCTCTCTTATCGTCCTGTCATAGCAAGAGAGCCTAGAATGATTATATAGTTCTAAATTAATGTGGCAGAGCTTTGTGAAAACATGACCACCCTTCTTCAAAATCTGTTACATTTTTTTAAGACTGTAATGATTCTAGAGTCACATCTCTGATTTCGTATACTTGATAAGGACTTTGAACACGAAAGCAAACTTGTTCGCACTTGTATCTCGCATGTGGTTTTCTTCACCGGGCTGTCGCAAACAAATCAGTTTCTCATTTACTTTCCCTGCTATGAATTCCGTATTTTTATATCCCTTATCACTGGCTGTATAAGCTACCAGTGAACAGCCAGCAGACACAGTCTGATAAATCTTTTAAATGGATTAGTACCACTTTCGCAAATCTAGAAAGACGGAATGTGCACTGAGTGAGGTGGCGCAGTAGTTAGCACACTTCACTAGCTTTCGGCCGGACTACGGTTTAAACCCGCCTCCGGCCATCCTGATTTAGGTTTCCCGTGATTTCCCTTAATCGCTCCAGGCAAATGCCGGGGTGATTCCTTTGGGAAGGTGGGGCCGATGAACTCGCTGTCTTGTCCTCTCCCGCAAATCAACGAACAGAATCTATCCATTGAAGGATATCGTATATGAAACACGCGATCTGTTGTTTCCTCATCGCTTGCTGT
This sequence comes from Schistocerca piceifrons, assembly GCF_021461385.2. Classification (NCBI taxonomy): domain Eukaryota; kingdom Metazoa; phylum Arthropoda; class Insecta; order Orthoptera; family Acrididae; genus Schistocerca; species Schistocerca piceifrons. Next base: position 395,324,848 of record NC_060142.1, on the reverse strand, counting down.
CTCGTTTCTTTACCTCCATAATCTTGGAGTTATAATTTGCTTTAGGATTCTCTACCAGATGAGCATCCCTAACACTGGATAGCATAAGTTCTTTAATCTCAGAGAAGATATGCCGTATTTTCCAGTCAGGTGGAGATTATTAGTTGCACATTAGGTTCTCAAGCTAGGAATCAAGGCAATTAATGTAAAACTTCCGAAGAAATGCAATACGGCATGGTGTTTCATAAAATATCTGGGTGTTTTCGTAAAGTGAAAATAGTGCGTTGAGTGCCACCTACATAGAGGGCATGACAAAGAAATGAGAACTCGATTTTATACTTAGGTGCGGGAAACAATCGATACAGCAATAGTCACAAGAGGTCACGAGTGTCTGGGGGTGTCACGCAGCAAGAAGCGCAGGCCGCAGAGGCCAGCTGGCGGCTGGGACGGAGAATGCGGCCAGCGACCAGTGTGAGCTTCCTATCACAATTTGCTACAGTTGCTTATCACAATGCGTTGTCGTACGACGCCAGGTACAGTTTATTTCACTGCAGAATTATTACTGCCAGCAAAAGTGACCGTGATCTAAGGAAGCTCGTCTGTTTCTGTTGTTTGGGAGTTGGAAGCAGAATATGATGCAACCATGGAGGTGGAGAGGATACGCGTGTCTTGAAATGTGAAAAGAATAATATGATGCATATGTCAACAAGACCGGACTTTACCGCTTTTTTTGCCGAAAGGCTGTTTTCGTACGAGAAAAGAATGTGGATGCACAGGCTTTGATTCAGTAAGAATTCACCTACAAGACGATAAATCTCTGCTGATTCATCAGGAGGAAACTACTCGCAACTTTTCGGACCTATTCGGAATAATACTAGTTTGTTGAAAGAGGTATTAGAGGCGGTATTGCCCATTGTCCTCGCAGGCATACAGTTGCCAACAACAGTTCATGTCTGATTACGATGATAAAATATTTGAATCATACATCATATCTTTCGATGTGAATAGCCTACACAGCGGAGCAATTTTGCCGTATCTTAGTGTGTCTGATTTTGAATGGCTTCCTCCATAGCGTGTGGAAAGCTTTGTGTTGGAACACGTACCAGACGATTCTATTTTAGCGGACTCTTAGAAGTGGATCTTAAGTGTTCAAGATTTAGATTCGAATTAGCCGCTGTGCCCGATAAAAATGTCGCCACCATCAGAGAGGAAATAGTCAAATACATTATTTTACGAGTCACATGACAAGAAAAATTTTGTTATTAACTACTGAAATCTGAAACAATTTTTACAACATACATTCATTTTAAAAAAGACTGACAATGACGAAATAAGTAATTGTTTTTCTCGACCATCAGTCTGTCTCTGGGCTCCACCAGCCTCCACTCCACCCACTGGCCCTCAGTCCTACAGCGAAAATAGAGGTCCTTCACTGGCGTTTGCTTTATTTCTTGCCATTGGCAAAAATAAGCGAATGAGAAATGGGCGGGCGTAGCACTGTTCACTTTCTTCCTAGTGGTGGCTGAGGCGCGCCAGTACTCTGTGACCTATGACTGGTGTGCCCCCCCCCCCCCCCCCCCCCACCCGAGTGCCTGTGCGGGTTGCTCTGCGAAAGCTGTCACCTCACAGCTCTGTTACTGCTGCCATCAAGACGCTAAATTGTGTTCCCGTTTTTTCTGTTCATGTTGGTGAGCCACATGGCTATTTCTATTGCCTTTCTAATCTTCCTCCTCAAGATAATTGGCTCTTTCCTCAGTATGCAGGTTTCTCGAAATATTATCTGTTTGCCGCATTCGTGCTTGTGTTTCACCACCACCGTCTTGGCGTGTAGTCTTAGACGAACGTATTTTCATGTTCAGACACTCGTGAGCTGACTGATCGTCCCTTCTCGCCTACATACACTAGTCCATCCTCGCAATTGATTTTGTAGACTACAGCAGTATGTAGCTTGTTGACTACATGTTTCGTTGAGCCCCATTCTTTATTTTGTTACTAAGCTGCTTTGGAAAATTGGCTTGATAGCTGCTCGGTGGAGAATTTTGCACATACGTTTAGTGAGTCGTAGTAGGTATGTAATTGGGAGCTCCTATGTGCTTCATTCTGATCTTCCCCATTGCCCCCATCCTTTGTGGCCATAGTTTTGTTCATCATCTTCATCCCATGACCATTGGCCCCAAAGAAGGGCCTGATGTTTTGTATTTCCGCCTTCAGATGTTCATCACTGATCGGTAGGGCCCCAGTTAAAGTATGCAGGGCGGATTTCTTCCGGGTAGGGTGATGGGAAGAGGCATGTAGGCACTTATCCATGCTAGTGGGTTTTCTATGCTCGCTGTCGCCAAGTTTACCATCAGGCTGTCGGTAAACTTGCATGATGAGGAAAGGCAACACTCCTTACTTTTCTGTCTACATGGTAAATTGGATTTTGCTTCAAATGGTTCAAATGGCTCTAAGCACTACGGGACTTAACATCTGAGGTCATCATGCATGCGCGGTGGTAGCCGTGTTGCAGCGCCCCTAGTGGCTAGGCAACCCGCGGGAGGGGCCCCGCCGGCCGCCTCTAGACTTTAGAACTGCTTAAACCAAACTAGCCTAAGCACATCACACACATCCATGCCCGAGGCAGGATTCGAACCTGCGACCGTAGCAGCAGCGCGGTTCCGGACTGAAGTGCCTAGAACCACTCGGCCACAGCGGCCGGCCTGGATTTTGCTGTGCTGCTGATTGATATGTTGGTGGAACTTCTGTAGCTCTTCTTCTCCACATGGCCAGATAACGAAGATATCATAAACATACGGAACCAGCAATCTAGGCTAGTTGTTGTGGACTGGAGAGCTGCTTTTTCAAATTTATCCATGGAGATGCCTGCTGGAATAGGAGGAGAGGGGAACCCATAGCTCCACCATCCGTGTGTTCATAGAGTTCCCCTTTCCACATGAAATACGTGGTCATTAAACAGTGGCGCACTAGTCTGCAGACATCAGGCGACACGCGTTCCGCTAAGGCGTTCACAGTGTCTGAGACTGGTACATTCGCAAATAAAGACTTCACGTCGAAACTAATCATTAGAACCATAGCCGAGATACATTTAATAAAAAAAGTCACAAAATGGGTGTAGTCTTTAACGTACGAATCAGTATGGGGTACTGTATGTTAAAGTTTCAGAGCCAGTTCCTTTGCTAGTTTACAGATCTATGAATTAATACTATCAAGTAAAGGAAAAGACCTCTTTTTGGTCCTTCGATATCCCACATACCTTGGTTTCTGCGGAACTTGTGGGATTAATCTTCTGAGCATGTCGAAGTTAATTCTGGTTTGCTTCAGCAGTGCTTGTGTCGATTTTATTATCCTGACTTTCGGATCCCCCTTAATTTTCTTACAGAAGGGCTCACTAAGAAGGTCCTCCAGACGTTTTTCCTCACTGACGTTTTGTTTGGGTGGCTTTGCGTGAGCCACGACTTGTAGCAACGTGGAAGTATAGCGAAAGGCTCATGGTGAATTTGACCAAAGAGTGTATAGAAAACCCACCCACACGGACAGGTACCTGCATGTCTTCTCCTACCATCACCCTATGCAGAACGCATCTCCTCTGCTCACTTGAACCAAGAGGCCCGACAGGAATGGCGATTATGACCATCTGAAAGCGGATCTACAAAACCTGAGGTTCATATCTGGAGCCAGTTTATGTGATGAAGATGATGGACAAAACTATGCTGAGGAAGAACGAAGGCAGTGGGGAAGAGCAGAAGGAAGCACAAAGCAGTGGCCAGTTGCACACACACAAGGAGTCACTGAACGTGTGAGCGAAATTCTCCCCCGAGCAGATATAAAGCAAATTTTCCGAAGCACCAACAAATGAAAAGACGTTCTGGCTCAACGAAAGATGTAGTCTACAAGTTAGATGCTGCTGGAGTCTACAAAATCGGCTGTGAATATGAACTAGCGTATGTAGGCGAGATTGAGTGACCAGTTAGCACACATAGATGTCTGAATATTAAAGGTACATTCGTCTAAGACAACGCGTCAAGTCAGTGGTGGCAGAATACCAGACCGAGTGTGGCAAACAGATATTACCAGAAGCCTCCATACTGAGGAAATAGCCGCTTATCTTGAGGAGGAAAATTAGAGAGGCAATAGAAATAGCCATGTGACCCACCAACATGAAAAGAGAAGACTGGTACACACTTCCAGCGGCTTGCATGCCAGCAGTAACAACGTTACAGGACGAGAGCTCTCTCAAAGCAACGCGCGTGAGTGCGCAGGAGACCATAAAGCCCGTACGTACACAGAGTACCGGCACGCCTCAGCCGGCACTAGGCACTAGCCATCTTTCTCATTGGCACATCGGGATGTCAGTGGTCAGCTGTTTCCACACCTCCAGGACAGAAACTACTTAGGTGCCCCGTGTTGCTGACGTCAGACCGGGCTGTGGTTCAAGGCCCTGACGTCAGCGAAGCGTCAGTTCTTCATCCTGTGTCTGCCCTCTGCTGCTGAACGCCCACAACCAAGCAACCTAGGTGCAGCTCCAGTCTTCCACAGTGGTGAGGGAAGACTGCCGTGCAAAGGATATGACCCGCTGCCGCCTGGAAGGAGTCTGGTTGTAGCAGGCACGGAGAGCGAGGTGCGATAGGCAGCTGGCCCAACCAAGTATCGAACCCATGGCTGCAGCAGGGAGCCTCCAGTCATTTCGTATAGTGTAGCCCTGATGTTGTGCTAGTACCGCTGAGTTCCAAATGCATCTGTCTCAAAATTCACAGTTATTTATACTGCTCTGTGGCGCATTTGTTGCATTGTTATACAGCACCCGGTCATGTAGCTCATAACATGGTTCTTACCCTAGTGTGGTGACACCGCCATGTTGACCACTCTGGCTATTACCGCTGCATGGTGCAGGTGTTGCAGAGCATCTCTGGCCTGTCTCACAGTTCTTCTGTGCATATATGTTGTTGAACCTACATGTCGCCACATTGAACCTAACGAGCAGAGGTAGTTTGGTAGCTAACGCAGGGCTCCACACGTGTCTTTCTTTTCTGAGTCATCAATCTTCTGACAGGTTTGATGTGGCCCGCCACGAATTCCTCTCCTGTGTCAATCTCTTTATCTCAGAGTATCACTTGCAAACTGTGTCCTCAGTTATTTGCTGCATATATTCTAACAACCGTTTTTCTCTAAAAGTTTTATTCTCCACAACTCTCTCTAGTATCATGGAATTATTCCGCGATGTCTTAACAGATGTCCTACCACCCTGTCCCTTCTCCTTCTCAGTGTTTCCCGTATATCTATTTCCTCGCTAATTCTGCGGAGAACGTCCTCATTCCTTACTTTTTCAGTCTACCTAATTTTCGATATTCTTCTGTAACATCATATCTCAAATGCTTCAATTCTCTTCTTTTCTGGTTTTCCCACAGTCCATGTTTCACTACCATACAATATTGTGCTAGGAACGTACATTCTCAGAAATTTCTTTCTCAAATTAAGGCTTATGTTTGATACTAGTAGACTTATCTTCGCCATGCCCTTTTTGCCAGTGCTAGTCTGCTTCTTGTATTCTTGCTCCGTCCGTAATGAGTTAATTTGCTGCCTGGATAGTAAAATTCCTTCACTTCGTCTAGTTCTGATCGGCCCTGATGTTAAATTTCTCGCTGTCTCATTTCTACTATTACTCATTACGTTCGTCTTTCTTTGATTTACGCTCAATTCATATTCCTTACTCATCAAACAGTTCATTCCGTTCAGCAGATCTTGCAATTCTTCTTCACTTTCACTGAGGACAGCAATGCCATCAGCGAATCTTATTATGGGCGTCCTTTCACCTTGAATTTTAATTCCACTCTTGAACCTCTCTTTTATTTTTGTCAGTGCTTCTTCGATGTGTAGACTGAACAGCAGGGGTGAAAGTCTGCATCCCTGTCTTACAGCCTTTTTATCTAAGCACTTCGTTCCCTCTTGGTTCTTGTACGTATTGTATTACCCGTCTTTCCCAGTGGCTTACCCCTATTTTCCTCATAATTTCGAATGCTTTTTCCTGTTGACAAATCGTATGAACGTGTCTTGATTTTTCTTCAGTCTTGCTACTGTTATCAGCCGCAATGTCAGAGTTGCCTCTCTGGTGCCTTTACCTTTTCTAAAACTAAACTGATGGTCATCTAACACAGTCTCAATTTTGTTTTCCATTCTTCTGTATAGTATTCTTGTGAGAAGAGTAGCTGATTGTACGATAATTCTCGCTCTGCACACCAGCGTGAATAGTCGTTTTGTTGTCACTTCCCCCAATGATTTTAGAAATTTTAATGGACTGTTTTCTGTCTCTTCTGCCTTATTCGATCGTAAGTCTTCCGAAGCTCTTTTAAATTCTGTTTCCACTACTGTATATCGACTCCGGTTTCTTCTTCTATCACGCCATCAGACAAGTCTTCCCCCTCATAGAGGGTTTCAATTAACTCTTTCCACCTATCCGCTCGCTCCTCTGCATTTAACAATGGAATTCGCATTACACATTGCACTCATAACGTTACCACCCTTACTTTTAATTTCACCCAAGCTTGTTTTGACGTTTCTACATGCTAAGTCAGTCCTTCCGACAATCATTTCTTTTTCGATTTCTTCACATTTTGCATGCAACCATTCACCTTAGCTTCCATACACTTCCTACTTATTTCGTTCCTAAGTGACTTGTACCTCACTCTTCCTGAATTTCCCTGGACATTTTTGTACTTCCTTTTTTCGCCAACCAGCTGAAGTGTTTCTTCTGTTACCCGTGATTTCTCCGTGGTTTCCTTCTTTGCGCCTATGTTTTTCTTTCCAATTTCTGTGATTGTCCTTTTTAGATATGCCAATTCCTCTTCAACAGATCTGTCTACTAAGCTATTCCTTATCGTATTATCTATAGCCTCAGAGAACTTCAAGCGAATCTCTTCATTCCTTAGTACTTTCGTATCCCACGTCGTTGCGCGCTAATTTTTCCTGACTGGTGCCTTAAACTTCAGGCTACTCTTCGTCACCGCCAAATTTGATCTGATTCTATATTTGCTCCTGGTACACCCTACAGTCCAGTATCTGATTTCGGAATCTCTGCCTGCTGGTGCAATCTAACTGAAATCTTTCACTATCTCTCCTCCTTTTCCTAGTATACCTTCTCCTCTTCTGATTCTTGAGAAGAGTATTCGCTGTTAGTAGCTGAAATTTATTGCAAAACTCAATTAGTCTTCTCCTTTCTCATTTCTAGTACGAAGCTCATATTCTCCAGTAACCGATTCTTCTACTCCTTCCATTACAACCCCATTCCAGTCCCCCATGACTATCAAATTTTCATCTCCCTTTACGTACTGAATTATCAGTTCAGTGTCCTCATATACTTTCTCTGTCTCTTCAACTTTGGTTTGCGACGTCGGCAGTAAGCCTGGACTGTTGTTGTCGGTGTGGATTTGTTGTCGGTTCTACCGTAGAAATGCCTTCCTATTGATAACGAATACTACTTCCGTTATACCATTTTCTGCTGCTGTTGATGTTATCATATATTCATCTGACTAGAAATTCTTGTTTTCTTTTCATTCACTTCACTGATCTCCATTATGTCTAGATTGAGACGTAGCATTTCCACTTTCAGATTTTTCAGCTTCCTGCCACGTTCAGATTTCTGACATTTCACCCGAATCGTAGAACGTTATCCTTTCGTTGGTTATTCAATCTTCTTCTCTGGTCACCTCCCCCTTGGCAGTCCGAATGGGGGACTAGTCCGAAATCTTTTGCCAGTGGAGAGATCATCATGACACTTTTTCAATTACAAGCCACGTGTCCTGTGGAGACACATTATGTGTCTTTAATGCAGTAGTTTCCATTGCCTTCTGCATCCTCATGCAGTTGATCATTGCTGATTCCTCCGCCTTTAGGGGCAGTTTCGCCACCCCAAGGGCAAGAGACTGCCCTAAACCTCTGTCCACTTTTCCAGCTTCTTTGACAAGGCCGTTAGCAGAATGATGTCGATTTCTTTGGCCGCCACTGTTGATGTTTTTTATTCATAATTTTAGCGGTGGCGGGATCGAGGACGTTTTGATTACTGATCAATGACGCTACCCCTAGACCACTGCTGTAGGAGACGCAGGTGAAAGTAGACGTACTTATTGCTGTTTGATTTATTTCTTATTATTGGTGGTGTACCGAGTTTTAAGGGAAACTTCAGGGATTTGTTGGGGGTTTGAACAAATTCACTTAAAACTCGGTAGGGACGCTACACCACTAATAACAAGAAATAAAACAAACACCAATAATGAGAGATACAGCAAGCGGCATCGAAGGACATCTAATACACCTCCTCCCCATCCTCAGTACACTATCGGATTGTGAGAATAGCTTCTTCCAGTAGCATATATGAGAAGTAAAGGTTTCTCTCATTCAGCATTCACAGCGTTGGAGGAATTTTAGATACTGACTATGCGGTAACATACCCTGAAGAGTTTTATGAACAAGAACAGTGGTAAATTATTTTTAGCATATGATATTGATCTTAATTAAAATTAAATGAAACACTGTGGGCAGACATGATCTTCAGCAAACAACTTCTTAATTTCAAACTAACACCTTGTTAATTAAAAAACAGAAAATTTGAGAAACATCAAAAAATGATGTATGAGAAATTTAGGCTTCAAATGGTTCAAATGGCTCTGAGCACTATGGGACTTAACATCTGAGGTCATCAGTCCCCTAGAACTTAGAACTACTTACAGCTAACCAACCTAAGGACATTACATACATCCATGCCCGAGGCAGGATTCGAACTTGCGACCGTAGCAGTCGCGAGGTTCCGGACTGAAGCATTTAGAATCGCTCGGCCGGCGAGAAATTTAGGGAATTATATCCCCAAATTCAATAACGACAAGAAATGAATCTGAACTACATCTATAGCGATTTTCTTACGTACTGCAGTGTTTTTCCGTTACCACCTTAACGCAGTAGTCCCACTGGTCACTTTTGTACGGGGTGTTCAAAAAGTCTCTCCGCATTGCCGTATGATTTTTAGCCGCGCGCGCCATATGCCGCAGTGAATATACCGAAATGACACTCAGTGAAATACAAGTTATTAATTTATCGAATATTCATTTTTACTTACAAATTTTCACATTACATGTTGAAAGTGTCCCCCCTGTTGTTGAATACACAATTCAATTCGTCTAATCATGTTTCAAAACACAAGCTGTAACATTTCTTCTGTAACAGAAGCAGTGAAAGTGGATATTGCAGTTTTCAATTCATCGATGGATTTTGGACGGTTTTTATAGACAGTTGCTTTCGCTGCACCCCAGAAGAAAAAGTTTGATGGTGTCAGGTCAGGCGATCGCGGAGGCCTAAGTCCCTGTGAAAGTATGCGATCACCAGAAACATCAGCAAGAGGTGACATGGAAACGCGAGCTGTATGCGCAGTTGCACTATGTTGTTGAAAATAAGCGTTCAGTATTTCACTTAACACAGGTTCTCCTATGAATGGGTACAGAATGTCGCTGTAGTGTCGTTGTGCGTTTATTGTTCCGTTGAAAAATATGGGACCGACAATCACACGGCACGCACGGCTAACAATCATACAGCACTGCGGAGAGACTTTTTAACATCCCGTGGAGTAAGTATTTCATTAACTTACACAGAAGATTTTCATAAAAATACCAAATAAAATAAGTGACTTTCGTTCGCATTTCGTTAAACACGTTTAATTTTCGATGGTAGTAGAGCTGTCATAATGATATTAAGATTTTTCCTTTTATTTATTTTAGTGAAATGTTATTTACATTTTCTGCCGTTGGAGGGAAGGGGGCGGAGTCGGGCTGGCAGCGTTCATGTTGTCGCTTTTCATCTGTCGATTTTTACGAAACGGTTAAGATTAAATCATAACAATTTATGATGTTAAGATACACATGATGGACATGAACAGGATGGTGGTGATACGATGCACACTGTCTGACAAAATTGTGAAGCACCCAGAAGACATGGTAGAGTGTCAGTACAATTTCGTACATCTACACACCATTTGCAGATATCTAAGTGATTAGATTTGTAATTATCTGTGACAAATAGAACGGCCACCAAAGTGCATTACTCTTGTTCGTATTTAGTATCATTACCAGGCCTCGTACGCTAAATTTGGGGCGTCGAGATCGTCAGATGTTGAGTACTCTCTTTGGAAAACGCAGAGATGCCATATAATCGTATGAGAAAGCGTTATCAGCAACTGAAGGAGCTTGAAATGTGCCTGACAGTGGGTCTTATTTGGACGGATGGTCGAATCGTGCAACATCCAGATCCGTGGGGTATTCTAATGTGACAGTTGTACGATGTTGCACTGCATGGGAACGTGAGAGCAGGCAACTTGTCAACGTTACAGACGACCACGTCTAACCTACGCAAGGGAGGATCACTCTATATGTGCCAAGCACCTCGTAACTCCTTCACACCTGCAGCTAACATCCGACAAACAGTAGCCTGAGTCCCTGCAACATTCAGTTAAAAAAAATGGCTCTGAGCAATATGGGACTTAACTTCTGAGGTCATAAGTCCCCTAGACTTAGAACTACTTAAACCTAACTAACCTAAGGACATCACACACATCCATGCCCCAGGCAAGATTCGAACCTGCGACCGTAGCAGTCGCGCGGTTCCAGACCGTAGCGTCTAGAACCGTTCGGCCACTACGACTGGCCAACATTCCGTGTCGTTCCACATAAATGGTCTGGGCTGAATTACCGTCCCCTGCGTAGACTGCCTTTAACGCCACAACGCAAAATGCTGCGTTTGGAGCTGTGTCGTGATCGGGAAGTACGGACTCCTGATGAACGGCGTCATATTATATTCAGCGATGAATCACAATTCTGCACTACCATGGTTTACCATCATTGGCGAGTATGACAGCGATGTGAGGAAACGTCCCATTCATCCAATATTTTGGAAAGGCACAAAGTGTAACTCCTGGAGTTATGGTGTGAGAGCCAACGGGTATGACTTCAGGACACGGCTGTAGTGACTGACGGAACTCTGAGGGCACAACAATATGCTACGGGCATCCTGCGTCCTCTTGTTTTATCTAACACACGACATTTTCGACAGGCACGTGTCTCTAGCAGCTGTTCGAATGATATTGAGGTACTGTAGTGGCCTGTAAGTTCCCCGGATTTGTCTCTAATAGAACACGTGTGGAACCAGCTCGGATCAGACCTCTGTCCCGTTGCCAGTATCGAGGTTATGAAGGACTAGACTGTCTTATGGGAGGATCCTTTCCTAAATGAATTAGTGCATACACGTAGACCAGCATTGAAACAGTATCGGATACCCTCTCAACTTTTGAAGTATCATTTCGTTTCCTTTTTCCCTTTCACTTACTTTTGTCAGGGAGTGTATATTCTAAATCATTATGAAATGGTGTGATGTGAGCTTCTCGTAACTGAGACTGGGGATTGAAATATGAGCGGTATGGGGGAGGTTGTTGGATGGAACAAAAGTGAGGGATGCCTTTGTGGAAATGAACCTGTAGCTAGGGGATACAAGTGGGATTCCCACTGGGCAAGGAGAGGTTGTATTTGAGACTTCATTTGGGATGGATGGGTGAGGTAGGCTATGGTCGGAAGGAGGGGTAGATTTCAGAGATGAGTTCACTTTGTGGAAGCCGATTAAAATGCCTTAGGGAATGTGTATGGGGTGCAAGCAGATAGAGAGAACGTGAGACATGTTGATACAGTTGCAGCACTAGGCCAGGGTTCTCAAGGACGTGGGAGACACAATAGGTTGTCGGGTCTCGAATTTATTGTAGATGTAGGAGACGCTTAGGAGTTCTAAATGTTAGAGGAAATGTAGAATTCGATTAACTGATAAAAGAGAGAGGTCGGGAAGAGTAGATGGGTACGGAATATAAGGCAGAGCCAATAGGTAGGATGAGACAGATGGGGATAACTGAGGGGGGATTGAGACCCTATGTTTAGGCTGTTGGCATTTTATTTTGAATGGTTACTAAGTGGGGATTCCAGATTAGTTTAAAGTGGAGTGTCCAAGGTTTTTTAATGTTCGGTTTAAGGTGCCTGGGCGGCGGAACATTCGGCTTGCTTTTCCAATGATTGGTGCCTGGATTTTTGTGGGTTGGGTGGAGAGATGGCATTCACAATCCTTAATCTTCAATGTGTAAAAAATGTCTCAACTGATGATGAATTTGTTTAGTCTTCAACTTTAAAAACATTACAAATAAAAAAGTTCTCGTCCGATTGCTATTGTTCCTAGAATTATCCTCAAAGAGCCTCTACCACATGCCACTTGCGAGACTCATATCTGCATTGTCACAGGAGCAGGGCAACGGGTAACAGCAACAGAAGGCGATGTCCTGGAGAACAGTAGCCAAATGGCGCCCACGCTGGTGCTGCAGACAGATGCCCAGCGCACACGGCGTCTGCGAAGTCCGGACTGGCCAGCCGCCGTCCGGCCGGCCCGGTAAGACGTGACAGTAAATCAGTTGCCGGGGAAACAATCGCCTGCCATTTTGCGCCGGAGTAAATCACAGGCCCCGCTGTCCCCAGCCCCCCCGCCGCCCACCGGCTGATTCATATTCCGAGCCCCGAAGCTGCCGCCGCCCACGCCTGGCGCGAAAGCTGGCTGCACACTAGCTGCCTTTCCGATGGCGCTTTCACCGGCTCGAAATTCGCTGTTCCGCTGATATGTAAAATGCCACAGCTCCGCAGTCTCACGTAAATACAGGGTGGTGCCCGAAATATCAGCGGATTGCGTTTCACCCTTTAAGCTGTACTACTGGGGTGTCAGTTTTCATATTGTGCGAATGATGTCGCAAGTTCGTGGAAACTATGCCACAGTTGTGTAAAGAATACAAAATTTCAGTTTGTAATAATGAAATACAGAGAAAGGTTGGCTATGGCTCCGGAGGCGAAGAGTGTGCTTCTGGTCTTGGAAACAATTACTCATACAGTGACTCAAACGTTTTCGTGGTCCCTTTGGTACACAGTGGACTTCGCGTCCAAAGACAATTATATTCTAAATTTGAACTCAGGTAGTCTGTTTTGGAAAGGAAGCGACCGTTGCTGGTGGCACTCCATAAAACATATCGAGTAGAATTGAGCTCAGAATTTCAGCTGGAAAAACAAAATTCTTGACAAATATAAAATAATACATCCAAATACAGAGAGACACAAATGCAAGGGGTGGAAAAATATGTGGAAGCACCAAAAACACTACACATAGCCATGCTTAATGTGCTGTAGGAAAACAGTTTCCAGTTGTATCGAAATGGATAAATGCAGATATTTTTTTAGTTTTCAACGGAACCTTATACCAATCTTCCTGCAGAATAGTGGCAAGTTCAAAGATGCCGGAGGTGGATAGAGATCACACAGACTTCTCCACAAAGGCTCAATAATAGTGACATCTGGTGACTGCGGTGGCCAGGGGAGACGCGACACTTCATTTTCCCCTCATAGAGCCAGTACTGGATGAGCTGAGCCGTGTGACCAGGTGCCCTGTCGTCTTGAAACACAGCATCACCATTGGGAAACAAATACTGTACTATGGGATGGATCTCATCATCCAAATTGATCACAGAATCGTTGGCAGTAACGTGACGTTGCAGCGTACACAGGGACTGATTGGATACGACCATACGGCTGCCCAAATCATCATCGAGCAGCCTGAAAGGTGGCTACACTGAGCCACTGCGCCAGAGATTGCGCCAAAGAGTATTATTCATCCGCCTCCACAGTGCCTGTCGAGGACTCGTAGTAGTCAGTTCTTGGGGAGAGCTCGTAGTAGAGTGTTTGTTGAGATGTGCTAGTAGGCAGTGCTTGCTGAGATGTGATATTGGAGAGTTCTGGTTGAGATGTGGTAGTAGCGAGTCGGTGTGGAGAGATTGTAATGTTTAGAGTGCTTTTCATCAATATAAATTAAGGTAACAAACTACTTTTCTTTTTTTTTCATAATTTCAATGTCCTGAATAATGCGTCATTACAGGTTCAGTCAACAAAGCATCTGGCTTGTGTTCTTGTATTAGTGTAATTCTGCTTTCCTTACGCAATTATAGTATTTCTATTTTTTAGTTACTTCAGTATAAATGGTATTTAAAATTTCTTGTCTTGTTGAAGAAGAACCGTGCCAGATGTGTACGTTGAGTCACACTCCCACACACAGAACAATTACACTTGTGCTTTGATTTAGTAGGTTTTATAGTTGCTGGGGATTTAATTAATTAACTGTGTTAACGAAAATTTTCTTTCATTGTTTGTTGTTATTCTATGCAGTCAGATTGCGTAATAATACTAGTCAGGGCCCACCGTTTACGAGACACAGCGTAATCGGACAAACAGCTACCAAAAATATTTGCTTTATATTTAATTAAGCCCCCATGCACGTGGCGACCGCTGCTTCGGATTGTCCCTTGGAATTCTTTTGATTGGAAAAATAGTAGACAGTAGTATTGTTGTAGTAATTTGTAGTTTAGTAATTGTAGTCTATTTTGCATGTGTAGATTTGGTAATTAGCATTCTTCTAATGGTATTTTTCAAAATTTAATTTTTATTGCCTTGTATACGCGTTTGACGATTTAGTGCAATTATTTCAATTGTTCGTTAATCGTGTTTGAGGGAAACATTTCGAGTGAATGGTATTGTTGGAGATAGTGTCATTGTGTGTAATTTTCGTACAGTGACGAGTTTTGTATGTTTTGTAAATGATTACGCGATCGATGAAAAAGGCAAAAATGATGAATAGTGAGAATGACGAAATTGTTAACATGGCGAACTCGCCAACAGAGGAAAACAGTATGATGGATAATGAAGTGGAAAACAATGTAATAAGTCGGGAAAATAGTCCGGAACCATTTCAAAATTTTTGTCAATCAGAAAATTCACAGAATCCGAGATTAACGACAGAAGATTCTGGAATAGTATCGAACACAGATGGCCTTATGGCTATGCAGAAGGAAGTTAGTTTTGCGAGAAATGTTAGGGGCGAAAAGAATTCTGAACCATTTAATATGGAGCAGTTGATGAGTGCTATATTAAATTTGGGAGCAAGTATGGAAACACGGTTAGACTCACGAATAGGAACAATGGAAACACGGAAGGGAACGATGGAAACTCGGTTAGGATCTGAATTTAAAACAGAGATAGGAACAATTAAAACCGAGATGGGAACTTTGGGATCTGAATTAAAAACTGACATGGGAACAATGGAAACACAGTTTAGATCTGAATTAAAAACGCAGATGGGGACAATGGAAACACGGTTAGATTCACGAATAGGGACGTGTTCCAAAAATATGAAAGATGAATTAAAGAAAGAAATCAGAGAAGTACAACCGATTTTGAATGCTCACAATAATAGATTAATTGCAGTAGAAATCAGACAAAAGGAACAGGATAGAGAACAGGAGGAAAGAGATCGCGTGATAGTACAGAAATTTTCAGAGTTAACTTTACAACGCGCACACGATAAGGAAGAAATATTTGAGAGAATCGAGGAATCCGTACCAAATGACAGAATAAATAACCTAACACAACAATATGAACAGTTAACTACCAAATGTGTTAATACTGAAACCCGAGTCGCGACACTTACGGAAGACGTAAATAAACAGAAAGAACAAATAGGTGATTTATCGGAAAGAGTTGAGGAGATTTCAGATAAACTGACAAGTCTTAGTTTAAGTGGGGACAGAGATTCAGATGATTCAGCACCATTGCCATTTGCAGAAACCGAAGAGTATCAGAACATAAATAAGCATGTTGAAAATCAGGGAAAATTTAATGAACGCGTGAAAAGGGAATTTGAGGCATTACGAAAGCAAGTCAAACAGATTGAAGGCGAAATCGTAGGAAAAGACGGCAAAAGAAATTTAGAATCACAGATACCAGAGGGGTTTGAAGAAAATAATTTGTTTCATTTACGGGATGCAACAAGAGAGCGCCAGGCGCTTGAATTTAACAATAATCGTCATTGGGACTAGGACAGACGCGGTAGGTCTTTGTCGCCACGAGGCGAAAACTTTGGCTATAAACACTTTTTGACTGTTCGGAAATTTAAGATCCTCCGCAATTCTAAGAATGACATACATCCATGTTCATAGTTAGATCAATTTATGTACGCACTTCCACCAAATTGGCCAATAAGTCACAAACTGGAATTTATGTGTGGATATTTAGAAAACGAACCGGCGACGCGGATGCGCGCACTCATTAGAGATTGTAATAATCTAAATGATTTTTATCATGCATTTCTATGGGCATATTGGTCCGAAAACATGCAAGACAGTCAAACACAGTCTTATTATGCAGCGTAATTTCAAACAGTCTGAGTTCCGCACGCCGGCAGAATATTTTGAAGACATGATTAGAAAGAATCAGTTCCTTTCCAACCCTTACAGCCCGACTGAATTAATTGCATTTGTTTAACTAAGCTGCCACAATCCATAAGACAAATTGCTTTAACTGGAAGATGTGAAGACGACATCGAGACTTTTAAGACTTTATTGCAAGAACTTGAGTATGACAACGACGACGGGACTTCTTGTAACTTTTTCAGTAACAGTAATTGCAATAGATTTTCAGAGAAAAGGGATAGTGATCGGAACGGGCGTTATAGGGGTAGTTTTGAGAATGACAGACGTAACAGACAGGACAATAGATACCAGCCTTATGACAATAACAGACGTTCTAACAGAAATTACACAGACAATTATAATAACGGTAATTCCTACCGGAATGATCAATCATACGGAAACAGTAATCGGTATCATCAAGACAGAAATTATTCATACAATAATAGAAATTCTTACTACAGAAATAACCAGGGTAGTAGATACAACAATAATTTCAGAAGTGACAGTCGAAATTACACAAAAAGTAGTCATGCAGACAGACAGGAAAATAGAAATTTTAATAACACACAACCAAGAATTTGCATCTGACAGACAGGAGGGACCTAATTGGCATCCTCCACGTGACAGAACTTCAGAGAGACAAGTGCAAATCGTAGAAATTGATCCGCGAAATGACGCGAATAATCAAAGACGTGACGCAAACAATCGACAATGACTTGCAGCTTCGGCTTCTGGCAGCAATATAGACGGTTCAGAAAGTAATGACACTACGACTTTACGCTACGTACGCCTGGAAGACATGAGAGACATTTTGTTAGACGAAAAGGAAAATAATGTAGACGCATTTTTACATCTTGTTATTGAAGTATGTGTGGGTAAGAATAAGCTCACTGCAGTTTTAGATTCTGGGAGCCCATTGAATGTCTTTAGTGAGTCAGTTTTTCGTATATGTGTAAGAACTATTGCTTGTCCTGTGTTACCTGTGTCTAAAACTACAATTCGAGGCGCTATTTCTGGAAAAAGTGTGGAAGTCAAGCAACAGACCAACTTAAATTTCATTTGTCAAGGATACGAATTTTCTGCTAATTTTATTATTGTTCCATTACTCAGTACACAGATTATATTAGGTATGGAGTTTCTTAACGCACATAAGGCAATTTTGAACTTTAATGAAGGAAGTGTGAATTTGACTGTTGCCGGAATGCCGAAAAGTTTAAAATTTTTCGAGTGTTTAACAAGATCTGAGTCAGATACAAAATGTTTAAGGTTTCTTACTTCTGATGTTTTCGTTGAGCGTTATGACGACAATGTGTTTATTCATGACAATGACAATAGATACAGAGACGCGATGGATGATATAATTAATAGCGAAGAATTAATTAATGAAAAGGTTAAGAAAGCTGAAGTGCCAGATGACGTTGCAAGAGAAGAGCTGCACCACATTTTGACTTCACATGCTACAGTATTTAGTCATCACACAGGAACTATACAAGGCTTACAATATTTATTTAAAGTAAAAGAACACACACCATTTCGCGGGAAAACGTACGCTATTCCTTTGGCTTACAGAGACAAGGTTAAGAATGAACTTCAATACATGTTAGATCAGGGCATCATTGAGCCTGCAGTCAGTCCTTATACTAGCCCATTACACGTTGTTCTTAAAAAGGATGGGTCAATTCGTTTGGTTCTGGATTCCAGACAGATAAATAATATCATCATTCCTGAAACTGACCGTCCACAAAATTTAGATGAACTTCAACATTTTCATGGAATTAAAGTTTTATCCACGATTGATATGCGTGCAAGTTTTTGGCAAATAGAACTCCACCCTGATTGTAGAAAATACACGGCCTTTTTAGCCTTTGGTAACTGTTACCAGTTTCGGAAATTACCGTTTGGACTTACTGTATCTTCTGCAGCATTCATTCGTAGCTTAAACGAAATTTTACCTGTTTATCTTCGTGACAATATTACTTCATATGTTGACGACATTCTTATTGCTAAACATTCTTGGAGTGAGCACAACAAAATTTTGGATTCATTATTACGTATCTTTGCGAGAGTTGGCATTACAGTGAACTTAGAAAAATCTGAATTTGGTCGTTCTCAGGTGAAATTTCTCGGTCACATTATTTCTACAGAAGGTATTCTTCCTGATCCAGAAAAATTAGACGCTATTCGTAATTATGCTGTTCCTACTACAAAACGTGATGTTCGTAGTTTCCTTGGTGTCTGTAATTTTCTTAGACGCTTTGCTAGATTGGACAATTTGGCCACACCTCGTTTATGTGAACTATCTGGAAAGAAATCTAATTGGTGTTGGGATGAGGAAGCTCAGTCAGAATTTGAACAGCTTCGTGATGCTTTAGTTGCTGCTCCACTTCTTTCACATCCGGACCTATCTAAAGATTTTTGTTTGGCGACAGACTCATCATACAAAGGCCTAGGTGCACATTTATTTCAAGAGATAGAAGAAGACGGCGTTGTAGTACAGAAAACTATTGCATTTGGAAGTCGTGTTCTTTCTAAATCAGAAAAGAATTATTCGATAACGGAACTTGAAGCTTTGGCGGTTGTTTGGGCTTTCAGAAAATTTCGCACATTTTTGTTTGGCAGACATACTAAGGTTTACACCGATCATCGAGCTCTGGAATTTCTTATGTCGACAAAATTAACTCACGGCAGATTGTCACGATGGGCGTTGTACCTACAGGAATTTGATTTTAGTATTGTTTACATACAGGCTTCTTCAAATATTGTTGCTGATGCTTTATCATGTGCACCTATGGGTTTGAAACAAAGTGCTGAAGAGGACTGCAAGGAAAACAATTATTGTTTGATGTATATTCAAGGTGTTGCGTTTGAGAACTTTATTTCGTCTTCGCTCCAGGACATCGCTAAGGAGCAAAATAAGGATCCAATCTGGAAGGGCATTAAGGAGAAGTGGAGGAGAAAGGAAAGCGTAGCGATTAGACAGCATTATTTAGTTCGCAATGACATTCTTTTTACACGAAAATCGGTCGACAACTCTGTTTGGTTAGTTTGTATTCCTGATGAGTGGGTTAATAAGCTGATTTGGTATACGCATTTCAGTTATGCACACTTTGGTCCCAGAAAATGCTTTCATTAATTACAGGAAAATTGCTACTTCAGTAATATGGAAAAACGTATTCGATCTGTTCTGGCCAAATGCAAATTATGTTAAAAGGCTAAGCCGCCAACAATTTCTCACAGAGCACCGTTGTTTCCTATCATTCCAGCGAAATTAAAGGAGATGGCTGCAGTCGATTTGTTCGGTCCAGTGGTTCGTTCTACTAATGGTTTTGCGTACATTTTCGTAGCAGTGGAGTTGACATCAAAATATGTGTGTTTTACACCTTTACGCAAAGCAACAGCTCGTTCAGTATCTAATGCTTTCATCAAACATTTTCTTAAAGAAGTTGGTCATGTTGATAAGGTTATATCAGATAATGGATCACAGTTTCGTTCTAAAATTTGGCTTCGTACTCTCCAGCGTCGTAAAATTAAACCAATTTTCATTTCACTTTTTCACCCTCAATCTAACGCTTCAGAGAGATGGATGAAGGAAATCAATAAATTGTGTCGTCCTTATTGTCATCAGAATCACAGAACGTGGGATCAGTATCTTCATATTTTTCAAAACATTCTGAATGAACTTCCTAATGACTCAGCTTCTTTACCGCAAATACTGATATTAAAAAACAAAGCACCGACAAATCGCATATCTGAAATCGTTCCTTTTCCGCCTACACGGAAACTGCGGCATTCTGAAGTTGTGAACCTGGCTCTGCAAAATATTGCATCTGCGGCTGCTAGAAGAGAGAAATCGGCAAAACGTCCTGGTCGTTTAAAAACTTTTTCAGTTGGCCAAAAGGTATTAATTAAGTCTCATCGTTTGTCTCACAAAGGAAAAGGCTTGCGTCGCAAATTTTTTTCTGCTTTATAACGGTCCATATAGAATTCGTAAAATTATTCATGATAACACTGTCGAAGTAGAAACTCTTAAATCTCGACGCTCTAAGGGAATACATCATATATCAAACGTTAAAATTTTTGTGGAATGACATACTTGTGAGAAACTAACAGCTACATGGAAACACGAAGAGAATACAAGGATACCGCGCTGTGTTTTGGCGGCGGCATATACTCAAAGCAACAGTCAAGTCTGCGCGCCGCAGAAGGCAGTCGTTGACCGCAAACAATTGCTTCCTACGTCACGCGCCTACAGCTGATCCAGCGCTCAGTGCGAATGCACTGACAGCCGTAAACAAATACACAGTTTAATTTCTCCGATTAAATTCAGTATAAAGCTATAGTGACTTGATGAATTATGTTATTAACATTCAGTATTTTTCAGGATACGGTTCTATAATATATTTAAGAACTTCAGGTAAATTCTGTGCGTGTCCGACGTTAAGACGACTTGCTATTGAGAAATTTTCAGGAAGAATGTAATTTCGAAGAAGAAACTAATAAACTAAAAAAAGGTAACTGTTAATTGAGTTCATTTTTCAGGTAACATATTTCCACTTAGGTACGTACTTTAGACGTAATTTGCTGCTCGCGATTATGTGATTCATACTTTGTGCTAATTTCATGTTCTATGAGTTTACTTGTGAAGCGACGTGCTTGCGTACGTTAACTGATTTTGACAATGATTATTAATGAACTGGGTTGTAACTTGTGTATATTATGCATCGCTTGGCTGCACTGCTTTTTCACTGATGTCATATTTTTTAATTATGTGCCTGCTGTGCTTATTTATTTAAATTATAATTGTCACCTGATTTATTGTGCTGATGTGGTTAGGTATGTAAGTTATACTTTGTGATTTATCTGCTTGTGCCTTCATGTTTACTTATTAAGATTACAAATGAACATTTATTTGCTTATGCTGATATGGTGCTAATGACCTGTTTGCTGCTATGCGTATGGATTGCATATTTACACATTTCTGTTTTGTTGTCATAACTACTCTTTAATTTGGTGTATAGAAATGCTGATATACTGTGTACAAACATAGAGTTTAGGTCACACTATTGTATTAATTATAGATTGTTTGCTTGGCAGAGCCTCGTTGTAAGAATTGTGCTGCATCCACTTGTTGACATTCTGTTCACTGCTGGTATATTTTCTCGCTATTGCATGTTTTGCTTACGCTCAGTGCCTTATATTTTTAAGATAAGAAAATGAACTGCTATAATTCGACGAACGACATTAGTACAAGAAACTTCATATAAGTCACATGAGCTGAGGTTTTATGGAAGCTGTATAAATGTATGCTAATAGGAAGGAAGCTAACGACATGACATACCAAAACTAGGTTTAGACCATTGACAGTTATTACACTGCATTTTTCGTGAGCAATTGAAATAGGAAGTGACACTTGACACAAGAAATACTCCACATGTGTGTTTCTGTTTGCCATAATTCTTGAAGGGGTGTACACACTGTGAAATATTATGGTCATTCACACTCCGTAATCGTACTTAATTACTGAGAGTTACTCGAACTAAGTCTGTTAGAGGTCATGTATGCATTTCTTTTGTTTATAATTCATAATGAGTAGAAGATTTGGGTCAGATGGATTACACAGAGGTTGTGTGTTGACAATGTGTGTTCGGATTGTATGGGATGATGAGGTTTGCATTAGGATTTTATCTGTACTTGTTCGAGAAGACTGACTAGAGGAAAGAGTTGTTATGGAAGTGAAATGATATTGGTAATAAGGTTTATATGTATCGACATATTGAAGAGGTATTATTGAGATTATGTGAAGTTGATGATTATTGGAGTTTTTGTGGACAAGAGGTAAGGTAAATGCTATTAATGATAAGGTTTATATGTATCGACGTAAAAGGTATTATTGAAGTACTGAGATTATGTGATGCTGATGATTATTGGAGTTTTGGTGGATAAGAGGTAAAGGAAGTGAGGTGCATATTGTTTTTTTGTTGGTCTATATGGAACAAGGAGGATGAAGATAGCAGACTAGAACACTAAAGTAGAAGGAAGATTGTCTACACACACTTGTTAAATCAATAAGCAGTACATACTTTTTTTTTGGAGAGAGGAAGTAATTGCATATCTTGGCTCACTGACAGTTGTTCAGCAACTGTACATTTTGATCTGGCTTGGCAAACATTGGTCTTGACATGATGACTATGACGTTGACTAACTATTATTGACTGTTATACATTGCTGCCACTACTACTTGATACACAAGATGAACATGAAATTTTGACAGAATTGCATTTACACAGTTAACACTATTCAATTACACCGTAGTACTTAATGTGGATGAAAGATGAGTGAGTGTGTTTTGTGTGTTTTCCTTTCCTAATCCTACCAACCTATCTCCTAAATATTATTTTATTTGTTTGTAGTGGCTTGCACTGACACCCATAAATATTATAGGTTTACTGATATTTGAGTATTTGTAATAGTTAATATGACAATTATCTGATATCATTTGTGTGTTTATTAGAATTTATATGTTTAGTGTGTAAAAGCATTTGTATGTGTGTTCAAACTATTGTTCTTGCCTGAACTGTCTGATTAGTGATGGTGAATATTATGAACTGTTACCTGCACTTGTTCAACGTTGATGGGTGCCACTTAAAAATGTTTAATTTATGCTGATGAACTGTGTAATTAGGATAGTGAATATTATGGACTGTTACTTGTACTTTTTCTACATGATTGGTGCCACTGGGACATGTTTAATTTCTGCTTATAAACTCTGATGAACAGTGTGATCAGTGATAGTGAATATCATGGACTGCTCTCTGCACCTGCTCATCACTGCGAGGTGCAACTAATGGACTGATTCTACTGGAATAATGTCACTTGTTGGTGTCTGCACCTGCTCAACATTGCTGGGTGCCATTAATGAACTGCTTCTACTGAAATAATGTCAGTTGTTGTTATCTGCACTTGTTCAACATTGCTAGGTGCCACTGATGGACTGCTTCTACTGACATAATGTCACATGTTGGTGTCTGCACCTGTTCAACAATGCTGGGTGTCACTAATGGAACTGCTTCTACTGAAATAATGTGACTTGTTGCTGTGTGTACCTGTTCAACATCACTGGGTGCCACTGATGGAACTGCTCCTACTGACATAATGTCACTTGTTGGTGTCTGCACCTGCTCAACATTACTGGGTGCCACTGATGAACTGTTTTTACTGAAATAATGTGACTTGTTGCTGTGTGTACCTCTTCAACAATGCTGGGTGCCACTGATGGATTGCTTCTACTGAAAGATGTCACTTGTTGGTGTCTGCACCTGTTCAACAATGCTGGGTGCCACAGATGGACTGCTTCTACTGAAAAGATGTCACCTGTTGGTGTCTGTACTTGCTCAACATTGCTGAGTGCCACTAATGGAACTGCTTCTGCTCAATGATGTCACTTGTTGGTGTTTGCACCTGTTGACCATTGCCGGGTGATACTGCTGGAACTAATCATTGAAAGCATTTTATGTGAACATTTGTATAAACTGATTTTTTGTGTATTGTGTGAACTATTATGTAAAGTCACATGTATGAAAAGAAGTTGTATTGCTTACTGTATTTCTTATATTAGGTTATTGAAAGGTCAGTGCAAAGCCAAAATTTTATCTAATTATGTGATATTTACGTATTAATATTATCTTTTATTTTTGTCTGTATTTTGTGGACGAATTTGGTGGTATTTTCACCACCAATGCTGGCAAAAATACCGTCAAATTCTGGCCTGTGGAGGAGGGGCATATGAAAGGTGGCTACACTGAGCCACTGCGCCAGAGATTGCGCCAAAGAGTATTATTCATCCGCCTCCACAGTGCCTGTCGAGGACTCGTAGTAGTCAGTTCTTGGGGAGAGCTCGTAGTAGAGTGTTTGTTGAGATGTGCTAGTAGGCAGTGCTTGCTGAGATGTGATATTGGAGAGTTCTGGTTGAGATGTTGTAGTAGCGAGACGGTGTGGAGAGATTGTAATGTTTAGAGTGCTTTTCATCAATATAAATTAAGGTAACAAACTACTTTTCTTTTTTTTTTCATAATTTCAATGTCCTGAATAATGCGTCATTACAGGTTCAGTCAACAAAGCATCTGGCTTGTGTTCTTGTATTAGAATGTAATTCTGCTTTCCTTGCGCAATTATAGTATTTCTATTTTTTAGTTACTTCAGTATAAATGGTATTTAAAATTTCTTGTCTTGTTGAAGAAGAACCGTGCCAGATGTGTACGTTGAGTCACACTCCCACACACAGAACAATTACACTTGTGCTTTGATTTAGTAGGTTTTATAGTTGCTGGGGATTTAATTAATTAACTGTGTTAACGAAAATTTTCTTTCATTGTTTGTTGTTATTCTATGCAGTCAGATTGCGTAATAATACTAGTCAGGGCCCACCGTTTACGAGACACAGCGTAATCGGACAAACAGCTACCAAAAATATTTGCTTTATATTTAATTAAGCCCCCATGCAAGCCGAAACGTTTCACTCTTACGAAGTAAACTCAGCCGGAAGTTGAGAACAGTGTGAAACAAGACTAATCCCACCAAGCAACTTTCTTCCATAGTCGCACAGTCTAGATTTTCTCACCTCCGCACCAAGACGGCCGGTGTGGCCGACCGGTTCTAGGCGCTTCAGTCTGGAACCGCGCGACCGCTACGGTCGCATGTTCGACTCCTGCCTCGGGCATGGATGTGTGTGATGTCCTTAGGTTAGTTAGGTTTAAGTAGTTCTAAGTTCTAGGGGACTGATGACCTCAGCTGTTAAGTCCCAAAGTGCTCAGAGCCATTTGAACCATTTTCTTTGCACCAAGTTTTCCTGGTACGGGCATTTGCATCACTGATGAGTGGTTTTGGAATTCCATTTCGCCCTGCAATTCCCTACTTATTGAGCTCCCCTTGCATTGTTTTGGTGCTGACAGGGTTCACGAGAGCGACATTCAGTTCTGCTGTCGTCCTCTTATTTTTCGTCACAGTCCACTTCAGTGACCGTCTGTCAGTATCGATCATCACGCACTTATTTTCGCGTTGTGACTTATCAGATAACGTAAACTGACGTAAACAAAATCGTATCACCAAGAAGAAAGTGTGCAGCATAAAGAAAGTTGGTAGGCGTCTTTTTACATCTAAAAGATGATAACTATGTAAATTTCGCACCAATCGCATAAACGTGGCTGAGGATGCAAAATAGGTTCGCTTTAAGTACACTCGTTAGTTACCTTTGAGATTGGACGTGGTGAGTCGATGTTAGTCAAGAATGCCTTTAAGACAGCAAAGACGACGTTATCAGCGCCTTATTTAGTTGAAAAATGTTCGAATGTGTGTGAATTCCTAAGGGACCAAACTGCTGAGGTCATCGGTCCCTAGACTTACACACTACTTAAACTAACTTTGGTAAGGACAACACACACACACACACGCACACACACACACACACACACACACACACACACACACACACACACACACACACACACACACGCCCGAGGGAGGACTCGAACCTCCGCCAGGACCAGCCTCTCAGGGGCTCTGGACGGCTATGTGGCATGGCGCAAGAGTTTGGCTCATCGTACTGCACATGAAGCAGCACGTGGCACCAAGTGAAACAACGAACTGTTAAAAATCGGTTACTTCAACCGTGCATCATACAATCGCCATTTGCGACTTACGTAGTGTCAAACGAGTGCCCATTGGAGGGCAGAATGGAGATCTGTTGTGTTTTCTGTTGAAAGCTGGTTCTGCCTCGATGCCATTGGTGACAGTGTGGTGGTTAGGAGGAGGCCAATTGAGTGCCTGCCGCCAACCTGCCTGCGTGCTAGGCTTAGTATATCTTCAGCTGGAATTATGGTCTGGGGTGCGATTTCGTGTGATAGCAGGAGCACTCTCGTGATTATCCCAAGCACCCTGACTGCTAATTTGTACGTCAGTCTGGTGATTCGACCTGTTGTGCAGTCATTCAAGAACAGCATCCAGGGAGCGTTTTCCGACAGGACAATGCTCCCGCACGTACCACTACTGCAGCCCAACATGCTCCACAGTGTCGACGTTTGTCTTGGCCTGCTCGATCACCAGATCTGTCTCCAATCGAGTACATATGGAACATCGTTGGACGACAACTCCAACGTCGTCCACAACCAGCATTAACCGTCCCTGTATTATTTGACGGCCGCCCGGAGTGGCCAAGCGGTTAAAAGCGCTCCAGTCTGGAACCGCGCGACCGCTACGGTCGCAGGTTCGAATCCTGCCTCGGGCATGGATGTGTGTGATGCCCTTAGGTTAGTTAGGTTTAAGTAGATCTAAGTTCTAGGGGACTGATGACCTCAGAAGCTAAGTCCCATAGTGCTCATAGCCATTTGAACCATTTATTGTTTGACGAAGTGTTGCAGATATGGAACTCAGTCCCACAAACTGATATCCGGCACATGAACAACACTTTGCATGCTAGTTTTCTTGCTTGCAGTCAATATTCTGGCGGTTATACTGGCTATTAATGTACCACCATTTCACATTTTCAGTGGTTTATCACGCGCTTTCGTCAGCCTGTTATCTTTCAATGTTAATCAGTTAAATATGTTATCTAAACAAATGTGTTTACGAAATTTCATTACTCTAGATTAATTACATTTTGGTGTTACGATATTTTTCCGTCAGTGTATAACTGCTTTTATTGTATGTGCTTTAAATTTTCGATACCATGCAAGCTTGGCTAGCATCTGAATCTATATTTACAGCGAAGCAGTAAATATCTTGGAGAAACAGTATAGCAGGAAAAATTTGTACTAGATGTAAGAGCAAATAAAATGGAAAAAGCATATGGTCTGACACGTTATACCCACTGAAAGAAATGCGTATCGAGAAATAAAAACTTTAAATACTTTGGCATAGTGGTAAGATCAGAAAGTTTATATGCTTATGAATACTTAGTAATGAACTATAAGCTGACAGAACAGGCATATTTGGTACAATACAAGCTAAGGATGGTTGGAAAATGAGAAATAATGAGGAAGTTGTAAGATTCCCTCTAGCAGTAAACATCCACGTCCTTCGCAGAACAGCGACGAGTCCCTAGAAGGCGACACTGGAATTGTACAGTCAAACTGAGATTGCCTTTTCACCCGACACTGCAAAGAGAAATTTCTTGGATTACCTTTGCGAGTTGACATTAGTACTTCTTCGTACCTGTCTGTCCAGTACTCTCGTCAATGTACCTCGCAGTAGGTATAGTAGCGCACTCGAAACATTATGAGCTTTAGAAGTTCAGACTGCGTGGCTATGATTGGACGTGTATGTAGCAAACCTACTTTAAATAATTGTTCGGGATGCCTTTACAGTGCGTTTATTGATAAAGTCAGTCTAATAATTTATTTCCTATAATATTGAAAATAAGGAGCATGGCTGATACGGAGTCGACGCCGATTGACTTACTTGTTGCCCAACAAGCATCACTAGCAAACGTCTTATGACATCGGAAGGATTTGCCTTTATTGGTAGCGTCTACACCGACATTTGTTTCCAGTTTACTTTATAGCCTAGTAATAGTAAGTAATCTTCTATGATTCTTTGACCTCCCCTAGAACTTACTATGTTAAAAGCGGACTCTAATACTTAACATTTGGTACAGTAAAAGTATTATTTCACTCCTTAATTTCGGGTTGTCCGCGGCGTCTACGATTGTTCAGTAGATATGCACTCACGCATCGTTCGGTTCTTCACACCATCAAGTGCCTAGAGAGACATCTGGTGCGACCATACTCGCTGTATGCCTGCCGACCGTGCGAATCAGCGTCCGGTTGCTTTGAAGTAGCCCTCTGTATTACTGCTCACGATAGCGACTTATCCAGCTTACACGTAACGTTCAAATATCCAGCGACAAATGGCAAATAAATGGCATAAGAAATGCGAGAGCGTGCTGAAAAGTAATGCCCCGAATTTTTATGTGAAAACATACAAACTTTTTAAAAAAAAAACAAAAAAATTTATTGAAATTCTACATCTTTATTCTTCGTGTCTACACATTTATTCCTCAACATAGTCACCCTGGCAACGAACACATTTCTCCCAACAGGAGATCATTTAGGTGATACCGTCACATCTAGTTGCACCTCTTCATCACTATCAATAGTCCTCGAAGATAAGTTGTGGAAACATGAAAATCTGATGGAAGCAACTCAGGATTGTATGGAGGATGATCGATGATGTACCATTCCTCAACGGCGATTCGTCGTAGATCCCTTAGAGTGGTTGGTGGGTCACGTCGGCTATAAAAAGCCCTTTTCAATTTATCCGAGGCATGTTCGATAGGGTTCATGTCTGGAGAACATGCTGGCCACTCTAGTCGAGCGATGCCGTTATCCTGAAGGAAGTCATTCACAAGATGTGCACGATGGGGGCGCGAATTGCTGTCCATGAAGACGAATGCCAATATCTGCACTGTCGGCCGGAGGATGGCATTCACGTATTGTGCAGCCGTTGTGGCGCCTTCCATGAGCACCAGCGGCGTACGTCGACCCCACATAATGCCGTCCCAAAATATCAGGGAAACTCCACTTTGCTGCACTCGCTGGACAGTCTGTCTAAGGCGTTCAGCCTGACCGGGTTGCCTCCTAACACGTTTCCGACGATTGTCTGGTTGAAGTCATATGCGACACTCATCGGTGAAGAGAACGTGATGCCAATCCTGAGCGGTCCATTCGGCATCTTGTTGGGCCCATCTGTACCGCGTTGCATGGTGTTGTGTTTGCAAAGATGGACCTCGCCATGGACGACGGGAGTGAAGTTGCGGATCATGCAGCTTGTTGCGCACAGTTTGATTTGTAACACGAAGTCCTGTGGCTGCACGAAAAGCAATATTCAACATGGTGGTTTTGCTGTCAGGGTTCCTCCAAGCCTTAATCCGTAGCTAGCAGTAGTAGCCCTTGGGCGGCCTGAGTTAGGCATGTCATCGACAGTTCCTGTCTCTCTGTATCTCCTCCATATCTGAACAACATCGCTTTGGTTCACTCCGAGACTCCTGGACACTTTCCTTGTTGAGAGCCCTTCCTGGTACAAAATAGCAATGCGGACGCGATCGATCCGCGGCATTGACCGTCTAGGCATGGTTGAAATAGAGACAACACGAGCCGTGTACCTTCTTGCTGGTGGAATGACTGGAACTGATCGGCTGTCTGACCCCCTCCGCCTAATAGGCGCTGCTCATGCATGGTT
Organism: Schistocerca piceifrons; assembly: GCF_021461385.2. Lineage (NCBI taxonomy): Eukaryota > Metazoa > Arthropoda > Insecta > Orthoptera > Acrididae > Schistocerca > Schistocerca piceifrons. Next base: position 395,295,297 of record NC_060142.1, on the reverse strand, counting down.
GTTTACATCTTTGGGCGGGTTTAGTGACATCTCTGAACAGTCAAAGGGACTGTGTCTGTGATAAAATATCCACAGTTAACGTGTATCTTCAAGAGTTCTGGGAACCGGGGTGATACAAAACTTTTTTATGTGTGTAGAAGGCACAAACACTGTCTGATGAAGTATCCGGACGCACCTTTTTAAAGCGGAACTGACCACAGTATTGTGATGCCGTTAGTGAAGCAACAACAACAGAATGGGTCGGTCATGAGAACTCAGTGACTTAGAACGTGCACTAATTGGATGTCACCTGAGTGGCAGATCAATCTGGGACATTTCAGTCCTTCTAAAGCTACCAAAGTTTGTAAAGTGGAAACAGGAATGAGCAACTACAGCTAAAGCAAGGTTACGGAGACCTCACATACTGACGGACAACATTTCGGAGGAAGGATGATTGTAAAAAATCGCATACGATCAGTGGAAGGAACCACTCGTGAGTACCAAAGTGCTAGCAGCAGTCCCGTTAACACAATGAGTTAAAAAGAAAGGGGTACAATTGTGGATGAGCTCCTCAGAAGGCATACCTCGCTGCAGTCAATGCTTGCTACACGATGTTTCTAGTGGTGTAAAGAGCGACGCCACTGGACAGCGGATGACTGGAAGCGAGTGAGTTGGAGCGGCGAATCACGCTGTCGCTTGTGGCAATTTAATGGAAATATTTCGGTTTTGCGATTGCCTGGAGAACGTTACCTGTAATACGGTATAGTGCCAACAGTGAAGTACGCAGAAGGTCGTGTTACGCTGTAGGGATGTTTTTCATGGTTAGACATGTCTGCCCCCTTTATTGTGCTTAAGAAAAGCTAAACACGAAAAGATATGAACAAATTTACAGCACTGTGTACTTCAGAGAAACAAGTGGGAGGCGATGACTGTATCAGAATGATAATGCACGCTATCATAAAGCAGTATTGTGAGGCAATGGTTTGAGAACAATAATATTCCCAGGGCCCCGACCTGAACGCAGTGGAACAGCATTGAGATGCGAGAACGTCGAAGTCGCTCCAGATCCTAGCGTCCGACATCACTAGCTTCTCTAGCTTTGGCTCTTCAAGGGGAATGAGTTGCCATTCCTAAATAGACACTGCGTCACCTCACTGGAAGTATCCCCAGCTGAATTCAACCTGTAATTAAGGCAAAGGGCCGACACACACCATATAAATGTCCACTAACAGATGTCCGGATACTTTCGGTCAGATAACGTTTAAGGGAAACAATCTTAAAGACGATATTATAGAAAGGGAATAGGTAGTAGCTGAAGATCAGATGGGAGGTACGAAATCGCGATAAGAATTTCACAGAGCACCTGGAAGCAAGGTCCTGGAACAGACGACATTCGCTCGGAGCTGTTGAGATCCATAGGGAAACCAACCACGGTAAAACTATTCCGCATGGTATGTAAGATATTTGAGGCTGGCGAATACCCACAGGCTTGAAGAAATATTTCCTATTACAAAGAAAGCAGGTGCTAACAAGTATGATTATTACAGAACTATCAGCTTAAAAAGGCATAGTTGCAAAATAAAAAAAAAGCTGATTAAACTCAGTCCGAACAGGCCTCGGAAGGTCCAACGGAACCTACCGACCGCCGTGTCATCCTCAAACGATAGGCGTCACTGGATGCGAATACGGAGGGCATGTGATCAGCAGATCGCTCTCTCGGCCGTTGTCAGTTTTCGTGACCGGAGCGGCTACTTCTCGATCAAACAGCCCCAGAATTTGCCTCACAAGGGCTGAACGCAACCCGATTGCCAATGGCGCTCTATAGATCCGACTAGCCACCCATCCAAGTGCTAGCCAAGCCTGACAGCGCTCAACTTCGATTATCTGATGGGAACCGGTGTTACCACTGCGGCAAGGCCGTTGGATAGTTGCAAAATAGTGATACGAATTAGTCTAAGAAAAATGTAAAAACTTGTAGAAGCAGACCACGGTGGAGATCAGTTTGGTTTCCGGAGAAACGTAGAAACATGCGGGGCAATGCTGATCCTGCGATTTAACTTAGAAGGATGCAGAAAGGTAAATTCTGAAGATAAAAGAGACAAAATTATGGAGCAAAAGTTGGCAACAGCTTGTACAGGAACCAGACTGCAGTAATAAGAGTCTTGGGACACAAAAGGTAAGCAGTCGTTTAGAAAAGAGGGGTACGTTGTTGTAGCCTGCCCCAGGTGTTATTCAATCACTATACTGAATAAGCAGTAAAGGAAACAAAAGAAAACTTTCAGGAAAATGAAATAAAAACTTTGAGGTTTTCCAATCGCATTGTATTCTATCAGAGACGGCGAAGAAGTTAGAAATAACTTGAACGGAGTCGATGATGTCAAAAACGAGTTGTAATATAATACCAACAATAGACTGTAGTCGAATTAAATCAGCCGCAGCTGACGGAATTAGATTAAATAAGATAGTAACAGTAGTCGATGATTTTGGCTATTTGGGCAAAAAATATTTGGTGATTGTCGAATAGCGATGATATAGAATGCAGGCTGGCAATAGCAACAAAATCATATCTTGAAAGGAGAAATTTGTTAAAATACAGTACAAATTTAAATGCCTGAAAGTGTTTTCTGAAGGTGCCTTGTACAGAAGTGATACGATGATGATAAACAATAAGAAGAGAAGTTCTTGAAATGTGATGCTGCAGGAGAATGCTGAAGATTAGGCGTGTGGATAAAATGACTAAATCGAAGTGGGGAAAAAAGATATTTGTGGCAGAGCCTGACTAAGAGAAGAGATCAGATGACGGGGCTCGTCGTGAGGCATTAAGGAATCGACAACAAATGGTTCAAATGGCTCTGAGCACTATGGGACTCAACATCTGAGGTCATCAGTCCCCTAGAACTTAGAACTGCTTAAACCTAACTAACCTAAGGACATCACACACATCCATGCCCGACGCAGGATTCGAACCTGCGACTGTAGCGATCGCGCGGTTCCAGACTGAAGCGCCTAGACCCGCTGGGCCACTCCGGCCGGCGAATCGACAAGTTTGGTAATGGAAGGAAGTGTGTAATGTGGGGGGGGGGGGGGGGGGGAGGAGGAAGGGTGAAAATTGTGTGTAAGACCAGAGCTTGAGTATAGTAAGCAGATTCAAACGGATGTAAATTGTAGTTATGCAGAGATGAACAGACTTGCCAGGATAACCTAGCTTGGGATGCTGAATCAAACCGGTCTGACTGAAGACCACCACAAGAACACAGTGGTATTTCAACGAAAATGGGAATCACAAAAATCCATGTGCTACGGATGTTCGTAGTAACTTAAAAATTTTCTTGAATAAATTCACCATTTCTACATCTGAAGGGGCTAGGACGAGGATACGAGAGTACCGCATACTCTTTCTTAACAAGTAATGTACTATATATATCTTCCACATATGCTGAAATGACCTGTCCAAAGCAGGGAGATGTGAATATATCAGATTCCTCAGTGTTGAGGGCGGAAATTCGGACAGCAGAGGACGTTTCTCATTAAGAGGAAAATTACGCTCGTCACCAGAGAGCCTTAATTAATTTACCGCCCGTGCCGTCCTGAAACACGCGATTAGATAGTAAGAAAGACTTTTCCGCTGCATAACGGTTAGAGAGAGATTATTAAAGAAGTTTAACGCCAGGGTGCACGAATTGTTCTCGTGACAGGGGTAGAGATGTTAGTGGTTGTTGTGCTGTTAATCACATAGCGCCACCATCTGTTACGCGAAGTAAGCAGCCCGGTAACAGAAGCGTTGGCTGGGCTGCATACCAACCAGGCGCCATCAAGCCCTCAACCAGTTCCTCAGCTTGCTTGCTGTTCTACGTATCGACATAAGAAGCAAGTATCGCTGTTGCTCACACATGTATGTTCAACTGAAATGGCTCATGCGCTGTTTGGAGATTTTTTCCTTCTCATTGAGACATAAATTTTCTTTATACATTCTGTTGTTGATGTTATTTTACAATTCCTTTTTGACACCATCGAATGTATCTTGCTTCAAAGTTATTTGCCATCTCTCACAGGATACAATGCGCTCGGCAAACCGCAAAGTTTTTATTTATCTCCATGAAATTTTTCTTTTATTTCCTTTACTTCTTGTTTAATGTAGAGGTTGAGAAATATTTTCTAACTGTTAATGACATTCTTACAAATTTAACTACGGGAATAATATATGAGAATTATGTCGCATTGGGATTAGATCTCCATGTACTAAAATAATGCTCCTATAGTTAAAGAAATTATTGAAAAAATAACAATGAAAGAATTATTCGTGATTTAGAAGCACATCGCCTATATAAATAACGTTCTGAAATTTTGGAAATAATTTGTATTGTTAACTAAAATTTTTTCATCAGTATGAGCTCTCGTTACGTAAGCGTGTGAATGTATAAAACATATTCTTTAATTTAATGTTGCATAGTATTCTATGAAGTTAAATCGTTTTATACTGTTTGCACAAATTTCGGTAGATGAGTGTGATATCACTTGACAATCCCAAGAGACTGTATTGAATATTCGCGCTTCATTATGGAGGTGGAAAAATATCGTATATCGTTTCCTTCCACACCCTGTTTATAGCAAGTAAAATCACATTGATCTGTATCTTCACGTTCAGCCTGAAGGGGTACTGCCGACCGGTGTGGCCGAGCGGTTCTAGGCGCTTCAGTCTGGAGCCGCGCGACCGCTACGGTCGCAGGTTCGAATCCTGCCTCGGATATGAATGTGTGTTATGTTCTTAGGTTAGTTAGGTTTAAGTAGCTCTAAGTTCTAGGGGACTGATGACCTGTTAAGTCCCATAGTGCTCAGAGCCATTTGAACCGTTTTTTGAAGGGGTACTTCGAACCTAGGTTCATAGGGTTCACATCGTCTCAGACACTGAAGGAATTGGTTGTCATCTGAATTAGCCCACGCTGAAGTTACATCTCGTCAGAAAGGCTGCAGTGAGAGCCAAATCAGACGCCCATTGCACTATCGACCAACCGTGATTCGGCTGAACGACGAGAATAGCGCTGTGGAGCCTTTAGTCGGCAACTTTTTTGCCTTATGCAGGTTACATTTCCAACAAGATTGGTCGTATTCTTTAAAAAGAGAAACTATGAGTGAAGTGTGTTTTTCGATCACTTTCTGAGATTTGGTTTGCGTAAGGCAGGTGTTGTACAGTATTCCGTGCCGCTGTAGCATGTCATACATTAATCAGATCATTCGGACGGCGGAGGACCGCTTACAGTACCAGATATAATCTGCTAATGCAGGACATTCTCTTGGTAACAGACATTCTATGGAATACAGCAAAACATAAATTCATGCGTGAGCATCCAGTTACTGGAAAACTGTTGTTAGGGAAGTTGCTGAGATACCCATAAAACTAGCAAGTGACTTTGTAAATAGAGATTTTTGCTTAAAATTTGCCAGTAATCGTGCACAATTCCTGGTTTCGGTTCAACATGAATCATCCTCAGATCTGTATACAGATATAAAATAACTAATCAACAGATACTTTACGAAACACAGCAGTATCATTATATCATATCAAAAGATATAAAATGTACCAGAACGTATTTTATTGTACGAACTACAATGTAGCGTACATGCTGTTTGTTAATATGTCTTGTGTGTCAAGTGTAACAGACCCTATCGTTATATCACTGCTGAATCCCAGAAACCAGGTATGATTTGCTTATTGTCGTCGTCTTTATATTTTTTCACTTTAAATCAACTGTACAAATAATCCTCTCATGGGCCTTGCCTAAAAATTATTAATGTCTATACGTATAGGAAATTTTATAACTGTTTCTACGTTATGTGCTCTTTCCACTTCAGATCGGCTACTAGATACTTTATGGTAGCTGCTGGTTCCAGTGACAGGGTAGTGGAACACTACTGTACTTCTTCCCTTATTTATGTGCAAAATGTTACATCCAGTGTCAACTCCAAGACTCTCTGCACCAATCGTCGACCTTCTGCGATTTTCTCTACAGTCTACTACAGATTCAGCACTGCCATGCCAAACGGCATGCTAACACAATGTGCGGGCCGCAGTGTGGTCCGAGGCTCGGCCTGTCTGTTCTTTGATCGTCCTTCTCGGAAGTACTCGGTACAGTGCGACGTTTGGTTCAGCACTGCAGTGCGGCATTTTTCGGTAGGCGAGACTGTCTTCAGTTCGTATTGTCAGTGCTTTTCACCCTTCACTATTTGTGGGAAGTGTAAAGAAAGTTCACAGATCGAGTGGCTGTTTGCACAAAAAGAGGCAGTCTAGCGATCTGTCGTCGCGAGCCTTTAAAAAGAATGGGAAGAACAGAAGATAAGAATAATAAAACTCAATACTGCATGATATATATACAGTCACATAGGTACCGCAAATTTTCAATGAAACGGCATTATAACACTTTACAGAAAGAGTTTTAAAGATTTAGTTCAATGAAAGAGCAAAATATTACAACGAGTGACAAACAGGACTCATCGATCTGCTCGTACATCAACAAGAAATTTGTGCTAAATTTGCAGGCATGACGCACGTGATGGTTCAAATGGCTCTGAGCACTATGGGACTTAACTTCTGAGGTCATCAGTCCCCTATAACTTAGAACTACTTAAACCTAACTAACCTAAGGACATAACACACATCCATGCCCGACACAGGATTCGAACCTGCGACCGTAGCGGTTGCGCGGTTCCAGACTGTAGCGCCTAGAACCGCTCGGCCACTTCGGCCGGCCGCACGTGATGAAATTGGTGCTACGAATAATAAATTTTGTGAACAGTTTTCGATGGAACCAAATGAATAATATAGAGACTTTATACAGGGGGTTACAAAACGATACTGACCAACTTAGAAAGGCTAGAGAGAGTGTCGTGACGAACGAACTGAGGGTAGGAACACATGTCCGGAAATGTGATCCAACGACAGAGCGTCGAACTTAGGCACCGGCGTCTGCAGCTGTGCCACCCCTTCAGCAGCAAACGTGATTTTGTATGCTGGTGGACCACATGCGGAATGTCGCGCAATGTTATTTGTTATTCAGCGGTTGCGACTGATTGCTACGATCGGCAGTGGAGAAGATGGAGTTAGTTGCTGCATAGATAGACCTTGTCTCTTATGAATACGATGCTCTGTTGCCTCGGCGAATGAAGGTTTCGTACACGGATTTCCATCCGCTGTTTATTTTTCTTTTGTATACCGAAAAGCGTCCGCAGCTCGTGATCTTGCGGTAGCTTTCTCGCTTCCCGAGCGCGGAGTCCCAGGTTCGATTCCCGGCGGAGTCAGAGATTTTTCACCTGCCCCGGTGTGACTGGGTGTTGTGTCATCATCATCATCATCATCATCATCATAATTCATCACCGTTGCGGTCGGAGGAAGGCAACGGCAAATCACCTCCATTAGGACCTTGCCTAGTACGGCGGTGCTGGTGTCCCGCATCGTTCCCCTACGCTCTGACAAGAAACATGGGACTTCATTTCCATTACATACCGAAAAGCCCTGGAGATTTCAGAGGGTTCCAGGAGAAAAATAAGCTGTGGATGGAAACCTGTGTGAAACCATAATACACCGAAGAAACAGAGCATTTAATTGATAGGAGACAAGGCCTATCTGCTCAGCAGCTAGCTCTGTCTCCTCCACTGCCGATCCTGTCAATCAGTCGCAATCACTAGACAATAAACAATGCTAGACGTTCCGGGTAGCCTATAACTTCGACACTCTGTGGTGTCGCTGGTTGACGTTTCCGGACTTGGGTTCTATCCTCGATTTGTTCCTCACGACACCCCTCTACAACCTCGCGAAGTTTTGTACCACACTGTATCTTACTGCAAAGTGCGTTGTTTAAGTCAAGGGCGTACATGGAATGATTTTTACGTTTGAAACCCGCTGTTGTTGAATTTATGAAGAAAACATGAGAGCAGGAACGAAAATTAGGACATCCAAAATGGTTGCGGACATCGCATTTTAAGTGGACTTGATTCAGAGCACAATAAGATATTGCAAGATGAGAAACAGCTTATTTCTGATTTGATGGGGATGAATATAAAAAGAAAAGCGCATTGCGGTAGAAACAACAGATACGGCCATTTCCCTAAACTCAAATGTGCTAAAGAAAATGTGAGGTTTGAAAAATTCGTTAAAGAATTACAAGGATAGTTTGCTATATGTTTTGAGGACACGGTCAACCCTACATTCGTTTTCGAGCTTTTTTCGAGACCGTTTACCGTTTCAGTTGAAAACACCACTATGCGTGAGCGATGGAACTGTTTCAGTTGCGTTATAATTCACCTTTAAATGACAAATTTTTGTTGTGTTTTAGCTATCCAAGACAACTACGTTGTTTTCATCGGGAAGAGTTTCCACGTCATCATAGTGAAACTGCTAACATGATAAAATATTTCCATCAACATGTTTACGTGAGAAAGGCTTTTTTCGATTATAAAACTAAATAAATCTCGTTTATGTGGCAACCTAAGTGCGAAAATCCGTGAAACTGTCTGCATCTATCCATATTCCGACAATTTGTACCAGACAAAAATTATATGACATATTCAGCACCAAAAATAACTAAACAGTACCGAAAATTCTTTAGACCATGTTGCATTTTGTTGACAAATTTGAAATCAAATCGTATGTTGTATGACTGCATAGCAATCTACATGTGTCGTTTTCGCTGTTTTCCTTCGTCCCCCTCCTCAGACTCAGATAGCTTGGTGTGGCGATGGGAAAAATGTGCGCTCAGCCGTAAGAGCTATGGCACGTGAGCAAGAGCACTGTTCGCATCCCGAATTCGTGGCCATTCCTGATCTACCAGTACTGCTACCTTCTTCTTCTTATGGACAACTATATTATCTGTGACCAGCCTTATGCGTATGGTGACAAAGAATGTAAACCAAATCCATATTATTATGTATGTACCACTTCTATCCTTCCACTCACTCCCTTGCTTATAAAAAGCAGCTCATGACATAGTTTCGATTCAGTTTTTAGCGTATGACATGCCTTCTTTCTGTGACAGGATGGGAAAGTTGGATGGAATGGTGGAAAGTGGTTCCAACTTGAATCCTGTCGGTCCAGTGTGGGCATGTTGGGTGGAGTAGTGGGGAAGGGCACTATTCTAAATTTGCAGGACGTAAGGTCTTATAACGGGACAAGGCAGCTTTTAGACTGCTCAGGGAAAAGATGACGTATTTCTCATGAAACATAAGGGAAATTAGAGCATGTACGGAGACATGTACACAACCGTTTCATTTTTTACTCAATCGGTGTGTGTGAGTGGAATTGTTGGGAGATCAATAATACTCCTACGATGTACCCTCTGCCATGCACTGTACAGCTTGTCTCGATGTAGAATGTTTGCACATGGTGCACTTGTCTGTATGAAGACAATAGCGAACTGGAGGAGTAACTGTGTTGGCTACGGCGCCAAGGACTTGGGTGTTTCTAATAGGGAATTCAAGATCTTGCACCATGAGGTTTCCATCGGTTCCACAAGCTGAAGTAAAGTTTGGGGGGGGGGGGGGGGGGGAGAGGAAGAGATTTTAAAACTATGAGGACGTTCACACAGCTGTTCTCAAATGGCTCCTTGACCAAAGTGTAGATTTCTATCGTCGAAAAACAGAACGACACATAGAACTCAGCGAGTGTTGTTTACAGAGATTTGGTGACTGTGTTGAAACCTAGTGTTACCTCAGTTAGTTAATTTATTAGTTACATGTTCCATAGGTAATTATAACGATTCTTTTATTGAAATATTGTTGAAAGAGTTAGTTTACATGTTCAGTGCTAACGTTAATGAACACATTGATTTTTAGTCCTACTCGTGCAAATACACTTAAGAACTAGTTTTCTTATGGCCTACCTGTTTTTAAATAGAAAATCATCCATGGAGTAGAAGGAGCTGTCCAGAAGAAATGTTTTTAGATTAGATTTAAAACTTATTTCTACCTCTCTACATTTTATGTTATTGGACGAATGATCAAACACTTTTGCTGCTGCACATCTAACTCCTTTGTGATCTACTGATAGTTTTGATAATGGATAAGAGATGTCGTTTTTTCCGCTAGGGTCGTTTACGTGGATCTCACTTTTATTTTCAAACTGTGATAGATTATTTACGACGGATTTCGCTAGCGAAAATATCTTTTATGTGATGCAGCTAAAATGCATAACTCCTTGTAGAAATACTTACACGATGTCTGTGAGTAAACACCACATATTATGTATTCGTACTGCTTGTTTTTGTGTAATCAATAATTTTTTATAAGTTACGAGTTATCCCGGAAAATTATTCTATAAGACATTATCGAGTGGAAATATGCAAAATACATAAGGAGATTGATTCGTTTGTTTCCAAGACAAGCAGCTATATAAAGAGCGAAAGTAGCTGAACTTCATTATTTGAGAAGCTCAGTAACATTCTTCTCGATTTCAAGTTTCCATCAACATATCATAATCATCATCAACATCTTCATCTCCTTCCAAAGATTAGGTGTCATAATCGCCTGTTCCAATCTTTATCATCCATCCATCCATCCACATCTTATGAGGTCTACCTAGTTCTGTCTTTCCAGTCGGCCCACACTTCATTATCTTTTTTTGCAATCTGTTTTCTGTCGTTCATAATCCTTCCATTGCATTCTGTTCTTTTCTATCTTCTCATTAAGTGAAAAGATATTTACATGTGATCTTATTGTTTCATTCCTTATTTTATCCATTTTATGAGAGCCTCTTAGATATCTCATGAACTTCATCTCTGCAGCTTGTATATGTGATTTTTCATGTTACTGTCCATAATTCGGAACCATATACAAGAGTAAGTACAGCCATAACTTCATAGAATTTCATTTGTGTTTCTTTTTTTGTTTTTCTTTACAAAGTTCCTCGAAGTATTCCGCAGATAGCTTGACATTTATTAACCTTCCTCCCAATGTCTTTGCCGACTTAAAACTAACATCAGATCCTATATAACTGGAGTGGGACACTTGTTCTAAAATTTTCACTTTTATTATAGTTTTCGATCTGACTCGATTTTTTCCTTTGAAAGCCATTGTGTTTGTCTTATTTGCAGATGTATTTATGTTATAATATACTGCATTTTGGCTCAATCTGTATACTGCTGTTTGTATGTTCTGCTTCCTGTATAATTATCTGGTCATCAGCAATAACAGAGTATTTAATGGTACACTAGACCCTATTTTAATTCCCAAGTGTATTTCATCTTTCCACTTAATAACTATGTTGTCAATGTATAAATTAAAGAATCTGGGTGATAATCTGTACCTATGTCAAACACCTTGAGTTATTAAAACTTCATCAGACATTTTCGGACCCCTACATATAACTATTTCTATGTTTACATATTGACTCATTATCATATTAATAGTATGCTTAAGATAACCTTTTATTTCCACTATTCTACAAAGGGTCTTTTTACCTCATCAAAGACTTTCTCAAAATCAATATATGTTAAATGCATTTCTAAGTCAATTTCCTGACGTTTTTCAATAATTTGTCTTATTATAAATATATTATCATTACAACAAACATCTCTCTCTGAAGCATGATTGTGCTTCTGAGATTATTGCATCAGTGATAGTTTGTAGCATTTGATTTTCCCATAAATTTTGTATCCAGTGTTTAGTAGACTTGTTCATCTATAATTTCCTGTGTCTTTCCAATGGCCTATTTTAAGTAGAGAAACTACTTTAACAGTGTTCCATTCTTCAGGTAAGAGCAGCTCTTTCAACATACATTTAAAAAATGAAAGAAGCAGAGTTCTAAAATGGTTCCTCCACATTTGATTAATTGAGCATTAGTACCATCTAGGCTAGTAGCTTATCTACTTTCTTACATTGAAGTCTGCTTTTAATTTTTTTGTCTATTTGATCGACTGAGTCATCTATTTTTATAGAACAACTTTTGTCATTGTCTTCATCATACCATAAATTTTTGTAATTGTTTATCATTGATTTCCTGTGTTATATTAATGTTTGCACTAACTTTCATTTTATTCATAAGTTTAAGCATTATATTCTGTCTTCCATGAATCTCATGTTGAACATTAGCTATGAATATTTCCCACGATTCATTATGGTATCTTAGTGTTAAATTCATTGTTTTATTTTTTTCTGTTAATATGTTTCTCAGACTTCATTTGTTCATGACTGTAGATAGATGTTGCAATCATTTTGATTTTCTTTAATATTGTTAGCTATTTCTATTTTCCATGTTTTAAGATCACTTTTCCAGTTTAATACTCTAATTCTCTCTAGTACCTCATCAGCTATTTTCAACATTCTTGTTTTTACTCTTCCCCCTCTGCTTCAATATTGTCTTTAGTTTCACCCATTTGCAGTTCCTATGTATTGATATAACTTCTTTATGCTCTCTTCCTGTAGAAGTTGAACTTTACACTTCAGGTTTTGACTTCTGATTTTCAGTTGTTGGTTTCCTCCATCTTGCCCATATTTCAATCTTCGAAGTAATCTAGAAGTGATAAGAACCTGCATCACTACCTCTAAATACGTGAGTATCTCAAATTTGAGATGTTATTTTTCATTAGCTGTTACATAGTCCATTACTGAGCATGAACCTGTCGCGTTCCAGGTGTGTTTAGTTGTCTTTCTTTCTAAAGAAAGTATTTGTTATTTTGTGGCCAATTAAATGTAATAAAATCTCTTAATGTTTTGTCATTTTCATTTAAAGTTATTTCACGGGTTGTACCTACTGTATATGGTGTTGCCGTCGTCCCAATTCTTGCATTTAAGTCTCCTAGTATTCACAAACGATCAGTTTTATTTTACAGGGTGTACATAAAGTACAGGAACACTTTGTAATGGATCTGGGAGATGTTATTTTTTTACCGTATTTGTCGATACTGAATTGAAAATGTTTTCTTATATTTTTGTCAGAATTTATTATAATTTGTCTTATTATATGTTAATTTACTTCTGTTTTTGAGAGTAAAAGCATATTGATTACTATTAGAAAATGTATCAAAGAATAGCAAAGAAACTGATTGTGTAAAATATCTTTGATGTTGGAGTAGTCTTTGAATATAGTCAGTCCGAGTCAGAAGCTAACTCTTGGTGTGTGTTGATGGAAGAACAATGTGAAGGTCGCAGTCATAAATAATTTTGAATTATGTTACTATTATTTTTGTATTATCTGAAAAGAAGAAACTACATTGGAAGAAACTGTATTTGAAACACCAAAATGAGAGAAACACGCTGAACCACGTCATTTTCTGCAGCCGACAACGATGCATTGTGGAATCATACTTAGACAACTGAAGCCAAGACTAATATCGCCTTGCAAACGTCAAACGGAAAAGGTACTGTCACGAAATATGGCAAATTTAAGTAAATAAAAAATAGAGATCATATTTTCAACTTGTGTCTTAACCGGGAAACCATATTTCAACTGGGGACTGTAGCCGGGATATTGTGTTCACGAGATCTTAACAGTGCTACGAGGAAGAAAATTTTTGTGTGTTAATACCAGTTCCTTCAGAATGTGTGTTACAGTGTTTGTGTTCATCGGGAAGTAAAAGTTTTGGAGAAGAAATGTTTCGGCAAAAAATATAATTTTCGACAGAAGAAAATACTTCAAGAATTTTGGTCAACAATCACATGGATGGAAAACATGGTTTTGCAACAGTAGAAGAGTGTTCCAGATAAGTCACGAAACCCTCGTGTTTTGTTAAAACAATATTTTTATCTTGTTTTGTATTGTTGTGTATAAATTTTTGTTCTTCACAATGACTTATGAGATTTTCGAGAGTATTGTGCCTAAAGTAGAAAGTAGTAATTTAATAGACTTCGAACATTAGGACAGGTCAAATGAAACAGAAAGAATCGATCAATTTGATTTAAAAAGTTTTCTTGTAAATTTCACAAAAGAAATTAAACAATCTGTTGACGACAATAAGACTTACTGGGATGAAAAAATTGATAACATTTTGTTGCAAGTCCAAGCAGTCAATACCCAAGTGGGTGAGCTTTCGAACAGAGTTGGCAGTGTTGTGGAAAAAATTGAATCTGTGGAAGTAAAAGTAAATGAAATTGATGTTAAATTGAGCGGTGAAATTAATACTGTAAAAAACGAGTTACTGGTAGATAGGGAAAGAAATTTAATTGATTTTAATGAGATAAAAGGGGAAATTAAAAATTTGGATGAGAATACAAAAGTTTTAGTTAAAAATGTACAACAAGAAACTGACAATCGTTTGGTTACTCTAGAAGAAAAAGTAGAATGCAATGATTTAGAAAACAAAAGATCTGTCAAAGAACTTAGCAAAAAAATTGAAAGTTTTAACATTGAATTTCAAAGCAAAAATTACAATGTCAACACATGTAATCTTGTATCTAATATTCCAGTGAAGTACTTTTCGGTAGATGGACCCTTACATCCCGTTGATTTTATGGAGTATTGTAAGGATTGTTTTTTACCTCACTCACCAGATGAAATAAAAATTAAGTTTATGAAAAAATTCTTGGAAGGGGAAGCTTTGACTTGGGCAAACCAGATTGTAACTTTGGGGATGACATTTTCAGAATTTGAATCAAAATTTTTGGAAAAATTTTGGGATGATCTTAAACAAACTAGAATCAAAAGTGAATTTTTGAATGGGCGAAACTATAGGGAATCGGATGGGAACATGAAACAATTTTGCAAAAGTGAAGAACTTCAAAAACTTATTCATTTAACAAAACCTTTGGATGACTTGATCAAAATTGATCCCTTAAAGAGAAGATTGCCATCAGCAATGCAGTTGAGTTTAGTTCATTGTCCTGATAGTAATGTAGAGCAGTTTCTCAATTATATTGAAAAGTTGGATAGGGTAACAACAAGAACACACAGTGGGTTTACTCAGAAAAGTAATGGTCAAAATTGGGGAAATGATAATTTTCAAAAAAGGGAAGAAAACAATTATCATGGTGTCAGTCAAAATTCAGGGGGTTATAGCAATTTTGAAAAGAAGGACCATAATTTTTATCCAAAACAAGAACAACATTTTCGCGTTAATAATCAACAAAATAGAAAACACTTTAGGGATCAAAATCACAGAAATTTTGATAGAGGTCAGTACAATAGAAACTACCAACAATCAGGTAATGTTTGGCATAGGAATGGGATCAGAAATGTTGATCAGAGACATTGGCAGAACCACAATCAGCAGTTCAAACAGGAACCGGAAATAAAAAACGAGTAGACGCCCCCTTGAAGGTCCGCAAGGTTGAAGCAGAAGGTGAGCATGATGAGAGGACCAATGGATGTGACTATCATAAACACAAACAGGTCAGTTCCAAACCTAAGCTATCACATGAGGTCATTAGTTGTTACTTATTGAAGAAATTTCAAGAGGAAAATAATAATGATAAAGATAACATTTTCAATACACAAGAACATACAGTAGATAAAAGTAATTGTGATTCATTTAATTTAACAGAGTTTTACACTTGGGCAGAAAAGAACAACACTTTCTCGGATGATGTAATTTGCAGTAGTTCAGAGATGTGTGTGAATAAAGAGAGAATGCATGCTGTGAGAATGAAAATGTTGGTGAAAGGGATCTGGTAACTTTAGAAAGGGGAAATAATATTTTGGGGGATAATTTGAATGTGTATGACCTGAATATGTGTAATGATAATGATGTTGTTGATAAAGTTGATAATGATGGTAATGGTATTGATGATGATGTTGAGGAAAGGTATTTCATTAGTTTAAATAGGGAGTTGGGTATACACATGGTTGAAAATGGATTAAATAGTGAGGATATTATAGAAATTCCCAGGGATGTTACCAGGATGAATAATACTCTCAATCTGGGTGTATGTAAAAGTGTGAATTTAGATGTTGCTGATAAAGAATCTGACTACATAAATAACGATGACACATGTATAACTTCTTACCTAAGTGAAACTTTTATAGATACTAATGATACACACACATTTCTTATGAATATATGGCTGAACAGTGAAACTATTTCTTTTGACAAGAACTTTAGAAAGATGCTTATTAATGTATGTGAAACTGTATGTCCTGAGTGGTGGAAAAAGATGAGATATTTTATTTTTGAAAAGCTGAAGGATAAGTACTTCAATAGTATACAATGTGATTTGGATGAAAATTCTTGGCTATTTGAGATAATAGAGTGTACTAATGACAATTTTGTATCTTGTGCAAATTTTATAACTGTGACAAATAATACATAAAATGGTATACCATATGATTCTGATAAGTATAGGTTGGGGAAATTGAAAGTGATTTATTACATGAGAATACAGGTTCTGAGAAAAGTGATCAATTTTGCAGTCCTTATATAAAAGTTCAAATTGAGTCATGGATTGGTAAATGTTTAATTGATACAGGAAGTGAGATCTCGGGAATATATGAAAGATTAAGCAAAAAATTGAAAGTGGCGAAAGATTATGTTGAAATGCCAGTTGTTGGGGTAAAGATAAAAGGTGCTACTGGGAAGAGCAGTAAATTGGTAAAAAGCCAGGCTTTAGTGACATTTTTAATTGAAGGCAAGTTGTTCACACATGGATGTTTTGTAATTCAGGAATTTAATGAGGATTTTCTTTTGGGTATGAATTGGATAGTAAAAGTAAATACAGCATTTGATTGGGTTGGAAGAAAACTTTTGATAGAAACTAGTGAAAGGGAATACATTCAGACAAATTTTGTGAACACACTTGGTGATCAGAGTAATGGAAATTTTGACAGTATCAATTTACTAAAAGAAAATAGATTGGAGAATATTGAAATTCATAGATTTGATACTGATGAAGTTGAATTTGGGAATTTAGTAAATTTGAAAATTTCAGAAACACAAAATTTATCTGGGGAGCAAAAACAACAGTTAGAAAATCTGCTGTGGGAATACAGTGATGTTTTTAGTGACACACCTGGTAGGGT
The DNA here is from genome assembly GCF_021461385.2 of Schistocerca piceifrons. Classification (NCBI taxonomy): domain Eukaryota; kingdom Metazoa; phylum Arthropoda; class Insecta; order Orthoptera; family Acrididae; genus Schistocerca; species Schistocerca piceifrons. Next base: position 395,278,385 of record NC_060142.1, on the reverse strand, counting down.
AAAGGGTTACCAGTGTGAGCTTCAGGTAAAACCTCATGAACCATTTTTCATAAAACCATACACTATTGCAATATCAAAAAGACCTGCTGTTGAGAAAGAGCTGAAAAAGATGGAAGGATGTAATATAGTAGAAAGGAGTATCAGTGTATATAATAATCCTCTAGTAGTAGTTTTGAAAAAAAAATGGTGGAGTAAGATTGGTTTTGGACTCTAGACACTTAAACAAAATTTTGTTCAGACAGACTATCCTGAAAATATTGATGAGTTACTCTATAAATTTACAGATATAAAATATATGTCAAGTTTGGATCTAACTTCGGGTTTTCATCAAGTACCACTTTCGGATAATTCTAGAAAATATACTGCTTTCTTGTACAATGGTAAGAGTTACCAATATTGTGTTGTGCCATTTGCGTTAAATTCTTCTGTTTCCGAATTTATAAGAGCTTTGGATCATGTACTGGGGCAAGAACTTGCGTCTAAACTGATAATCTATGTAGATGACATTTTGGTTACAGGGAAAAATTGGGAGGAACATTTTTTGATTTTGAAGTCAGTTTGTGAAAAACTTAGAAAAGGGGGGATGACATTGAAATTAGAGAAATGTAAATTTTCAGTTTCTGAATTAAAATTTTTGGGTCATGTTGTCACAGACAAGGGAATTTTGGCAGATCCAGAAAAAATTAAAGCAATTTCAGAAATTCCTATTCCTAGGACTAAAAAAACAATTAAACTCGTTCTTTGGGTTATGCGGTTATTACCAAAAACATATAAGTGATCAGAGTCTGAATGCACCATGTTTAAGTCAGTTACTTAAGAAAAACACTGTTTGGGTTTGGGATAAAAATTGTCAGGAAGAGTTTAATAAAATTAAGCAAGAGTTGAGGAAGCAACACTTATTACACAGACCTGATTTTAATTTACCATTTTGTTTGAACACTGATAGCAGTAATTATGGGCTTGGAGCAGAGTTATTTCAAGAAAGAGTAGAGAATGGAGTTAAGATACAATGTATCATAGCATTTGCAAGCAGAATGTTGCTCAAGCATGAGAAAAGTCATAGAAAATCCACACCCTAATGCTTATCGTTTGGTGTATCCTAAGTCAAAGAAATTATTTGGTCTTAGGAATGTTGTCTCTTTAAAACTGTATAAACAGAAATCATAATTTCAAAATTTAAATAACCTATTATCATCTAAAACAAAAGTCCTCCACTGGAAGATGCTTTTTAACACTCTAAGCGCCAAGCCCGTAAAATTTACGGGCCTGGGATCGCGCGAAAATCACCAAGCCCGTAAAATTTACGGGCCGCTACATTTAATTTCATTCAAAACACTGCAACGTTATTTCTACGGGTTTGGCCAGCGCTATACGTTTTTCAGATGTTTATTAACAAAATGCGTCCATAGATGTCACGGCAGCGCTGTAATTCATGTTAAAACTTATCTTTGCGTTCTCAGTCTGTATATCATTCAGTTGTTTGTCATCATGTTTCGGCGCGGTTTATCAGACGCAGAAATTGCGGATTTGATCAATCATAGCGACACTCTGGATAATGTAGAGAGTGATTCAGACGATTCTGAATGCAATGGTGTGTTTGAAGGTACGTATTTCCGAATTTTCCACGTAATTGTGCAGTACGCACATATCTGTTGAACATGTGTAAACGATGTATGTAGTTACACATAATGTGATATTCTTTTTAGAAGACGAGATTGATGACAGTTTGTCTTCAGATGAAGACGAGAATGATGTTGAAGGTGTTGCTTCAAATCCAGCAGCTGTGCCGTATCCGAAAGACAGTGAGTGGACTGCAGTTGACACCTACCGACCTCTGCCTGTCAACACGACACCCAGGCAGATACTAGTGGATATTGATGAGTCGAGTTCTGTACTGGATTGCAGTAAAGTGTTCCTTACTGACAGTGACGTAAATGAACTCAAGAGACAGACAAATTTGTATGCATCACAGACAATACAGAAGAAAAGAAGAGGAAATAATCTGAAGCCCCATTCAGTTTTGAGTTCGTGGAAGCCAGTGACTATAAGTGAGATGAGGCGTTTCTTGGGTATTATTTTCCACATGTGTGTTTCGAAAAAGCCCAAAATTGCGGACCATTGGAGCACTAATCCTGTTCTTAGTTGTAACTTTTGTCCCCATGTCATGAGCCGTTTGCGTTTCACTCAGATACTGTCATGCTTGCATCTTGTTGACAATTCAAATCAGAAAAAACCAGGCGAAGATGGATTTCATCCACTTTACAAAGTTTTGCCATATTATAATAATTTGAAGGAGCGATGTATCCAGGCATATCGTCCCTCAGAAAAAGTGACAATTGATGAAGGAATTTGCCCATTTCGAGGTCGTGTGAGTTTCCGTGTTTACATGCAAAATAAGCCTCATAAGTATGGACTGAAAGTATATGCTGTTGCTGAAGCCAGTAGTGGCTATGTTGTAAATTTTGAAGTTTATGCTGGTAAGCATATTGTTGACAATTCTTCGTCTGCGGTTATTTTGCGATTGTTGTCTGACAGCAGCTTGCTGAACAAAGGCCACACTGTGTATTTAGATCGATTTTATTCCAGTCCAGAGCTATTTCAGCAACTGGCAGAGAAAGGCACTGGAGCTGTTGGTACTGTGAACAAATCCAGGAAAGGATTGCCTAAAGATTTAGTATCTGCTAAGCTGAAAAAGGGCGAAATGTCTTTTCGGCGTAAAGATAATGTATTGGCAATGAAGTGGAAAGATAAGAGAGATGTGTATACATTGTCTACAAGGCATCAAGCAACATTTGGTACGCATACTAAGAGAAATGGGTCTGTAGTATTGAAACCACTTCAGGTACTTGATTACAACCTCAATAAAATTGGAGTGGATATTGGAGACCAACGCCTGCAGTACAATCCGTTCCAGCACAGAACTGTGAAATGGTGGCGAAAATTATATTTCCATTTGCTGCTTATGGGAGTATCAAATGCATTTTGGCTGTACAATGCAGTGCACAGGAAGAAAATTACAATAACAGACTTTATAACAGTGCTTGCAGTTCAGCTTGTTGAAGACGACACACTTGAATTCATTCCAAGAAATGAAGGAACTGTAGGTCGGCTAACAAAGAGACATTTTTTGCAGCACATACCTGCAACTACTAAGAAGTATGCTGCTCGTGTGTGTCACGTGTGCAGTTCCAGGAGCAAGAAACAGAGTGGCAAGGCTTCTCGCAAAGAGACACGATACGAATGTGAACAGTGTGGCGTTGCACTCTGCTTGAAACTTTGTTTAAAAATTTTCCACACTAAAAAACAATATGATTCTGTGTGAAATTTATATGTAATACTGTATACTATCAGAAACATGTAATGTAGTGCCACAATTTTGGTTAAAAATAAATCACAATTGTATTCCCTTATTCGTATGACTTTTTCTAAATTCTTAAAACATCTAAGTGATTTCTATAACTGTACCTTAAAGCTGTGCATTGTAAAGTAGTTTCTTTCACTCAGAATTAAAGTAGAAATGTGCAGCTTCAAGATGGTACCAAATTTGCCACAATCCAAACAGTAGATTTGATGCAGTAATTTTTTTAATATTGGTAAAATTGCCCGGTTTCTAGGGACGGGTGCATAAAATAGGCCTGGTACAGAGAGTGTTAAAACAAAACTGCCTGTACAACCAAGTATGTATATTTTCATGTATAAATTAATAATTTGAAGTCACATGTTAATTGAAACTGATGAAAAGAACACTGATGTAACAAAGAATGAGAGAAAGATTTATTTTTACTTTTTTACAAAAAAAGTCTCCCTAGTGAGCATTTCTGAATTTTTCTAATTTTGGAAGTTAAGTCTTCCTTGAGGGTGAAGGCATGCATGTGAGGACATGCATGCAAAGGTATAAGTTTCAAAACCAATTTTAGATAAAGCCTCATGATATATGAGCAGTTTATTGTTGTTTATACTGATGTTGTGGGGAGCAAAAGTACTCTTCACAAGAATGTGACTTGTAGTAATATTGTAGTAGAGAGGAAAGTGTACATAAATAATTGAAAAAAATTTAGATAATACTGATGTCTCTTTAGCTGTACTAAAAGAAGAAAATCATAAAAAAATACAAAATAAAAAAAAACATGAGTAAAAAAATTTAAAAAGAAAATCATAAGCAAAAAAAATATGCAAAAAATAAAAAATATACAAAAAACAAAAAAAACCATAACTAATAAAAAAATATAAAAATTAAAAAATCAGAAGTTAAAAAATATATATATAAAAGACAAATATAGAGAAAAACACATTACACTATATATGTCCACTATCATTTTTACTGTTACAATATGTAAGCATAATGAATTTAACATCAATATAAAAAAATTAATTAAATCTTATTCTAGGAAATGAGTTTTACATTTCTATTATTTTCAATCTGTATGCTGTATGTTAGAATATTTCTCATGTATGTTTTATACAATGTATATTTGTCATGTTAAATAATTTCTTTACTTGAAATTTTTGTGTATGAGATTGATGGGGAAGTATCATTGCAACAACAGCCAGTAACAAGTCCACAGATTCAAAGAGTCCAAATTTGGAAGAGGTTATCAGACTGCATCATTAATGTACTAATTGTATAATACAGATCCATCACTGAGTGTTGTCGGGATTTTGTTGTATATGTCCATAACAACAAAAGCCCTGGGGAGCAGTTGTAATGGATCTGGGAGATGTTATTTTTTTACCGTATTTGTCGATACTGAATTGAAAATGTTTTCTTATATTTTTGTCAGAATTTATTATAATTTGTCTTATTATATGTTAATATACTTCTGTTTTTGAGAGTAAAAGCATATTGATTACTATTAGAAAATGTATCGAAGAATAGCAAAGAAACTGATTGTGTAAAATATCTTTGACGTTGGAGTAGTCTTTGAATATAGTCAGTCCGAGTCAGAAGCTAACTCTTGGTGTGTGTTGATGGAAGAACAATGTGAAGGTCGCAGTCATAAATAATTTTGAATTATGTTACTATTATTTTTGTATTATCTGAAAAGAAGAAACTACATTGGAAGAAACTGTATTTGAAACACCAAAATGAGAGAAACACGCTGAACCACGTCATTTTCTGCAGCCGACAACGATGCATTGTGGAATCATACTTAGACAACTGAAGCCAAGACTAATATCGCCTTGCAAACGTCAAACGGAAAAGGTACTGTCACGAAATATGGCAAATTTAAGTAAATAAAAAATAGTGATCATATTTTCAACTTGTCTTAACCGGGAAACCATATTTCAACTTTCAATTATTTATTGCACCAGAACTAAACATTGTACAGACATCATACATATGTCATTTTGAAGAGAAGCCCTGAAAGTTTTTTTTCATGTTTACCACCACAGCGTAGTTTGGTAATTAACCAATAGTCAGCGCTAGTCGCAAACATGGCAAGTGCAGGTGCTGTGCTACAGAAGGGGACAGCTGTTACATGAAATGGCCTCCCAGATCACCAGATCTCACTCCGTGCGTCTTTTTTTCTGTGGGAACACATTAAAGATCTGCTGTATGTACCGCCTCTGCCACGTGATGTAGCAGAGCTCCAGGAGAGAACAAGGGAAGCGACTCACAGTCGTCGATGCCATGCTGGGATGGGTATGGCACGAATTCGATTACCATATTGATATCTGCCGGGTCACTCATGGTTTACATATCGAATGTTTGTAAAAAAAACTTTCAGAGTTTCTCTTCAAAATACAATATGTATGACGTATGTTTAGTTCTTGTGCAATAAACAATTGAAAGTGTTCCTGGACTTTATGTGCACAGTGTATTTAATTGCTTCTTTTTGCAGCTCTTCATAAAATGTTTGAGAATCTCTACATTTTCCATCTTTGGTGCATATACTCCTATGACACAGAAATGTCCTGTATCAATTTTGAATCTATCTGTCACTCCCTTTTCGTTTATGTAGTCATACAAATGTACCTTTCTTTTCCATTTTTCATCTATAAGAACGTCTACTCCACTCGCTACTCGTTTCAATTCCAGTGTAAATTAATGTGGAATTATTCAGATATTTCGTTTTTTCAGTTTCTTTTCTGTTTCTTTCATTACAGAAATGATTACATTTATTTGTTGTAAGTTTTCAATAAGCCCTAATTCCTTTGTATTATAACCTCCCCTTATATTCTAGGTACCTACACATAATATATCTTCAACAACAGCTCATTTTCCATTATCATGACCTTGCTGTCGACTATCCGGCTTTTTACTTAGAGAATTCTGAGTTATGGTTTTTATATGAATGGGTAACCACTCCATTCATCAATATATACACCCAAAAATTTAGAGCACTCTATTCTATTTACTGAATCCTGTTCATGTGCTACATTAATTGTTGGTATGACTATTTGTCGTACAGAACTGAACATGTGTTTCCTCAAACTTAAGGGTCAGTCCATTTTCAGAGAACCACTTAACAATTCTTTGAGAAACATCATTAACAACCTCTTATGTTGCTGTCCTTGTAACAACATTTATTATATCATTAGAATCATCTGGAGAAAGCAACAATTCTGCATGTTGAATCTTACATGGAAGGTCATTCAAATATATAAGGATAAGTGTGGACCCAAAATTTAACCCTATTGGATGCCCTTTGTGATTTCCCTGTAGTTGTTAACACTTTCTATCTTTCCAGCGCTGTTCAAATTATCCAGTACAACGTTTTTTATTCTGTTTGTTATGTATGACACAAACAAATTTTTTTGTAAAGCCCACCTCCACAGAACTTAGGTTTTTTCTAAAAGTGCAATATGATCTATACAATACACACATTTGAAAGAACACAAAATACCAACTAGCGATATTTTATTATTTAAGGATTGTGCAGTCTGGAGCCCAGCCTGTGATATGCTAAGTAAATTGCTGCTAATTAAATGTGAGACTACTCTTGAGTATATTACTTTTTTGAGTAATTTGGAGAAGAAGACGATAGTAAGGAAATTGAATAATGATTATTTAAGTCTTTATGATCACATTTCGTAGAAAGTGTTTAACAGCTGCATATTTTAATCTGTCTGGAAACATTTGCTGCGCCAGTGATGCGTTACACATTCACTGAAGCCTACTTATCAAGTTAGAGCAATTTTTCGGAATTCTGTTTTGGATTCCAACTCCATATGAGCTCTTGTTTTTTGAGCTTTTATAGTTCTATTATTTTCAGTAATGAATGCTGGTGTGACTTCTAGTTGCTTATAGTTTTGTGGAGGGACCTTTTTAATATATTCTCTTCCTTATTCAGCTGACCTATTTAACCTAATTTTTGCTGCCAACATTTAGAAAGTGTTTGAAAAAGTACTTGCAACTCAAAAATTATCAGTTACAACATTGTCATTTAGTTTCATTGTTATGGTTTCTTGTATTCTGGCTGGCTGTTCTGTCTCCCATTTGACAATATACCATATAGTTTTAATCTTATTACTTGCATTATTTATTTACATCAGGGAATCATACTGCTAGATATAATAATGACTTTCCTTAAAGTGCTACAGTATTTTTTGTAATATGCAAGCAATTTTAGATCTTGATTCATTCTGGCCTCTATATAATTTCCTTCTCGCTAGTACACGAGATTTAATTCCCTTAGTTAACCAAGGGTTACTTGTTTTTTTCTGCATTTTCCAGATAACCTTAATGGACAGCAACGTAAGGGCTTTTAGGTTAGATGGCTTCGGAAAACTGAAGAAAAGTGTCATTCTAAAAGGATGCAGGACAAACACAGCTAAGGTAAATCTAGAAACAACCTGTATTGCAGTCGTAAATTGTCGTAGCTTTATTGGAAAAGAACCACAGCTCTAACTGCTAACTGAAAGCACCGAAGCTCAAATCGTTATAAGTGAGGAACGCTCGAAATAAATTTAGCCGAAATTTTTACAAAAGACCTAACCGTGTTCAGAAAGGACAGGTTAAGTACAGTTGGAGGTGAAATGTTTATTGCTGTCAGAAGTAGTTTACTTCGTAGTGTAATCCAGCGAGTTAGTATGGATAGAGGTTATGCTTGGCAACTGGAATAAATTAATAATTCGTTCTTTTTACCGACCTCCCGTCTCAGGTGCTACAGTTTCTGAACAGTTAAAAGAAAACTTCAGTCTTATTTCAAGTAGGTGCCTCATGTAATTATAGTTTGTGGTGACTTCAATCTATCCTCGACATATCGGCGAAAATACATGTTTACTCTGAATGCGTTCTCAGAAAATTATTTTGAACAATTAGTTCCTGAGCCCACACGAAGTTTAAATGTTTGCGAAAACATACTTGACTCTTTAGCAACAAATAATCATGGGCATAAAGGGAGCATCATGGCGGATAAGAGGATTTGTGACCATAAGGTTGTTGTAGCGAGGCTCAGTATCCAAACCCATAAAAAATAAACGCAAAATACGTCTATTTAAAAAAGTGATAGAAATTCGGTTGAGCCCTTCCTAAGAGACAGTCTCCACTCTTTCCAATCTGAATATGTAAGCGTAGATCAGATGTGGTATAAATTCGAAGAAATAATGTCGACCTCTATTGAGAGACACATACCAAATACGTTAATAAGAAATGTTATTCGTCCCCATGATGCACAAAACAGGTCAGAACACTGTTGCCGAAGCAACGAAAAAACATACCAAATTTAAAAGGTCGCAAAACCCTCGAAGTAATTTTACAGAAGCTCGAAATGAAGCGCGAACTTCAATGTGAGTCGCTTTCAATACATTCCACAATGAAACTCTGTCTCGAAATCTGGGAGAAAATCCAAAGAGACTTCAGTCGTATGTAAATTACGCTACTGGAAAGACACTGTCAATACCTTCATTGCGTGACAGCAGAGTACTAAACACCTTCGCCAAAGAAGAAGTAAATACTCCAAAATTCGAACCAAGAACAACTGCCAACACAAGTACCATAGAAGTAGATATCATTGGTGCAGCAAAGCAACTTGAACATTTGATGAAGGCAAGGCCTCCTGTCCAGACTGTGCAGTAGTCAGGTTCCTTTCAGAGTACGCTGATACAATAGTTCCATATTTAGTGAAGATATACAACTGATCGCTCGTTGAGAAATCCGTACCCAAACACCAGAAAGTTGCGCAAGTCACAAGGATTTTGGCACGTATACTGTGTTCAGATACTATCAATTATCTCGAAGAAAACGATGTTTTGACAAACAGCCAACACGGTTTCAGAAAATGTTGTTGTGAAACAAAACGCGTTCTTTATTCTCACGAAGTAATCAACGCCATTGATAAGGGGTGTCAAATTGATTCTATATTTTTAGATTTCCAGGAGGCTTTCGACACAGTTCCTCACAAGCGTCTTCTAACCAAACTGCGTGCCTACGGAGTATCGCCCCAGTTGTGCGACTGGATTCGTGATTTCCTGTCATAAAGGTCACAGTTCGTAGTACCTGACGGATAGTCATCGAGTAAAGTGGAAGTAATATCTCACGTTCCCCAGGGAAGTGTTATAGGTCATCTGCTGTTCCCGATCTTTATAAACGACTTAGGAGACAATCTGAGTAGCACTCTTAGACTGTTTGCAGATGATACTGTCATTTATCGTCTAGTAAAGTCGCCAGATGATCAAAACAATTTGCAAAACGATTTAGAAAAGATGTCCGCATGGTGCGAAAAGTGGCAGTTGACTATAAATAATGAGAAGTGTGAAGCCATCCGCATGAGTACCAAAGGGAATTCGCTATATTTGGGTACATGACACAGCACACAAATCTAAAGGGTGGAAATTCAACTAGATATTTAGGGTTTACAGATAGTGCTAACTTAAGTTGGAACGATCACATAGAGAATGTTGTGGGTAAAGCAAACCAAAGATTACGATTTATTGGCAGAACCTTTAAAGCACGTAATAGGTCTACTAAAAGCACTGTTGACACTACGCTTGTACGCCCCGTTCTGGAGTGTTGCTGTGCCGTGTGGGATCCGTTACAGATGGGATTCACGGAGGTAATCGTAAAAGTTCAAAGAAGGGCCACTCGTTTTGATTATCCCGAAATAGGGGAGAGAGCGCCACGAATATGATATGTGAGTTGCGATGGCAATCAGTAAACCGAAGGCGTTTTCCTTTGCGGAGGGCTTTCAATGCTAAATTCCGCCTCAGAGTGTGGAAATAGTTTGTTGGCGCCCACCTACATGGGGAGCAATGATCATCATAATAAAATAAGAGAAGTAAGAGCTAGTACAGAAAGATTTAAGTGTTCGTTTTTCACGTGCGCTATTCGAGAGTGGAACGGTACAGAAATAGCTCGAAGGTAGTTCGATGAACTCTCTGCTAAGCACTTAATTGTGAAGTTCAGAATAATCATGTAGATGTAGAAATTACTATGGGTTAAAATTGCAGCAACGAGATGGAAATGTCGTGTTTCATTTTTCCTGCTGTAATTTAATAATCTATTCTGGCCGAGAGGAGCTCCTCGTACCGACTAACAAGCAAGACTGATACGGTGATATAACTAAATGCACAGATATGATGGAAGATGCAGGACAGTTGTTTGTAGAGACGGAGAATGGCCCGCTTGCTAGTGTGTATGGGATGGTCAGGAACAGGGTTGATCCTCAGGTAGGAGAACGGCTGGATCATACCCTCATAGGGCCAATCACAGGGCAGTGATGTGTGAACATGTAACATATCCCGGAACAAGTATCAATGCTAATCATTACTGATGGGAAAGCGCTGTGAGAGAACGTGTTACTACATATACTCTTCATTCTCACGCTACTGATCTGAATTTAGTGACTCAGAAGAAGTAATATACATGTTATTACTCAATATTTGGGCAATATTTAGCCATAATTATCGATTATTTTCTCCTTTATACATATGTTTATTAATATCAGAGGACCAGGTCCACACTCGTTGTCCTTAGTAAACTCTAGTGATATTTCTCTTTCGTGACTTCACCCTTTTCTTCAATGAAGCACAAAATCGTTTTCGAATATGACGCACATGTGTATATCCTTGCTTATTAGCACGCAGGTAGCCACTCTTGTGTCTCATCACTAGTTTCTTTTTATGACACTGCACCCGCACGTGTTCATAACTTATTTTGCACCTGAAAACACACAACACTTCACTTGAAGTTCGTTGCTGTTCACGGAATCCATCACTACTCCGCACTTCTCTCAGTCTTCGAAATTAGCTTTAACCTTTACAGAATATAATTACGAATTTATCTACTTCCCCTGAATCTACACAAATTCAGCCCAGTCGTTTCTCTTCATCATTTATCATACTTGAAATAATTACAATTTAGTACCAAACACCGCACAATGATCACACATATCCCTCTCAATCTTGTCCAGCATTGTCCATCCAAATACTTTCGTTGGTAATCTATCTCGATAAAATTTCCTGAAACTCCACCAAGTTATTTGACTTTATTCTTTAAAATAATTAATCAGCTATATTGCTGTCTCATTGCTTTGAATATATATATATATATATATATATATATATATATATATATAATATATATATTCCCATGTACCTGTTATTAACAATTACATGAAAACTGAAACAGATATCCAATATAACTACATTTTTTTACTGAAATTAAAAAACATCATAATTACTTTTCCTTCAGAACATACAAAATCACATTGCTGAAAGAAAACATATATATTTACATTATCATTATAATTCATCTTTTATGGATTCCTGTTGACCCATCATAATCTTATCTGAAATTCTGAAAAAATTACTTATGTTACTATTAGAAAAATTATATTCCTTTTCTTATGTTCTTCATACCCTCAGGAATGAAACTTTTTTAAATCGTGGTGAGTATATAATCCCTATATATTTATGGTCTCAGGATGTCCTGAGACATATGCTCCTGGAGTTAGTATCCTAATCACTTCAAATGGTCCTTCGTACATCAATTGCCATTTTTTATTTGTCTTGTTTAGCAGCAACGCATGAGGATGTGTACGTAACAATACTCTCGCCAAAGCCAAAGGATTGTCTGCGTAATATTCTGTTGTCAAAATCTACCTTCCTCTTTCTAGCACTTTCGGTCAGATTTATTAAAGTTGTTCTTATCTTATCTTGCCATTGGGTTTCCCCTTCTGATATCTTTGGAATCTTATCGATCCATACATTTCTTTCTCTTCTCTCGAACATCAGTTCAGCAGGTGTAAAGGTTTTCGTCATATGAGGCAAACTGTTCATATTTCCTCAAATGTATCGAGATATTCTATCCATCTTGTCCGCTTCGCATGGCAATATGTTCGCATAAATCTATTTAATTCGCGAAAAGTTCTCTCGATCGGTTTCGCGCCCAGGTTATATCTGGATTTTAATATCTGTGTGATGTTGGCTCGAGCTAATGCATGCCTCCACCTATATCCAGTGAAATTTGTAGCGTTGTCAGATAACACTGCGTTCGGCTTTCCAATGGGAGGAATGTAATCATTGAATAAACGGTTCAGAATTGGCGCTGCTGTAGCAGTTTTCATTGGATAGAATTTGACATATTTTGTAAATTTGTCCAAAAAAGCTACAATGTATTTACAGCCTCCTCTAGCCCTCGGTAATGGTCCGCATACCTCCACTGATAAAACAGCTAGCGGCTTTTCTGGAATAATGGAATGTAACAGGCCTTTACTGCCATTGTTATTTGGTTTTGTTTTCTGACATATTACATATTTTCTCAGTACTCTCAATACTTTTCTATGTAAATCTGGAAAGAAACAGTACATCCTCAGTTTGTTCGCACATCTTGCAACACCAAAGTGTCCCCAAGTATTGTGAGTATACGTTATTAACTTCTCCTCATATTCCTCGGGTATACATACACACCAATTCTGACTCATCTTACTCCGACGATGAAAAAGTACATCATTCACTACCTTATGGTACTGGTTGATTTTATTTTCTTGTGGATCTTATAATTTCTATCGAATATTCATCCATCTTGGATCACTTTGTTGGAGTCTCGTGGTATCACCACTTACCTCTAAATAGTATTTTCGGTTTACTTGATCTCTCATCAATAATATTGGAAATTCATCTTCATTTTCATCCAAGATGATGCCTTCTTCTAATCCTTCTGGAAGATAACACATCTGCTATTATATTCTCCTTCCCTTCTATAAACACAATACGAAATTGGTACTCTTGAAAAGCGACCATCCATCTCCCTAATCCTTCATGTAATAGCTTACCAGTCTGTAAAAAGCTAAGAGCTTGAAGGTCACAAAGTGGTACTTGCTCCATATAAATTATAATTAAACTTTTTGAATGTCCACACTACTACAAGAGCCTCTTGTTCTGTGGTAGTATAAGATCTTTCACAACTTGGCAGTGTCCTACTAGCGAAAGCTATTGGGCAAAAGGTGGGCTTGCCATCTATTTTTCGAATTTGGAACAAACAAATGCCCAAACCAACAGATGAAGCATCCGTCATTAATCCAAATTCCAAGGACATATCAGGAAGATAGAGAATCTTTGCATTAGACAAAGCTTACGTGATTGCTTTCTATGCTCATTGACATTGCTCAGTCCAATGCCAATGCACTTTCTTCCTTAATAAATTTAGTAATGGCCCAGAATTCATCGACTGATCCTCTATGAACTGACGAAAAAACAATGCAATACCTAAAAATCCTTTTAACTGCCTTTTCGTTCTAGGAACAGGAATATTTTTTATCGCTCTTACCTTCTTTTCATCTGGTAAGATGCCTCTTGAATTTATTAAATGCCCTAAGAATTTTATTTTCTCCAGCCAGAAATGTGACTTTTGGAGATTAACTGTTATTTCCACACTAGAAAATCTCTCTAATACTCATTTCAGTAGATTCACATGTTCTTCCCAGGTACTTGTAGCTATCAAGGTGTCATCCACAAACAATGTTAGTTGAATCCTTAGTTCAGGTCCTAATGCTGCATCCAACATGGATATGAATACTTCTGCACTGATATTCAAACCAAACAGAAGAACCTTGAAATGATAACTTCTTCTGGCATATACAAATGCAGTATACCTTCTCGACTCTTCATCTAACTTGACTTGCCAGTATGAAGCACACAAATCGATTGTTGTAAAATACTTCGTTCCATTGAACTTTTGGATCAACTCATCTATATTTCCTGGTTGAGTACATACTGGTACAATAATTGTGTTAATTACACAAGCATCAAGTACAAGATGTACCTTTACACCCGTTTTTGGCACAACAAGAAGCGGACAGCAGTAAGGAATGTTTGAAGGTTCAATTAGATTCCAATCTAACATCCTCTGTATTTCTTGGTCCACCACATTGCATTGTTTCCACGAACTTGGGTAGAAACAATGGCAGTATGTCCTGTGTGGCTTGACATTCAAATAACATGCATAACCCTTAATGATACCATGTTGTTCTTCAAACACTCTCATATACTTGCTTAATAGGATAGTCAGTTGTGTTCTATGCTCATCATTAAAGTGCGCTGGCTCGCTCAATTTCTACTACTGGGATGACTTTAATCAAACTTTTTTTGCATTGCCGGTGCTCTTTCACTATCATTTGTAGCTTTGCCCCCTGCAGTATCTTCAAATGGTTCAAATAGCTCTGAGCACTATGGGACTTAACTTCTGATGTCATCAGCCCCCTAGAACTTAGAACTACTTAAACCTAACTAACCTAAGGACATCACACACATCCATGCCCAAGGCAGGATTCGAACCTGGGACTGTAGCGGTCGCGCGGTTCCAGACTGTAGCGCCTAGAACCGCTCGGCCGCTCCAGCCAGCTGCAGTATCTTCCATGTTTTCTTTCTTTCCTTAGCAAATCTACCTGGGTGAGGGCTCCGTCGATCCAAAAATTTAATTTCCCGGTAGAGAAGTCTAATTTTGCGTCCTTCTCCCAAATAGTTTCTAATCCCAGAACACAGTCAACTATTAATTTATCCACTATTAGAAATGCGCATGTTTTTACTGCATTTTCTAGATCCAATTTTAGCATCGTCTGTGTCTAAACGCTCCTAGTATTTTACAATGTTGCACAGGTAATGTCGGTAAAGGTGTCTTCTTCATTATTTTATTAATTAAAAACACATTGCTATTGCGTTTAATGATGTTCCCGTATCCAAAACTACCGTTACTGGAACACCCTCTATTTCAATTTTCATTGCAGAAATGGTTTCCGATGTGGTGTCAGCAAAAAGTTCCTCTTCTATTAATCTTCCTTCGTTGTACCTCATCATATTTACATTCTGCTCATAGCCCCTATACCTTTCCTCGACCGCTCCCCCGGGGAACGATTCGGTCGGAATTAGTTTTTCGAGCGCGATTCATTTGCATTAACTGCCCCCTCTCTCACTTCTGTAATAACTGGTGCTCGTTGCCTCCAGTCATTATCCATCAGCACAGAAGATTGTGTCTGCTTATTATAGTTTTGCCAATTCGTAGAATTCGAGTTCACATTATAACCTGGATTATACTTTGTCGTATCGATTCTATTTTCCCCGTATATGAAATTTTTTACATTACCAATACGCGGAATATGATGTTGGTCGTAATTATTGAAGTGCTGCGGAGCGGCATTTGCATTTGTCTTCTGAATCAGCTGATTGCTCGCTTGGCTGCCGTAAGCGTTATTCGACTGCGAGTGCGCGCTGTCTCTGTCTGGTCTTGCCTTAGTATCCTCTTGGATCAAATCAATGGAGTCTCAGGACTGACATGAATTATTCTAAATTCTCCTCTGATGCGTGTATGAACTTCTTTCTCGTGTCAGCCGGATGTTTCGCCTTTAAAATTCGCAGAATATCCTCGTGCGTTATAAGTTCATCCCAGTATCTTGCTTTATTTAAATACTTCTCAAAGTATCGCCGTGGACTTCCTGTTTTTACACAGAACAACTCCGGGTTAAAGACCTCTTTCCTTATTCGTTCTTGCACACCCTGTGATCAATACTTTTAGCAAGAAAAGCCTTCTCAAATTCCTCGTACATTTCGGATGTATCCATCATATCCGTGGCCCATAACGCACCATCACCTTGAATATATCCCGAAACGTAATTGATCTTTTGCGCTTCAGTCCATGCCCTAGGTAGTCCTCCACGAAATCCTCGTATAAATGCCCCTAATATTATAGATTTTTGGTCAGTTGAGAAAGTATGAAACTGCCTGTTTCAACAATTTTTTCTCCATTAGCACTGCGGCCTACACATTATTAGCTTGGGGCTCTGCATGCATTCCGTTGCAATTTATATTTACCTCCGGCGAAGCTTGTCCGTTACCACAACATGATTCATGGCTTGAGGCCTCCGTTTGTTCTACTTCACGCAGCTCGTTTCTACGGTCTTTTACTGTCCCGCGCATATGATCCATATCTCTGGACATATTTTCAACAGAATGGACTATTTCGTCCTTCCATTGTTTAAATTCGCCTCTAATTGTTCTTTTACCTTTTTAATGTCTTCTTCAATATTTTCTGCAATTGGTAAGCTGTCAGCAGGCAATTTGCTTACCGCTTCTTTTATAATTGCATCTACACATAGCATCACCTGATTTTCCTTAGCGGATACCCATTCATCTAATTTATTTGAGAAATCCTGTTGATATTTAATCAAATTCTCTCGTATCAGTTGCTCACTGCCAGAAGCAATGGAAGTCAGAGTTTCTGTTAATTCCACTACGAAAGTTTCTACTTCCTCCTGCTTCGATTTCATGTTCTGCATTTCTTCGGTAATCCTTTTCATTTCCAGAGGAAACTTGTAAGGGGTCCGCAGGCCCTTACTACTAGGTTTGCACTCACACAGGTCGACAGGGCAACTATCGATTAGCGTGTCGGGTCGCGAGAGCGAGAGTTGAGTCAAGTCAGTGCGTGTTGTAGGTTCCCGCGAGGCGGGCAGAGCTGAGCAGAAGCCAGCAATTGATAGAAATTACCGACAAAGGGAGTGGCCATCGCCGCGGTTCAACCCCTTTGTGTTAGTATTATACGGGAAAGTGAGAAAGTAATTAACAGAGTGATTCAGTGATATTTCAGTGCCGTTAGTGAGATTCCGCGTCTACCGCGCCGGCATTATTTGGATTACAGTGTTGGATTACAGTGATTGTATGTTGCGTGTGACGATTATGAATAGCGAGGAAGCCTGTGCTGAGATTAGCCGTTATTAACAGTGTATTGACGAAGGCAGTGGCTGTCTCCTTATCTTTGTGGTTTTTGATAAGAATATAGGTTTTGTTTAGTGAAGCTGTGTTTGTTGTTCTTCTTGCCACCAAACAGTACATTATTACAGTATTTGCGAAGGACAATATGGAATGTAACAACTCCGTAGCAATCCAATCCGATTGCCAGCCCCATTAGGCACACGGTCACATTAATTATTATCTATTTGGGCTGCTATCAGATCCCGATCGAGCGGGATAAGTAAGTAGTTTAAACTGGAGTGTTATAAACTGCTTTTGCGCATCTCGCAACTTGGTTATCTCATTTGAGATTTGTTGTTGCTGGCTAACTAATGTCTGAATATCAGCTGACATGTCTGTTTGCTTTTGACACAAGTCTGCTTGCTTTCGTGATGCTGTTTGTACCACACCTGATATAGTCGTTACCGATACTGACAAAAGTCTTAGTTGTTCTAAGATTTGAGCCATAGGATTTGTCTCCTGCTGAGACGAAGGTGCTATCTCCTCTACATTCGTAATTTCACCAATTTCCTCAACATATAACACTTTCTCTTTATCCACTTTAAATTGTGATCTAGTTTTGACCATAACAAAATTATAAAACACAAAATGTCTACACGTTTGTACACACTTAATTACACTATCTCACATAAAAATTCCTCCTGAAGAGAATGCACGAAATAAGTGTCTATGACTACTTCTGAAGAAAATACGGAATTGAAGTGAAAATGTAGAACTATATTACAATATAAAGATTGAGACTATTCAGCTTAAAAGACCAGATTGAGGTGAGATTGCTGAAAGTTGTGTGTGTGTGCTTGCCTTATCCAGCTTGCAGCGATGTGAAGTTCTGCGGTGGGGAACGGGACTGCTCAGCTCACACGACCGGACGCCACTAATTACATGTTCATGAAACATACATACAATATATGGATTAGTACATGCACAAATTTATGAAATAAACAACAATTTTAATTGTTGGATACCCTGTAATCGGACGCCATTTATTATATTTTAGTTAAGTTTATTTATTTAAGAAATTTTGTTTAAGAAAATTCTCTGCTTCTTATTTATTTTTGGTATTTTTAGTTAAGATTTCCAGCGGTTTTATTTCGGTTTTAACTTCAGTCTTTTAATAGCTAAAGAATATAAGTCTTTAGAAAGGCAAAGGTCCCGAGTTCGAGTCTCGGTCCGGCACACGGATTTAATCTGCCAGGAAGTTTCATATCAGCGCACACTCCGCTGCAGAGTGAAAATCTCATTCTGGAAACATCCCCCAGGCTGTGGCTAAGCCATGTCTCCGCAATATCCTTTCTTTCACGAGTACTTGTTCTGCAAGGTTCGCAGGAGAGCTTCTGTAAAGTTTGGAAGGTAGGAGACGAGGTATTGGCAGAAGTGAAGCTGTGAGGACGGGGCGTGAGTCGTGTTTGGGTAGCTCAGTTGGTAGAGCACTTGCCCGCAAAAGGCAAATGTCCCGAGTTCGAGTCTCGGTCCGGCATGCAGTTTTAATCTGCCAGGAAGTTTCATATAAGTCTTTAGTTATACGTACCACATGAGAGCTAGATACATGTCCCGCAGCGTCGATCTAGCTGATACTCCTCGTCGGAACTGCTCCACCAGAAATCTCTAAAATGTTCATTCACTACGAAGGTCGTTTGGCACAATTAGGTGCAATGTTGTACGATGCGTATGGATTGATGTGTCTAACTTTTTAACAACGAGATGTTTATTGCTTCTGAGATATTCTCTCGAAGAAAAGATACAGGCTCGCACTATCATTCCACACTGCATCTCCGATCGATCTACGTCACGTGATATCTGAAGAATGTTTGTCAAATCTTTTTTAAATTGATAAATACACACGTTGAGTGCGTATTATTTTCTTGAATTTGTTTACTGTGCCATCGACTAACTTGACATTCACAATGGAGCTTAACAGCGTCGGACAACAATAGCAAAATCTCTCCAACATAAAACATGTACGATCTCTGTAATCGCTTCACACAGTCCTCAAATATACATCTTTGGTTACTTATTGCAGAGAGATGCGCCCGTAGCACAAAGCGTCCAAATCTTATTGTTTAAAAATTAAATCGGTTCACATCCTGTGTTGTGCTGCTCCTAACACCAGTCTGGGATACAGTCTTCATTGTGGCAGAAACATTTTGAAATATTTGGAATGCAAGAGGTGGAAGCCAACTCACACCTTCATGGCAAGCCATCCTGGCCATATAATATCAGTAAGGTAATGCCGGCCAGCAAACGGCAAATGTTTGTCCTAGAGTTTGGCAAGCAATACTTTGGCGGCTAGGTCGCCGGTCTTCTCCCCAATTGAAAACGTCTGGAGCATCATGAGTTAGGCCTCCAACAAGCTGGGGATTTTCCCGATCTAACTCGTCAATTGGACAGAATACGGCACGATATCCCTCAGGAGGACAGCCAACAACTCTGTGAATACCGAGCCGAAGTACTGCTTGCTCAGTTTGTGAAGCTCTTTCTCTTGAATAAATCATCCAGTCTCTCTGAGACTGTATAATCATTTGTTTGTCCGTAACTGCGTATCACATCTACCGGTTTCCGTCCCCTCGGATAACTTCTTCGTGATGGGTCGGTTCTATTTGGTGTATTACTCGCACGTCGTGGTATAACTTCCTGCTTCCTGTTTCTTAAATACGAACTAACTCAGACAAGGCATGTACTGAACCATGTACCCCACAAAAAGTTAATTTCTGTAACAGAACATTACAACTGACGCAATCAAACATCCTCACTAAGTCGCAGTGACAGTATATGAGCTGGTGACTGGTCACTCAGATCCATTAGAAATTTATGCTTCTGGATATTGGTCACTTCCGACACCGATAAGGTGTCCTAATTTTAGACTTCGTTTGATGACTCTGGATTGAATGAGCTTGAATGACTTTCCAGTCACCCCTCCCCCTCCCCCCCCCCCTTTCCCCGGCCTCTAATCAGTTGGTGTATACTTCTACACATTCTCCGAGACTGGATTAATTGAGGTCATAATATCAAGGTGTTTCAAATTTCGCAAACGATACTGTAATCTCTGATGTGCACAATGAAGACATTAAGAGACATTCACACAAAACACTGTATTTAGGAGAAGAAATCTGTTTGCCAAAGAACGTAATTTTGGAATCTACGAAAATTGTCGATTTTGCACGTACGGGAAATTTTTTTTTTTTTAAAAAAAGAAGCAGTGCGAGACGTACAAAGCTAACAGCATCAAAACTCTAACAAAAAGGCCTGGTAATACTTTCAAACTGTTACTTTATAATGAGATAAAAACGACTTTATTTCAATATACAACAGAAAAATCCAGTAACATACTTCTCCAAAACACACATTGGTGATATAAAGTAATGAAATGTGTAACACTTGACTAGCAGTATTTCATCTCATCCGTTTCGCGAACAGTTCTGGTCCTAACATTAACACGAAAACCGGTCCGCTATAGTTCTTACCCGCTTTGTGAGCAACGTGATTGTCGTCTGTACCAGTATCTGCAACAATGGTTGTGAAAGAACATTTTGTCACCTTGTAGTTACTCTGTGTTGATTACACCTGCACGGCCGGAAGCTCTTCCGCCCCTGAGATGTCACGGGAAAGGTGCAGTATTTTTCTTACAGCCCTCCTTCGCGTATTCCACTCTCTACTAATTCACTCTGTCAGAACAAAAGAGTAATTCGTTTTTGGTTCCCCCTACATCTGATACTTGTCTATCAGAGTATGGGCGTAGTGCGAAAATAATGAGTCTGGCAAATCAAGCGTGAAATTACGAAGTAACGAAGGGACACTTCTGAGGGTGAACTTCGATGAGGTCTGGGAAATCAGTTGTCTAAAAGTAATTAATGCGGACCCCGCCGCCATCAGACTGTCCTGTGGTGCAGACGCCACGGTGATGGCGCCCCTGCCTGCAATTCGTGCTATTACGGCCCTCATGCGGATATTCCATGTATGTGTTACAGTGTACTCGAGTATATTTATTTCCGTCCGGTTATGTTTTATTTTTCTTTCTGTGAGCCCCATGACACTTGGATAGTACGAAACACGACACATGAATATTATGTACAGCGCGACTTGTTCTCTTTCTTTTTTACTGGGCGCTTGAATGAAACAGAGTCGTCTAGTTTCTAGTGAGTTTACTTGCGCTTATCTGCCCATTCTGAGCAACGGAAAGTTTGGGTACATACGTGAGAAATGAACCTGCTTTTCTTTACTGCTCATATGTTCGCAGCATCGCTACTACGCTGTCAAATACTGCTGCTACAAATCCTGCGTGTAACTCGTGAAATAAATAAATAAAGCCCAAATTAAAAGCACAAGCTATTTTGCCGAAAACTGATCGTGAAACTGTGACTGCGTAAAAATACAGATAAATTCGTAGAATAAAGCAAAACTAACAACCAGCCACTGCTAATGGTGCTATTTACTAACAAGGGAACCTCCCCATCGCACCCCCCTCAGATTTAGTTATAAGTTGGCACAGTGGATAGGCCTTGAAAAACTGAACACAGATCAATCGAGAAAACGGGAAGAAGTTGTGTGGAACTATGAAAAAAATAAGCAAAATATACAAACTGAGTAGTCCATGCGCAAGATAGGCAACATCAAGGATAATGTGAGCTGAGAAGCGCCGTGGTCCCGTGGTAGCGTGAGCAGCTGCGGAACGAGAGAACCTTGGTTTAAATCTTCCCTCGAGTGAAAAGTTTAATTTTTTATTTTCAGACAATTATTATCTGTCCGTCCGTCCGTCCGATGCGAGGTAACTGCGCTGTAGTATGGGGACGTTACACCTAAACAAACATCGAAAAACACGACGTCTGTCGACTACAGCGCACGGAAGAGAGAGTATTCCTGCTAACGAGGCTCCCTGGCTGGTAGTTGACTGTTCGCTACTTTGGACGAGAGTGCATTAAATACGTGAGATGTATTCCGTGGGCAATATGAATCCAGCAAATATAGCTCGCGACTTCAATAACAAGGTCAATGAATATTTTCCGAACTGTAAGGAATCGGAAAGTTCCTTAAAGGATCGAACGATTGTCGAACATTTGTATGATTATTTCCTACATTTGTTGATAAACAGTACGTGTGGTGATGATTGTCTGAAAACAAAAAATTAAACTATTCACTCGACGGAAGACTTGAACCAAGGACATCTCGTTCCCTAGCTGTTTACGCTAACCACGGGACCACGGCGCTCCTGAGCTCGCTCTATTCTTGATGTTGCCTATCTTGCGCATGGACTACTCAGTTTGTATATTTTTCTTATTTTTTTCATAGTTCCACACAACTTCTTCCTGTTTTCTCGATAGATCTGTGTTTAGTTTTTCAAGGCCTAGCCACTGTGCCAACTTATAACTAAGTCTGAGGGGGGTGCGATGGGGAGGTTCCCTTGTAAGAACAAACGGCATCGTTACCGGTTTCGAGCCGACAGGTTCGCCATCAAACAACTGTTCACGATTTAAAATTACAAATATCTTATGCTGTATATGTGATGTTGGCTGATTTTCATTGAGGCGAAAGTTCCTTGGCTGGTGCAGCCATCAAAACTCCTGCACCCTTTCACAGCACTGTTGACTGCTTTTGAAATAGTCCATATTTTTCCGTACAGGAAGCGAGATTTAACACTTTTTCGAGCTTTCAAGAAACTGACAGTGTGCAGAACCACACAAGCACACGCACACGCATATTTCGGCTGCAAGTATGTTTGACATCACATGTGCTACATAAGATCTATGCAGTTTTAAACGCGAACGGGTATCTGATGTTGAACCTTGTAACTGCCAACATGAAGTAGCAAGGTAGAATCGATACACAAAATGTAGTATACAACCCCACCGATATTTCCAAATATTTGTTGTTCTCTGGGAGTTTTTTCTTCGTTCAAAACTTGAATATAGTTACTGATTTAAAAACGTATGTGTGATAAAAACACGGAAGTATGGGGAGATCAGTTGTTCCCAACATGTTGCGAGACCTCCACCTTATAATATGGTTCTATTTCTGGTCTGAGCGATGTAACTCCAGCAGCAGATCTCTCCTCGGGATCCAGTGCTAATTATTTAGGTTACTAAATGGATTTTGGATAACGTTGTGTAGTGTGAGAGGCATTAAGCACTGTATCACGAGTGGGGTCTCTTTGAAGCTTCTACGATTCTTTGCTGTGTCATGGGATCTGCTAGCTATGAATGAAGAGTCGAAGAATCCAATATGCAGAATTTATTTCATAAACAAAGTAGAAGTTTCGACGATTGTACATCTGTTATTCACAATCTCGTCTCAAATTATATATGACAGTTTCCATTAAGAACCGTCACTATTAGTTGGCAAAGTCTGGAGTGGATGAACCATATCAATCAGGTTATGATGCCGTCCTGTCATACTTACAGCGCGTGAAGTCTGATTGTAGTTAAGCAGCGAGTGTACGGTAATGGACTGACGACAAATGAAGATAACTCTCCTCTTGGGGCAGAGCCGCTGCGTCTATACACACGAACACATTATTGTCCCTGGGATGCTGCTGCACCGTTGTAATCTTATCATGAGCTGTGCTGGCTAGGTCGAATCACTGTAACTTGGGGTGGCCTTCCATCACTGTCTGCCGTGTGCGTGCGCCGCTGCCTTTCTCCGACTTCGAAAGTTGGTTACTCAGACACCCAATACCACTTCTATGTACTTCTTAATTATTCGCCTACTCGATTCCCAATCTAGAATCCGAATGTGTCTAAAAAGTGTATTCCTCCACGCCGAACTACAGCTTTTCATGCTCCTCAAACTTTATAACCAGTCTCCCGCTTTGCCGCCAACAATGACCACCAGCATCATTTTATAACATCTCTCCTACTCTTTCCATCGGTTCCGCATTTTATAATTGCTCTCCTACTCTTTCCATCGGTTCCGTAAAAACTCCTCTTCCAATTGACTTCTTTAGTGCCCGGCTCTGCTCAAAAAGTGGAGCACAAAACAGACGTCACAACCGACTACTAAAGGGAAGGCGTGTTCTCTCGCCGGCGCGATGTGGTCCCTGTGGCAAAACAAAAGGGAAAAATTGGTTCTGCTCTTTTAGCTCCGGCTGGGAGAGTCATCCGCCCTGCGATAATGGCACCAACGTTGGCGTTTTTTGGCCAGTTTTCTAAAGATGTTATTCTAAATCCGGAGCCTACGTCCCTGCATGCCGAGAACAGCGTTTCCCTGAATTCTCCTCACGCCACAAAGCGTGTTTTTCTCGTCCACCTGCGGATTCTCTATGCTCCCTGCAGGCTACACTGGCAGAAACAGTGGGGGGCTCTCATTTTTACCACTGTCACTGCGTCCTACTGCATTGTCCTACCCAGGAAGGCCCGAGGTCCCGTACTTGGCCATCCGCCTGCACAAAGACTGTTCTACCGCGTTCTCCCTGTAGTGACTTCATGAGCCAGCTACGAAAAAGACACTGCTGCAGACGTCCCAAGGGAACGACCCCACCTCATTGTCTGCTGCCCTCGATGGCCCAGCGCCCTTCATCTATACCTCCAGATAAATAATATCCATAAAGAGAGAGAAAACATATAATTAGTACTGCCTCTATAATCACTGTCATATCCCAACTTATGATTCTAAATGCCTCTGTCATATTCTGTCAGTCATTAGCATATTACTCCATTCTATCTCTGTGCAAGGGGAGATGTGATTAGTCGGAAAGGTTAGTCACCTTTCATTACTTCTCCCTTGCAAAGATAATTTTGCCCATCAGGTGGCATACAGAAAGACTGCTAGTGTAGCATCTCCACAGCAATGTTTAGAAGGTCAGTGTCTCCTCGCCATATTATAAATTTCCATTTGCTATCTCGGAATTGTACAGGACAACACAAAGCTCAATATATAGTATCAACATTTTAAATATCTCAGTCGTATTTGCGAGAACTAATCTTTCTGTCTACTCTTAATGCTGAGTCTGTTATTGAAGGAAATTTTGGTTGGTATACCACTAAAAATTACATCAACAGCTCCATAAATTTACTTGCATGAACGTAAGAAACTCATAACCTTACATAACTAATTGACAATCTTCGTGGAATAATAATAAGTGCCGGCCAGAGTGGCCGAGCGGTTCTAGGTGCTACAGTCTGGAACCGCGCGACCGCTACGGTCGCTGGTCCGAATCCTGCCTCGGGCATGGATGTGTTTGATATCCTTAGGTTAGTTAGGTTTAAGTAGTTCTAAGTTCTAGGGGACTGATGACCTCAGAAGTTAAGTCCCATAGTGCTCAGAGCCATTTGTAAAGTCATTTAATAATAAGTTTCTTTAACTTTATCAGAACATGAAGTAGGTTTCTGTGTTATTATCATTGTATCAGTAGTAAACAAAGACATATTTTTCTTATTACTGACACAAGGAAATGTTCCAAAAATTCCTGCTAACAAAGTGTACGTAAAAACCACAAATGTTTGTCAACTGTTATACTAAGTTCCATTTTGCATTTCTAAAGTGTGCCCAAATTTATTAATAATTCCCCAGATGACGTAAGATCATTCTGATTGTGGTATAAGGGATCACCAGCCTACTGACAAACAAAAGGATTTGCTTATTCAGAACTTCATTGCCTTTATCCATGTAAAGCAAATCTGTATGGGAGCAATAATGCGTGTTCCATGTACAAAGGAAACAAGAAACGGTACAAGTAGAAGTATCAGTAAGTCTCTGCAGGATGGTAAAGTTAGATGCTTGCATCATGGTCCGACTCATTTGGCGATCGCTATGATGTAGAAATTTGATTTCCTACAGACAGTCCTTGAACTCGTCTAATGTCATTACTGCAGCGTCCAATCAGCATATGTTGCTGCCACCGGAGTAATTTTTGGAAACAAAATCGAACTATCTCTTCTGTGCTGTATGGTACATCCAGGCGTTGGTTCTGTTCCAGCATTTCATTGAAAAAATGTACTGGACTTCTGAGTCCTGATCCTTGAAACTCATATCCCATAATTACCTCATTTTTAACTCATGCTTGCTTTCGTTTTGTCCGGGAGTTGGGTAAAAACACCTCCTTAAAATCCCATTGAACATTTATGGGACGTAAACGAGAAGTCAGTTCGTGCACTGGAAACTTTTTGGCAATTATGGCGGCTATAGAGGCACTATGAATCAATATTTCTGCGGGGAACTTCCAACGACCTGTTCAGTCCATATCACATCGAGTTGCTGCCCTACGCTGGGCACAAGGAAATTCGACACCATATTAGGAATTATCCCAAAACTTTTGTCGCCTACATGTATGTGCAGTATAGAGTAGTATTGACCATGGGAGTGAATCATGAATGTCGAGGATTTATTTTTTTCTTTTAATTCTAAAACGCATGTAAAATTTATTTCTTTGGTAGTAAGTGGGTAGTGAAGCTGTGGTTCATCGCTTTCTGCTGCACACAGCAGGGGAAGCGAGTCACCGGACTCATGACAGGCAGGGTGGGGGAGGGGGGAGGGGGGGAGCCGGCCGTGGTGGCCAAGCGGTTAAAGGCGCTACAGTCTGGAACCGCTCGACCGCTACGGTCGCAGGTTCGAATCCTGCCTCGGGCATGGATGTGTGTGATGTTCTTAGGTTAGTTAGGTTTAATTAATTCTAAGTTCTAGGCGACTGATGACCTTATAAGTTAAGTCGCATAGTGCTCAGAGCCATTTGAACCATTTTTTGCAGGGGGGGGAACACAAATCTGTTCTAGCTCCTGAGGAGAAGGCCCTCAGCCTCTTCTCTGGGGTGAGGCGACACGAGTCTTTGACCAGTTTAGCGACACTCGAGGAGGATGATGAATGTGGGCTGAGAATTCAATGTCTGCCCTCAGATTTCGCCACAGAGACGGTTATAAATGTGGAGTTTCTCCGAAGGCTCTTGACCACCCGCACAATACTGTGTGCCTAGGAGACACAAGATGCTTCTGTAGGCAAGCGTTTGTATTGTGTCGTGGAGCCAACAGCGCAACGGTAGTAAACGTTGGTAAAGGAAATTTACATGAAGTTTTGGCAGGACAGCTTCGATTGATCCGTTGACAATCGCGATTTGCCTTTGATCGGTACTCACAATCTGCCAGAAAGTGGCGCTGAGCGTTCTGGAATAAACTTGTTAGAAGATTTCTGATTGGAAGGAAAAGGTACGCAGCCTTAGATTGGCTTAAACTGCAGTGTTTGGCTGGGCTCACACGTTAAACAGACAGGAGTCGAAGTTCTGCACTCTAGATTCGACATTCAGCAGTCGGCTTTAGTATTTTGGAGAGCAGATGGCTGCGCCATGCCAGAGTCCATCACCACCTGCGACCTTGCCTCACCTCATACCACACAACTGATGTAAGTTTCGCAGCGAAGTAGCGTTTGAATATCGTATAGTATTGTAGGTGCATATCTTCATATTAATTGTTCTTTCACCTTTACGGTGTTCTCATGACCAAGAGACTTCGTCATTGATATCGTTCTTTGGGGGTCTCATATTTCTAAACACTGACCTCCTTATGCAGTCATGGCCATCAGTTTAACGCGATTAAAATTCATTTAGCACGGGTGGACACGTCATTAGTATCTTGGTTTATTCTGTTATAGCATTTCCGTTTCCTTATTTCCCAGTGATCCATGATTATTACATGTTGATATGAATATCTGCACTTATTTTCTGCTAACGAGTTACGAGATCCAGTGTTTGTTCTGAGCGTTATTATTCGATTTCTCAGTCAATAAATGAACGTAACCTACAGCCCTTATTTCATTATCGTAGTTGATAACCACGCCCCTACTTAGTAATTTATTAACCTTTATCAGGGCATACAGCTCCAGCTCACATGTAAGGCCACCCTTCCTTCCATTTCCTTGTGCACAATTCATTTCTATACATCTAACTGCCGTGGAGGACTTGCACCTTGAGACGGGAAGTTTAGTCCATAACAGTGACTAATTTGATTGAATATAGCCTAACCGTAGTGGTATCTTTCAACACGATCTGATGTAAGGGAGCCAAAGTACTTAATCCCGTGTGGGATCCTTTGCATTTTCTATAACTCTTTATTGTGATATGAGATTTGCTAGCTATGAAAATAAAGTCATTGTATTGAACAGGCAGAATTTATTTCATAAACAACGTTGAAGTTCGAAGGATTGGGCATATATTATTCACAATATCATCCCAAATAATATATGTCATTTTACATTACCAATCATCACAATTGGATGGCAAGGTCCAGAGAGGAGCAAGAATATCTATAAGGTTATGACACGATTGTATCTTATTTACAGAAATCCGAAATTGTGTGGTATGCATGTAGTGATTGTACTGTAAGGAATTGATAGCAAATGAAGATAGCTCTCTTAGTGGGGCAGAGCGATTGTTGTGGAGGCAGCCGCTTCTATCCAAAAGAACAAATTATTGAGTCTAACTGTCTCTGGCATGCGGCTGCAGCAGTGCAGTCTTACTGTTAGCTATGCTACCTGGCATCGAACATAGTAGCTCAGGGCTGCCCTCTGTCACTGACGGTCGCATGACGGTGCCTTTGCCATCTTTCGATACCGAATTTTGCTTACTCGACATACCGAACCTACTTACTTATTTGCCTGCATAATTTCAGTTCAGAATTCAGAACCTGAATGAATTATTACACGTTGATATGAACATCTGCACTTATTTTCTCCTAATGAATTATGTGATCCATTGTATATCCTCCAAGCTGGGCTACAGGTTTTCGCGCTCCTGAAATTTTCCAACCAATCTCCCGCTTTGCCGCCAACATTGGACAATAGTATCATTAAGTCTCTCCTATTCCCTCCATCAGCTCTGTAAAAACTTCTGTTTCAATCAACTTCTTTAGCATCTCTGCTCAAAAAGTGGAGCTCAGGTCAGACATCACAACCCGCCTACGAATGGCAAGGCGTGTTGCTTCCACCAGCGCAGTCTCACCCCTGTGAGAAAGCAAAAGGAAAAAAAATGGTTTAGCTTTCGCTGGGAGAGTCACCCGCCATGCAATAACGGCACCGACGGTGGTGTATATTGATCAACTTTCTAAAGATGACATCAACATCCGGAGTCTATACTCATGCAAGCCAAGAATGGTGTTTCTCTGATATCCCAACACGCCACCCACGTGTTTTTCTCGTCCACCTGTGGGCGCCCTATGCTGTCCTCAGGCTGGGATGGTGGCAACAGTGTGCAGCTCGCATTTTTGACACTGTTGCTGCGTCATTTCTCATTGTCCTAGACTGGTAGGGACCGAGGTCCAGCTCCTGGCTATCTGCCCACATGAAGACCAGTCTGCCGCTTTTCACTGTTGTGATTCACCGTTCAGCTGTGAAAACGACACTGCTGCTTGCGTCCTGAGGGAACAACTATTGCGGCGGGCCGCGCTGCCTCATTCTCATCTTCCCCAAGCGACCCAACGTGCGCCTTTTATGGCAGTAGAGGAAGAGCAACGCACATAATTAAAACTGCCTCTGTAATCACTGCTATATCTGACCTTATGATTTTAAGTACCTCTGTCACACTCTATCTGTCATTGGCATATTACTCCATTCTATCTCTGATCAAGGGTGAGATAGGCCATCCGGAAAGGGCAGCCACCTCTCAACGTAAATATCGGATTTATAAAAAGTTATAAATTTGAAAAAAATTATTTTCATATTCCAATCAGTGATAAATAATTGAAATTATATGGGTGTTTTTTTGTAGCTTGATTTTAACAAAGTAATTTATGACAGCAGAGAAAATGAAAAGTGACATAGTAAATCTAAAATTCAATAGTATTAATGTGTGACAGTTATTAATTGTTGCAAAACAAAAACTTGAATATCCTGCAATACAGTAAATAATATAAAATCTGTCTAAAATAGCAAAATCAGTTGTAAATAATCTAAAAAAAATGTGTATAATAAGTTGATTGCTAGACTTTTATAAATAGATAGACTGAAGAGCCCACCAGAGAGTGGTCATAGTAATTTATAAGTGAGTCAGAGTCCATATATTGATATTATATTTGATTTTATATTATATTTGAAACTTTATCTTCCACATTCAAATTAAAAACAAAAAATCAATAAAGTAGCAACAAGAAGTGTTGGGTTATTACGAAATGAGAACTCAGGACCTGTTACTGTTGCATCAAAGATACGTATATATCATAAACATAAACAATTTATTATTATTAATCTAACAATATCCACGTAATAGATCATGCCCAGGACAGACCTTTAATCTTAAAACTATTTTAAAAATTAAAGCAATCAGGTCAAAACCAATAGTCCGCACATTTGTTGATTTTAAAATAGCATACGATTCTATAGATAGACAGTCTCCATGCGGTATTTTAGAAGAACCTGGCCTCGGCACCAAAACTTGAAAACTGATCGAACAAACACTGTCAGAAACCAAATCAAAAATTAAGTTCATAGACAAAATTTCCGGACGTTCTTAGTTAAAACAGGAGTAAGAGAAGGCGATTATTAAACATAGTTTTAGACAGAGTAATGAAAGAATGAGAAATGAAACTATGAAAAGTTTTGGAAGCCAATTGAACTAGAAAGAGATTGGCGTTTGCATATGACTTGGCGATTCAAACTGACAGTGAAGAAAAAGCTGTAAAGCAAATCGAGACCCTCAAAGAATGTGGAGAGAAGGTTTGCCTGCAAATCTCCTTTGAGAAGACTGAATTCGTGTGTTCCAATTAGACACTCCGAAACTTAAAACAAATTATGGTGAGATCAACAGAGTTAAACACTTTAAGTACCTTGATGAACTTGTTGAACCAACAGTACCTGAAAAAATAACAGAAAAAATAGATTGCAGAAAATCAAGAAAGCGTCTGGACTTGTTTCCAGTTTTTCGTGTAACAAAAAATCCCTGTCAAACGGCACTAAAATCAGACACTATAATGCAGTAATCAAACCGACAGTCACATATGCAGGTGAAACACTCTTACTGAATCGAAAACTAGATTTACAAGAAATTAGGAAAGTAGAGAGGAAGATTATTAGGAAAATTCTGGGACCACAATTTACGGAAGACGGATGCAGACTGAAAAGCATCGAGACAATAGAAAAAGTATCAAACATCGAAATTGACATCAGAAAGAGACGAATGAAGTTATATGGACACCTAGATTTCCTGGAAACAGACTAACTAAACGTCTATTGGACTACGTGACATCCCCTAAGGCATCAGTATCTTGGATAATTAAAGTTAAGAATGATTTGACAAAATAAAAAATTGACAAAACACACCATCAGACAGGGATACATTCAGAAGCAAAATTGGTGAGTGGAAGTTTATTCCAGAGATGGAACCAAAACCATACCGACCAAAGTGGACCGAAGAAAGAAAAAAGGCCATCAAGGAGAAATTGAAGAAATATTGGGAAAATAAGAATAACCCCAAGAAAGCCTGAAAATTACCCACTTGGGGACATTCGCTAATAATAATAATAATAATAATAATAATAATAATAATAATAATAGTAACAATATCCACTTCATCACTTGGATATGGTGATGTGTTTTCGTTATCTGGCCCTTTAAATTTCTTGATGCATTAATTTTCATGAAAATATCAAAGTTTTGTACTGTTTTGATGAAATTGGATATGTTAGAACACGTTGCTGTGAAACAAGTATCAGTCTTAAACAGCGATATTAATAATCATTGTTAGTAGGGGAACAGTGAACATTTTCCACACAGTCCGTACTTGTGTAGGAAACTGCAGTTCCCCCTAATTGACAAGTTGCAAACTGCATTTCCACCCTCCACTGCAGCAAAGTAGATAGACAACATGCTCCACAAGGAGCATGGCAGATAGGCAACATGCACTACAGGGTCAGATCCTTCATGTCCATCTTCAACTCTGTGAGACATAGTGTCAAGGCAAAAATACCTTTTCTCCTATACGAAAATGGCACTGTGACATAAAATAAAATAAATAAAATAAATAAATTAATTAATTAAGCAGCGAGTAAGCACCTGAAACTCCTGTGGCCTTGAGATATAAACTGGAAGTGGTTGATGTTAAAATAGTTGTTCTAATGGATCAATTACATGGAATGTTACAGCATCTCCTGGTTCTCCAACCTGCAAGTTCGACAGCACTTGCCCCTTTTCAGTCTGAGCATTTCTCTCTTGGCCTTACGTTCTCATGGTTGAGACTCTATAGTTGTAGATTCTATATCAACTTTCCAAAAGAGACGATTCAGTGTTTTTTGGTACAAAACTCTGTTTTCAACATAAAATTCACCGATTTTGACACACAATTCGATGGTTTTGGCCGAAAATTCAGTGGTTTCGAGACAAAATTCAATCCCATCTTTTCATTCTGCCTATACTTACTTTCTTGAAATTTCAAACATCTGTTTGCTTCGACATCAGAAATCCTACCTTCTTGACAGTCACACATGTTCCACACTCCCCACGTTGCTGCAGGAATGTGACAGGAAAATGTTCAATAATGGTGAACTGTTCGATGAAACTTGTAACACTACAATCAATATTGTTAATAACTTGTACTGATAAATCCTGCATAAAGTCAAGTGTATATTTTTTATTATGAAATTTCTTTGATCTTCTGTAAAGTAGTGGAAAGGTAGTGTGACATGTTTACTCTTCGCAAGTTTAGTTCTTTGTATTATTTGGAGGGAAGTGGTATTCAATTATTTATATTTGTGTTAACTTCTTAATATGTTTAAATAATGAGCTTTCTAAAAATGTTTGCTGGCAACTATGTAATAACTGGTTCATACATAGGGACTTTGTATTGTATTGTATAAAGAGAAACCCAAAGTATTTCGCAACGGAATTGAGTTGGAGCGCTACGAAAATGTGGATGTGGTGCTCAGTCTGGGAGGCAAGTGATGGTTGGTTGTTTGAGGTTAAAGGGACCAAACAGCAAGGTCATCAGTCCCTTGTTTCAAATAGACTCCATTCTGCTAACGGGACATCTCAGAAAAGTCAGAACAATAAAACGGAAAAAGGGGAAACGTAAAAGGGCAGTCACGTTGTCAATAGTAAAAACAAATGAGGGAAGTTGGCAAGAGAACGAACCCAACACTATGCTGAAGCAGCATAGGCAAGACCACCTGTGACTTAAAAGGTACAACTGCTATAATGCAGAAAGTACGTATGGGAATAGAAAAACTAACCAAGCCTTAAAAAGAAGGGGTAAAAACAGAGTAAAAGGGAAAGAAAAGAGGATCCCGGTCAGGGAGGTGAATCGGGAATCTCTGAACACTGCCTACAGTGGGAGACACCCAAACACTCACCGCCCTGCCCCAACACCAGAGGGAGATTAAAAACTTTAAAACTGAGAATAAAAACCACTCTCCCGGAGGAAACCTAGAACCAGAGAGACCATCCGGGAATCGTCAGCCAACATCAAAGGTAAAGTGTGGGGGAGTCTGTACTTAGCACGCAGAGCCAAAAGAAGGGGGCATTCAACCAAAATGTGGGCCACTGACTGGAAGGCTCCACAACCACATAGCGGGGGTGGCTCATCACGCAAAAGGAAACCATGGGTCAACCTGGTATGGCCAATGCGGAGACGACACAGTGTGGTCGAGTCCTTGCGGGAGAGGCGAAAGGAAGAACGCCATGGGCCTGGATTCACCTTAATGGCACGAAGTTTATTAGACAGTGGAGTAGCCTCCCAAGAATTGGCCCATGACTGTGCAAAGTGGGATTTGATGTGAAGCCGTAAATCCGCTGCAGGAGGGGTTACAGAAAACGGGGGGTAAGTAACTGCTCCCCCAGCCAAACGATCAGCGAGCTCATTACCTGGGATACCCACATGGCCCGGGATCCATAGGAAGTCAATGGAACAAGCAGCACGGTGAAGATCAGCGAGATGGTCATGGATGGCAGAGACCAAGGGATGGCGCGAAAAACACCGGTCAATAGCAAGAAGGCCACTCATCGAGTCAGTACATAACAAAACGCGGTTTTGTTGGGATTGTTTAATAAAGGTAAGGGCCCGGGAAATTGCCATCAATTCCGCAGTAAACACCCCACATGAGGGTGGCAGTAGATGATTTTCCGTTCCAACAAAGGACGTGAAGGCATACCCAACATGATCAGCAGATTTAGAGCCATCAGTGTAAAAAACAACAGCATCCCGAAACTCCCATAAAATTTGGCGGAAAAAGGAACGGAACACCACCGGGGGGATGGAATCTTTCGGACCACGGCGGAGATCCATCCGAATTCGAGGCCGAGGAACTAACCAAGGAGGGGTGGAGGGGAGGGAGCGAGGAAGACAGGACAAAGAAGGAAGCCGAAAATCACGGTTAAGAGACGCAAGGCGCACTCCAACCGGTAAACCCGCCCGAGGGTGGGAGTCAGGCGGGCGACGTCCATGGTCTGGGAATAGGATAGAATAGGAAGGATGGGCGGGAGAAGAACGGATAGTAAGGGCATAAGACACCAGAAGCTGGGACCGCCGAACAGAAAGGGGGGGGATCCCAGCTTCAACCAGGAGACTATCAACAGGGCTAGTAGGGAAGGCACCGGTGGCCAAACGGATACCACGATGGTGGACCGGATCCAGCACGTGCAGCGTGGAAGGAGCAGCTGAACCATAAACTTGACAACCATAGTCCAAACGTGACAGAACTAGAGCACGATAAAGACGGAGGAGGAGGGAACGGTCCGCACCCCAAGAGGAGTGGGCAAGGAAGCGAAGGACATTGAGTTTACGGAAACATCCTACCTTCAGGAGTCTGATATGGGGCAGCCAAGTGAGCTTGTTGTCGAAAAGAAGACCTAGGAAACGAAACTGTGGAACCACAGGCAATCTTTGTGCAGCGAGATAGAGCTCTGGATCAGGGTGGACCGTAGTACGGCGACAGAAGTGGACCACCCGCGATTTTAAAGGAGAGAATTGAAACCCGTGTGAGAGGGTCCATGCAGAGGCACGCCGTATAGCCACCTGGAGCTGCCGTTCTGCAGATGGCATCGAGGAGGAACTAACCCAAATGCAGAAATCATCCACATACAGGGCAGGGGCGACCAAGGGACCGACAGAGGCCACAAGTCCATCGATAGCAATGAGGAAAAGAAGGACACTCAAGACAGAACCCTGTGGGATGCCCGTCTCCTGGGTCCGTGGAGAACTAAAAGCAGTACCAACTCGAACTCTGAATGACCGATGGATCAGGAACTGGCGGATAAAAATCGGGAGTGGGCCCCGAAGACCCCACTGATGAAGGGTTAGTAAGATGTGATGGCGCCAGGCCGTGTCATAGGCCTTGCGAAGGTCAAAAAACACTGCAACCAAATGGCGGCGCTGGGAAAAAGCCTGCCGAACTGCGGATTCCAAGCGAAGTAAATGATCGATTGGAGATCGTCCCTCTCGAAAGCCACACTGGTAAGGGGACAATAGATCCCGAGATTCGAGGACCCAAGTGAGCCGACGGGCTACCAGCCGTTCAAGTAACTTACAAACAACATTGGTCAAACTAATTGGCCGATAGCTGCCAGCTGTCAACAGATAGGGGGTTCTGACCAGGCTTAAGGACAGGAACCACAATGCTATCCCTCCACTGAGAAGGGAAGTCACCCTGGAGCCAGATACGGTTAAACACCCGAAGAAGATGGTGCCGTTGTGGAGCACTGAGATGTTGAAGCAGCTGGTTATGAATGGAATCTGGGCCAGGGGCCGTATCGTGAGAAGAAGATAGAGCAGAAAGAAATTCCCATTCAGTGAAAGGTTCGTTGTAAGATTCTGACTCACAAGTGGTGAAACATAAGGTGACAGCTTCAGCCTGCTGTTTTTGATGAAGGAAAGCAGCTGGATAGGAGGTCGACGCAGATGCCACTGCAAAATGGGTCGCTAGATGTTCTGCGAGAACTAATGGGTCCGTACAAATGCCATCTGGGAGGTGAAGGCCTGGGAGGGTGGACTGCCGATGGCAACCTTGGAGAGAGCGAAGTGTAGCCCATACCCGTGACAGAGGGACAGTGGAACCAAGGGAAGAAACGAATCGTTCCCAACATATCCGCTTGCTCTGTTTGATTAAATAACGGGCCTTAGCGCGAAGGCGCTTAAAGGTAGAAAGGCTGGCTACAGATGGGTGCCTCTTAAAGTGTTGCAAAGCTCGACGGCGATCACGGATGGCAATGGCAATGGCCGTACTCCACCACGGGACTTGCCGACGACGAAATTGTCCAGATGAGTGCGGGACAGCAAGGTTAGCAGCGCGAACGATCGCGTCAGACACGTCACGTAGGACGTCATCAATACAACCCGACAAAGAGGGAGAAAACTCGACCTGTGCAGTATATAGAGGCCAATCGGCGCGGTGGAAAGACCAACGAGGTAACCTCTCCATCGGGGAGCGGGAAGGGAGCGTGATAATCAACGGGAAATGGTCACTATCACAAAGGTCGTCGTGTGGCGACCAGTGTAATGAAGGGAGGAGAGAGGGAGAAGGAAGAGAAAGATCAATGGCAGAAAAGGTACCATGACCAGCACTGAAATGAGTAGGGGAGCCATCATTAAGAAGGCACAGGTCGTGGTCTGCAATAAATTGGTCTATAAGAAGACCTCGTCTAGATGGAAAGGCACTGCCCCACAAAGGATGATGAGCATTAAAATCCCCAAGGAGGAGGAAGGGAGGAGGAAGTTGCTGAAGAAGGGTGGTTAAGGCAGCAGGTGTAAGAGTCCTGTCAGGAGGGAGATAAAGATTGCATACTGTGACTGCAGAGTCCAAGTGGACCCTAACAGCAACTGCTTCCAATGTAGTTTGGAGAGGAATCCACGTGCTAGCAATGTCTGTACGGACCAACGTACAAACGCCACCAGAAGCCCGCAATGGTCCGACCCGATTTCGACAGAAAACACGGAACCCACGGAGGGTCGGTGAGTGAGCATCAGTAAAATGAGATTCCTGGAGAACCACACAAGCTGCTGAGTAGGACGAAAGAAGGGATTTCAATTCCGGAAGGTGACGATAGTAGCCATTACAATTCCATTGGAGAACCACAGAACGATGGTTTAAATGAGGGCTGAACACGCTAAATCCAGTCATACCGCCGGGTCCCCACCCGTCACCGACAAGGAGAGGGCGACATCCATAAACGACAGGTCAGAATCCGGTTGTGAAGTCGGGGAAGGGACCTCCGGTGACACCAGAGGCTCTTTGTCCCGGGACTTATGTTTCTTCTTCTTTTCAGGCTGAGATCGAGGAGGGCTGTGTGGCATAATGGAGCCAGCTGCAGCAAGATCAGGAACAGAAAGAGACCGGGCGACCTGGGGGCCGATAGACCGCGGCTCTCGCGGTCGCCGCGCTGCAGCAGACCTTTGACCTGGAAGGTGCCGGGAAGGGGCAATTGACTTTCAAAAATCCCTACAATAAAATGGCCCTCACTAACATTAACCTATATGTTTCACAAATCGCTTACGTCACAAAAATCTTGGTTACTCGAACTACTGCAATATAGCGAACGCTACTACTGCCAGCTAAATAAAAGATTCAACTACCGAAGGCACTAACTACTGATATGCATAGTTAGCAAATGAATGATTTTGATAGAGAACAAACAATGTATTTACCTTATTAGTGTTCAAAAGTCATAATATATATATAAGTTCATGACATCCAGTCTTACAAATGTCCAAACTCCGCCATCTCTCTCCCCACATCCACCACTGCTGGCGGCTCACCTCCAACTGCGCAACGCTACGCGCTGTTAACAGCCAACTGCCCAACGCTACAATGGCAGACAACAATGTAAACTAGCCACGGACTGCACACAGCACAGCCAGTGATTTTCATACAGAGCGCTACGTGGCGTTACCAATAAGAAAACCTAAACAGCCTACTTACAAGTGGCTACTACGTGACGTTTCTCCCCATACACCACTAATTTATAGCAAAATTGTAACAAACTATCTCTTCTTTACAACAGCATATTAAACGAAACTGTAGTATTGCTCCATGCGTTGATGTGTTACAGCAAAACTGTAGCAAGACTGTGTGAAAATACAACTGTTGCATTCCTATAAGTTTGCATATATATGTCTACACTATCAGAACATTGCATTTACGTTGGCATGTCTGCACTATCATGATGTCACATTCCTAGAAATCGTAAGCTTCACCAGTTGTCCGATTCACCGTCGTGTTACAGCAAAATTGTAACAAATTAACCACAAATTACAACTGTTACATGAAACTGTAATACGTTAATCCGTAAATCATTATGTTGTCGCAAAATTGTAGCAAAATCCTGCGTACACCGCTACTGTAACAAAATACTCCAATATATCGTCATGTTATAACAAAATGCTCCATACATCGCAATATTACAGTAAAGGTCTAACAAATTACCTGATGCATGACTATTTCATAGTCATGTTGCAGCGAAATGCTCCAGCATGTTGCAGCAAAATTGTTACAAATTGCGTCATATTTTCATCAGCAAAATTGTAACAATTTTTTTAATCATACATCGCGATGGTAACAAACTAGTCAATGCATCATCATGTTACAGCAAAACTGTAGCAAATTGCTCAATATACTACTTCTGCAATTTCTGTCACACTGTTTTCATGGACACTGTTCTCTAGATGCACATGGAAGATTGGTCACAGTCTTCTTTAACCCTTTGCTGTGCCTTAAGTTACTATTTCCCTTTTACATTTAACAGATGAAGTTTCTCCATGAGTCACGTATGTTGCTGTAACATGTGACGCAGTATCACTATAGACCTCTAGTAGATTTGTGACAACTGTCTACTGTTTGCTCTTGTTCAAAGTCTGTTAAATTTTACGGCTTATTATTAGCAGCATAATGGCAGCAGATGACCTGAGAGCTACAGGTGATCGCAGGACCAAATCTGTACCCAACGCATGAAGAAATTACGTTCTAGAGAAGAAATTTATTCACATTGCTTATTACTTCACCCAGCCCATTCCATTTGTGAGTTAAATGAAGGAGAAATTATCGACCGTACTCACTCTTATCTTGTGACCCATACAAGAGATATTTGATGATGACACAGTCTTCCTTAAACACTGGTCCTCTAAATTTAGTCAGCAGGTTTTCACAAGAACTATATTGCCTTTCTTCCAAGGAATATCATTTAAGCTGCCTGAGAATTTCTGTTACGCTTTCTTAAGGGGCT
This sequence comes from Schistocerca piceifrons, assembly GCF_021461385.2. Lineage (NCBI taxonomy): Eukaryota > Metazoa > Arthropoda > Insecta > Orthoptera > Acrididae > Schistocerca > Schistocerca piceifrons. The sequence goes on along the minus strand of NC_060142.1, from coordinate 395,239,094 downwards.
GTATCGATCTGTTAAGATCGTAGTAGTGTGTCTTAATTTCGATGTCTGTTGTTACGCCTTATTGATAAGGACTCCAAACACTGGAACAATAATCCAGAAATGGTGGCACTAGCGTCTTCTATGCCATTTCCTTTACAGATGTAGTGCTTTTTCTCAGAAAACTTCCATTCTCCTCTTCTAATAGTGATTTTATGTGATAGTTCCATTTAATGGTATCTCTAAATACTTTTATGATATTCACTGGTAATCATATACACTCCTGGAAATGGAAAAAAGAACACATTGACACCGGTGTGTCAGACCCACCATACTTGCTCCGGACACTGCGAGAGGGCTGTACAAGCAATGATCACACGCACGGCACAGCGGACACACCAGGAACCGCGGTGTTGGCCGTCGAATGGCGCTAGCTGCGCAGCATTTGTGCACCGCCGCCGTCAGTGTCAGCCAGTTTGCCATGGCATACGGAGCTCCATCGCAGTCTTTAACACTGGTAGCATGCCGCGACAGTGTGGACGTGAACCGTATGTGCAGTTGACGGACTTTGAGCGAGGGCGTATAGTGGGCATGCGGGAGGCCGGGTGGACGTACCGCCGAATTGCTCAACACGTGGGGCGTGAGGTCTCCACAGTACATCGATGTTGTCGCCAGTGGTCGGCGGAAGGTGCACGTGCCCGTCGACCTGGGACCGGACCGCAGCGACGCACGGATGCACGCCAAGACCGTAGGATCCTACGCAGTGCCGTAGGGGACCGCACCGCCACTTCCCAGCAAATTAGGGACACTGTTGCTCCTGGGGTATCGGCGAGGACCATTCGCAACCGTCTCCATGAAGCTGGGCTACGGTCCCGCACACCGTTAGGCCGTCTTCCGCTCACGCCCCAACATCGTGCAGCCCGCCTCCAGTGGTGTCGCGACAGGCGTGAATGGAGGGACGAATGGAGACGTGTCGTCTTCAGCGATGAGAGTCGCTTCTGCCTTGGTGCCAATGATGGTCGTATGCGTGTTTGGCGCCGTGCAGGTGAGCGCCACAATCAGGACCGCATACGACCGAGGCACACAGGGCCAACACCCGGCATCATGGTGTGGGGAGCGATCTCCTACACTGGCCGTACACCACTGGTGATCGTCGAGGGGACACTGAATAGTGCACGGTACATCCAAACCGTCATCGAACCCATCGTTCTACCATTCCTAGACCGGCAAGGGAACTTGCTGTTCCAACAGGACAATGCACGTCCGCATGTATCCCGTGCCACCCAACGTGCTCTAGAAGGTGTAAGTCAACTACCCTGGCCAGCAAGATCTCCGGATCTGTCCCCCATTGAGCATGTTTGGGACTGGATGAAGCGTCGTCTCACGCGGTCTGCACGTCCAGCACGAATGCTGGTCCAACTGAGGCGCCAGGTGGAAATGGTATGGCAAGCCGTTCCACAGGACTACATCTAGCATCTCTACGATCGTCTCCATGGGAGAATAGCAGCCTGCATTGCTGCGAAAGGTGGATATACACTGTACTAGTGCCGACATTGTGCATGCTCTGTTGCCTGTGTCTACGTGCCTGTGGTTCTGTCAGTGTGATCATGTGATGTATCTGACCCCAGGAATGTGTCAATAAAGTTTCCCCTTCCTGGGACAATGAATTCACGGTGTTCTTATTTCAATTTCCAGGAGTGTAGTTACATATTATCGGGTTCTTTCTCTATGTTATATCCATTATCGAGCTTTAGTCTCAGTTTTCTGCAATTTCTTTTAAATGTCCAATAATGATACCTTCGTTTACTTGTTAGCACTGTCACTGAACAATCATAGTGCTGCTGACCGTATCTCCTAAATAGTTTATGTACATTGAAATATGTTTTATTCGCTGCCCAGTTTCACACATAGTGTTTTATTAGTTAAATATTCATCGACCCTAAGACTTAAAATGTTTCAAATAAAAATGATTAGTTACAATTAGGATGCTTTTAGGATTCCTCAGACTCCTTCTTTACGCGTAACACAAAATGACATTGACATTTGGATGTTTTGGACCACATCATAAGGTTTTTTTCAGCTTTATGTAAGAATTACCCGCTCAAGTTCCCATTCGGCAGGCGTGTATGAAACCACTTTCATGTCGATAATGGCAGTATACGATAATAATTAGCTGTTAATGAGTGGCACCTCTTCACTTCTTCGGCAACTTCTTTCCTCATACAGAAGCCTCCATCAGCAGTTTTCGCCCACATGGAACAACATTGTGACTTCTGATATTTAACATCACTGATCGCTCTAGTGTTCTGACCTTGAGGGTTCGCCATCAACCTGCAATCTAATAATTAATTAGCTCCACGTCTTCTTTGATGCTTTTCAAAGTGCTCTGATATTCGTCTTCCCTGAGTAAGGTTTATAATTACTGTTATTGACTCTATACAGATAAGCAACATTAACAATGTACTACAAGCCATATGCTTCTATGCGACGAAACCTATAGGATGTATGCTGTGATGTGTTCTAGAATGCGCCCACTGGTGTTATAAGAATACATCTAGGAGCTGAAACGTCATTTGGAAAAACTAAAACCGAAAGAATAACTTCACTTAATGACCATTCGTCTGCTAAAGTGGGAAGTTCAGCTGTAACCTACTTGAACTCCATAACACTGACTGACACTATTTACAATTCTGCACTCATCTTATTGACTTCTTGAAGTGCCCAGATAAGCGTATTTTCTTCCTAGAGAACATCTGAACCATAATATTTCACTGTCGCATCTGGCATACTTGCAAGCAGCTTGGACAGACAGCTTTCGTTCGTTGTAATTTATATGAAGAATCGGTTAATACCGAAATGCTGGACCAGACACTAGATCGATTTCTGCTTGTCAAATTGTTTGACAAGAGCAGCTGGAATGGATAATTTTCGCTAATGTGACGTAATGATAAGGTTCGGACTGACATTTCAAAGAGCCAGTAGCTTCTGCTTATTTTCCCTGTACAGCAGTGTACCGCCGATGCGAAAACACAGCGACAGTCTGTTATAAAGCCAGGGCACTGTGCTCACACTGCAAATATTCTTCCAATATTCGTGCCACATGCTGGTGAATTTATGATTGTGTTGGTTCATTGGTAGGTTGGAGGGTTAAGGGATTAAGCAGCGAGATCATCAGTTCCATGTAGAGGTGGGATGTAAATGATAGCTACGTATCTGGATGGTATATTAAACGCTAAAGCTGTGTAGAAGCCGTATTTCGTTCACTAGGAAGCGGAATTAGTCATCTCTAGGATCCTGTGTGGTAATGCAGTGCTCTGCAAATGCTCCATACGTGTTTTTTTTTTTTATGGAGGAGCTTGCAATGGTGGAAAGACTAATTGGCAAGCTAATGTCATTACATGTAGATACAAGACATTCTAAGGTTGTAAATAATCGAAAGATCACAACATAACCTGAAATAATTACAACATGTAGTTAGTTAGCTATTATATCTTACTATATAGCAGCAAGCAGCTTTTCCACATTACTATTCATGGTTAGAAGGTGGTGTTTCACTGACCTTTAATGCAATACCATCCAATCGGAGTAACGAAAGAATGGATGTTTAATCGACGTATTGTAACTAAACACGACGCTACATTAATACACCACACTTCTAGTCACATCTTCTAAAAATTTGTATGTGCTTACTACCCAAATGAAAGTAATCTCTACTACATATCAGGGTCTAAAGTGCTGTATGCCTTCGCGTTCAGGTTGAACTCCATCTCTACTGACATAATTTCAGAGTCTGTCCAGGCGGCCTGGAGGAAAGTCCTCATTTGAGTGATCGTTTGGGTCCGCGGAATGGCGCGGCGGTGTACCCAGGGCAGCGCAATTGCCGGCGATCGGATCTTCCATACAGCGGCCCCACAAATACACAGTGAAATCGAGCTCCAACGGCATAATTTCGGAGGTTGTGTGAGGGATATTTTCTATTTCGTCATAAGGGGCGCACTACAGAGTAACAATTTAAATGCGATTTAATCACTTTGATATCGTAATCATCAGTGTTTCTGTAGGAAAGTCAGCAATATGAAAGCATCAAAATATACTGGGTGGCTATAATTAAAGTAACTGTATTCCGAGTGCTGCAGTAAGGGCTGAACACAGCGCAGGATACTGAAACATCGTAGGTATGTTTATTAATTAGTACACTCGCATAGTATGCTGAAAAACAGTAGCTCCATTCTCTGTCACTAGGTGGAAATATTGGGCTGTAAGCAGTCGGGATGTGAAATACACTACTGGCCATTAAAATTGCTACACTACGAAGATGACGTGCTACAGACGCGAAATTTAACCGACATGAAGAAGATGCTGTGATATGCAAATGACTAGCTTTTCAGAGCATTCACACAAGGTTGGCGCTGGTGGCGACACCTACAACGTGCTGACACGAGGAAAGTTTCCAACCGATTTCTCATTCACAAATAGCAGTTGACCTGCGTTGCCTGGTGAAACGTTGTTGTGATGCATCGTGTAAGGAGGAGAAATACGTACCATCACGTTTCCGACTTTGATAAAGGTAGGATTGTAGCCTATCGCGATTGCGGTTTATCGTATCGCGACATCGCTGCCCGCGTTGCTCGAGATCCAATGACTGTTAGCAGAATATGGAATCGCTGGGTTCAGGAGGGTAATACGGACCGCCGTGCTGGATCCCAACGGCCTCGTATCACTAACAGTCGAGATGACAGGCATCTTATCTGTAACGGATCGTGCAGCCACGTCTCGATCCCTGAGTCAACAGATGGGGACGTTTGCAAGACAACAACCATCTGCACGAACAGCTCGACGACGTTTGCAGCGGCATAGACTATCAGCTCGGAGACCATGGCTGCGGTTACTCTTGACGCTGCATCACAGACAGGAGCGTCTGCGATGGTGTACTGAACGACGAACCCGGGTGCACGAATGGCAAAACGTCATTTTTTCGGATGAATCCAGGTTCTGTTTACAGCATCATGATGGTCGTATCCGTGTTTGGCGACATCGCGGTGAACGCTCATTGGAAGCGTGTATTCGTCATCGCCATACTGGCGTATCACGAAGCGTGATGGTATGGGGTGCCATTGGTTACACGTCTCGGTCACCTCTTGTTCGCATTGACGGCACTTTGAACAGTGGACGTTGCATTTCCGATGTGTTACGACCCGTGGCTCTACCCTTCATTCGATCCCTGCGAAACCCCACATTTCAGCAGGATAATGCACGACCGCATGTTGCATGCCCTGTACGGGCCTTTTTGGATACATGAAATGTTCGATTGCTGCCCTGGCCAGCACATTCTCCAGATCTCTCACCAATTGAAAACGTCTGGTTTATGGTGGACGAGCAACTGACTCGTCACAATACGCCAGTCACTACTCTTGATGAACTGTGGTGTCGTGTTGAAGCTGCATCGGCAGCTGTACCTGCACACGCCATCCAAGGTCTGTTTGACTCAATGCCCAAGCGTATCAAGGCCGTTATTACGGCCAGAGGTGGTTGTTCTGGGTACTGATTTCTCAGGATCTATGCACCCAAATTGCGTGAAAATGTAATGTCAGTTCTAGTATAATACATTTGTCCAATGAATACCCGTTTATCATCTGCATTTCTTCTTGGTGTAGCAATTTTAATGGCCAGTAGTGTATTACCTGTTTTGACATGGTATGCTGTTTGTCGCATGGCGACGAGCGTTAGTTTCTTTTGTATAGTGACTGTTGTTGTAAGGGGTTGAAATGACTGACGTTTTGCGTACGAAACGCAATGGTTACTGAGAACGAAGATCGCGAACTGCTGGTACAGTCGTTTTATTAGAACGGCAGCAATACCAGCGTTGCATTGAGTGAATATCGTTGACAGAAACAGCTGCGAAGAGACACTGTGTCAATAAACGGGCTCAATAATATGATCAAGAAATTTAAAGAAACAGGGGACTTACGTGGTTCAATTGTTGATAAAGATGCTGTAGCTGACCGTGCAGCAGATACCTCATATTCCGCAGCCACTGCTTGAGCTGCGTCACGCGAATTCTCTCCCCCCATGTCAACAGTTCCAAACATTTTACAGTGCATTTTACACTGGTATCCCAACAAGATTCAGAAGGTACACCAAATGAAGCCCCAAGACAGACCACAAAGCTGTGACTTTGCCCTTCCTTTTTGCCATGCATAGAAATAGATGTCATGTAACTGGGGAATATTCCTTGGACGGATTAGGTAAATTTTATTCTGCATGGTACCGTGAATGCAATTAACTATCGCATATGTTGTGCAGAAACATCCACTGCACTAAGCTTAAGTGACTCTATGGAGTGGTTTCACAGGCTGCTAAATTTTTGGCCCATTTTTCTTCAAGGAAATGACACCTCGTGGGTCTATTAGGTGTACAGCTTTGCAAGAATGCAACCATGTCCACAACACTATTTTCGTGTGAGACGAGGTAACACCACACGTCGCTTGCTTGCTTCGAGAAATCTTTCGTAGTGACCATGTCATCCCCAGGCAATTTCAAGATGTGTGGTCTTCCAGATTCCTTGATCAAAATCACGTCTGGTTGTGGGAATATCTGAAAGACTGTGTCTATCAGGAATGTATCCGAATTCCTTCTGATTTGAAGGATAGCATATATATCGCTCTGATTACACCAGATATGCTGCGAGCAACTGTCGACCATGCTGTGTTACGGTGCAGCATGTTGCTAAGTCGCGAGACCAAATTGAACACATGTTGTTACTTGTGACCAAATCCTAATACGCGTGCCAGAACCGTCATTATCATACGTACAATAGTTCCTTCCATTTTCCTGCACGCACAACATATTCTGAGAGTTCACAGCGGCATATTTTCACCTGATGGCAGAAAGTTAATTTTTTTTAAGCGTACTACACGAGCGCACCAGTTAATGAAAATACCTAAGATGTTTCAGCGTCCTGCGATGAATACAGCCCGCACTGCAGGACTCTGAACACAGTCAGTTTAATTATAACCAGCCAGTGCAACTCAATACGAATTGGAAAACTGAACTTCTGGTGGAGGGCATTTATTGCAGGAAGAAAATCGTCTGCGTTATTGTCTGACCTGATCTGCTGGTGCACCTGATACGCCCGCTAAACCCGCAGGGTAGAACAGGTAATTAGGATTGTGGAAATGTCCAAATAGGTTGGGATCAGTTTCGCCTTCTAATTGTAATTTAATAACACTTTTACAACCAAAGCGGCACATAGCCGGATCTTTACCGAATGCAACTCTTTCACGGCTGAAGGACTCCAAGCAAGAAATCTTATTAAATCAACAAGATAAAAATCCAATTACGATAGCAATGAATAATTAAAAAAAACAAACATCACAGCAAAGTAGATAGAACAAAATATGCAATGCAAGTGGCTGAAGGCCATAATTTAGTTTCAAAATTTTAGAATAAATTACCATAGACTTTTAAAGGCAGAAGGCCACAATGTTTAAAAGCAAGGAATCTTAAAAAGCAACAAGATAAAAACGCAATTACAGAGGCAAATAAAATAAAAACAAAAAACGTATCATGCTAAGTGGAAAGCCTCAAGGCAAAGGCGATAGAACGAACATATGCAAGGTGCAATACCAATGGCTGAAGGCCACAATTAAGCTACAAAATTTTAAGATATATCCATAATTTTTTAAAGGCAGAAGGCCGCAATGTTTAAGCTTGAAAGATAAATTTAATAATTAATTTTGCAAAATTTTAAGAAAAAAAGAAAAAATAACCATAATCCTTAAATTTTAAGTAGCTGAAAACAGATAATTAAATACCGGTGGGACTCAGAAGCCTCCAAGTTCATTTAGGCGAGACAGGTGGTGAGCCTAACTACACTTGATCCGTCAGAACCCAACCAGGAGACAGCCACGGACCGACCGACCGACACAACGACTTGCTTCCCATCAATCAGTACATGAGAACTCGAACACAAAAGTTACGAACGTGATTATCCGTAATGAAATATGTATCGAACCACACAACATGAATGGACGTGTCTTGGGTGGTTGAAACCACTACCCAACTTTGACGTCCTGGGTCGGTGAACCACGGAGCTCATAGCGATCGGACAGCTCCACACACGCTCCGACACTGCGCAGGGACCGGTAGCGGACCCAGCCGACTGCACCGCGCGGAGATGACTTCCCTGGCCCGCAGCAACCGACCGACTCCCTGCTGGTCCGTCCGCGACTGCTGCTCCGCCGCGACTGAACTGCTGGTGCACCTACCACTTACTTGAAGGCACACGGCGGCCGAAATACACTGGCTCGGACCCAACCATGCAGAGGAAACACGCCCACTGGCTAAACGACATCCCTGCACCAGGAAAGGACCGACCCAAGTTCCTCAAGATGGTAACTGAAGGGGCCCAGAAGCCCTCGGAGAATCAGTTACACGTCGACCGATGAGACGACCGACCTTTCATAGGCAGTACGCCAACAATGTTTAAAACAGTCGTCAGTGAAACTAACGCCAACTAAACACACAACCTGACAAACACTTGCACGAAGACCTGAACGATACGCAACAGTAACTAAGCACACATCGAAGACAAATCGGGAGTCGATGCACATATACACACAGCCGACTCACGAACGATACGCGAGCCAAAACGCGTCGTCCGGTAGGACGACCGACCGCCGATCCACCAAGACCGCGGCCCGGCTCAAGTGATGCGTGGCAGCAATGGTCGGGCGAGCCATGTCGACGTAGACCTCACTGCTGCTCCAACCCGACTGCACTAGTGCCGCATTGCAACTCCCCGACTGGCAGGTCCGGACTGCACTCCACACGCGTTCCAACTGACAGGCAGCCCAAACTCGCAATCCCAATTCTCTCACGACAGACAACGGCCGGGAAGTAATAGCAGTCGAGACAGATGTGAATTTAGAGGATTTGTTCAAGATATTTGTGTGTCATTATTGACAACCTAGCACCTAACTTGAAAGCACGATACGAAACAGTCATTTTAGATGAATCATTTGGGTTTTTATGGACTCAAAGATGACTGATAATCAGGTCGCTGAGACATAAAAGTTATTTATCAATGACTACAATAATGATGTCACAACAGGTCTAGAAACAGTAATGAAATATTTGAAAGCAATTAATACTTCAGATTTTTGAATACTTTACGTTGAAAACATTAGACCTCTTGAATAAGAAGCACGAGCTTAAAATTTCAAACTTATTTCCGAATGTATGTGTCGGTATTCGCGTCTTTTCCGCTCTTCCACTGACTATATCTGAAGGAGAAAATTCATTCAGCACTCTGGATAATGATCAGAATGTCTCAAATCAACTATGAATCAACATCATCTCACAGATTTGGGGGCCTTGGCGACTGAATATACCGTAATTTGGCAACTGGTGCTATGATTGAAACATTTGTTGAACGAAAGGCTCCCAAAGCGATTTTTACATGTATAGGCCAGTAGGTTATGTTATGCTACTGATTGCACGACTAATAGTGGTTTACGAGTTCATATGAGCGCGCTGATGTGTGTCTACTAAAATGCGTAGCCACGCCTTTGTCGAGCGGGGATAGAACACACTATATAACAGCGTTACAGGCACCAGACATTTCGTCAATATTCAAATCAATATAATACAAAGCCTTTTGTTTTAAAGTGAACTGAAAGTAGCTAAGACCAATTTAAAAAATAAATATAAATGAAGTGAACATATATTTTACAATAATTCGCTATCGAGCAACATCTGAAGTCGAACTTGCAAGTTAGTCAGTCGTATCAGTTCTCTCTCTTACTATGTAAATCTCGGTCAAGCTGTTGTTCAATTGCCGGCCGTGGTGGCCAAGCGGGTAAAGGCGCTACAGTCTGGAACCGCGCGACCGCTACGGTCGCAGGTTCGAATCCTGTCTCGGGCATGGATGTGTGTGATGTCCTTAGGTTAGTTAGGTTTAAGTAGTTCTAGGTTCTGGGGGACTGATGACCTTATAAGTTAAGTCCCATAGTGCTCAGAGCCATTTGAACCATTTTGTTGTTCAATTCCCTAGCTGTCGCGATCTTCGGTTCCGGATAACTGTCTTCATCACTACTTTTCAAATCAATTCTTTCAGTCTCCTACTCCATGAAAACGTCATGGTGCTAGCATTCTTTTGTGGCATACTTGTACTGTACACCCTCATTTACGATTCATCTTATTGGTGTGTCAGTTGCTTCAAAGCCGCAGTGGGAAACTGGAGGCACGATTTACGATTATTTCATGTCTTCGTACATTACAAACGATTCTGATTTTAGTAGAACATTATACAAGGTGTATCATAACTATTTCTAGTTTTCTGAAATAATAGAGGGGATGAAAGTAAACGTTTTCTCAACAAAGCAATGTAATGTAGTGCATCTTTTCTTAATGTCTACTGGTATGAAGAAAACTGTATATTGTAATAAAAATGTTGGAAGGACTTCATTGCAAAACGAGTGAGAAATTTGGAGCACGATCTTAGCAAAGGCACATCTCGCAAGTGTGCTACAAACTGTCTTCTTTCTACGAAATTAGTATAAATATATATAATAAAATTGCAAATATATTTAGAAATGTTATTAATTTTTTTAAGGACTGTATTTGTTTTCTGTTCAGAGAAGTATCTTTGGATTCTGGTCTTAACTGTTTTCTTAAATTCATACTCCGCCAACCTCAACTGTCACTGTTCAATTATAGACTGCGCAGCTGTTTTGATAAATATATTACGGTTAGTGTAACGGAATATTTATTGTTAATGGGGTCCTGCACCATATCGCTACCCACACAACCCAGTTCCCTACTGCCACAGCAGAATTGTGTTTTCTGCTGGATTTTAGAACAGAACAGTTGACAAAACATTGTCTCCCGAAAGTATATATCCATATTAAAGTTATATTTTACTTTGTATTAAGCAGATAGTGTTTTAACGGAAGATTACGGTTTTATGTCCTGTCATCGGCGAGGTCACATACAGGACAGAATTAACTAGTCCCCACTTCTGTCTTGCCGATATGAGCATCGTTGCTATCTGATCGCACCCGCACGAGCCTCACTACTGCACTACAGTTACGCACTGCTTGTACTCATCAATTAACTGCTGGTCCCCGTTGTCTCTATACCATAATATCGAGAAGTTTGCTACTGGAACGTACCACGCACTTCGTGCAGTATCACATGCAACTGTGTTAAGGAGTGGCAAGTTGTTTCAAGTGACAATTTATTCTAGGAATGACAGTGGTGCTCACCGGAGGTCGCTGTATGGTGAGTGAAAAGAGCGCTCTTTTTCAGTTGGGGCAGCGTCGATATTTCCTCTAGATCGCTCAGATCCCTTATTCAAATGCAATGGTCGTGGAAGATTTGCGTCTTGGTAGGAGACTACAACTATTGGAGCGCCGTTAATAACACGTAAATGAAATCAGAGCAAGATGAGTGAAAATACGATATTCGCACCTCTATATTGCCAATATGAGACGATAGCATCAGTATCATTTAATTATAGCTTGTTTAAGGAAAAAAAGATGTATAAAAAACCAGATGAGGGAGAAGTGCCCACTGATTGCCCAAGAACAAAAACATTCAGTAAAAACTTAAGTACACAAGTTTATGGAATTGCATTTAACAGCAAAGTTCACAATCATGAGACTAGGAGCAGGTCTGGTTTCTACGGAGAAGTTCATAGCAAGACCACTTATCAGAAAAGTATGCTCGATAAGCCTAACATAATCTATAATGGATTGCCTGCGGCAATACTCTCAAAAACCGATATATTTGAGAAAGAATTGAAAAAGATACTAATTTCTATTAGTTTTTGTGTAAATGAGGAATATTGCGTATTCCAAATACAGAAGATGTCGACCGCTACTTTTCTCTTTTCATTGGTTCAGGCCAGGTCCGGATAGGGGGGGGGAAGATGCAAACCGGGGGTTTCTGCCCTGGGCGGAAATTTCAGGGGGCGCCAAATTAATATTCTTGGAGCACCTTGTTTCACAGAGCTCCTAGCATCCACAGCACGTTGGTCTATAAATTGTTCGTATGATTTTGAAACGCATCCCTGTTGGTTTTTGAACATTTTAATACGTTCTAAAGTGATATATGAAAGAATCAGAAGTTGATTTTTGAATGAGTGCGTAGTCTACGTGATGTCTGTGCCAGAGGAATCCCAGTCGCATCTGTTTGTTTATGTTGTTGATTGGATTTGTGAATGAACGATAAGCGTTGTTATAATTATTAGCAAAATACATAGATTCAGACTACCAGAGAGGAAATAAATGACTAACAGAAATAACAGGTAAGAAATATTACATATTATCTTATCAATGTATCCTAGGAAACGAAATTTTGACAGAACATTTTTGTCAGATCGCTACACTACTAAGGGCCACTTGTACAGGCCACGCTTAGCAGCCGCTTAATACTGTTCTCGGAACAGCGTCGAAAATGCATTGTAGAACACGTAATAACGTCTAACCGGGGAATAAGCGCGGGATAACTAAACTGGCGATTCTGGCAGGGTTAGTAAGGCTGACAGGAGAATAAGTTTTGACAATGACAGGAATAGCTGTAAAATTACTGATGACAAGATTGATTGTTAGAATGACGAAGGAGAAGAAATGGGGATATCACGCAAGTTATATCGAAGAAAATGACGATTCCAAATTTATATATAATGTCACGACCGTTGAAAGATTAAAGGCCCAGCTTGAGAAACTGGAGCATATGAACGAAATATGAAACAATTTCCTAACATAAAGCTTTTTGCTTGTAGTAGGCCTAATAGGCATTTGATATTGGTACTTAGTGAATTATATTCTATTGTTTTATTTATGTAAATGAGGAAGATAAAAATGACGATTTGCACCAAAACAGGCTCGCTTATTTGGCGTGTGTTACAACCGCTGCAATATTAGAAAGGCCTACTTCGTTTTATCTAGCAAACGGTGACAAAGTAGACGTAATCAAATCGAGAAACCACACCAGTCTTGGATACTATTCGTATTAACAGCTTTTTCGGTACTAGACAGCGACATTTTGATTTTTAATGTAGAAAAACGTTTGGGGAACTTTGAAGAAGTAATAGATTCTTTCGCAGAAAGGAAAGCATGCCGTGTAAAGCCGTAGCAAGATTAGAGTTCAAAAAATGCGGGAACCTAAGGATTGAAGAAATGTGTACTGCCTTGCTTGTCTTTTGTCTTTACTGATTGTATGTTTCCTACATTTAGTTTTATGTCACACAAAAGACAAAGTTGTTAGCTAATAGGCAACAAAGACTGAAAATTTTCAGAAGAGTTCTTATTCTCCCGATCACAAATAATCCCACCCAGTATTAGTTGTGTGATGTCAAACCGGCCGTCTGGGAGCAGTAGAAACACCACTGAACATTTTAATTTCCACTGTCCTGACTATAGGTTGATAGCCTCCATTACAAAAAATACACGCTTGAATTCTACAGAGCGAAATACAGTGACGTACGGTAGAAGAATGCTATGTGAAGAGGCGTTGTACTGCACTGAGACACACTTAAGATGAAATAACCTGTCTTACATTTCCTCGAACATATATGTTTTAAATATGAAACTCTTCAAAGAGAAGTGCGCTACAAAACGAGCATGTTTTTGAAAAATCGACTTTTTTTCATGTTTGAAGTCCAGTCTCAAACGGTCGAGGGGGAGGGAGCCGGGGGGGGGGGGGGTAGGGGAGGGGGGCGCTGCTATCAAGTTTTTGCCCCGGTTCGGAAATATCTGAGGCTGTCTTAGGCACCTATAAAACTACTGCAGCGAGTTTGGTGAAACATAGTAACTGCTTGAGTGAAATTACGAGCGTGAAGTGGCATGTGTGGAGTGGTGTCAGTGTTGTGTGTGTGTGTGTGTGTGTGTGTGTGTGTGTGTGTGTGTGAGTGAGAGAGAGAGAGAGAGAGAGAGAGAGAGAGAGTAGATTGTTGTAGTGCTGAGATATGAATTAGAAGATAAGGTTTTCATTACATTTGTTCTTAATTCAAACAAAAACGTGTTTCCATGTGACGTTATTTTCATGTATATCCATGTCAAAGTGGCTTGTGCATATCACCGTGGAAAATGATCAAGGGATGAATAAATGTTATTATTATTGACTTATGTCTCAGAAACCCGGCTACATCTCTTGTTTGTGCTGCTTTCTGGCAGGAGCTCCAGTTACTGCTGTTTGCATCACAACGTCCTGGCATTTTCCATTGACGTCATGTAGAACCCTTCGACATCCAAGCAACCCAGACTCTCCCTCTTTTGTAATCTTTGCGATATGGAAGTGAGGATTCCCTGGATTAGGTAAAATACGCCACATTTGCCATTTGTTTGGCTACAGGGAGAGCAATACACCATAGCCGCGGATGGCTGGTTCTTTTAGGCCTCTTACTGTCGCAGTCACATCGAGAAGAATTTAAGCCAAGGCTGCAAAATTTCTACTGAAAGTCGGGTCAATCCCGCAATCGGCTCATCCCGGGACTGAGCCACCAACCATACCACAGGCAAGCTTGTATTGACGTGTTGCGAAAATAACTTCTTCCTCCAGCCTGAAAAAAGCTCACCACGTCACCAGATGCCAGTCTCCAGCAAGAATAATTTTCTCCGCGCCAGTGTGAAGACAAGCATCTCCACGTTACCTGATACTAATCGAGCAAGATAGGTATAAATAACGCCACAACCAGAGGCTCAGCAAGAATAGCATTTTAATGTTTAACCCGTACACATGCCGAGCAACGAATGCTCGCCAGATAGGCAACGGCTGCGTGTGCCATACTTGACTTAATTTTAATCATTGTTGGAATTAAAATCCACCTAGCATGGTGACGCAATGTTGGGACACTGGGCTCTGTCCAGCCAACCCCGGTTTAGAAATTGTTTCCCGAAATTGTTCTAGGCAAATGTCAGGATGTTTCGATAGAAAAGAAAAGGTTACAGCAGATTTGCTGTCACAATCCGAGCTACTCCGTCTTTAATGATGTCGTCATCGACGAACCCGAAGCCCTATTTATTCTTCCAGATTGGGCGTTACTCTAAGCCTGCAGCATAGACTAGTTCCGGCATTGCTTGGATACGATGAACTGTAATATTCTATCCTATCAGTTTTAAACAAGGCTGTTACTCAGTATCCGTATACTAGGTTCAACTTAGAATTAAACAGCCAGCCGGTTGCACATAAACGGTAGGTACGTTGACCTAGGTTTCGACACCTCATAGGGCTGTCTTCATAAGAATGGCATTTTGCTAAATCCTATAAAATAATACATAGAATTCAAGTATGACAAAAAACACGTTAACCAAATGACAATTTTTATGGCGCACAAAGGATACTTACGTAAAATTACATAGCTAAAAATCAGTAGTCTGATTCTGGAGCAGCTATGCTCAAGTCAAAGGTAAAATAAAACTTTCTACCCTTTGCCATGTGTGCTTAGCTGGGAACACTGATCGGCTCAGTGGCTTATATTGCTGCCACGAAAACAACACGAGTTGAACCGCCTATCTGGCGCGGACAGTAACATGCGTTCATTCTAAACATTATAACAGAAATAATTGAAAAAAACACAGTTAATTTTAGAAACAAAATTAAAGAGAACTTAATGTCTTTTTGAATATACACAGTAGTCAAGCAGAATAAGTATAACAGAGCCATCTGTTAGGCTTTTCGGCAATTACTATTACGTAAATGACAGGATGATATAGCAAAAAATTTACAAATAGCTGTACAATCCAGAAAATATTTGCATGAAGGTAACTTCAGCAGCACATATCTATGAGATTATAAGAAAATAATGTTTCGAAACCAGAAGCAGAGTTAAAATAGCAAAAAATAGAGAAACCAAAATTCCGCGAGCAGCCGATTGGAACCATTGAAAAAAATTTTGTCACGTAGTTGTAACAGTTCATTGAGGATGAGGGCATCGTTCTTAGATTATGCTTGAAAATATTCATTTCTTCGAGTATATCGAGTCTATGAACTTTCATTTCTCTATGTAAAACGGAGATTTCTACAACGCGTTTCGGTGTGTGCCTGGAAATTAGTAGATGAGCAGTAAAAGTGGAATTTTGTACATTAGTGCCTCTCTTTCTCAACAAATATTCCTTGTACCTGACGTTAAAAGCCTACCAGTTTGTCTTATATAATAAACGGGACACGTATCATAAGTTGATTCTCTCCTGTCGTTGTCTAGCAGTTAATCAACCAGTGTACTTTTTCCTAAAGAAGATCAGATAGCAGGTCATTTAATTTATTCAACCTTCATTGTATTTGTTATTCTTTTAAAAATTAATTTCCATTTTTTGCGATACACTGAAACGATTTCAGCAGTTATTTCCTTAAAAGTAATCATGCATTAAGAGAAATGCAACCCTTCTACTACATTTACGATAAATTTCATATTATTTTATCGCCGCTCCATATAGTGTCCTATGTCGACGGCACCCTTCTCAGACTGTTTAAAATAAAGCAATCAGAATGCTCGAGCATTTCATAATTTGCAGCTTCACTTGCAGATGCATACAATTGTGTGTGTGTGTGTGTGTGTGTGTGTGTGTGTGTGTGTGTGTGTAAAATGGTGCTTCATTTCTTAAAATACGGCTCACCAAGTGTTGCCGTTTTTGGTAATCTACTCGTATTTGTCTAGAATTGACATGGTGTCACGGTTACTGTGGAAAAATCGATGTTAATGCTTACAGAAAGTTAAAACAGCAACGAGTAGCTGTTAATGATGGAATTTATTAAGATATTGTTAACTGTAATATTAATTCGTAACTGGCAGTGCCTGACATGCGTTGCAATGCCTCTTTTTCTTTCCATGTAACCACACATTTACATTTACAAAATAAATGAAACACAGTTATATTGTGTGCGTTAAATTAAATTTGAAAAAGTTTATTTAAGTGCCTTGGGATGCACGACATATTTGGGCTTTCCGTCTTCCACAAGAACAAATAAATTTTTCGACTGTCCGATTCTTGACCATGTGGCTTACAACGGACCATGTGAAAAACATGGATTTTTCCAGATTCAATACACTTGAAGCGATTAATATTGTGCGTTGTTGATAGTCACTAAGAATGGAAGACGAACGGGGAACTCCATTCGCATGAAATCAAATGGCATGTCGTTGTGAATGATGGAAATTGCCGTTTCGACGACGTTTGGCATCAATTTTTTGCCTGCGGGTTCGCCCAAGTGATAAAATCGTTGGCTCGATGCAGTGCTCATTCTCTCGACCGCCTGGTTGACGAACTGAACAACTTGAAAAGAGACTGAATGAGTCTCATGCTTGTAAGCTACTCCAAGTCAACTAAATACAGAAAAGAAATACGAACGAATGTTTTTTCATGTCATTCTTGGAGTCTTATTCCCATAGTATTTTTATACAAATAGCGAGTCATGTGTACAGCAAAGTTGGTTGAAATTGCTCCATGCGTTATGCTTTTAAGTCACCCATTTTGATTCCCACCCTCAGTCATAAGGATGCTAGGGGTGCCTAAAAACCACAGTATGTTTTCCCAGTGATACATGTACGAAGTTGGTAGAAACTCTTTCAGTCGCTATAGAGATATATTGACATGTCGCTGACTTGGCATCCCCAACCTCACACACATGCCGGCTCATAGGGATGCAGATTAATCGCTAATGTCACGAATGGATCTAGCGACCCCGAAAACTGAGGTTTGATACTGTTATCAGTCGTCATCGAATATTTTTACGTGTTACGCCTTCTCACCGTTACTTTCATCCTTAGTGGTGGTAGGAGTATACCACCTCCATAGTGGTTTTACACAAATATTGGCCCATGTATTTACTAAATGTGGTTGGAATTGCTCCAGCCCTCCTTTTCACCTCTCCCCCCACTTATGAGAGTTAGGTGATTCTTACTCCGTGAGAAACCTAACCAAAGTTTCATCACAATCGGGTTAACGCTGTAGGAGCCACAGAAGACGAACAAAAAAATATTCATGTTTATATACCGATCAGCCAGAACATTATGGACACCTAACTAACAGCCGGTATGTCCAACTCTGTCACGGATAACAGCGGCGACGCCTCGTTGTATGGAAGTAATGAGGCCTTGCTAGGTTGCCGGAGGGAGTTGGCACCACATCTGCAGGCACAAGTCACTTAATTTCCGTAAATTCCCAGATGTGTTCGATCGGGTTCAGATCTGGCGAACTGGGGGACCAGCACAACAAATGGAACTTGCCACTGTGATTCTCGAACGCCTACATCACACTGCTGGCTTTAAGACATGGCTTTTTTTTGTTTGTTTGTTTGTTTGAAAAATGCCACTGCCAAGGGAAACATGATCGTCATGAAATGGTATGAAACCAGTGTACGATACTCCTTGGCAGTTATGGTGCCTTGCACGAGCTCCTTGGACCCATGGATGACCACGTGAATGCTCCCCAGAGCATAATGTGGTCGCCCCAACTTGTATCCGTCCCGCAGTCAAGAAGCTGTTCCCCTGGAAGACGAGGTATGGTGAAGGATATGCCGGGGTTCATCAGACCACGCAACGCTCTGTCACTGCGCCGACGTCCAGAGCCGATGGTCACGTGCCCATTTCAGTGGTAGTTGCCGATGTCGTGGCGCGTGGTATTAACATCGGCACATACAAGGGTCGGTGGCTGCGAAGGCCCATCGTTAGGTAGTGTTCGGCACACTGTGTATTCAGACACATTGTACTCTGCCCCTCATTAAAGTCTGATGTTAGTTTCGTCACAGTTCACCGAGTGTCCTTTTTTCCCATGTATGTCTAACTTATTACGTCTGACATCTGTCATGAGGGGTGGCCGCCCAACTCCACGACGTCAGGAAGTGGTTTCACCTTGGTTTCGCCACTGACCACATCATCCGACGAGTCGTGCAGTTTCCGAAGTGCCCGTGCCGTGCTTGCGGGTCATCACAATCTGGCATCGGTCACACTCAGATCGAACGCCTTCTCCCTTCTCCATTCTACATACGGACAGCACGCTTACTGATGCTAAATGCACCGTGCACCCCGCCAGGTAATACCGCTGTCGCCTGAACGGGTATATATCTATAGTAGGTAGGTGGTCACAATGTTCTGGCTGATCAGAGTATATTAGATAAATAGCATTACCAATAGTGGTTGGTTGTTGTTTTACCTCTTTTCGTAAGAATTAATCTGTGCTCTTGTGTTGTAATATGGATACCAATTTGAATTTAAGTTTTCAATATTTCTATGTTCTTGGCGAGCCTGTACCACGAACACATCCATACCACAGCCACCCACAACCTACCACACGGAAAATTAAACAATCCGTTTTCACCTCATGGCAGGAAGGACGCCGTCACACAACACGTTTACTGCGCCACGCTTTTAACTTAGATCGTTATATAGATGCACTTCTGGTTTTCTCATTTTCTCGAC
Source organism: Schistocerca piceifrons (assembly GCF_021461385.2). NCBI lineage: Eukaryota > Metazoa > Arthropoda > Insecta > Orthoptera > Acrididae > Schistocerca > Schistocerca piceifrons. The sequence continues at coordinate 395,219,698 of NC_060142.1, read as the reverse complement.
GAGTACCATGAGAAAAAGCATAAAATCATCAGTAGAAGTGACAGTATGATATTTGGAAATCTGTAACGGGTTAAAAAAAACCACGTTTTGGAGACGAAGCATTTGGTAAGAGTGGACAGGAATGGAGAAGAAAATCATCGAAGGAATCGTCCTAGCTTTTACCTAAGAAATTTAGGGAAACCACGAGGAAAATTAATTTGGGATCTGAACGCCAGACCTCGCGAATGCGACTCCAGTGTCGTGGTACTGCATCACATCCCTCGGTATCAGCGTCTCAAAAAGTGTTATACTAAACAATGACTTTATGAAACTCGTATAGCGAGGGAATAATTGTTCAACTTTTGGTGGTTCTGCCTTAATCATCTTCTATAAATCCGCCACATATTTATCGTTATTTGGCTCACTGTTTCTTCTTCTCCCTCCACCCCCTCCCCTCCCCCTCTCACGCACCTTTCTTACAGATGGGCAACCGCAGAAAGACTCTTCTAGATAGACTTCCCTTGTTTCAATGATCTTTTGAATTCCGTAATACCAGCAATGAAGCAACAGCTTTCCAGAACTAATTTCGCGTCTAATTCCTTATCACGAGTTCAGAAAAAAGCACGAGGTCTGAAGGTGCCGACGTACAAAGCTGACTTGTTTGTATATGAAAATGTACAACTGTCTCAGTACTGGACAGAATGAAAGAAGGCTAGGACAGAATGACTGAGTTACTAATTTTAAATCTTCCACATTTATTCAAATAACAACAGAACTTGTAAAACAGGCAATTTCAGCTCCAGTAACAAGACCTTAAAATCAGCAGCTGGCCCAGTACCTTAAAACACTACAGTAAAAACAAAGCTCACAAACAATTTACTAAAGCCCCTCGGGAGTATAAATTGAGATAATCAAATCAGAAAACACTGTGCAAAAGCCGGAGCTTTTTAAAATACAGCTTAATAGTTCTAAAATCAATACACAAACAGAATATGAAAATAATGACAAAGCTTTTGAAACAACGTTCTGGGATTAGATAAAAGCTTACCTTGCTGAAACTGGCTCCTTTTAAACAACAGCAGCTGAATATTAGACACAGAACACAACAACATGTTAACAACATTAGCAAAAGTGCCTCTCTCTGATGAGGCTTAATAGCTTACACGGAACAGAAACTCTTAGAAAGAGATAGCTACATAACAATATGCAAGAAGCCAAAACAGCCCCTACTGGCCACTGGGAACTGATTTAAAATAGTAGCAACCCTTAATGGGCAACAAAATTTAGATTATCTGTGACATATAACCTGATAAATAGCGGACAGTTTATTTAACAACTTATTACCAATAACAGTTCAGTAGCTACAGGTACGCGATGGCAGAATCAGGATTGCAGTACCTGGCCGAAAATCAATCCTCCCCAGTACATGCACACTTGCGGGTCCCACAGTTTAAGGGTCACAATGTCAGAATTCTCAGCTACATTTGCGAATAGAACACCAGCGAGTCACGCATTCCAAAACATCAACCGCCTATTCCGGACCGATAGAACAGCGGGCTGCCTCCACTGTTGACACTCGTTGCCGCTCGCACTCTGCTATCAACAACCATCTCCTCGGCTCACAGCGAATCCACCACCCGGAGCCGCGAGATATCACCGAATTCGCCAGAGGGATCAAATACTATCTCTGTCCAGGGACTCAATGTGTGTTCTCAACCTTGTTACGATTACAATGAACAATAGTGCTGTGCACTTACTGCTCTTAAATATTGTCAGATTTTCAACGTTGTTTAGGCGGCCGGAGTGGCCGTGCGGTTCTAGGCGCTACAGTCTGGAACCGCGCGACCGCTACGGTCGCAGGTTCGAATCCTGCCTCGGGCATGGATGTTCGTGATGTCCTTAGGTTAGTTAGGTTTAAGTAGTTCTAAGTTCTAGGGGACTGATGACCACAGCAGTTAAGTCCCATAGTGCTCAGAGCCATTTGAGCCAACGTTGTTTTCTGCTTGGTTAAGCCTCTATTACGGCAGTAAGTGTCAATTTTCTGACGTTTTCAAATCAGGATGTCGTATGCTGTCCTGGCTAAATGGCGTGTATGACATGTGAAGTTGACACAACAAATATTTTTCAACTGTGGGGATAGTTCATGATCGAAATCGTTGGTGTATAAATATGTTCTAAGACAGCACAATGCATATCATGCATTTCTTCAAGCCGATGCTGTTGACAGTTGCCTGAGAAAAATTTTTGGTGCCACGTCTGATAAGCCAAAACATTATGACCACCTGTTTAATATCATGTTGGTGCACCTTTGGAAGGTAATTCATCGGCGATTGAAAAGTTCTCGGCCCACCCATAAAATACTTGTCCTAGCCGAAGGTCAGTTTAGCGGGTAGTAGTGCATTCCTTCCCCAGTTTACAAAGCAAATTTTTCACTAATATCTTTTGTTTGTTCAAGTAGTGGAATTTCAAGTGTCCGAGGAGTACAAATTTTGAAAAATGGATAAAGATGGTAAGCATGCGGTCACCAAATACCTGCTGAAATAGGGCAAAAGTGCACAGGAGATCCATAATGTCATGACGGAAACATTAGGGAAGAATTCCCCTTCCTATTCCACCGTGAAAAACAGGGTGGCGAAATTCAAGCGGGATAACACCTCTGTCCAAGATGCGCCTCACATTGGAAGACCGGTAATGGCGAGTACGGAGGTAAATGACACTGCAGTCCAGGTTATCATCGTGACAGACCGGCGTTTGACAGTACGCTGCATTGCTGAGAAAATGGGAATGTCTCAGTAACGCGTTGGACACATCATAAGAGTTGTACTTGACACGCACAAGGTCTCATGTCGATGGGTAGAAGAACGTTGACAGCAGAAAAAAAAAAAAAAACCGTCGGAGACACGTCACGTGCGCCGAAAACTTGAGGCAGATCGTGTGACGTTTCTCAAATATTTTATGACAATGGATGACGTATGGCTTCACCACTTTCAACCCCAATCGAAGGTTGATCGAAACAATGGAAACACCCCACCTCACCCATTCCCAAGAAGTTCAAACCAGGCGCAACAGCTGGCAAGGTGATAGTCTCTGTTTATTTGGGATTCGTGGGCTTTCATCCTGGCTGAATACCTCAACTAAAGCGTTTGAGAGAGACACATCGGGTTGTTGACCGAACGAGTGCTTTTTCATCAAGACAACGCACCCGCACACAGTTCCGTCATTGGGATGTCTACCATAGAGCCCTGTGGCTTCGAACCGCTTCGGAATCCGCCTTGTTTATCCGATTTGGTCTCCTCTGAATTTCATCTCCTCCCTAAACTCAAGAAACATCAGTCTGGAACCATTTTCAGTTGGATGATGACGTCATGGTTGCGATGTAGGACTTTTTTTAGGTGCAGGAAGAGACGTTCTACAAGGAGGGTACAATGCGGCTGCAGCACCGGTGCCAGAATTGTGTGGCTCTAAAAGAGAACTAAGTTGAAAAACAACCACAAACATTTGGACTACCGACAATTTGTATTGGGTGGGCACATAACTTCTCAGTCATTACAAGTAATACCAGATTCTAAGCGCAGGTCACACATACCTGTAAATTAGGCACCAGTGATTACTGGGCGCGGAACTGGCGCACTGCGTAATCCCCCTTGTGTTCCATCTGGTTCGGATCTAGCGAGTTTGATGGCCAAGAGATCAAAGTGAATTCTTTCTAATACTTTTCAAACCACTGCAGCACGATTCTGGCCTTGCGACACGGACGTTTATCCTCGTGGAAGATACCACGCCGTTGGGGAAGACATCAAACATGAACGGATTCAGGCAGTCCGCAATATCGTTCACATAACCCACAGGTGTCACGATCCCTTCTGTCACTGACACAAGTCGCATGAAAGCCCAGGAGTACATCCCAAGAAATTAACAGTGCTCACGCCGGCCTGTGTCGATGGCGCAGTGCATGTTTACAGCAACTGTTCGTCTGGATAACGGCCTATCCGCACAAAAGGATCATCTGCTTTAACAATATATTTGAATCTTCCTACCAGGTAATACGTTTCCGTTGATATTTCGAATATCAATGATCCCGCGCCGACTGCAAACGTAATTCACAATGTCAGTTGGTCAACATTAGGTCACGTCTGACATGGAGCGCCACGTTCAGAAACGCGCACTGAAGGGTATGTTCCGAAATAATTGTGCCAACTCCGACATTGAATCTGTCGTTAGATCTTCCGCATATCGCCGTCGATCCAGTTTTATAGAGTGGGCAAGTCTTGGCCCTTCACGTTTTGTGATGAGGCGCAACATCAGACACCTTGCCTTGTGATTTCTCCGCCCTTCAGCCACATCACATAGATACTCACTACAATAGCACTCAAAGAGTCGATGATCAGCTTCACCGTTTGCGAGATGGTCTATCGCACGTAGGCACCGGCCAAAACAATCTAGCAATGTGGCCTCTGACAAAGGCGCTTGTGTCAGTGGATTTCCCCATTTGTGACCCATATCATAACTAGGATGATTCCCTATTCGTCCCTGTACCACTTACATGCTTTCCTTACTGCGTCACGTATCGGTACACCAACAGGCGGCGTTCAATGTCGCGGTGGGCTAAGTCAAAATGTTTTGATTCATCAGTGTGTGCGTGTGTCTTATTTCCATCCCATTAGAATGACATATGGCTGGAATCTCTTCTTATTGAACCACGTAGTCGCCAACATATTTTCGTATCTGTTTTGTCTTGGTTTTCGTCTCTAAATGCTAACGCTGCGCTTATACCGTACAAGGAAAGATCAGTAGTCTTTTATATAAGTAAGACCCACAGAGCGGAAAATAAGCGGAAAAAATTTGACAAGTTTTTTTCTCCTTAGTTTCACAGACGTAAAACAATGGGCGAGCTAAAGTTTCACCGGAAAGTGTAAATTAGAAGCCGGGAGAATGTTCCGGCCATTGAACTACTTAGCGCCCCTAATTAGGCTCATGTATTGTTCTGCGTCGTTGCTACATTGCTGAAAAATTACTCATTCGTTGTAATTTAATCCAAGCATACCGTACATGCATAACGTCCGAAACAGCGTATCTTTGTAACATCCACCACTCGCCTTGCCTTGCAGGATGTTCATTAAAACAAGCAGACAGTTACTTGAAGAGAAAACCATGTACCTCTTAACAGTTTTATGCTTATTATAAAAGTTATTTTTATGTGATTCTGTATTTTCCGCATACGAATTACACTATATGTTTCTCCTCTCAGCAGCCGTAACTTTAGTCACATGGTGATAAATGCTTTCGTTTCGTAGAAACTGGGTAACACTGTCGCCATAAGATTGTGTAATGATTTATCGCAGATTTCACGCAATCAGAGGCTGCATTTGAGACTGACGATCACTCGGTGTATGTCAAAATGCTGCATCAAAAGCCATTTTGAATGATTCACACTGACATGCTGTGGATCATTCCAAATGGCATGTGATGCAGAATACTGTTTTCTATATGAACCATGGACCTTGCCGTTGGTAGGGAGGCTTGCGTGCCTCAGCGATACAGATGGCCGTACCGTAGGTGCAACCACAACGGAGGGGTATCTGTTGAGAGGCCAGACAAACGCGTGGTTCCTGAAGAGGGGCAGCAGCCTTTTCAGTAGTTGCAGGGGCAACAGTCTGGATGATTAACTGATCTGGCCTTGTAACACTAACCAAAATGGCCTTGCTGTTCTGGTACTGCGAACGGCTGAAAGCAAGGGGAAACTACAGCCGTAACTTTTCCCGAGGGCATGCAGCTTTACTGTATGATTAAATGATGATGTCGTCCTCTTGGGTAAAATATTCCGGAGGTAAAATAGTCCTCCATTCGGATCTCCGCGCGGGGACTACTCAAGAGGATGTCGTTATCAGGAGAAAGAAAACTGGCGTTCTACGGATCGGAGCTTGGAATGTCAGATCCCTTTATCGGGCAGGTAGGTTAGAAAATTTAAAAAGGGAAATGGATAGGTTAAAGTTAGATAGAGTGGGAATTAGTGAAGTTCGGTGGCAGGAGGAACAAGACTTCTGGTGAGGTGACTACAGGGTTATAAACACAAAATCAAATAGGGGTAATGCAGGAGTAGGTTTAATAATGAATAGGAAAATAGGAATGCGGGTAAGCTACTACAAACAGCATAGTGAACGCATTATTGTGGCCAAGATAGATACGAAGCCCACAGCTACTACAGTACTACAAGTTTATATGCCAACTAGCTCTGCAGATGACGAAAAAATTGAAGAAATGTATGATGAGATAAAAGAAATTATTCAGATAGTGAAGGGTGACGAAAATTTAATAGTCATAGGTGACTGGAATTCGGTAGTAGGAAAAGGGAGACAAGGAAACGTGGTAGGTGAATATGGATTGGGGCTAAGAAATGAAAGAGGAAGCCGCCTGGTAGAATTTTGCACAGAGCATAACTTAATCATAGCTAACACTTGGTTCAAGAATCATAAAAGAAGGCTCTATACATGGAAGAAGTCTGGATATACTGACAGGTTTCAGATAGATTATATAATGGTAAGACAGAGATTTAGGAACCAGGTTTTAAATTGTAAGACATTTCCAGGGGCAGATGTGGACTCTGACCACAATCTATTGGTTGTGAACTGTAGATTAAAACTGAAGAAACTGCAAAAAGGTGGGAATTTAAGGAGATGGGACCTGGATAAACTGAAAGAACCAGAGGTTTTACAGAGTTTCAGGGAGAGCATAAGGGAACAATCGACAGGAATGGGGGAAAGAAACACGGTAGAAGAAGAATGGGTAGCTTTGAGGGATGAAGTAGTGAAGGCAGCAGAAGATCAAGTAGGTAAAAAGACGAGGGCCAGTAGAAATCCTTGGGTAACAGAAGAAATATTGAATTTAATTGATGAAAGGTGAAAATATAAAAATGCAGTAAATGAAGCAGGCAAAAAGGAATACAAACGTCTCAAAAATGAGATCGACAGGAAGTGCAAAATGGCTAAGCAGGGATGGCTAGAGGACAAATGTAAGGATGTAGAGGCTTATCTCACGAGGGGTAAGATAGATACTGCCTACAGGAGAATTAAAGAGACCTTTGGAGAAAAGAGAACCACTTGCATGAATATCAAGAGCTCTGATGGAAACCAAGTTCTAAGAAAAGAAGGGAAGGCAGAAAGTTGGAAGGGGTACATAGTGAGTCTATACAAGGGCGATGTATTTGAGGACAATATTATGGAAATGGAAGAGGATGTAGATGAAGATCAAATGGGAGATACGATACTGCGTGAAGAGTTTGACAGAGCACTGAAAGACCTGAGTCGAAACGAGGCCCCCGGAGTAGACAACATTCCATGGGAACTACTGACGGCCTTGGGAGAGCCAGTCCTGAAAAAACTCTACCATATGGTGAGCAAGATGTATGAAACACGCGAAATACCCTCAGACTTCAAGAAGAATATAATAATTCAAATCCCAAAGAAAGCAGGTGTTGACAGATGTGAAAATTACCGAACTATCAGTTTAATAAGTCACAGCTGCAAAATACTAACGCGAATTCTTTACAGACGAATGGAAAAACTAGTAGAAGCCGACCTCGGGGAAGATCAGTTTGGATTCCGTAGAAATGTTGAAACACGTGAGGCAATACTAACCCTACGACTTATCTTAGAAGCTAGATTAAGGAAGGGCAAACCTACGTTTCTAGCATTTGTAGACTTAGAGAAAGCTTTTGACAATGTTGACTGGAATACTCTCTTCCAAATTCTGAAGGTGGCAGGGGTAAAATATAGGGAGAGAAAGGCTATTTACAATTTGTACAGAAACCAGATGGCAGTTATAAGAGTCGAGGGACATGAAAGGGAAGCAGTGGTTGGGAAGGGAGTGAGACAGGGTTGTAGTCTCTCCCCGATGTTATTCAATCAGTATATTGAGCAAGCAGTGAACGAAACAAAAGAAAAATTCGGAGTAGGTATTAAAATCCATGGAGAAGAAATAAAAACTTTGAGGTTCGCCGATGACATCGTAATTCTGTCAGAGACTGCAAAGGACTTGGAAGAGCAGTTGAACGGAATGGATAGTGTCTTGGAAGGAGGATATAAGATGAACATCATCAAAAGCAAAACTAGGATAATGGAATGTAGTCGAATTAAGTCAGGTGATGCTGAGGGAATTAGATTAGGAAATGAGACACTTAAAGTAGTAAAGGAGTTCTGCTATTTGGGGAGCAAAATAACTGATGATGGTCGAAATAGAGAGGATATAAAATGTAGATTGGCAATGGCAAGTAAAGCGTTTCTGAAGAAGATAAATTTGTTAACATCGAGTATAGATTTAAGTGTCAGGAAGTCGTCTCTGAAAGTATTTGTATAGAGTGTAGCCATGTATGGAAGTGAAACATGGACGATAAATAGTTTGGACAAGAAGAGAACAGAAGCTTTCGAAATGTGGTGCTACAGAAGAATGCTGAAGATTAGATGGGTAGATCACATAACTAATGAGGAAGTATTGAATAGGATTGGGGAGAAGAGAAGTTTGGGCACAACTTGACTAGAAGAAGGGATCGGTTGGTAGGACATGTTCTGAGGCATCAAGGGATCATCAATTTAGTATTGGAGGGCAGCGTGGAGGGAGACCAAGAGATGAATACACTAAGCAGATTCAGAAGGATGTAGGTTGCAATAGGTACTGGGAGATGAAGAAGCTTGCACAGGATAGAGTAGCATGGAGAGCTGCATCAAACCAGTCTCAGGACTGAAGACCACAACAACAACAACAATATGTGGTCTCAAACATAAAAGCCGGCCGCTGTGGCCGAGCGGTTCTAGGCGATTCAGTCAGGAACCGCGCTGCTGCTGCGGTCACAGGTTCGAATCCTGCCTAGGGCATGGATTTGTGTGACGTCCTTAGGTTAGTTAGGTTAGTTAGGTTTAAGTATTTCTAAGTCTAGGGGACTGATGACCTCATATGTTAAGTCCCATAGTGCTTAGAGCCATTTGAACCTTCGAACAAACATAAAAGAATAAAATGGACAGCTACAGAAACACTGCCTTTTGTTCCTTTCCTTACTGCATCGATCCAAACTGCCATGATTATTAGATTTTAATTCCGTTTACGTACCGAATTATTCGTCTGATTCCCTTGTATGCCATCTATACCCCGCCATCGACTCTTTGCGAAGGGATTTCTTAGGCGGAAGTAATCACGATAAAAAGATTGGAATGTGATAGGGAGGCTTGGATATTGGAATGCAGTAGGGCTCTTTGGAGACAAAAGGAACTAAGTTGATTTCTGGCCAGACGAACATAGAGTAACATTAGCAATAGAAAATAGTATAATAGGAGCAATATCTGTTATGATTACGGAAGTAGAGAAAAACAATGAGCTACTAGGAACAGTTCAATGGAGGAGTGCTCTCACCAGAGTCAACGATAAACCAAAGCAACTACAATTCTACAGATATACCTGCCGACGTCATAACTAGAAGGTGAGAAGATAGAGTACGAGTATTTGAGGATACTGAATGGTCAACACAGTTTGTTGCATTACATCAGAATATCGACTAGGCAATAGGCCTGGAAGAGAAAGACTCTCTGCCTCCAGCAATACATTTTAGCTAGTAATATCAGTTACACTGTTTAAAAATCGCAAGATGAGATGATGCATATGGAAAGGCTGGGAGACATGCTAGGAATGTGCCGGCTAAATTACATCAGGGCAAGACAGAGATTCCGAAGTCAGATACGGAATTTTAAGGTATACCCAGAAGCATATCTACAGTCAGGTCACACTTTGATAATGATGAAGAGTAGACTGACGTTTAAAAGAATAGAAGAATCTACGTCCAATGAAATAGCATGCTAAAATATTGAGGTAATAAAGGAATGTAAGGCGGAATGGGTACAGAAAAAAATGTGAAGAAAGTAGTCGTCACAGGACGAATTCAGCATACAGAATGACTTTCGGAACATGTAAAGGCCGCGTGGGGGATCTATAAGCTTGTACGATTTACCCTACCTACAAATCCCTTATCGGGCTCATCCTAGCGTGCAGCCAGTCATCCCTGAACCGTGACTTTACTTTCAAAATCTTTTCTTAAAGAATTTACTTTATTTACTAGCGATTCATCAAGAAAATTAACACATTTAATCACACTATGTGAGCGTGGAAGTAGTTGCCAGTGGGTAACTGATGAAAACAAATTTCTTTCAACAAATGGAAATTTTATTCCTAAAAACTCTTTTTTTTTTTTAAAAAAATTAAGAATTATAATCAGATAGCACCCTCTAAATATCAAGTTACAATTTATTAAGAGGCAGAAATAACTTTTTTTTTTTATTTTTTTATTTTTTTTTAACAGTATGAGCTTTCGGGCTGAGAACCTTGCCGCTCCCTTTTAACACGGCCGTAGTCACGACCGCTCACAACAAACTCTGAAAGACTACACTGGTGCAAATCTCCAACACACCAGATTACTTTAAACTAAAACTTTTAACAACTCACACAAACACATAAACTATGCACCCCCATAGGAGGGATGGAAATGGTACAAAACACTCACATTAAAAAAAAAAAAAAAACTTGCCACCGAAAGTACAACTTGTTAAAAAAAAACCTCTTTCGGTGGAAGGGTGGCAACTTTATATACTAAAATGACAATTTAAATAAAAACCCATGAAATGCAGTCTTACATAAAATGTACAAACATGCTCTACATTACACATATACCGCCTCTCAAGATGATAGGCAAGATAAAAACATATTCCAGGAATTCGGCCTTTACACTTCAAGGAATAAATTCGTTAACACCGAATCCGAAAAACATGACAGAGGCAGCTATTAACGTATGCCAGACAGACAGACAGACAGACACTAACTGCCTAACAAATGCGGACGGGAGACAGACGAGCAAGCTGGGAACGAGAGATTGACCAAGAAAACAAGTAGAATTTAACAAGTAAACGAATCAATATATCACGAATCACTTAACTTCTAATAAACTGCGATGTCTGGCCAAGAATTGGCGCAGCACGCCCAAAACGTTCTCCCGAACCGTCCGCTGCCAGCCGCTTCAGCGGACGCAGGAAGGCGCGCCGATCTCCCGTCTCACGGCGTCGCAGATCACGCCGGCCAGACCGATGTCATGGGTTGACTCCTATTGCTCTCGTGTCGGCCGCGAAGCCACTACACCTCGCTATATGGTGCGGCCCACTGGACTGACGTGGCGACCTCTCATGCGCCGACGCTCAATACGGACAAGTCATCTTCTGTCCCAGTGTGCGACCGACCAACCTATCGATCCAACCGCCAATGACAGTTGCCCGAGCAACTCGAGCAGACTTGCGGCCTAACGCGCAGACTCAGATGTAGGAACTCAGCAGCGACCGGGCGACCACTCGCTGAGTTCTGTTACTGGCTGAGTGGCAAGACTCTCATTTTCTGGCTTTAAAGTTTGGTCGTAACGACACACACTGACTGCCCCATACCGACCCGGCTGACCAAATGACCAGACTCGCCGTGACTGACAGACTGCCGAGCTCATAGCGCCCCTTAAATGCACGTGAACAGGCAACCATTCCCCTTTTCCACCAGAGGGAGACACCAAAGCTGCGACTGCCACAGCGACGCCACCGCCAGAAACAGGGGGCGACTGCTTCACACTACGCGCTGCGGCGCGCTCTTCAAACCAGCTATTTTTACCACGCCTCAATCCCCCTACAGGTGAAATGTGACGGATAAATAAAATGAAGTCACAGCTACAGAGTACAGACTGTGAGGCATGGACTGTAAAGACGAAAACTGATTAACAACTGAGTGAAGTTCAGCCAGAAATGGAAAGCAATATGTTAGAAGCTGCTAAAGCAAATATATTATTGATATTTCAGGTGTAATTCCTTCAAAATTTTGATGAAACTGAAGTGCCTTTACGTATGATGTTGCAAAAACTTCCCATTATCGATCTGAAGTTAATTAAAAACGCGGCCTCATTGTATAGAGGAGTAAATCATACTGAAGATCAGTAATATTTTGGCACCAGTTACGTGGATGAGAGGCGGCAGTATTGTATGTTGTTGTTAGAGCCGCTGCATATCATATATATTCATTACTTAGCGACGAATATTCCACCAAACTCTAGGTTCCGTTTTATTACTGCTTCAAACGTTTCGTTACTCGCATGTTTCTGGTTTTTCTCATACGCAGTGTCTCATGACGACTCGACAGTTTTAGAAATCATCCAATTTTACTTTCCATACACGTTTCGACAATTCCGTGAATTCACATACCTCGCGCGAACAGTAGACGGCGTGAGGGATTCGTACGGGAACTACTGCAAGTGTCTCTCACAACAATCAGTACGACCTATCTACGTTTCTTTAATTTCATTTGCACAATTAAATTGTGACCTGAGTGGAGAGATTACTTCTATTTTACAGCGCATCGTTATATTTTTGGGTTGCATTAACGATAATTTAGCACGTACACTATCATATCTCTTTGTCAAAGTTGATATGTCAAATATCTATGTCAAAGAAATGTGATGGTGTTATAGGGAACCTTGTCAAATCTCGCCTGTCGTCAAGTAAAGATGATCAAATTTAGGGCCTCGACGTAGATTTGATCACAAAAGTCGTTCGTCATCTATTCACTGCAACGTAAACGTAACCGCTTGGAGCGCTGGCATCGCAGCAGCTATTTGACGTCGCTGTAGTGTGTTCGTAAACATGGCTTCAAAGTTAATGTGTTCCTTCGACTCTTTTTTTTTTTTTAATATAAACTTGTTTCGACTATGGTGGGGGTTTGAGCAAGGGGCATTGTGCATATTATTAATTGTGTGTTGGTAGGCAGATGGAATATGCCGCAGGCGACTTCATGTCCACAATCACAACTACAGCCATCCACCTCTACATCTGGAAACATCCAGGCAGTTATTCAGAAAGCCGGATTTGTTTAAATTAGTTTTTCATTCTACTTTGTGTATTTTTGAACTCAGGATGCCGCAAGTTAAAAAGCGCTTCACCTGTTTCGTGCTTTTTATTCATTTTGTAGTTGTTGAAACACTAATTCCATTAAATTATTCAAAAATAAAAATGGTTATTATTGTCCTTATAGTATAAAATACATTTATTTACCTTTACATATTCTCCCTTCAGTGTTTTATAAATCGCTTTACACGTTTCTGAAATTATTTTGGTTAATATGCAATGTGATATTCGAGTGCTGTGTTGTAAACTGGAGTAGCTCTCTCTTGTATCAAGAAACTGCAGTGTCAAAGTTTGCCTGTCTTCTGCACATACAGCATTTCTCAAGAGAGTATTCTGTTTTGTAATGTGAGACGCCACTGTGCTGAGCAAATACTGAGATACACTCTCATCAATTTGTAAGTAATTTATATATTAAGACTTGACTTGCCCCATTTGCAGCTCTCGTAACAAATTTTGCTGAATGCTTTTATTATCTCGACGTAATACCTATGGCTTAATCCAAGTATGTTTCCTTTTTTCCGCCGTTTTTCTTTCAAATACACAAACGACACAGTTGTGGTACTAGCAATGCAACGCATAATAATAAGTTGTCCGCCATCTTGAAATCTGACGAGAAATATGACGTCAGTGTAATACCCCTTTTTAGCGCCACGTCAAAGATCTTTGTCAAAGAAATTTGACGAATATTTGATCGCGTTTCTTTGTCAAAGAAATATGATAGTGTAATACGGGCCTTACGCCTTGCATCTCGCCTATCGAAGTCGGACGAGGTCAGATAGCTTCACGCAGATGATGAGTCACGTGTTCTGCCACAGATTTGCGCTTACGATGGAGCATGATCTAGTAGTACGACTACAGTGAAAATGTGTCAACATCTTACGGGCTATGAAATCCTCAGTAGTCAAAATCATCTATTTAGGAAATGAGACTTATTTATCTTCTGCAAAAATTATGTCTTTTATTTATTTAAACTGTTTAGACCCATAAAGGGTCACACAAAGCAAACTACGATCTGTGGTTGCTATTTTTCTTGTCCTTCCAGAATTGTTTTATCCACTCGCTATGTTTAGCTCGACGCTCTTCCGTCCATTTTTCCGAGATCTTTTGGATTTTTCTTCTGGTGCAACTTCCCAGCACTGTCTGAGGATTTTTCGATCTGCGATGTCTGCGGATGTGATTTTGGCATTTTTGAGATCAGTTTGAACTTGTTTGATCCAGACTGTTGTCGTTTTAGTTTCTGTGAGTGCATTAGAATTTTCTTTGTTGATCTGTTGTCACCCAGTCTCATGATACATCCATAGAACTTCAGTTGTCGTTTGCGGAAGTCCGTTTCAATGTTAGAGTATTTTACTGTTGTCGAGTTTGTATGTAGCCGATATCCTTCGTCTGTGACCTTTGGACCCAAGATTTTGCGAATGATTTTCCTTTAAACTTTTTTGATGTTGTCAATATCCCCTTTGTAATTGAGGTTTAGGGTCTTACTTGCATACAGTGTTACGGGTTTAATGACAATCACATAGTGTCGAATTTTTGTTTTGATATTCATGCTCCTTTTGTTGTAGATGTTCGCAATTTTTCCGTATGCTTTCCTCAGTTTGACTTCACGTGATTTTTAGGCTAATCTTCCTGTTCATGTGGGGTCGATGATTTCACCCAAGTATTTAAAGTGATTGACTCTTTTTATTGTGCCGTATTCTGTGAGCAAATGTTCTGTTTTGACGTGTTTTGTGGCTATAAATTCAGATTTTATGAAAGAGATTTGGAGCCAGACATTTTCGGCACATTCTTTAAGTACTTTGATCTGACGAACTGCTGTATGTTCATCCTCCGAAAAGATTGCGAGATCGTCAGCGAATGCTAAACATGCGACACTGATGTTATTCCGTTTTCTCCTAGCATGATGGGTCTTCAGCTGTTTCGCTTTTTTCCGTTCCTTTTCCCATTCTTTGATGACCCTATCGAGAACGATGTTGAAGAGTAGTGGGGAGAATCCGTCACCCTGTCGGACGCCGGTTTTGATGAGGAAAGTTTGGGAGATTTCTCCGCTGAGCTTGACTTTGGAAGTTGTGTCGGTTAGGGTTTGTTGGATGAGTCGTTGTGTTTTCCGGACAACATTTCTTTCTTCGAGTGTATTAAAGAGCGACTGTCGATCGATGGAGTCGTAGACTTTCTTGAAGTCGACGAATGTACAGATGGTTGGGAGATTTCGTGTGGCTCGAAGTTTTAATGTGGATTTCAGTTTGAAAATTTGTTCAGTGCATGATCTGTGTTGTCTAAACCCTGTCTGGTTTTCACCAATTAGGGGCTCTAGCTGTTCTTGTGCTCGTTGTAGGAGGCAGGCGGAGAGTATTTTGTAAGGGACGGGGAGGAGGGAGATTTCTCTGTAGCTATTTACGTCGAATTTGTTTCCTTTTTCATGGATTGCATGGCTGAGTGCACATTTCCAGTCGTGTGGGTGTTTTTCACTTTGCCATATTTCTTGGTTGATGGTTGTGATTTCCCGAAGTGATCGTGGGCCCAGATTTTTCGGTGATTCTGTGACGATTCCATCTTGTCCTGATGCCTTTCCATTCTTGAGGTTCTTGATGTTGTGATGGATTTCTTCTTGTGTTGGTGGTTCTGCACAGGGTTTTGTGTGCTTTGGGACTAGGTTTTGGAAACGTTCGGGTGGTGTGGGCAGTTGAGAAGGTCGGAAAAGTACCGTGCCAGTTCTTCGCAGTTTTATTGGATGGTGAGTGCAAGTTTTCCATCTCGTTACCTGAAAGTCAGATTTTGCAGTGAGTAACCTTTAATTTTGCTAGCGAAAGTCTTGTAGAAATGTCTGCTGTTGAAGTTCCTGAAGTTACCCTCTATTGATTTGAGTTGTTCAGTGATGTAGTCGCGTTTTGTTTTCCTGGTTGTTCTGTTTGTCTGTTTGCGGATGTTGAAGTGCTTTTGGGTTTCTGGTGACTTGTGGCTGTTGTATTTTGGAAGGCGAGTCGACGATTAGTGTTGACTTGATCATAGTTACAATTCTATCAGAGGTGTTTTACCTTCTTTTGCAGTGGGATCAGATCTTTGGCCCTTCTGATTATTTTGTTGCGGAAGTCAGTCCAATCATCCGCCGGTTCTTTCTCCCATTCTTCTGCGATTTCTGTTTCCTGAATTTTCGATATATCATATGGTCCAAATGGCTCTGAGCACTATGGGATTTAACTTCTCAGGTCATCAGTCCCCTAGAACTTAGAACTACTTAAACCTAACTAACCTAAGGATATCACACACATCCATGCCCGAGGCAGGATTCGAACCTGCGACCGTAGCGGTCATGCGGTTCCAGACTGAAGCGCCTAGAACCGCAGGGCCACACCGGCCGGCACAGAATTCTTGTCAATGATTTTTCGATAGATGTTTTCCTTGACAAGTTGAGCAATGAAGTCTCCCATTAGGATTTTCACGTTACCTTCATGAATTTTTCTTATGGTCTTTTCGAGTTGGTTGCAGAATTTTTTGACTGTTCTTATTGTCCATGTTGGTGGGGGCATGTGCGTTGATGAGGGTATGCTTTTTGCTAAGTCAATTGTTGAGGGGTGAGATTTCTTTGACAGAGTTGATGATAGATCTATGCACAAGAAAAGCCATGTCGAAGATTGGTGCATCTTTCGCGTCTTTCTGTTGTGTTTTGCTCTTGAAAATGCAGTAATTTCAGCAGTCCATGGTTTCGTCGTGAATGAAGGTTTGAGTGCAAAGTAATATATTAAATGCGTAATGTTATGACTATTAACTGAGGAAATGGTGGAATGTACAGACAGATTGAATCATACGCTGAGAGGAAATTTGTAAAGTGTAATTCGCAAGTTTATGGTACTGGGGAAAAAGGAAAACTGTTACGATAATTCAGTTATATAAAAAGAGAGAGAGTTATTTTGAAATTTGTTTGTCTTCTAAATTTGTTCATTTAATAAACTACTCAGTAAAATCTACTAAGACGTGATTGGTCCAACGTAAAAGATGCGGGATAGCACGGGTTTCTACTGACAAGTCATTGGCTGTAACGTTTCTCAGCCAATGGGAAGAGAGTATGTTCATGTCCATTTGGTAAGCTAGAAGAATCTGTTTGTGAAATCTAAGCGAAGTTCGGAGTTCAGCCACCAATTACAGTAGGACGTCTGCATTAGCAGCTACCGGTTCTACTACAGCTACTGCAGTAGAAAAACATTCGTGTTTTAACAGGGCAGGCTTGTGGATTGGACTGCGGAAGAAGATACCACCGAAAGGTGAGTGGACATTTTCTGTAAGAAGAAAAATTAAGTACACCATCGCCCCAAGGAGTGGCGATGTTAGTCCTTGCCAACGGCTCTGGTGAATAAAGTACTCGGAATAAAAAAACAAGAAAGAAAGACAATTTCAGAATCAATCGATAGTGACGTGGAAGTTCTCATACCCAGTGTAGAACCAGTTCGAGAATATTTTCCCAAACAAGCGGAATATCATTTGGCGTAATCTGCCCCTTTCTTTTGAGAAACAATCCATTTCCACTGTAAAAATTTATTTTTACTTTTTTTAAAGTCCGTCTTCGTAGCCGAGGGTTTGTAGTCCGGCTTAAAGCCTCGTCACGAGGATGTGTTGACGCTGAGCTGTGCACCGTAGAAAGCAAGACAAGTTTGTCGTATTGGACGTTGAATATTTGGCTGTTGTATGGTTGTTTTTGTTAATGTGCATTATTCGAAGGTGTCGATTTTAAGAAGAGATACTTTGAAGTTCAGTTTTGATCGTGATCGTGTAAACCCCAGATGGTGTTATTGGTGTGCATCTTTCGCAGTTCATTACAGGTGCTTACGTGAAACTTAAGATATTTCTGAATTTGCAGTTCTTTAATATAAGAGACAAGAGACAGCATGAAACACCACATGACAACGGAAGTCTAAGAGGGGTTTAGGTAACATAAGTTGGCCTAGGATTGTGCACCATAAGAGTATTCAAGTTCTCCTTTGAAATCCAGTGTGGTCATGTAGGTGAGGCTTTAAGTGACTATCGAGTAATTTCTGTTTATCAAGAGGGATGTAGTGACGGAATTCCCTTGTCTGGCCTCAGTGGAGCTAGGCATTTTAGGACTGGTATATTGAAACACATTCCATCATTCCAGGCCACCGTGCACTAGTTGATGTGTGCAAACTGTAATTACTCTGAGCACTAGGGATGGGAAAAACCGACGGGTTAAAATCGATACCGGTATTTCCGTTCTAAATAACTTCGTATTTTTCGGTATATGTTTGGTCTCAGTCATAAGAGGGTATTTCATTTTTTGCTAATGACCAGGTAAAAAACCGGCATATCAATTTGCCATAGCAGCAGTGCAAAACTTTTTTTTTAACCAAGTAATGTATCATGGAGATAATTCCCTCTTTTCAACTAAATGGAAGACAGTTTGTTTATTGCCAAACACATTTGCCTTCTTGTATTCGTGAAGCGTTTTCAGTGACCTGTAATACATGTCTCTTTTATGTACGAACAAATAAGTTATTTGGCCTTTATAAGTATGTTACCATGCTACGTTTTGTTTCAGGTTTGAAACAACTTTTGCAACACATGTTTCGTGAGGTTAAATTATCGTTCGGTGTTACTTATCAGAATTTAACCTCAAGAACGTTGTGCTCCAAAAGTTGTTTCTGACCTGAAAAAGAAGAGTAACTATAACAACAGAAAACAGAATAAAGTAACGTACTTGTAACTGCTATATAATTCATTTATTATATAGATAATACAAACCTGCGCTACAGACGACTGAAGATATTTCGCAAATAAAATAAACGAAACGCGTATGGCAAAAAAAAAACTGCCTTTCATTTAGTTGCAAAGATGGAATATACCCCAATAAATTTTGTTTAATTGATGAAAGGAGAAAATACAAAAATGCAGTAAATGAAGCAGGCAAAAAGGAATACAAACGTCTCAAAAATGAGATTGACAGAAGTGCAAAATGGCTAAGCAGGGATGGCTAGAGGACAAATGTAACGATGTAGAGGCGTATATCACTAGGGGTAAGATAGGTACTACCTACAGGAAAATTAAACAGACCTTTGGAGAAAAGAGAACCACTTGTATGAATATCAAGAGCTCAGATGGAAACCCAGTTCTAAGCAAAAAAGGGAAAGCAGAAAGGTGGAAGGAGTATATAGAGGGTCTATACAAGGGCGATGTTCTTGAGGATAATATTATGCTAATGGAAGAGGATGTAGATGAAGATGAAATGGGAGATATGATACTGCGAGAAAAGTTCGACAGAGCACTGAAAGACCTGAGTCGAAACAAGGCTCCGGGAGTAGACAGCATTCCATTAGAACTACTTATAGCCTTGCGAGAGCCAGCCCTGACAGAACTCTACCATCTGGTGAGCAAGATGTATGAGACAGCCGAAATACCCTCAGAGTTCAAACAAGAAAATAATAATTCCAATCCCAAGGAAAGCAGGTGTTTACACATGTGAAAATTACCGAACTATCAGTTTAATAATACTAATATGAATTCTTTACAGTCGAATGAAAGAACTGGTAGAACCCGACCTCGGGGAAGATCAGTTTGGATTCCGCAGAAATGTTCGAACACGTGAAGCAATACTGACCTTACGACTTATCTTAGAAAATAGGTTAAGGAAAGGCAAACCTACGTTTCTAGCATTTGTAGACTGAGAAAGCTTTTGACAATATTGAGTGGAATACTCTCTTTGAATTCTGAAGGTGGCAGGGGTAAAATACAGGGAGCAAAATGGTATTTGCAATTTGTACAGAAAGCAGATGGCAGTTATAAGAGTCGAGGGGCATGAAAGGGAAGCAGTGGTTGGGAAGGGAGTGAGACAGGGTTGTAGCCTCTGTACATCTGTATACTGAGCAAACAGTAAAGGAAACAAAAGAAAAATTTGTAGTAGGAATTAAAATCCAAGGAGAAGAAATGAAAACTTTGAGGTTCGCCGATGACATTGTAATTCTGTCAGAGACATCAAAGGACTTGGAAGAGCAGTTGAACGGAATGGACAGTGTCTTGAAAGGAGGATATAAGATGAACATCAACAAAAGCAAAACGAGGATAAGGAATGTAGTCGAATTAAGTCGGGTGATGCTGAGGAGATTAGATTAGGAAATGTAAAGGAGTTTTGCTATTTGGGGGGCAAAATAACTGATGATGGTCAAAGTAGAGAAGATATAAAATGTAGACTGGCAATGGCAAGGAAAGCGTTTCTGAAGAAGAGAAATTTGTTAACATCGAGTATAGATTTAAGTGTCAGGAAGTCATTTCTGAAAGTATTTGTATGGAGTGTAACCATGTATGAAAGTGAAACATGGACGATAAATAGTTTAGATAAGAAGAGAATAGAAGCTTTCGAAATGTGGTGCTACAGAGGAATGCTGAAGATTAGGTGGGTAGATCACGTAACTAATGACGAGGTATTGAATAGGATTGGGGGAGAAGAGAAGTTTGGGCACAACTTGACTAGAAGAAGGGATCGTTTGTTAGGATATGTTCTGAGGAATCAAGGGATTATCAATATACACTCCTGGAATTTGAAATAAGAACACCGTGAATTCATTGTCCCAGGAAGGGGAAACTTTATTGACACATTCCTGGGGTCAGATACATCATATGATCACACTGACAGAACCACAGGCACATAGACACAGGCAACAGAGCATGCACAATGTCGGCACTAGTACAGTGTATATCCACCTTTCGCAGCAATGCAGGCTGCTATTCTCCCATGGAGACGATCGTAGAGATGCTGGATGTAGTCCTGTGGAACGGCTTGCCATGCCATTTCCACCTGGCGCCTCAGTTGGACCAGCGTTCGTGCTGGACGTGCAGACCGCGTGAGACGACGCTTCATCCAGTCCCAAACAAGCTCAATGGGGGACAGATCCGGAGATCTTGCTGGTCAGGGTAGTTGACTTACACCTTCTAGAGCACGTTGGGTGGCACGGGATACATGCGGACGTGCATTGTCCTGTTGGAACAGCAAGTTCCCTTGCCGGTCTAGGAATGGTAGAACGATGGGTTCGATGACGGTTTGGATGTACCGTGCACTATTCAGTGTCCCCTCGACGATCACCAGTGGTGTACGGCCAGTGTAGGAGATCGCTCCCCACACCATGATGCCGGGTGTTGGCCCTGTGTGCCTCGGTCGTATGCAGTCCTGATTGTGGCGCTCACCTGCACGGCGCCAAACACGCATACGACCATCATTGGCACCAAGGCAGAAGCGACTCTCATCGCTGAAGACGACACGTCTCCATTCGTCCCTCCATTCACGCCTGTCGCGACACCACTGGAGGCGGGCTGCACGATGTTGGGGCGTGAGCGGAAGACGGCCTAACGGTGTGCGGGACCGTAGCCCAGCTTCATGGAGACGGTTGCGAATGGTCCTCGCCGATACCCCAGGAGCAACAGTGTCCCTAATTTGCTGGGAAGTGGCGGTGCGGTCCCCTACGGCACTGCGTAGGATCCTACGGTCTTGGCGTGCATCCGTGCGTCGCTGCGGTCCGGTCCCAGGTCGACGGGCACGTGCACCTTCCGCCGACCACTGGCGACAACATCGATGTACTGTGGAGACCTCACGCCCCACGTGTTGAGCAATTCGGCGGTACGTCCACCCGGCCTCCCGCATGCCCACTATACGCCCTCGCTCAAAGTCCGTCAACTGCACATACGGTTCACGTCCACGCTGTCGCGGCATGCTACCAGTGTTAAAGACTGCGATGGAGCTCCGTATGCCAAGGCAAACTGGCTGACACTGACGGCGGCGGTGCACAAATGCTGCGCAGCTAGCGCCATTCGACGGCCAACACCGCGGTTCCTGGTGTGTCCGCTGTGCCGTGCGTGTGATCATTGCTTGTACAGCCCTCTCGCAGTGTCCGGAGCAAGTATGGTGGGTCTGACACACCGGTGTCAATGTGTTCTTTTTTCCATTTCCAGGAGTGTAGTATTAGAGGGCGGCGCAGAGGGTAAAAATCGTAGAGGGAGAGCAAGAGATGAATGCAGTAAACAGATTCAGAAGGATGTAGGTTGCAGTAGGTACTGGGTGATGAAGAAGCTTGCACAGGATAGAGTAGCATGGAGATCTGCATCAAACCAGTCTATGGACTGAAGAGCACTACAACAACAACAACAACAAATTTTACCGCAACTAAGGGAAGACGAAATCGGAAAAAATAAGGAGTAATGTTTATTCGTAAAATTTCTATTGCTTTGAAATATTGGTTATTATATAAATTCAGAAACGCGATCAGTTCTGTTTTAGTAACAACACCGAAAGATGGAAACTAGCAACAAACGCATAAGAGTCGGTACGGCATTGCTGAGACAAAAATCTACCTGTTACCGTGTGGCGTGGCCTATTACACGTTATGCATGTAGTTTATCGCTATCGTCACCGGACATTAGTTTTATTGCAGAATAGCACCTCCATAACTTGGAAGGATTTTACGAAGTGTCTCGACAGTGCAGTACAACGCTCCGTTTGCTTTAAAGGACAAACAAGGGAAGGACGCACAATAAACTTGCGACGTCTTACACGGAGGAAGCATCCATAATGTTCTTTAGAATTTCTTTGATATACCTACAATTTTATTGGTATGCTATGAACTCGGGATAGTAATTAAAGCCTTAATTTTTTGGTCACTTGAGGATGGAAACTTGATACCATACAAAAGTGAAGATGCAGGAAAGTAATCAGCTTGCGACCTTTCTCTCTCGCCGTCGTCGTACCCGTCTCCTTCACCTTCACCACCTTTACTGGACACAGTGGTACCGATTTCTGCCTCAGCCTCAACCCCCCCCATCAATAGAAATCTCTTACTGCTTCATCTTCATTAGATTTTTCCATTTTATTCTGAGACGACATTTCTTAGTGGAAGTAATAGCAATAAAAATCGAAAATCGGTTGTTTCAGAAACCGGTTATTTTAATTGGTTTTAACAGTCAGGTTAAAGTGGAGACGAAACGAAACGGTGCTACAAAAACTTACTGTTGCAGCGATAACCGCCAGCCGGCCGGAGTGGCCGAGCGGTTCTAGGCGCTACAGTCTGGAACCGCGCGACCGCTACGGTCGCAGGTTCGAATCCTGCCTCGGGCATGGATGTGTGTGATGTCCTTAGGTTAGTTAGGTTTAAGTAGTTCTAAGTTCTAGGGGACTGATGACCTCAGATGTTAAGACCCATAGTGCTCAGAGCCACTTTGGTAGCCGCCATCTCTACCGAGCACGATCGTGCTGAGTGCTGGCGGCGGCGCATGGCCCGCTGCCGGCCAGGGGCACTGCCGGAGCTGTAAACGTGACGCTGACGCGTGCGGCCGCAGCGCAGTTCCCGCATGCGACGCCTCACAGCCTCATGGGAACGGAAAGCGAGAATGTCTCACAGGCTGAAAACTCAAAGATTAGCGTACAGATTACAGTCAGTGGAAGATTTTTCCTAACAGAAAATACCAAAAACCATGCAGTTCGTCTACTGAAATCCGTAACGGATGACATAGAGAGGGGGACAAAAAAGTATTCAGACACTGTCAGAGACGTAAACCTTAAACGAGATTTTAGCTCAAAATATATATTTTATTCTTTACAAATGTGTAATACGTAAGTCAATCTGAACATATGCAGAACAACAAGTAACAAAACACGCATATGTAAAAGAAAAAAGAAAATCGAAATATGCAATGCACAAAAGTATTCCGACAATAATGCGTCCCTTTCTCTGTATTACAGCCCTCAGTCTTTGTGACATGGAGTAAACAACCTTTTTCGTTATATCCGAACCGATATTCACCCATTCTTTTTCTATCAGTGCACGGAATTGTGTCAAACTGCTCACATGCCGTTTGTGTAGCCTCGTTGTCAGTTCATTGCAGATGTTTTCGATGGGACTGATGTCCGGAGACTGGGATGGGATAATGAGGCGATGAGGCTTGTTGTACAGGATGCACAGTTTGACAATTTCCGCCGTATGCTTAGGATCATTGTCTTGCTGGAAATAAAAGTCACCTCCACTATCCAACTTCGCGGCACTTTTCGTCAGATTTTGTTCGAGTATATCGAGATAAACAAATTTGTCCGTGGTGCCTTCAATAAAGACAAGCTCGCTAACAGCTCTGGAAGACATGTATCCCCACACCATCACACTGCCGCCTCCATGTTGGTGGTTGCTCGCATCTTTTTAGGGTTCCCACTCTGTGTGTACTTGACTCCACACTAAACTGCGGCATCCAGGTGGCTCGACGTAAATTTTCTTTCAATCACTCTACAGAATCTTGTTCTAAAAGGTCACATCCTTGCCGACAAATTCTTCTGCAAAAACTATCCGCCTTTTTGCGTTACACTTACTGACGAATGGTTTCCGTCTTGGCACACTGGGATTGTACCCAGCACTGTTCAGGCATCTGCGCACTATTCTAACACTAACTTCGGTACCGGTTCAAATGGTTCAAATGGCTCTGAGCACTATGGGACTTAACATCTCAGGTCATCAGTCCCCTAGAACTTAGAACTACTTAAACCTAACTAACCTAAGGACATCACACACATCCAAGCCCGAGGCAGGATTCGAACCTGCGACCGTAGCGCTCACGCGGTTCCAGACGGAAGCGCCTAGAACCGCTCGGCCACCAGCGGCCGGCAACTTCGGTACCAACGCCTTCTGCCAGTTCTGCCGAGAAGGCCCGTTGTCCGCGGGTTGTTTTTCACCGTTCGAACTATCGTCCTGTTGCCTCTGTTCGTGAGTTTCTGATGACGATTGACAAGAGTTTGTTCGTCTTTCCATTTCTGGACGATACTAAATATAGTTTTTCGGCTCCGATTCACGATCTTGCCTATTTCTGCATATGATTTTCCTTCACTATACAGCTGCACAGTAAACCTTCACTCTTCCATTGTCGTCTCCCTACCTTTACAGGGCATGGCTCTACGTTGGTCTTTTTTGACGACGTCGGTGCTTTCCTGTTGTACCAGACAGCTGCCTTGCGTACATTGACTGCTTCCTGCCGCCGAGTTGTGCCGTCAGACTGCGGTTACGTTGTCCCGCGTGAAACACACATTTGTGATAGTAACACAGGACTAATCGTTCCACGTAGAGGATATGGTGACATTCACATACTCGACGTGTTTCGAAATATTCCCTGCATTATGGCATAGACGCAGATACACATTTCGTGTATGCATTAGTCGCAATTGACCTTGAGATATCCATGTGACCTGCGTCTGAATATTTTTTGTCCGCCTCTGTACATATTGTGGAAACGGGCGCATCTGAAGATCGTGTTAAAAACACCGTAAGAATAGGATAAGATGAAACGCTCATCGAGCAGCTGGAAATGAGACTCCCAAAACGAGATTCAAATCACGTCGAATCGAATTGAAAGTAAAGAACAAACTCACAATATATCAGAAGGAAGAAAAGAACCCACCGATAACCCTAACACCAGTCACGAAATGGAAGATATCAGAAGCAACCCGTCCCTCCTATCAGAACATTAAAAAAAAATCGTAGAAGGCCCGTCAACTAACGGTATCACTCCGAGAAGAAGGAAATATGAAAAAGTGACGAACGTACAACCCCAGGTATAGTAGACTGGGCCACTGAAATGGAAGCCGGAGAGGAAAATCAAGCACTGATAGACAACGGATCACTTGAAATGTTGGACGGCCGGAGTGGCCGAGCGGTTCCAGGCGCTTCAGTCTAGAACCGGGAGACCGCTACGGTCGCAGGTTCGAATCCTGCCTCGGGCATGGATGTGTGTGATGTCCTTAGGTTAGTTAGGTTAAAGTAGTTGTAAGTTCTAGGGGACTGATGACCTCAGAAGTTAGGTCTCATAGTGCTCAGAGCCATTTTGAACTTGAAATGTTGATCGATGGAGAAAATGATGACGAAAACCTTTACGGAATAAGTCCTGAGTCATTATGGTAGACAGTGGAGATCAGTGGTATTCCTGTATTGCAAAAGGAAATGAGTCCAACACAGTAGGATCCGACTTAGTTTGAGGAACACAAATATTGTATTGGATTAGAATCTTGTGGATATCGTAAGACAAGTTTTGGCAGTATGCTACAACTAATATTTAGCAGGCAAATAATTTATTTCTAATATTTTTGAAACTTGATTTAAATTGTGCTAGTAAAACTAATTTACAAATATGAACACCACGTCCTAGCTACTTAAATGTTTGCCATCTCTGTCAAGAATGTTACCAAAGTACACTCACTATGTGCGCTACATGTCTTATATTTGCTTTCGGCTCTGTTTAAATCACTTTCAGTAAGTTATATTGCCTAGGTGCTGGTGTAAGTTACCCTAGGTGTGGTGTAAGTTACATTTACTTTCTTTTAAAATAAGTACTATCTACAGATTCCTCTGTAACGGAAATAAATTTCTGAATATTATTGCACTGTTAAATATCAAAAGACGAAACAATTCATTTCCATTTAACGTGGTTTCTGAGATCTTTAAAAGCTTTTACTGGAACCTAACGATATGTATTGTTATACGGTTGAGGAACTGGAGCAGAAAATTGCGCAGTCTGGTCAAGTTTATGAAATGATCCGTGGGTGTTTGAAACATTCGTACCTCACTGCAGTCACTATTGTAGTAGTACTACAGTATTGCCTCCAAATGCAAGGGCGATATGTGAAACGCCTCCTTTAATACGTACGCGTCCATAGTAAATTTTAACACGTACCGTACTGAAATAGCACTATGTTTCTGATTAGATTAGACGTTGTGTGAAATATGAGCCAATCAGTGGGGCAGTTAATCTAAGAGTTTATATTTCAGATACATTTATACCACCTATGACAAAAATATTTGATACTGAAGTCAGTGGTGCTCGTTTGCTGATCGATGTTTAATGGAACGTTGTGGTATGTTTTCACCTACCAAATTTTTTTTGATACACCTTATAGTCAACTTTGCACTTGGGTTCCACTTGAGTCCGTCACAACTTGGTGCCTCAAACTGTGTGGCTTGGACCTGCTCCCAAGTTTAGATTGGTACGATCTTCTGTATAAACAAAAAAATAACCCAAGAATTAACCTTTTGTCGCTCATCAATAATATTACAGGAGTTGGTGGTCGCTGTGCTTATAGGCGGCTATACTCTGTTCATCTACTTTGAATCTTCGTGTTCAAATGGTTCAAATGGCTCTGAGCACTATGGGACTCAACATCGTAGGTCATAAGTCCCCTAGAACTTAGAACTACTTAAACCTAACTAACCTAAGGACATCACACACACCCATGCCCGAGGCAGGATTCGAACCTGCGACCGTAGCAGTCCCGCGGTTCCGGACTACAGCGCCAGAACCGCACGGCCACCGCGGCCGGCGAATCTTCGTGTAATCAAGCGTATGATGTGACGTTAGTCATCGACTGCAATGGTCAAGTATCTTGTTTCGTTGGACTACTGGACGTACGCTTTCTGCACTGCCCAGTCACGTTAATGGGACCACGTGTCAACAGTCTGAATAACCGCCTTTTGTAGCGCGAGACAAGTAGGAATAGAGTCTCGAAGGTCCCGACAGGGACAGAGCCATGCAGATACAGTGCTGTGGCCAACTGCGCTAGGTTCCTCCGTGGAGCCTCCATGGTACAAAGAGCTCGATCGATGTGGTCCCAAACATATTCGATTAGATTTAAATCCGGGGAGTTTTGTGCCCAGGGGTGAAGGGTAAACTCATCATTATGCTCTTCGAATCACGCACGTACACGTGTGACCCGTTGCATTGTAATGCTGGTAGAAGTCATTGTGCCAAGGAAAAACATACTGCGTCTGGTGGTGGACATGGTCCCTGGGGATAGATGCATACTTGTGTTGATCCATCGTGCCTTCCAGAATTACGACATCATCCAGGGAATGCACGAAAATATTCCCCAGAGCATGACGCTCCATCTTGTTTACAAGCTGTTTGCTTCCAGGCGTTTCACGCTATACACGCTAAGGGCTATCTGTCCGATGGAGCACAAAACGTGACTCATCTGAAATTGCCGCCAGTCACCATACAACGGACGTCCAGTTGCGGTATTGGCGCGCAAATTGCAGCCTTCGTCACCGATGAACAGCAGTCAGCATGGGTGTATGAACCAGACGAACCAGGCGTCTGCTGCGGAGATCCATGCGCAGCAACGTTCGCTGAACGGTCGTTGGGGAAACAAAGTTGGTAGCCTCTTAGTTTATCTGGTGCGGTCAGTTGCTCAAAAGCTTCACGTCTATTCTCCCGTAAACTTTTCGGCAGCCATCGTTCATCTCTGTCATCTATGACCTTGGCAGCGCCATTTCGCCTTGCGCTGTATGCTTTAGCCACGGCGGCACGCGAACAAAAAAATGGTTCAAATGGCTCTCAGCACTATGGGGCTCAACTGCTGTGGTCATCAGTCCCCTAGAACTTAGAACTACTTAAACCTAACTAACCTAAGGACATCACACACATCCATGCCCGAGGCAGGATTCGAACCTGCGACCGTAGCAGCAGCGCGGCTCCGGACTGGAGCGCCTAGAACCGCACGGCCACCGCGGCCGGCGGCACGCGAACAGTTTACGAACTTAGCCGTTTAGGAGATACTTCCATCCTTGACCCCAAAGCCAATGATCATGCCCTCTTGAACGTGAAATAAATCGCTCTGTTTCCACATTAAGACAGGATCTGAAATATTTTCTGCGGCCTCTCGACACGCCTTGTGTTTCTCCATAGTTAGTGCTGCCATCCGCCGTCTGTGAGAACTTATTGCACGTAGACGTCGAACATAGGCGGTGGTCACATTAATGTGACTGGACGGTGTGTATGCATTAAGAATTTTGATGCAGCATCGACTTCTCTACCTGGTTTGGTGATAAATATAAAACAAACACGTGAAGAAGTAGTGCCTAAATACACAGCCAAAGGCATCCAACTCGCATTCGGGAGGACGACGGTTCAATCCCGCGTCCGGCCGTCCTGATTTAGGTTTTCCGTGATTTCCCTAAATCACTCCAGGCAAATGCCGGGATGGTTCCTCTGAAAGGGCACGGCCGACTTCCTTCCCCATCCTTCCTCATCCTTCCCTAATCCGATGAGACCGATGACCACGCTGTCTGGTCTCCTTCCCAAAACCAACCAAAGGCATCCAAAACAGTTTTGCGGTTAGAAAGTCAAGAAAGGTGAATAGGATGGCTGGTGAGGTGACTGAATGTAAGGCGCACATGATGTGTACTCAGAAAGTGTATAAACTAGAATGTTTCAAAGTAATGCACAGATTCACAAGCGAAATGGAAAACAGATCTCTCATATATCACGCCATTTCATCTGACGTCATTACCTGGATGTTATCTTGAAAACTGTGCAGTTTAATCTTGTGCCAAATATAGGAGAGCTATAGAAAAAACAGTGTAATCAATTAAATAGCTGCTGTTAACTTTCAGGTGGTAAAGCTGATGAAGAGCATTGACACTGTTTCCCATTTTGATATTCTGATATCAGAGTAGTGAAAACTTACTGTCAAATTTAGCTATATTGTCGACAGAATAAGACATAATTGCAGAACATGTCCGCAGTGACACAATCAATGTATTTGCTTTGCCCAAAGAAAGGAAATGCAAATGCAAAGTAAAACAAAACTGGAAAAGGTTTTTTCCCCAACTCCCATTATAGTTCTTTTTTCTGATTAATAATTTCTGAACAATTAATAATTCATAGGGGGCAAATAAAATCTGTTTTTCTTATATATCATACTTAAACTAATGTACAGTAGCTGCCATAAATAGTAATGTAAAGACTTTTTTGTACTTTCAAGTCCTTTACAACATTTATACAATTCGTAAGTTACTAACTACCACGATACATTCAAGTTACTGCATGCAGTGTTTGCCAGTAATGCTTGATTTATATTGAATCCACTTAAGAAACTATAAAATTTGGTAAGTCCACGTAGAAAAAGTTTGAAGACGTAGTTTTACAGAGACTGGAAGCCGCCACAGCTTTTGTCAGTAGTGGCCGGACCACAAGATCACCTCGGTACTGTTATGGCTTTGAGGATGTGTTTAAATGCCTTTCCTACGTCAAATCTTAGGTGAATCACCTTCCTCTGAAACGCTAAAATAAAAATGAAAATTACTGTAAGGCCATAAAATTAAAGGAATGTGTTTCATGTACACTCATCAAAGAAACGATATAATAACGTGTCAATAAATCAGCCAATGATAACACACTTTCATTTAGTTTTTAATTTAAGCTATTTACACGATGCACACATTCAACCCTGTTATTCACGGTCTTGCGTATGCTCTTTTGATTCTTCTCGAATTCTTTCTGACATTTTGAATATCCTTACACGTCTTAAATTCTGTCTACACGTGCAACACAGCGAGGCGAAGTAATCAGTCGTGTTTTCAACATGACATCCAGGTAATTCTCTGAACGCAGTGTCACGAACTGTTCTACATAAATAAAGAAAAAAGTGACAACTGTGGCGGTAACTCAAAGAATTATCTGTAGAAAGAGATAAAATTTACTAAAGGACTTGGAAACGTAATAAGACATTAACAAATATAATTCAAAATACAAATGCAAGAGGTGACGAGGTGTTTTTGATACTACAGTTACCATCATCACAAACTCTCCGTAATACTGTCGAAGACGAACTTTCGGTGTGTGTTTCTGCATTGTTCTACATAGGTCTTTTCGTTAGCTGTTAGTTCTCTTGGAATACACCTATCAGACGTTACGGATGGTGCAAAAAGATCGGCCCAATAATTCGTCTTGCTGCAACTGCACACTTCACTTGTGAAACTACGTAATTAAAAGGTCATTCAGAACTCCAGTGTCGGCTGTTCTGCAAGTTCACAAACCCCAATACGAGTAAATACAGCCATACTCCATCACAAAAAGAGCATTTCGGGAACAACCTTTCTTCCAACACAGATTACAATAGGCAGTTGGTTTATTGATGTTGAGGAACAATATCTTAATTGGTTAATCAACTTACTGCCGTTACCTTGTAAAGTTTCGGTACATACGCAGCTCTGTGAGGGGACACTGCCGACTCATCGGTGTGAAGTGCTAAATGGCCCAACGATTTTCTCGGACCTCTTTCCAAGACTGCTCCTGACTTGCCTAATTTATTTTTTGGGTGAAACCAATACACAATCTGCCGACGTACGAGGAATAGGCCGAAATTTCAGGCGGTAGTTGCAGCCTGCCTACGGGAGCCCTGTTTCTCGTAAAACGGTGGAGACAGCACAGCACCCTGTGATTCTGCTTGTGATTCCTGTTGTCACATATGAGCTGTGACTCAAAGCCAACGTAAAAATTTTTCAGTTCTTCCTTCCAATGAGAGTACATTTAGTGATAAGTGGGTATTCTTCCATGGACATGCAAGAAAGGAATCGAAATAAAAATTTCTACAGCGACAAAATTCCAATTCAAGTTTCTTATATATTTGCTCACGATCGTACGCAAGAAGATTCTTGGGGAAGCAGCAACTATGCGCCAGACACACAACAGGTAAAAGGTCCTTGCTTGGAACATAGAATAGAAAAAAATGATGTGACGGTATTAATGGTGACTGGCTTTCAAGTCATTATAATAATAACTGGAAGTAGGACAGCAGTGCATGGTCTGCCACAAACAAACATCGGGGAACGCATCACTTTCGGTGACGTATTAACACCGTAACTGATAAGCAGCAGGTTTCCCCACGGGGAAACACTGGAAACTGATCAAGAGCATGCAGGGGAGCCCCATCCCTTCCCTTTCCCCTCCTCTCCCTCTCTCTTCCGCGCCCCTTGGTCCAATCAGTTTCACACACCCCTTCCTATCTTCATCTTTTATAATTGGGACACTCGAATGAGTTCATTCTGGAGCTGCATAGCACAGGGAGAGTATAAGGCTGTGTCTATGTGTTAACAACAAATTATTGTAATTACTTTAAATCACCTCAGTCGAAACCTATGTGTTAACAACAGTTTATTATTACGTGATTTCCGTCATTTGTGGCACTAGCAGAGACCATAACCAGGCAAATATGTAAGTACTCTCATTTTTCCACAATTTTTCTTATTTTTTCAAATTTTACTTGTTTTACCCTATTATACGAGCTCCAGCCCACGGCTCCCGGTGTCACACCAATAGCACATCGCGTCAGCGTCATGATGATGCTCTAGCCGATCACAAAGGAACAACATGTGCCCAGATTATCTATCCTTGCGAAGCCATCACTACATTACTAGATATTGTGTGTGATAGCACAGCGTATGTGCCAGAAACGAACACGTTGGTAGAAATAATGATGTCATGACATATTAATGACATCATAGCAAAATCTATAGGCACTACAGTTTTACCAATTTCCAACCAAAGATACTGTTTGTATAAGAAACACAACACTTTAATGAGAATTTTCTCCGTAGTATGCATTTTGAACAACGCCATGCATACAGAAATAAAATCACATTCATCCTACTCTTACCCCCGGGGTATTCACATGGCAGCACACACAGACACTCATAAACACACACAGATAGTGCCAGAATGAGATTTTCACTCTGCAGCGGAGTGTGCGCTGATATGAAACTTCCTGGCAGATTAAAACTGTGTGCCCGACCGAGACTCGAACTCGGGACCTTTGCCTTTCGCAGGCAAGTGCTCTACCAGCTGAGCTACCCAAGCACGACTCACGCCCCGTCCTCACAGCTTTACTTCTGCCAGTGCCTCATCTCCTACCTTCCAAACTTAAAAGGAGCTCTCCTGCGAAGTTTCATATCAGCGCACACTCCGATGCAGAGTGAAAACCTCATTCTGGAAACATCCCCCAGGCTGTGGCTAAGCCATGTCTCCGCTATATCCTTTCTTTCAGGAGTGCTAGTTCTGCTAGGTTCGCAGGAGAGCTTCTGTAAAGTTTGGAAGGTAGGAGACGAGATACTGGCAGAAGTAAAGCTGTGAGTGCCGGGCGTGAGTCGTGCTTCGGTAGCTCAGATGGTAGAGCACTTGCCCGCGAAAGGCAAAGGTCCCGAGTTCGAGTCTCGGTCGGGCACACAGTTTTAATCTGCCAGGAAGTTTCATATCAGCGCACACTCCGCTGCAGAGTGAAAATCTCATTCTGGAAACATCCCCCAGGCTGTGGCTAAGCATGTCTCCGCTATATCCTTTCTTTCAGGAGTGCTAGTTCTGATAGGTTCGCAGGAGAGCTTCTGTAAAGTTTGGAAGGTAGGAGACGAGATACTGGCAGAAGTAAAGCTGTGAGTGCCGGGCGTGAGTCGTGCTTCGGTAGCTCAGATGATAGAGCACTTGCCCGCGAAAGGCAAAGGTCCCGAGTTCGAGTCTCGGTCGGGCACACAGTTCTAATCTGCCAGGAAGTTTCACACACAGATAGTGTTTTATTACATGCAGAGTACGAACGAAAGTGCAGCCATCTTGAGTCTTTCGCCTAAGTTTCTCTGCCACCAACATGAATCACCAACTAAACTGTGTTTGATTTATTGGCGTCTGATGCAAAATATTATCCGTCTGTCTATAATTTTAGTTACGTAACGTAGAAATCGATTACGCAAACTTGTTCTGATGTTGAGCTCTTATACAACAATGTTTTCTGCATCGTTTACGACGCAATAGAGAGCATAAGCGCTGGATTGAGGACGGAAGTCAAGTTTGTGCGTATTATTTGATCAAAACACACGTCTTAGACTTACCTAAAACGATATCACACGTATCCATATATTATGACGACCCTGCGCGCTAGGCTGACATTATCACATTATTCCATTTGACTGTCGGGCCTGGGAGGGGCACCTCGAATTCTTTGATATGCATCAGGTCTAATATTGTAGTAGGCTTATCAAATATACGCCGCTAAGTATGCAAGTATCCATTTTTGGTGTACAGAGTAGCACTATGCATACAGATAAAACATACTCATTTTTCTTGTTGCTGACACCCCACCACATGCCCCTGGGTTACCCACGTCATAGCACGCACAAAATATTATAATTGAATTGCAAGTCCACTCACATTTAGAAGGTATGACCAAAAGATCGCTTGACTGGAACTGTTATCATGACCTTCACCCGAAGGTTTTTGCTATTACTATAAATAATCAGCATCAATAAAAGCATTAGCTCTTGATCGTTCTTATCATATTGGTGTGCTAAGATGCATTCCAGTGTTTGTCTCACACATTTACAAATATTAAGACAGACTCATGTGGGACTTAAACCATCTCCTGGAGAATTAAAGTGGATGTACAAACGTTATATTATAGCTGGATGTGTAAATGTTGTGGAAGGCTGCAGTTTTAATTGAATATTCGGTAATGGTAGGGCGCAATACCATTCCTCAATACTTGAAAAAAAATTCTATATCTATAATGGGTTATGAAACCATGCACGGCATGCCCATAGTTTTAAATATATAATATGAATATATATAATATATAATACGAACCATGGACCTTGCCGTTGGTAGGGAGGCTTGCGTGCCGCAACGATACAGATAGCCGTACCGCAGGTGCAACCACAATGGAGGGGTATCTGTTGAGAGGCCAGACAAACGTGCGGTTCCTGAAGAGGGGCATCAGCCTTTTCAGTAGCTGCAAGGTCAACAGCCTGGATGATTGACTGATCTGGCCTTGTAACACTAACCGAAATGGCCTTGCTGTTCTGGTACTGCGAACGGCTGAAAGCAAGGGGAAACTACAGCCATAATATTTCCCGAGGGCATGCAGGTTTCTGTATGGTTACATGATTATGGCGTCCTCTTGGGTAAAATATTCCGGAGGTGAAATAGTCCCCCATTCGGATCTCCGGGCGGGGACTACTCAAAAGGACATCTTTGTCAGGAGAAAGAAAACTGGCATTCTACGGATCGGAGCGTGGAATGTCAGATCCCTTAATCGGACAGGTAGGTCAGAAAATTTAAAAAGGGAAATGGATAGGTTAAAGTTAGATATAGTGGGAATTAGTGAAGTTCGGTGGCAGGAGGAACAAGACTTTTGGTCATGTGAATACAGGGTTATAAATACAAAATCAAATAGGGGTAATGCAGGAGTAGATTTAATAATGAACAAAAAAATAGGAATGCGGATAAGCTACAACAAACAGCATAGTGAACGCATTATTGTGGCCAAGATAGACACGAAACCCACGCCTACTACAGTAGTACAAGTTTACATGCCAACTAGCTCTGCAGATGATGAAGAAATTGATGAAGTGTATGATGAGATAAAAGAAATTATTCAGGTAGTGAAGGGAGATGAAAATTTAATAGTCATGGGTGACTGGAATTCGACAGTAGGAAAAGGAAGAGAAGGAAACGTAGTAGGTGAATATGGATTGGGGCTAAGAAATGAAAGAGGAAGCCGCCTGGTAGAATTTTGCACAGAGCATAACTTAATCATAGCTAACACTTGGTTCAAGAACCATGAAAGAAGGTTGTATACATGGAAGAACCCTGGAGGTACTAAAAGGTATCAGATAGATTATATAATGGTAAGACAGAGATTTAGGAACCAGATTTTAAATTGTAAGACATTTCCAGGGCAGATGTGGACTCTGACCACAATCTATTGGTTATGAACTGTAGATTAAAAGTGAAGAAACTGCAAAAAATTGGGAATTTAAGGAGATGGGACCTAGATAAACTGAAAGAACCAGAGGTTGTACAGAGTTTTAGGGAGAGCATAAGGGAACAATTGACAGGAATGGGGGAACGAAATACAGTAGAAGAAGAATGGGCAGCTTTGAGGAATGAAATAGTGAAGGCAGCAGAGGATCAAGTAGGTAAAAAGACGAGGGCTAGTAGAAATCCTTGGGTAACAGAAGAGATACTGAATTTAATTGATGAAAGGAGAAAATACAAAAATGCAGCAAGTGAAGCAGGCAAAAAGGAATACAAACTTTTCAAAAATGAGATCGACAGGAAGTCCAAATGGCTAAGCTGGGATGGCTAGAGGACAAATGTAACGACGTAGAGGCTTAGCTCATGAGGGGTAAGGTAGATACTGTCTACAGGAAAATTAAAGAGACCTTTGGAGAAAAGAGAACTACTTGCATGAATATCAAGAGCTCAGATGGAAACCCAGTTGTAAGCAAAGAAGCGAAAGCAGAGAGGTGGAAGGAGTATATAGAGGGTTTATACAAGGGCGATGTACTTGAGGACAATATTATGGAAATGGAAGAGGAGATGGATGAAGATGAAATGGGAGATACGATACTGCGTGAAGAGTTCGACAGAGCACTGAAAGACCTGAGTCGAAACAAGGCACCGGGAGTAGACAACATTCCATTAGAACTACTGACAGCCTTGGGAGAGCCAGTCCTAACAAAACTCGACCATCTGGTGAGCAAGATGTATGAGACGGGCGAAATTCCCTCAGACTTCGAGAAGAATATAATAATTCCAATCCCAAAGTAAGCAGGTGTTGACAGATGTGAAAATTACCGAACTATCCGTTTAATAAGTCACAGCTGCAAAATACTAACGCGAATTCTTTACAGGCGAATGGAAAAACTGGTAGAAGCCGACCTCGGCGAAGATCAGTTTGGATTCCGCAGAAATGTTGGAACACTTATCTTTGAAGAAAGATCAAGGAAAAGCAAACCTACGTTTCCAGCATTTGTAGACTTAGGAAAGCTTTTGACAATGTTGATTGGAATACTCTCTTTCAAATTCTGAAGGTGGCAGGGGGAAAATACAGGGAGCGAAAGGCTATTTACAATTTGTACAGAAAGCAGATGGCAGTTATAAGAGTCGAGGGACTGAAAGGGAAGCAGTAGCTGGGAAGAGAGTGAGACAGGGTTGTACCCTCTCCCCGGTGCTATTCAATCTGTATATTGAGCAAGCAGTAATGGAAATGAAAGAAAAGTTTGGAGTAGGTATTAAAATCCACGGAGAAGAAATAAAAACTTTGAGGTTCGCCGATGACATTGTAATTCTGTCAGAGACAGCAAAGGACTTGGAACAGCAATTGAACGGAATGGACAGTGTCTTGAAAGGAGGATATAAGATGAACATCAACAAAAGCAAAACGAGGATAATGGAATGTAGTCGAATTAAGTCGGGTGATGCTGCGGGTATTAGATTAGGAAATGAGACACTTAAAGTAGTAAAGGAGTTTTGCTGTTTGGCGAGCAAAATAACTGATGATGGTCGAAGTAGAGAGGATATAAAATGTAGACTGGCAATGGCAAGGAAAGCGTTTCTGAAGAAGAGAAATTTGTTAACATCGAGTATTAATTTAAGTGTCAGGAAGTCGTTTCTGATAGTATTTGTATGGAGTGTAGCCATGTATGGAAGTGAAACGTGGAAGATAGATAGTTTAGACAAGAAGAGAATAGAAGCTGTCGAAATGTGGTGCTACAGAAGAATGCTGAAGATTAGATGGGTAGATCACATAACTAATGAGGAGGTGTTAAACAAAATTTCGGGGAAGAGGAGTTCGTGGCACAACTTGACTAGAAGAAGAGATCTGTTGGTAGGACATGTTCTGAGGCATCAAGGGATCACCAATTTAGTATTGGAGGGCGGGGTGGAGGGTAAAAATCATAGAGGGAGACCAAGAGATGAATACACTAAGCAGATTCAGAAGGATGTAGGCTGCAGTAGGTACTGGGAGAGGAAGAGGCTTGCACAGGACAGAGTAGCATGGAGAGTTGCATCAAACCAGTCTCAGGACTGAAGACCACCACAACAACAACAACAACAACAAAAACAACAAAAGGTAATGATTTTGTTGATGACCTAAAAATGGAACTCAATGGTACTCTGCCGCTTCAGTAAAATCGACTTTTCTGCCGCGTTGCTGATGACGGATAGTTCCTATAGGACCAAGACTGGGAAACATGTTTTATTGTGCAGTCGCCGCTATCTCTGGCAAAAATATAGCCGTCCTAGGTGTGTTACACCAGGCAACGGCCTTGCCGCAGTGGACACTACGGTTCCCGTGAGATCACCGAAGTTAAGCGCTGTCGGGCGTGGTTGGCACTTGGATGGGTGACCATCCGGGCCGCCATGCGCTGTTGCCATTTTTCGGGGTGCACTCTGCCTCGTGATGCCAACTGAGGAGCTACTTGACCGAATAGTAGCGGCTCCGGTCAAAGAAAACCATCGTAATGACCGGGAGAGCGGCGTGCTGACCACACGCCCCTCCTATCCGCATCCTCATCTGAGAATGATACGGCGGTCGGATGGTCTCGATGGGCCACTTGTGGCCTGAAGACGGAGTGCTTAGATGTGTTACACAACGCAGCACTAATGTGAATATGATGATGTGTGTGAAATCTTATGGGACTTAACTGCTAAGGTCATCAGTCCCTAAGCTTACACACTACTTAACCTAAATTATTCTATTCGCACAATGGCGCGCGCACACACACACACACACACACACACACACACACACACGCGCCCGAGGAAGGACTCGAACCTCAGCCGGAACCAGCCTCACAGTCTATGACTGCAGCGCCTAAACCGCTCGGCTAATTCCGCGCGGCTTTAGTTTCTGGGGCGCTCAACTGCGCGGTCATCAGCGCCTGTACAAAGTCCCAATTTTTACACACTCCATTTTTTTCATTATCTAATCTAGTCACTGTCATAAATAATAATGATATTGATGATGAAATGATGAAGACAACACAAGCACCTACTCCTCGGGCAGAGAAAATCCCCACCCCGGCCGGGAATGGAACACGAGACCCCGTGATCCATACGCAGCAACCCTTGCCACTAGACCACTAGCTACGGAATAATGTCAGTATGTGTGTTGTAAATAAATATCTACGGTTATCTATCGAATCTATAATTATTTGTCATATATACAACATGTTTGGGATTTCCGGGGTGTGTTATGACAAATATGGCATTGGCTCATCAGTTTGAGACACTTACCAGGTTGGATTCACAGATGTGGGCTGTAATTATCGCGAGAACTGTGTTGTAGCTCATCCATGGAACCCTGTTTTACCCCCAGTTCAATGTTTACATGTTTAGGGCTCATGATGTCTCTTCTTGAAGTATTTTTTAAATTTTTTTAGACACACACACACTCCATAAGGTACCTTGTACCACTCACAAAAACGGTTCTAAAGAGGGATACATTCTATCTGTACGAGCTCTACTTTCGTGAAATGTACATAGTCAGCTTTGAATTTCAGTCCTCAATAGTGTTTTCGCGAAATGAGTGTTGTCCAATTTGAGTTCACGTAATATACCGTGCTGATCGAAGTTACCGGTGACAGGTCAAGCATTACGTTATCGGTTTTTGGGTAAAGTCTTCTACTAAGTTAGTAAGGAGTGTGTTAACAGCTTTTATTCATGTAACAAAGGATTCGCTACTAAGAAATGCAGTCAGCGAACTTAGAAATTCCAAGGGCTGGCTATAACTTTTTTATTATTTTCTTTCATGGGAAACAGTGTTTAGACCTGTCTTGTGATACAGCGATAGTAGCTTACCACTGAATACGTAACCAAAACATACATTTAACGACCCAATCACGATGGTCAGCAGGAAACAAGTTACCGTATATTTGTCTCAGAACGTTTTTTCTTAATACAATTGACTTAATAAATTCCTCACGCAGGGGAAAACTCTGCTACCGTTAATAGCATGTTATTGGTATTATTCTCAGTATTTAGAGAGACATATAGTGAGAAATAAAATTTATAACGTTTTCTAGCGGCCTGTGTTCAGCGCCCACTGACTGTCACACATTCACATATTTCTGACAGGTACGGTACTGCCAGCCTTATCAAGCAGCAGCTTTCTGCGACGCCGGTAGCGTATAGGCGGTACCCAGCTCCTGTTCATTTACGAGCCTCCTAGTTCTCGACACTGCGATCGCGGACGGCGGGAAGGAATTTCTTGACCATTACCACAAGCAACACTCAGGTCGGCGATTTCTTTTATTAGTTTTGCGCAGGACGCTTTCGGCGGCTACAGTCAACCAATGTCCGCACGTTGAGGCTGTGACCGTTCTTCCTCAGGGCGAGAAGTTTCAGTTACACGAAGAGTGTCGTTGCGTCGACAGCTGTATTCCTCTAAGCTACCTGGAGACTTGCAGTAGTCGAGGCAGCGTTCACTTGAGGCAGTTTCGCGAATCAAGTAGGAAGGTGGTTATTCTACTGTTATCACGTTTCTGCAGGCCATCTTTTCAGCAGTCATTGCGCGTGTGTCCTTTGCGAGTTAAGTCCCGTTTGTGGAAGATTAACGGTAATTACATGTGTGTCTGTAGAGAATTGGGTTATCGACAGAAAGCGCGTGAACACTACTGCTCTTTCTAAGGTCGTATTTTGTGGCATAGCGAAAGAGGTGACGCGACCTCTGTGAGTCTATGACAGCATTATGTAGAAACAGTTGATTTGTGCTGTTCTGTGGCCATTGCTCAATCTCATTTGGGCGGTGGGTACATATGTGTGCAATGATGTTACAAACTTTCAGGGATGATGGAGGAAGGTAAATGTATCAATTTTAGGTACGGTCTCGGAATTATGCGTAGAAAATTATAGGAAAAAGTCGTTCTGCTACCTCTGACAGTAAATATTACTAATATTGTAGAGTAGGCAACTTTCAGAGTTGGTTGTCTGCAACAAAACAAGAAAAAATGTCTGGTTGACATTCGCTCTAAAACGCATACCTCAATAGCTAAGATCACTTGTTCATCTTTGGTATTGTGAAATATTTCTTCTCCTGCAAACTCTTTGGTTTCCATATATTTGGAGGGGGTAGCATGGACCAAAGCAAGGAACAAATGTCCAGTAAGCAAGAGCATTAAAGTGCATAACATATAAGCTGTCAGCATATATTCATCTGCACTGCCGCGAAACACATCTTTTCTACTTAAGAAGTGCTCTTAAGGTATAGATTCTAGAGCTCGTTTACACTAGATATTTGTTTCTTATTTTGATCCCTACCCTAAACATCAGCATATACATATATTCCATTTTAAGGTGTATCAGAACGATTTTCGTTTAATACTTTCGACTGAGTCGTCGTGTTACATGTCCTTTTATTCTGCCCTGGAGCCTTGCAGACCTCATACACTATCATTATGTTTTGTCGCTAAATTATTCCCAAAGTTCCCCGTGTGGTTCATGTTTAGGGGAAAGGGGTCGGGGGGTATACAGCAGTTAAGGCCAGTTCCCACAGGGTTGCTGCAGGGCAAAACCGCGCGGCAGGGCCTTTGTTGCCATGGAAACGCTATCAGCAGCGCAGCACATATGCGTCGCGGTTTGCACATGTCGAACCGCGACCGCTGCCGCGTGCCGAGCTGCAGGTTCGTGCTGCCAGCCACAGAACGCGCCGAGCGTGACGTCAGGTACAGAGCCCCCGGCTATACGAACTTTCGCCAAAGCGATGGCTTGGGCACTGCAGCAGCTATGAAATACTTACCACCCGATTTCAAGAAAAGTATTTGGTGAAAAAATTTGATTCTTCTGCATCTTATAGCCTGATATCCACGTTCGGTAAAGGACTGAAATTCTTTTTGTTATCTGTTGTGGTTACTTGATCAATCGCTTTCAACTACACCACTACACGAAATTTTATTGAGTGTGCACAGGTAAAAACATATTGCGTAGATTTCGCGTACAGTTCATTCTAGGTAATACACCATTGGGTATGATTTAGAAAACTAATGGAAATTGTTTTTAAAGTTGAGAGCAGGACGATAGCTACCACCGTTCCGGCATATTGGAGTACATGTCGGCGGACAGGCCGCGCGGTGGCCGCGTGTGGGTCGCTCACAATGCGACCGATGCTTCGCCCTGCTCGTCGTAAATCGTGTGGGTGTATCAGCGCTAAATTTCGTAGACGGTTCATCAAACCGAAACGTGTCTTTCTTTTTTTTTTTTTTTTTTTTTTTTTTTGCAAATGATAGTTCGTAAAGAGCACATATTTTTTCGCGTGGTAAGTGTTTATTTGTACTTATTGAGATGTGAAAGTAGCAATAGTTTTTCGCGATGGATCGAACATTTAATAGCATGTGAAATGAGAATTGCGGTGACATGGGACACATTAATATTTACAGTATTCTTCGTAGACCTACAAAAGTTAAACTGAAACTAATTTTCTAGTATGTTATAAGCTGTAATTAGCTAAACATCTACAACTATTGATTATTTAGTTTTGTAAGTAACACACGCTTTTCTTGCTGCAATATGTTACTTGTTCCAGACATGTTTCGTCTGTTACTTTAAGGCATTTTCAGTGTAATCTAGAATAATTCAATTTTGTTTTGATATGTGATATTTGTAGATAACAGTCCGTCCCCGCTAGCTGAGTGGTCACTGCGGCAGAATGCCATGCCAAGAGGCCCGGGTTCGATTACGGGCTGGGACAGGAGATTTTCTCCTCTTAGGGAATGGGTTGTCATTTCATCCCACCTCCGACGCGCAAGTCGCCCAATGTGGCGTCGAATTCAATACGTTCTTGCCCTCGGCGACCGAACTTCCCCGAATGGTGGACTCCCGCATCACGATGGATTCCGCATGACTTGACGGAAATGCAGAAATGGATGCGTTACGACGCTGCTCAGACGCACTTGGAGCGCTATGATAGCGAAGTAGAGGCTTTCTTACGCCGTATCGTAACAGTGGATGAGACATGGGCCACACCGTACGAGCGAAAACTGAAACGCCAGTCCAACGAATGGCGTCATTATGGGTCGCCGCGAAAGTCAAAAGTGCGTCAGAGCCCCAGTATGGTAAAAGTTATGGCGATTCTCGTGTACGACTGTGATGTGTTATCCTAACGCATTACGTTCCTCCACGGCAGACCGTCAGTACACAGTATTACTGTTCATTTTTGGAGCATCACCTGTGACCAGCTTTGCGAAAGAAGCGGCGACACTTTCTGCGCAACCCACCCATCATTTTGCACGGCAATGCGCGGGCACATACAGCGCAAGCTGTGGATGCTCTGTTCGGTCGATGGGACTGGGAAGTACTGTACCATCCATCATTCTCCCCGGACTTAAGTCCTTGTGACTTTGATTTGATTCCGAAGATGAAGGAACCACTTCGTGGCATTGGCGAGATTCGACAGGCAGTAGACCGCTCCATTCGCACCATCAACAGAACAGGCTCTGCTAACGGTATACTACGCCTTCCACATCACTGGCAACGGGCTCTACACAAGGCTGGCGACTACTTTGAAGGACAGTAACAGGTGCAAACATGTAACTTTTTTGTATCGGTTGTGAATAAAAAGCTGCGACTATTTAAGTTCCAACCCAACCTTCTATGCATCGTCTTCAATATCCATGAAGTCTCACTAATCCCAGACTTGCAAGTAGTTATGAAGGACCAGTCATAATAATGGGTTTCACAGTTACCACTTTATGTGTTATGACGCAATTGCCGATTTTATATTTGGTTGCCAAAATGGAGTATTTATTTTTTGATTAACCTGTTTTCCCGACACAAACGGCAATTGAAAATAGTTTAATGCGAAGTTAGTACATTCT
This sequence comes from Schistocerca piceifrons, assembly GCF_021461385.2. NCBI lineage: Eukaryota > Metazoa > Arthropoda > Insecta > Orthoptera > Acrididae > Schistocerca > Schistocerca piceifrons. The sequence continues at coordinate 395,176,326 of NC_060142.1, read as the reverse complement.
TTAAAAAGTTTGAGAATCGTCACATGATATTTGAAGTCAGCAGAAAAGCCTCAAATGCACAAAAAACCTGTGATAGCTTATGCAGAACTGCATTACGATACATTGGCCACCGAAGACTTCTACAGAGTATGAGAACTGCCCGTGCATTCGAAAGTCACGTAAATACATAACAAATCACTGGTTGTTGGTTCATGAAGGAATGCATGTCTTATGGAAACTACCACAAATGGCAGAGTGGCCACAACACTACTTCAACTTTATCATTTGCTGACAGTTGCCATAATAAAACCGCATTCAAATTGCAACTTTTCCCTAGCATGAGCCTGTTTGCAGTGAGAAATAGAGCTGCATACACAAATACATCACTAGTGACATGTGCCACAGGCTATATTAAACGAATACTCTGGCAATAAATACGCAACTGATCTACCTAATCAAAGGTAATGTTATTTGCTGCTGGGTTGCGTTAACTGAAAATACAATTCGTCTCACTACTTTTTTGCTGTGGTCTTCAGCCTGAAGACTGTGTTGATACAGTGTTGTACAGTAGTCTATGCGAATCTGCTCTCCGTTGACAAGGCTTGGTCTCTCTCTCTCTCTCTCTCTCTCTCTCTCTCTCTACAATTTAACGTCCACTACCAAATTGACGATTCCTTGATGCCTCAGAATATGAACTGTCAACTAATCCCCTCTTTTAGACAAGTCGTGCCATAATTTCCTTTTCCTCCTCACTTTAATTCAGTATCTCTTCTTTAGTTATACGATCTACATATCTAATCTTCAGCAAATGTTCAAATGTGTGTGAATTCCTAAGGGACCAAACTGCTGCATTCATCGGTCCCTGGACTTACACACTACTTAAACTAACTTACTCTAAGCACAATACACACACCCGTGCCTGAGGGAGGACTCGGACCTCTGGTGGGAGGGGCCGCGCAATTCGTGACATGACGCCTCTAAGCGCGCGGTTAATCTTCAGAATTCTTCTTTAGCACCACATTTTGAAAGCGCCCACTGTCTTCTTGACAGAACTGTTCACCATCCACGTTTCACTTACATACAAGGTTACACTCCACGCAGATACCTTTATAAAAATACTATCCAACCATTTAAATTTATATTCGATGTCTATAAATTTTCATTTCCAGAAACGGTTTTCTTGCTATTAGCAGTCTGCATTTTATATCCTCTTTACTTCTGCCTTCTCAGTTACTGCTTCCCTTTCAAATCATTGAAGTCTTACAAGTGCAGTTCGGTTCCTGCGCAAGTTGTAGATAATCTTGTGTCCCTGTGTTTTATCGCTGATCCTCCAACGTTTCAAAGAGTGTCCTTCAGTTAAGATTGCCAAAACCTTTCTCTGAATATACAAATGCTATAAACACAAGCTTGCCTTTCTTCAGTCTTTCTACTAAACTAATTGACAGGATCAGTATTTCCTCTGCGTATTCAGATATTTCACAGGAATCTGACATTGTGCTCACGTTAGTTTGTATCGCCCTTCCCGCTCTCCTTTCTGGATATTCCCTACACCTTCCAGCCTTCTTTCCTTTGCTTAGTTATGGCTTGTCAAATGAGCTCTTGACAGTTGCTTCTCTTCTGAACAAAGTTTTATTTCCTATTTTTTTCTTATTTAGATTCGGCTTCTATGTTTTCCAAGTGCAAAATCGCAGTTGCGATTTTGGACTCTGTCAATGTCATTTTTTAAACATCTCTGTTCCCTATGGCCTACTTTATTTGGTGCGTTTTTATATTTTACCTGTAGTCAATTAAATTCAATATATCGTGTTTTATCCAAGGATTTATACTGTATCTTTTCCCCATTTACATCCTCTGTTGCCTTCACCACTTCTTCTCTCAAACATATCCATTCGTATTGTAGTGAATTCCTTCTTCCGTTTCAGTCAGTTGTTGTTTAATCGTTTCTTTAAGATTATCGAAAAACTCTGGTTCTTCACTTATTCAGGTCCCATTCCCTTAATTTGCTACGGTTTACTAACTTTTAGTTGTAAACGGCAGCTCATAATCAATAAATTATCTTCGGTGTGCTTCTGCACCGAGAAATGTCTTACAATTTAAAATCTGGTTTCGAAAACTCTGTTCCAAATATGCGTCCTTCTTTCATGATTCTTAAGCAAAGTGTTGGTGACGATTAAATTACGCTCTGTGAAAAATTCTTTCAGTTAGCTTCCCTTTTCATCCCTTCCCCAAGCCTATGTTTTCCTACTATTTTCTCTTTCTGTGCCTGTTACCGAACTCCAGTCTCTCATCACATTTTAAATTTTTGTCTCGCTCTTTTATAGTGTATTGTTTCAATCTGTTCATCATCTGTGGTGGAGGTAGGCATGTCAACTTGTATCACTGTGGTGTGGGTGTTAGCTTTATGTCTGCCTTGGTAATGAAACGTTAATGGCAGTTTAGAGATGGAGCTGAGTTTTGTGATACTACTTTATTGGTAGTTTCAATAACTAACATTCACAGAGTAGTGAAAATACTTGACATTAATATAGCAAATACTGAGGATGAACTATCAGACATTTTCAATTATACATAAATGACTGCCATTTCACTATAGTAAACTGCGTTTAGTTACTGCAATTTGCAGTACTAAAAGCTGTTATGAAGGTAACAATAAGTTTGTGTTCTGGGGTGATGATTTTTCAAACAAGACAATAAATAGTTACGAGCAAAAATCATCAAATCTGTTTATGGTGAAATAAGAAAACATGAATAATGGAATACGTGAAAGTGTACATCGTAAAGAAAATAAGAAACTGCTATGTCTTCATCCAAGTTCGTCTTTCTTTCATGTAAGTTCACGGTGTGGTTAATCAAATGCACCGGGCTTTCAGTGGGTCCCGCCCCTTACCTCAGTAGCGGTTCGTCATTGGCTATGGTCTGCCGCTTCCAGATGAGAACTCCAATTCCGCGAACCGCCGCGTCACCGCGTTAAAACGCTTGCCGCTGCCGTTGCAGCTCGCCGCACTGTAGTGGGAATCGGTCTTTATGTCCCTCCTGCCCACCTTTAAAAGAAACTCCAGACTGACCTTACCAGTGTGTAGCACTCCTATTCGATTTTTTCGTAGTCTTCTTACAATGTCAAACACGCTCTAATAATTATGCAATAGTTTATTGCGGGTTACACAGTTGATTCTGCCTCGCAGCTCTGGCTGACCGAGACTGACATCGTCCACGCATAAGCGGTAGTTTTGAAAGTTTCATTCTGATTGGACCAGACAGAAAGGAGGGAGGTGATAGCCAGTCGCCTATGTGCAACCCAGTCCCCATTTCCAGTGAAGGGTTGTGGTATGTTTGCCGTGGGCGGGATAGCTGTGCCTGCTTTCGTAACTATTTTACTCCGCTACCAACTAAGTTGGAAACGATTACGCATAAAAAAATGCAAATTTCTCAGCTCTTACTTACGTATCTTCCTGGGTGTGATCTCTGCTGGTTCCTCGAAAGACAAAAAGCACATAATATTGAATTGTTATTAACAAACAGACCACGAGTGACATGACTAAAAGTAATTACAATAATTTGATACTTACAAATAGACACAGCCTTGTCATCTCCCTGTGCTGAGCAACCCATACAAGCGCCCCACTTATAAAAGATGAGGATGGGGAGTGGGTGTTTGAATCTGATTGGTCCACGCGGTGGGGAGGGGAGGGGGAGAAGGAGAGGGGTCGGAGCTGCTCTGGATGAACTCGATCAGTAAGCTAGTGATTCCCCAGGGAAGATGGGATTGGGGGGCTAACCTTCATTGTTATAAGTCGCCCGGATGTGTAACCGGACACCAGAAGTCCTTTTCAGTCCCTTGTCGTAATATACGTATATGAACTCATACCTGCGCTGATAACCTACAGCGTCGCCCGATGTTTGCCTGTGCCGGAACATACAATAAAATAAAAACCGCATGTGACTAGGACCTTCCATCAGGTAAACCTGCCGTCTTTTAAGTTGACACCACTTCGGTGACTTGAGTGTAGATTAGGGTGAAATGATGATGAAGACAACACAATACCGAGTCCCCGGGCAGCGAAACTCTCCGACCCAGCTGAGACTTGAACCAGGGCCCGTCGCGTGGTTTCTGCCGCACAAACCACTCAGCTATGGAGGCGTACAGAAGATACACTGCTATCCCACTACTGGCCAGAAGATAGATAGCTTTACATATGAGGAAAAACATATCATCGTTATTGAGTACACAGTAAACCGCTGAAAACGACATACACTCCGAAAGTATTTCAGAACAAAGACTGTGGACAGCTGTTTATCTGAATAAGATTTATATGCTGTTTTCATACCATACCGTGAATATGACTGTTCCTCCTACGAAAGTTTAGAAAGGGAAATAGCCAGTTTGTATATGCCAAATATCGAAGTAAAATAGAGATGCAAGTATCATCCGACATTTACATTATAAGACAATTAGATAACACATAAGTGAAAGAGAAGGGCGGGCTGACTATGTTACAAGGCAGCGATGATTTGGACGTGGCGTTTATCTGAAATTTAAAATGTTAAAGTAATTTGCATTCTACATTTCCGTCAGTCACAACCTATCGTACATCGAGCATTCACACTCACTCATTATTGGTGAATGTAGCTTTGAACAAGCCAATTTAGTCCCCCAGTTTTGCCTGATCTTGATCACTGATGTGTCTAACTTTCGTTCAAAACAGCGTACATTTCAGTTTAAGTTGCTGTCAACATGTATGCAGCTGACGATGTTATAGAAAGCTTGCCAACGTCCTTCTTTCTTTTTCACTGAGCTTTCTGATTCTCCACAGGCACCACAATTTCGTTTTCTGTAATTGTAATTAGTTCTGAGTAAATAATAACTTGATCGTCATTATGTTTATCTCAAATTGGGTTCTCTACGTTGTATAATTTGATATAATTAGCATTTTTAAATAGTACGAGACCAAAATGTCGATATTTGGTTAAAGCATTCACTGATCTGACGCATCAGCATGAAATAATTATTACACGCGCAAACGAAGTTGACACTCGGCGCGTTGGCTGATGGGAGCGACCGTAAATGGGAAATGCCTTTCCGATCGCTCCCATCAGCCGACGCGCCGAGTGTCAACTTCGTTTGCGCGAATGTTGCATCAGTCAACAGCCATTAAGTACGCCACATCTCTGGACAGAGGTAATGAAATACGATAAAAATGCGTAGAGCTACAACAACATTCTATATATTACTTACGGTATAATTTGAAAGATAATTTTTGTGAGACATTATTTCGGGACATGTATGCCCCTTGGAGTGGAATGCTGTTATATCAAAAGCAATGCAGTACAATATCTTAACGAATTCTTTGTTATTATCACAGTCTAATAAATACAATCACGACACTTATAACACGTCTGTCCGCTACTGCTATACCATAACCTTAAAGTTGGAAGCAGGTCGTGAAATAAAACTATCTTGTTAAAACAATTATGGTATAAAGCAACAGAGCAGTGTTACCCTCTGAGAGGAATTTTGTTATGTTGACCGTGTTGTACCTAACGGAGGTGGCTTATCGGAAATGAAAGTCAGAATTACGTAAATATTTGAACAGTAACAAACAAAATTTTGTCTATCTGCACTGTTTAACTGATAAAGAAAACGGTCGCCAGCCTAACTAGGCAAGAGAATGATTAACATTCTCGTTCAAGAAAATAGTTATTAGTAACTTTAATGGATAAACACAACCTATACTTGGCCACACGCGAGTGCAATGAACTCTGACACATACATATGTTTACGTTAAGATTGAAGCTAACAACTGGAGCCCAAACTATTTGCAAAATTATAACAGATACCGAAACATACTATTACTTTCTGGGCTTACACAAACTGAATGGTCGTTATAACGTTATTATTACTATTCACTGCAGAATCATTAACTGGATATAGGTTAAGTCTCTCTCAGTTAAATACTTTATTATTTAAAATGAAAGTTAATTGGAATCCACTAACAGGTTGTTTCTATCATTTGAATAAAGAAATTATGGTTTTCATAATTAGTGGTCTTTCCTTTACTTGTTACCGAGCATTAACACAATAGACAAACTGTGGATCCTGTTATACTATTAATATGCACTTCTAATACACAAGAGAGACAAACACTTAGCAAACATGAGTATATAACGTTTCACAACTGCAGTTTACCACTTTCACTACAGTGAGAGAAAAAATTAACATATATGTAAGATACTGACTCACCTTCTGCGATTTACAACAGGCAGTAATGTGATCATTTACTAAGCAAACCTTTATAATCCTCCATCTTAAGAACTTTTAATTTGAAGTTGGCGACAACACATTAATAAGCAGTTTTACTAGGAAAGTTATTTTCAGTAGCATCATTAACTTTAACTCACTCTCTTGCCACATTAACTTTAGCTTTCTTTTTACTATGTTCAAGAGGCATCAATTAGCAAAACACTGGGCTTTGATGTTCTTTCAGTAAGGACACTCGGAAATCACTTTAGTTCAAACGGAAAGGAACCTGAGAGGTGTTATGAGGAGGAGAAAAATCAAGGTAGGTACATAAATTCAGATATAAATTACCTTATATTTGAGCACACTAACACATCCATTAAGCTGATCCTTCACTGTACACCATTATAGTATTACGTTACAGTGATTGCGAAATGTGGTGGCAACTGCATGTTGGTAGGTGGATTCGCAGGCAGAATTGCTGGACTCTGGCCCTTCTTGGTGGCGATGATGAATACCGAATCCAGAATCGTTCCAGCTATTTATCCATCCATCCGAGGCATTGGAAAGTAGCAGAAAAGCCTCTCTCGGAACCCGCACAATATACAATTTTTACATGGCAGTGCACAGTTTGGTAGCTCGTCCCCGACTCGTAGCTCGTCCCCGACAAACTTGTTCCACCTTTTCTACCTAGGCCAACCACAATTTGCGCACGCCACACAGTTCCGTTCCCGAGGGGAACTACTACACCTTTTACATACAAACTAAGAACCCTAAGTGAGGATCAGCAGTTTACATAACAGCAAACAAATACATTAAATAGAACAGATCATTTGCACATATTGACATTTCTACAAAAAATTATTTACACAGAAATTAAAATTATATATAGTAAGTTTTGTTCCCTCCAAATGGGACAAAGAATTTAAATGACAGATACACTACTTTGCATAGAATCAAATCATGGCACCAAAGTTTTTACAAAGAAAGGAGTATACCATTTTGTGTTACCTATTCAACCAAACACATTTACAGAAGCTCAATGATGTAACATTAAATAAAACAAAAGCAAAATAAATCAGTAAAGCACTAGAGTTATGGTGTTACACACTCTCTTGTTCAAATGTGTGTGAGTCCCTAAGGGACCAAATTGCTGAGGTCATCGGTCCCTAGACTTACACACTACTTAAACTAACTTATGCTAAGAACAACACACACATCCATGCCCGAGGGAGGATTCGAACCTCCGGTGGGAGAGGCGTGCGGCACGACACTCTCTGGTGCGAAAGTTGTTGCTGTTTGACAGCATGAGCGACACTAGCGCTCCAAGTGGTGAGAAAGCAGACAGTCACCTGCGTCGTATGGATAATGTTTTTTTTAATTATTTTCTACGTAATTAACTGAATAGTTGTTACATTTTTGCGTTACATGCCTTAGGGATTTATCAAGAGATGTGAGCTATCTTGAAATACCGTACATCTAAAAACAGTCGAATCACTCTGATTCAATGATGCAATTCATGAAGAAATGCTTTTGTTGTCTTTTGTTATTATCATAGGCACTTTTCTTGACACTTAACAATTTTTTATGGAGTCCAGTGATTCGCCTTTTCTTACACGTCGCTCGACTTTCTAATATACGAATAGTTTTGTAAATGTAATTACTTCTGCTTCAGAAGCGAATGTGTTGAAGATTCTTGCCGTTTGTGGCTGAAATTCGGCAACAACTGTGAAATTTATTTTCTCCTGTGCTGGGAGACAGTTTTACTGTTGTTGACGATTTATTATCACGTTTCTGTGGTTTTCTATTAAGATACAATTGCGGTGACTTACTTGATACGTTATATAATATAGATATTAAATTCCATATAGGATTCCTACGTTCCACATCCACTGATTTGCCGGAAAGTGTAGCGAACAAAACCCTTACTTCATTGAATAGATATAAGTCTTTCTGTAAAAGGACAGGTCTTCTCGTATTTAATCGCAATTTTTTTGTCGTTAAAGGAAAACAAGATTACTCAGTAAAGATCTGTACGTTACAAGAGAATCGTAAATAAACTGTCCTTTAAAGACCGTTTCGTGTCCCTCGGGGTGCTTAGGAAACTAACTAATCACGAATGTCGCGTAATTTTTTTAATTATTATCGATTTTTACGATGCTACATTCACACTGTTTTGTAAAACCTATGTTACAAATCAATGTAAAAGTTAGTAATCGCATTCACCCGACATCGAATTCAGAAGTGTTGCTTGCTGGCCGCTTGGAACGCTGCTATCGCTGGGAAAAAAGACGGAGTGTCGCGACTGTTACCTTAGACTGTGGTTATTATTGCACAGCGTTTTAATTTATTTCGAAGTCTGTAGAGTGAGTGTGTGGTAATCTTTGGGGTAGAATTTTTATGTATTGGTATCGCACTTTCAAGCACTCCAGCATAACAAACCAAGAAAAAAAGTACGTTTCTCAGCTAGGTCTTTAATGGGCTGTAATACTGAAACTGCATGTTTGCGCAATAAGCAAGAGTAAATATAAATTCCATCAAATATGGCACGATAGCTTTGGAAACAATGACTTCGGGACTGCGCTGTGCGTTGAGCTGTGGCTACACTATCCGGGCACACGGCAGGTGATTTCCTCAGCCAATCAGAGCACAGAATGAGAGCACCTTACACGTTGTGTAATCAGCCAATCATATCATCACATTTTCAATGCGCGAACACACAAACGATGAAAAAATGTTAAGAATGAAATACGAATAAAGCTTGTATTCCAATGTAATGTACGATACCAAGCAAAGCGATGTTGTAACATACCTGTAATGTTTACGAAACTGAAGGCGCCGGTTTCCTCGAAAGCCATGAAATTGTAATCACCACCAGTCGTGCTTCGAGCATTCTTTGAAAGAATTATTGCATGACAGTTCCGCCGAGAGGGTAATGTTTACAATGTTTCAACATTTCTTTCTGGCAATATGTTCGACGGAACATGTACTCAGTTAGGTAACATGTGAAATGTTTAACTTTCCTGCCACATCGTGGGACGTCACGTCGGCCCTTCCGAAACATTCTGTCGACGTTCTGTGTATGAACGGAACGATATTTCATATCTACGAAATTAAGACTATGATCCACTGTAAGATACTAAAATCCTTCAGCATCTAGAGCATTGTATGAACTGAAGCAGTCACTAACAATCGTCGTATCATGAAAGATCTTTTCTTATACTATTCTGGACAACACTTCCTTGCTCCGAAATTCAATGGGCTCAAGGAAGTATTTTATCGACCATCGCTAAATTCTACCGAACACCCAATTTCCTACTATATCATGTCCTTTGTTGCGTCTCCTTTTTCCACATTTCGATTCGCTAACTCACAACCAAACTGTTGCATTCCAACCTAAACTAGATCTCTGACTACGCTACAGATCACTCTGTCACGACGCCCAGAATTTTTGCTTTCACATTCGTTGGCTTCGCCAGCTCGTAATCAAACTGTTGCATTCCAACCTAAACTAGACCTCTAGTTACGCTAAAGATCAGTCTGTCACCACAACCAGATTTTTTCTGCCAATTCAAACTGTGCTCTTAGTTCCCAGAAATCGGCCTTATATTCGGAAAAGACATCCGAAAACAGCTTAACCAAACTCCTGGAAATCGCGGCCTATTCGTAGAACAGCGAATTAATGGTAACAACAAAGAACATAAAAATCACTGCTTTACCCCCAGAAACGTAACCCTAGATCACTAAGCCCTTCAAGAATTTAAGATTGGACTTGGCACAAAATCGTGATACCCACCAACATTTTGAGTAGTTTAATTGCGAGTATATGGTGTAAAAATGACTTTTGGTACCTATTCTGTATGTGATATTCCACTTGAGACATAATTGCAATTAACTAGTGCATAAACAATAAATTATCACTTGACTTGAATAAAATATGGAGTAGTAAAATTTAAGATTGTTTAGTAACAACGTCGCAGTGTTCCCTTGGGCCACCTCCTTTAATATTCTAGAATTTAGATCTGTTGTTACGTGCAAGCCATACCATACCCTCGGAAATCGCGACATGGAAACCACGACATATCCGGAATAAAAGAGCCATACATTTCTCGCAAACAAGAGTAGCAATGTCATTGCTTCACTTGCATCAATTTAAGATGTCATCTTACATCATAGCCTAACCACATATCTGACGAAGACAAAGCAGAACCAAAATTATAAATAAAGTCATAGCTCTACTATTTCTATACTGTATGTATATTAATTTGTGTGCGCACGCGACGAAACAGTCACGTTGCCGTAGGCTGAATAGATCACGTCTGCTATGCTCGTTGTAATTGGCTAGTTAAATCACGTGGCCTGTGCTCCGATTGCGTAAGAAAAAGAAAACCGTACAGCGCAATCTCAATTTCATAGTTTCGGAAGTTATCATGCCATATCTGGTGGATTTCGAATTTATACTTGCTTACAGCACAAATATGCAGTTTCAATACTACAGCGCATTAAAGATCTATCCATGATACGACCTTTCCTTCTCGGTTTGTTGTGTTGTAGAGCCTGAAAGTATGATAGTGATGTATTAAAATTTAACCATCTTTGGTCATGGCGTTGCTAGCTCCGTATGAATATCTTTGAGGGGTTTCGAGGGTACATTTTTAAGTGTGTTCCGAGACAGGACTTCAGCAAGTTTAAGGAACGCAGCAAGGTAATCATCAAACTATATATTACGATATAAGAAAATGTCTGTTTATTTCCTTTCTGTATGTAATAGGTCAGGGCATTTTGCACGCTTCAAAATTCTGTACGATAGTGATAACATCAGCTGTAAATAGGTAACATCAGTCGTCTATAAGAACGTTTTTTATTAAAGCAGTGCGCGTTGACAGCAGCAATAGTAACTATATGAACAAGATAACTGTCACTGTTTCTTCTAATTTGCAACTGCAGCCGAGAAGAACTTTCTGTACGTTTAGCTGATTGTTCTATTTTAGCGAACTATACGGCGCTACTGTTGTTTTTCGTCACCATGGTGATTACGTAATAGCGGCCCCATTCGACACGCCGCTTACGGCTCTGCTGCTTCCTTATAGCTCGTTGCTACAGTGCTTCCCTTCACAGCCGAAAGAATTTACTTCGATGAAACAAAAGTTTTCGTTTCCCTTCTTTCTGTATGTAACCAGAGACTTCCCATCAGACTATCGCACGCAGCTTACATTGAGTAGTACGGTAGAGATAAGTCAAAATAATATCTTGAGAGCTATGCTGAAAAATTCGTAACTATTGACAAATAAGAGAAAAGGTTGTTACGAGGTACAACTGCGAAATGCCGTTTAGCAGAATATCATCCAAGAATTTTAAATAAGCTGCTGTTAAAAAAAGTCATTTTCTTTTTTCGAGGAAAAAATTATTTTTTTTGTAAGTATTTATAGATTTTCTAAGACACCAACCTTCCAGTACAGCGTGAAGGAGCATCCTGTACTAGCTCCGAATGATAAGCCAACTTGTTCCTTCTGCACTTAAGAAACTTAAAGGGAATTTCTTTCCTGATTTCCGCTTGGGATTAATTGCGCTATTTCAGGTATTCTAACGACTACCACCGTTTTTCCGGGTGTGTTTTGGATAGCCACAGGGCTTACAATATTTTGTTATTATTTTTAGCTTACGGTCTGTAGGTCATACAACCAATTTATATTCTCTTCTAGTCACTGAATACTAGGTATAGACAGCAGATTTTGTCCTAGCTTATCAGTTGTCTTACTGGTGCCTGCTGCCCATCCCTCATGTTGAGAAATCATTATTATTTTAAATTTGAATTGTACTTTAAATAACCATCGTATGTGCAAAGTGTGGACATACTGTTTAATAAACGGTTCAATGTATGGAAATAAGGTTTTCAAAAAACATTGGATATTAACACAAAGGGACGAGTGTTTTCCTATGTGTTCAAGATTCACATCATCCTATCAGCTGACAGCTATACCAAACACTATTTTTTAAATGGAGCGATTAACTTTGTAGCGACATTTAATAGTACATAAGAAGTACTGAAATGTAACTTACATTATTGTTGTGCAACAATCTTCAAAAATAGTTGAGAAATTTACTAAACGTGGGCCCGAACTTGTCAGCTCTTAGTATATCGGCTGTCGTTTCCTTGTTTACACATTGCCTAACTGAAAACTTCACTGAGCCAACAATTTTATTTGTGTAAATCTTTTCTATAAAAATTCACATACTCCATATCACTGAGCAAGAGCACAGCATAACTGAAAACGTCACTGAACACACTATTTCTTAATGTAAAGCTTATCTGTACGTACCCTCATGTGCCATACTACTGAACCTCTTTTTCCAGCTCTATAAGAAGTCATTCTATAAATTATATCGTTGTTAGTTCCTCATCTTGGCCGATAAATTTACGAACATTATCCATGCCGAAAAACATTAACTTCTTCTGTGTTCTGTAATTTAGTGCAAACGTTGTTTCTTGATTTCGAATCAATAGCGAGTGGCCACGTTGTTCGTTGAACTGTGACCTAGAAATAGCTGACTTATTTTATACATAAAGACTGTGTAACGTAAGCAGCAACAAAAAATATATTTTTAAACTCCTGAAGAAATACAATCCTTACAAAACATTTTTGTTAAAATATGCTTTTAATGACAGTAAGGAATGATTATTTTAGTAGCTTACTAACAGGACAAACTATTACTCAAAACAGCATAAAAAGATGATAAACTAAAACAAAGCTTTAATGTGAGACATTGCATCTGAAGTTTTTCAAAGTCTGGAGTCATATTTGATGTTGAAGTTTTTAGTGTGTGTTCTGAATGTTACGTCAGTTAAACAACAGCGAAATTTGCTTTTATTTAAGTTCATAACAGAAAATGTCTTTCACATATGTAAGTGCTACCAACAATATTGAATTTTTTTTATTGCTGCGTCTCGTTGGTTATTAAATTTATTTTTGTCCAAGCTTTTATAGAAATAAAGAATAGAACATTGTCTGTACTTGATTTTATAAATTGAACACTGAATTTTTATGATCTCCAGTTGTAAGTCCACAGATATCCCTTGGGGGATTACAGAAAAAGGATCTTTAACCACGTTGAACATGATTTCCTCCTCTTTTGATAACGCAAACCTGTTGTCGAATTCTTCAATTAATTTATCATCGTAGCGAGAAAATTTCCTTACTGGCACAGCATGTTTATCTGAACAAATTGTTCTGCAAGTAGGTAAATGAGTAATGTTCTTTTCAACAATTGGATTTTGAAGAGTGCAAGTTTCGTTTCGAAAACACGTATGGAAAATAGACAGTAACTTTCTCTGTGGTTTTGACTTCAGCTCGTTTAAGTGAGCCGTCATATCAGTAAGAAACATACGTCATTGGTCCAATTTTCATTTTTCAATTCAGGAAAGTCCTTTAGGTCGTTTTTCATATAACATACTTTTTCCTCCATTACGATATTGTAGTGTCTGTGTTATACTGATGACGATGCACTGCGGCGACCACAGCCATTACGAAACACATCAGATGAATTCGCAGTTTGCGAATAATGACTACCATCAGCTGTAGAGTGGAATGACGACGGTGAAAATCTGTGCCGGAGCGGGACTCAAATCCGTATTTCACGCCTATCGCGAAGCGGTCGTCCTACTATTTAGCCATCCTTGCACGACTCACAGCCAGACCCTAACTTCCGTATGTCCTCAACCATACGTCTCAGATCTGTACTCGCACATTCATTATGTGTATTCCCGTACAGATCAGACGTTGTGCTTGAAAGTCGCATGCCCGGTATCGCCAGACAACTGTACCGGACCGGGACTCGAACCCGGCACAATTTTCATTGTCGTCATTCCATTCTACAGCTGATGGTAGCCATTATTCACAGTTGCGAATTCATTTGATGTATTTCCTCTCTTAGTGCAAAAATGCGTTGCAGTACTTTCCCACGACTTAGCCAACAAACGTCCGTGTGATACAATAAATCCCCGAATTCTGTTTCTTCAAGAAATGCACAGTATGTACGGCGTTTAAGCCCTCTCGGACGTAGTTGATAACAGAAACCACAGTTGGTATGATATGATCGTATCCCAGAAATTTACTGTATAACACTAATTGGTGCATAATACGGTGGAATTCGCTTTTTTTTCGGCATGTTCTCCCAATAGTGATACTGCACCAACCTTCTTTCCATACACAGAGGATTCTCCATCGGTGCAAATGGCCACAGTATTTTCAAAAGTCAAACCCAGTTTCTTCGTGAGACATTCTTTCACTTTGTTAGAGATGTTCCCACTAGTTGCTCGCCCTTTCATGGAAGACAATCCTGACAGTTAGTCTCTGATGTTGAAAGTGTTATCAACAGGGCGGATGAAAACTAAAAGCTGAATGGTATCATTCATGTAGTACTGTCATCCATGGCTAATGAGTAGTACTTGAATTCTACAGCTCTGTTTTTTGACTGGTCAAGAAGGTTGGTAGAGATATCATGCACTCTTCTTTGAACTGTGATCCTGGACAAGCTTATGCTCTCAAAAATTTGATTTTTCCTGGACATAGTGCTGATACGGCGATCATCATGCACTTTCTTAACATATCACCTTCCGTGTAAGGTTTTCCAGCAGCTGCAGCAGCAGCAGCAGTAGCAATTTCTTTAGAAATTAGGAAGGTTACTTTTGTAGTTACTTCACACACTCTCTCTTTGCTTTCTTGAAAAACTGCTGTTGATTTAACAAACATTTTAATAAATTTGACGCCTTGATTTTCCTCTCGTTATCTTCCCACTTCCCCAAATCAGCATGTTTGGATTCAAAATGGCATCGGGTATTATATTCTTGTTCAGCTGTGATTGATTCGCGGCAAATCAAGCAAAGTATTTCACCGTTGTACAGTATTAAAAAGTACTTATTTGTCCACTCCGTATTAAATTCTCTGCTTTCAGTCATAATTTTCCGGTTGCAGGTGTTGTCTCTCATTCTTCCTGGCCAC
Source organism: Schistocerca piceifrons (assembly GCF_021461385.2). Classification (NCBI taxonomy): domain Eukaryota; kingdom Metazoa; phylum Arthropoda; class Insecta; order Orthoptera; family Acrididae; genus Schistocerca; species Schistocerca piceifrons. The sequence continues at coordinate 395,161,113 of NC_060142.1, read as the reverse complement.
CTTGAAGTGAACATTAATAATTACCAATCGTACTTTATCGTGCACGCACGTAAGACAGGAGAGGGCTCGTGGTAATTGACGCAAGCTCTAAGTAAAGTGGTATGTTCTTCTCAAGGCATCTGAATTTGAACTTCAAACCAAAAACAATAATTTTCTTCTTTAATCAAAGCTATGGCAGCAGTATTAATTAGACAAGAGTACTACAAATACATAGGTATATGTATGATTCAATTATAACAGTAGGATGTAAACATTCTTCAGAAATTAAACATTATATTTTGGGACGATCTTACTACAGGACACATACGCTATACTACAGTACTGTGGCAGGGTTTCCCCTTTCAACAACCTGTAAGTACTGGAAACAGTTCACACGTCGTCCTCTGCCTTCCCTTCAGAGGAATAAACTTATCACCTTTTACGAAAGATTTCCGTTCACATGTCACTTTAAAGCGCAACAGTCACATGCAGTGTAAGCTTGTGCGTGTATGAAGTAACTAGCGTATATCCGCGACTTAGTCTTCGTGGGATAGAAGCGATCTAGCAGCTTCCCCTACCCTATATCACTATCTGAGCGCCACAAGGGTAGGTGCGCATACCACATGTTTGTTGGGGTGCATTAGTAGTGCATTTTTTTCTGACTGCTGTTTAATGATATTGCCAGTGGACCCAAGCCCAGAACTGCCATCTTCTCGCAAACACTTCCGTTACTAAAATGTTAAATACTGTAAACCTAATTTAACGTAGCTGTCGCAGGGACTCCAGTTGGTAATAACACAAAGAATTTTTAAATGCTACCTGAATGCTACCTAGATTTATCATCATAATAGATTGATCTAAAACAAATCACAGAATTATATCAAAAGTATGTAACTGACCATTCTTCAAAGATTGTCGTACCGAGTGAGGTAGCGCAGTGGTTAGCACATTGGACTCGCATTCAGGAGGACAACGGTTCAAACCCGCGTCCGGCTATCCAGGTTTAGGTTTTCCATGATTTCCCTAAATCGTTTCAGGCAAATGCCGGGACAATTCCTTTGAAAGGACACGGCCGACTTCCTTCCCCATCCTTCCCTAATTCTATGGGATGGATGACCTCGCTGTTTGATCCCCTCCCCCCAACCAACCAACCAACCAAAGATTCTCCCGCGAGGGGCGTAACAGGCCGCATGTTGTGCACCCTGTCTTAGACACTCTGCTTAGCTCCACCAGGCAAGGTGTTTGGTGACAATGACAACTATGCGTTATATTAAGCTTCAAATTCAAATGGCTCTGAGCACTATGGGACTTAAATGCTGAGGTCATCAATCCCGTAGAACTTAGAACTACTTAAACCTAAGTAACCTAAGGACATCACACATATCCATGCCCGAGACAGGATTCGAACCTGCGACCGTAGCGGTCGCGCGGTTCCAGACTGTAGCGCCTAGAACCGCTCGGCCACTCCGGCCGGCTATTAAGCTTCGGAAGAACATGTGTTATGCTCAGTAGAAACATGCAACACTTTCTCTATCCACTTTCAGTCCGTGTTATTCCACTCTACATGGAAGAAGTACGCGGATAAAAGTAACAAAGATATCTTAAACGTGCTGCACTTCAAGTTGTCACAAAATTCACCACTCGTCTTCTACGAACACTCTTACTGCGATTGTCATATATCTGAGGCACTTTTATGATATACATCCGAGTTTAACATGGATTGTAAGAATTGCCATATAGGAGCACAAAAGTGATTTCTTCAGTTTTAATTTTGTTCTTCTTATTCAGAGACAACAATGTATTCGAGACAGATTAACTATTGTTGGGATTAACTATTGTTGGGATTTTACAAAATCGTCATTCCTCTGGAGCAGTGATGGTCTAAACGTAATAAACTACAACGGAGTTGATTTACAACTCGCTCGTCCTGAGTTTCTGCAATCTTTCTTAACACTACCTTTTTTTTTTTGTACTCGGTTTTTATGTTGGGACCCGTCACATATGTCATGTAGTGTTGTGATACAACCGTAGTAATTCACAGACCGTATGTTTCTAAATTCCTCTACAAGACGTAAATTAGACATGCGATATGGTGTAAGATTGTAGAAGCCACTGCTTAAAATATATCTGCAACATACAATCAAGGATACAGGCCAGATCTACCATGCAGCAACCACTAAACACGCACACGCACACGCACACGCACACGCACACGCACACACACACACACACAACAGCACATTGAGTTTACTGGGTACTTTCATTGGAAAGGCAGGGTAGGCTGGAGGATATTTCAATTTCTATAATCACAAATTTCAATCTTAAGGATGAACTGTTCCTACTTCTCTATTCTATTTTATGAACTGTTGTTTGTCGATCTCGTTTGATAGGTTTGCCACTAGCTAAAGTATCGTGTTTCACACAAAGATTAGGTATTCGTTTTATTCTTTGTATCCTTTTGGCAACGGCGCTGCATAATGCTGAACGTATGTCCGAACAGACCATACGATTGTAAATAAAAGGAAGTTCTCGGCACGATGATACGAATGAGAAAATTATTACAGGAGGTGAACTGGTGGTCTTTAAAAGTTCACTGCACACCAATAGCGCTTACAAACTAAGTAATACTAGTCTATGTAGTAGTGAGCATCATACTGCGAATGTAAACAACATCGGAGCCTGGAAGTTAGCCATAATCAACATCATAAACTGAACGCGTGTGATATCATTTCCACTTGTTGATTAACTATCTGTGCTGTTTTCAATCGTTGTAATGGCAGTCAATATGAATCATATAGTATTGATCCCATAGATAAGAGTTTACAGGATGTAACAAGAGAAGTCTATATTTTATTTAAAGTGCAATACAACATCATGACTCAAAAGTGCCAAGAGCATTATTTTCACCATCTTTCTGTAGATGACATTCATTGAAGGGGGCTTGCGGCTAACTGAATGCTCATTAGTTCAGCCTTAAACTCCACAACTTTATTTACAAGCTATTTAATATGCTACGGTAAGCTGTTGAATACCTCTATATAGATATAACTACCTGCTTTCACCGCTTATGTTAAATGCGTGAATTCATAGTGGAAGTTGTTTTCATCTTAGTATTAAAATCATGCGCTTCTAACATTTTTTTGAGGAAAGAGGCATATTTTACTGGCAAAGGATGTTATTCAAAATACATGTTGTCGTCTTTGTTTCTCTGCCTCAGTTTTGCCGCAGTTGCTCATATACAAGATGTATAGATTAATTCCCATCTTTAGCAACGGTAGTAAAAAAAAAATGTTCAAATGTGTGTGAATTCCTATCGGACCAAACTATTGAGGTCACCTGTCCGTAGACTTACACACTACTTAAACTAACTTATGCTAAGAACAACATACACACCCATGACCGAGGCAGGACTCCAGCCTTCGGTGGGAGGGCCCGCCTAATCCATGACATGGCTCCTCAAACCGCGCGGCCACTCCACGCGGCTGTAGTAAAATCTTATTAAGACCATATGTCTTTCGCTTTATTTTAAAGCATCTTCAAGTGGTCACTGTAACTATATGATTTTCTTCTCTTACGATATTGTTTGTTATGATCGCCTCTTTATTATTACTATCAAAAAACATTATTCTTTTCGTTACTCACGCTTCGTCGTTGTTTACTCCATTCTTCTTCTTCTTCTTCCTCCAGCATATATGTAGAGTTTTTGCAAATAGTACTTTCACTGCTCTTAACACATTTATTGTTTGGTGTTGGGAAGTATACTGTTCTCTCGCCATTCTGCGTCTTTTGTATTGCTACTGCGGCATGCGTTCGTCTTTTGTTTGTGTTGATTGTGGTAATAGCGTCTGCTCTCGATCTTTGTGTGTTTACATTTTCCGACTACTGGGAGGGAGAGAGAGAGAGAGAGAGAGAGAGAGAGAGAGACGGAGAGAGAGAGAGAGAGAGAGAGAGAGAATACATGATTTATATTTTATTTTGTATTTTTTTGTTTTTAAGTCGGAGTATTTATCATTGTTTGTTTGTGTGTGTATTTTACTGTAAGCTTAGGCTTGGCATTGTCACAGTCAGACATTGTCAATATATAAAATTGTCCAACGTTTGGACCACTATTGCAGGTGGTCCTCTTCAGGGCCTTGTGTTGAGCTGAGTACGCTGAGCAAAAAATCCTGAAGGAGGTCACCTGCAATAATGGACAATTTCATGTATTGAAAATGTCGTCAACAGCCCAGAAGAATTTTATTGACATTCCTATCTACTGTGTGTGTAAGTTACTGCTTTACCATGGTACAGCGGTGGATGATCTAGGGTGGGGATACCACCTGGTTTGTGACGTTATTTTGTAGTGTCTGTGGGGATTGTTCTTTATCAACAATATGTTTTATTAGTCTAAATAGAGTATGGTTGCTGATGTCTGTATACTACGTGTTTCTTCTCTAGTATTGCTTTTTTAGTTTGGGATGTTCTCTTGTACGTGTAGCATATATTTTTTGTAGCTAAATCTGACTATTAACACGTCCTTTTCTATTGTAGTAGGGTGCTGGTTTTCTTGCCTCAAGTGTTTTGCAAATGTCGAATGGCTGCTGCCACATTTCCGTCCTCTTTTATGTTCCTTATATTTCAAAAGTTCTGCTGGTCTGTCCTAGGTGACACTGCAGTTAGTAAATGCCAGATTTTTGGTAGATGTCCATTTGATCTTCCTTTTTTTAGACATTGCAGAAACTCATCACATACACGTAGAAGACCAAGAAGAATACAATGAACAACAAAAATCAGTGATTAACGAAAAGAATAAAAACAGTTTATACTAACAAGTAAAGCAGGCGAACTGTTAAAGATCGTAACAAAATGTTACACTGACCACTTAAAGATGCTTTAAAATGAAACGAAAGGCGTCTGGTCTTAATAAGACTTTTATTACAATTACTAAAGACGCCAATTAACCTATACAACTCGAAATTGTCAAAATATCTAATTTTTAAAGAGGTTTCTCCTGTTCTAGAACTGATTCTATACATTTTTCTTACTGCAGACATCAGTTTTTATAAAAAAATTACCCTGTAACTATAACATGGCTAGAAAATGGTTCCATTCATTTCATGAATGAAATTTTGTAAAAAAGTAGTTATTTGTTTTTAAACCACCTATACTGGTAACCATGCGTACTGCACAAATAATGAAACTTAATAGGGTTTTTACTGAGCCCATGAGGTACATTTGGGCTACTTTGTGTGGACTGTAGCACGTTTTCACCGAAATTACTTGTATGTGTTAGGGCGGATTACTGTCATACCATGTTTTCTTATTGTTGCATACTTCTCTTTCCACTCACAAACCTAGCTACTAATCCCGTAAAGGTGAATTTTATTTAGTAAACGTCGGAGCGACAAACACATTTATTCCTCATTTGCTCTGTCAATGGCGCCTAGGATTCGTGTGTGCAGAGCGTAAGCTGGGCTTCATATGGTCTATGTTTTCGAAATACATTGTAGTTGCCATGGAGAAGGTTATTTTGTCCCAGGTAGATCATTACATTTGAACTCTAAACGTGTGCAGAATTCTTCTACAAATGGAATACAATATAATAATTTAAAGCCATACTGACTGTTAATCGACCGTGACTGTTTCAAAAATATGAGAAACTTTCTACAAATACCGCTAACAATCACATTATATGTTGACTACTTTAATTGTTTAATTAGTAACATCGTTCGAGGTGAGATCTCGTCATCAGGCTACAGTGGTAGTGCAAAAAAATTCGATACTATTGCACATATATATTGAAGTTTCTTTGTATATTCTTCGCACGTGCTGAGGTCATGCTATGAAGAAATAGTAGGATTACCTAATACGAGGCGATGCCACTTTGTATATTGGTTTGCTGTTCATGTGAACTTTTTTTAAATAATCGCTCACTCTGCTCCTGTGGCGTGGCAGTTGTCTTATCATGTGTTGATGTACCTCTGTTTCTCTGGCTCTTTTGACTTTGTTAGCCATTGTTCACAAACTTTTATGCTGTCATTTTTTATAAAATTATCATACTCACCCATTTTGTAATATACGACGCCAACCAACAGAATCAGTGATGTGACAGCAAAGCGTGGAGAAGACACTGCAAATGACTGACAACACCAGGACCGACACAACGATAGTCAAATCGAAATAAGTTTTGTTTTGACCGCTATCTTATTTCCTGTGTTGTTGATGTGTTTGTGGCAACGCGCTTCAAGGTATACTTAGAAGTTTATGAGCAATGGCCAAACAAGATCAAAAGAGCAATAGAAATAGAGGTATCTCAACACATGGTAAGAAGACTGCCACGCCACGAAAACAGAGTGGGTACTTATTTAAAAAAATTTCATCTGTACAGCAGACCAACATACAATGTAACACCGTCTCTTATTCCGTTATTCACCTATTTCTTCACATGATGATCGCAGCACATACGAAGACTGTATGAAGAAACTTTAATATATATGCACTTTGCTTAAATGTGTTTTGCATTGCCACTGGAGCCTGATGGTGAGGTCTAATTACATAATTAAGTAGTCAACAAAAATTGCGATTGGATCGCGGTATTTGTAAAACTTTTTCTTAGTAAACAACATAGTTTCGTAGTTATGTGGTTCGGTATTGTTGCCTTTGTTAAGTGCTTGTGACCTTGATATTTTCAAGCAATGGCTGCATTTTCCTTCCCTTTTAGATATCTGGTACATGTGGTTGTGACTTGAGATAATTCATTTGCAAATTCTGGGTTGAAACCGACGGGCTCCTTCGGACTGAACAAATTCCAGACGAACCCTGAGGTAGCAACGCTAACGCTAGTAGTAATGACTTTTGTACCACACACCTTGGTAGTAGTAAAGTAAATTGACTGGTACACCTGCTTCCAAAGTTTTACTTGTGGACGGCTGTTTGAAGAGAGAATTCATCATTTTCATTTTCCTTTCGCGATTGTCTGCTCCGGCCAATCTGTAGCAAATACGTATCTGAATACTAACTGTCATGTAACTGACAGGCTCAGCCTATAATTGAGATATCTTAGGTTTTTGAAAGTGGTCTCAGCGGTAGTCTTGTTGGTACCCAAGCGTGTTTCGATTAACATTTGACAATTTGCGATATTATGCATTACTTTTTAGTTATTGTTCTGCAGGTGTTCTTTGTGGAGAACTTCAGTGTTACTGTTTCTGCATTAATGTGATATTTCTGTTGTTTCAGATATTCTGCAAGCTACAAATTTTACAGCGTTTGGTAAAATATTTGCTTTAACATTTTGTAGAGTTACTTTAAATGAACATTGTTTGAATTACATGACTGTAAGTCGTGTGTGAAAGAGGAACTAACTTCTCGTTATCCAGTTTACTAAACACATAAACGGGTAACGTTTTGTAGCCATTGGCACGCCAGAATCATTATGGCTACTACTGTGTCATGATCTTTGATCCCATTCCCCGTCCGATCGTTCTCCCAGAGATCGATTTCTAAGTCATGAACAGGAATAATGTATTTATGTCGCGGGCGACTATCCTAACTATATATCATTGTAGTTTAGGGAAAGCTTTTAGACTGATTTGACAGGAAGTTTAGAATCGTCAGCCACTAATAAAATTGTTGTTCTCCCAGTCTAATGCAAAGTAATTAAAACGATTTGATATGTTCGGTGAACGTAGAGTACTAGCGAATTGTTAAGACTGTTTTTGAAGTTTTCAGGTAGTTCTACGGACGACTATGGTGGCAGGTAGAAGGATTTAAAAGAAAGGTTTAACCTACAGCTGATAATTGAACTACCTTAACTACCTCTAATGCAGGCTTAAGTTCTGTCTGAGTAGATTTACGTTTCTTGTCTACTTATCTAGTAACATCCATCCCATATATCCAACCCTTTTGGTATATATCTAGATTCATTCCAGGTATGTCAATTCTATCAGTCTCTGGCTTTGGACAGCTTTCGTCACTGAATGTTGAATTACACCTCCTGCCCACTTTATAGAATGCATCTGTTGGGAGCATGTCTTGGTGCCTGAAGTGATTATTTTGGTGACTTCTACAGCCAATTTCGCCCGTCCAGACTGACAGCCGTCTGAAGTAAGAAAGCATAATGTCCGTCTAACACACAGCTGGCTGCACTGGTAGGTTCCTCTAATATATAGCGCACGCCTAAGCCTTCTGGAGGGACTCCGCAGCTATATACGCTATGGTGCGAATCTAAGGAGACCTAACCCTAATGTTACAGAATAGTTGAAGACTTTGTTTTAGGCTGTCGCATATAAGATATTCCTTCTACCAGTCTAAGCCACCACGCTCATTTTGTTACATCGATAGGTGAAATACCACACCATGATCTATTGTTTTTCACCAAGTTACCGACTCTGACTCCACCATTTATGGTCGCTGAATTCATAGAATTTGCTACCCATTATTAAAACTTGTCAGATATTGTAGCGAATTCTTTCTTTCGGATATATAAAACTACTTACACATCTTATTACAGTCAAATGGAGAACCTCTAAATTACACAGCACCAAGAGAAATTTACCAATCATAATTCTATCTTTAAGAAAAAGTTATCACAGATGTGAAGAAAATACTGGAAAGTATATTCCTATTTCCTCGTAACCATTATCTATCCAGTAAAAGAATTAACTATGTTTTACTTTCCTGTTCACTATTTCTCTCATTTGGCATTAGACAAATATTTCGCTCACAGCTCCGAGATACAAGAAATCGATAGACTTGACAGATACTGTTTTTTGCCATAAGCATACCATCGAAATCAGTTCCTAGAACGGCCACTTCAGATAGTATTTCTTGAATAAGAAATGATCGTATGTGGCGCAAGCGAGACAGTCATTCTTGAGAAATGCCTTACCGAAAAGTTCGTTGCTGTGGTATCAGCTGTTTGATGCCAGAAATTCCCTCAAATCTACTACATCAATTTTATGATGCTACAAAGAAATGCTGTATCATTTCGATTTTTGTCAAACGTCCATATCTCTGTCTCTTGGCAACTGAGCTAATAAGTGTTTGCAGCTCACTGACTTATTCGCAATTTCAACCTACTGTTCTCTCACGCCTTCTTTCCAAACTCCACAAAAGCTCTTTTGTACATTTCGATGAACTGCTGATTCCAACAGCAAGGATCACAGTGGAAAGTGCAACAATTTGATCTGAAACACATTCATTACGTTTACAAAATATTCCTTTTCTGATACTGCTCTTCACTCGTGTGGCAGCTTTCCAGGAAAATGAGGGGTCTGCTATTTATCACTTCTCATTATTTCGATGTATGTTTCTCGATGGTGAGTGATTTATTTGGTTCAAAACTTCTAGTAAAAATAGGCAGTTTTGTAATACCGTGTCGTGCTGTGTTCTTTGTATTTCATGTGAGGTTCTGCTGGGCACTGCATTGCTTAGAATTCTGATAGCTTAACTAATAAAAGCCTAATGTCTGAGTTTCCGCGCATACCTCTGTACCAAATAGCTAATTTTTTGTTATGTTAATACTTCATAATACCAGTGCATATCCTATTTTCTCGATGAGTGTTCTCGTGTGTTGCAGTGAGTCCCGTTTGTGGTTTCATTTTTACTGCTCTAGCTTCTGTCCGTAGTGGTTTGTGTATAATTGTTTAGATTATTAGCTTTTGTAGATTATTGTCACGCTTCTTTTTTCCCGGTTAATACTGGCGTACATGTAGGTTGCCCTCCTTCGTGTATACTGTGTTTATCTGCACTATGAAATTGTTTATTATCGTCTTCAATAGTAGCTCTATCTGTTGTTGGTTCACTCTGTATTCTTGTAAGAAGTATGTAGCCCCATACAGATACAAAACACTTGCTTTCAACAGCGAGTGCTAATAGCCATGTTGGATATGGTAATTCTTTTTATGTCACTTAAAAGCTGAATAGCAGTCTTTGATATTTTGTATGAGTATTGTTAGTAAATGTTAGGGCAAGTGTTAAGTGGTAGCTATCTGTCTGATAAGTAGTACAATATGTGGCCACGCTAATTGCAATTCTTGAAATAGCCTTGACACCAGAAATGAAAACACATGTTTATTAACACAAAGCATAAATTCTGCACAGTAGTATTGTGACATACGCGAACACTACAAATAACAACTTAATGCAAAACTGAAAGTCATGACACTCGTACGTAGGCATAGAAATTCTACGAAAATGTAGAAAAGTTTAAATATAACATTCCTTCCCCAATTAATTTGAGAATGGGCTGCAGCGAACCACATTTCGACGAATCCTTCTTGATCTTTTAAGTTTTATAGAAATACCAGCAATCTGTGTATTTTCTGATTCAATCCCTAAAGCAGACCGGGGTTCATTTTCATCCTCTTCTACTGCTGGTTCTGGAGGCAGTCGAATTAAATGCCATTCCTTTTCAGTTCCGCGTGGCCTACTATTCTTCAAGATGTAGTGTTTTCTGAATTTGTTTTTGCAGTCTTACGATGTACAGAATTCTCCCAGCCGTTAGACTACGCTGCCAGTGATTCATTGTGATCCACTCGACAAATAAAGTGAGAAATTTGTGGCATAGACTTGATTATCAACCTCAGACTTTGAACCCTTCTTTGGCTTTGCCTCCTATTTTGATGAAAGAATCAGTGACAATGTGGTCTTGAATGACAACTATGAAGTAGTTTAACAATTGATTTGCAAGTTATTTGATTTAGAGTTGTGCGATAAGCAATCAGCATTTTCTGCCGAGCATCTTGTTTGTTCTCTCCTTCCCAGCTTTTTGATACCTTTCATAAAAGTTTTGACAAATCTTTCTGCTTCACCATTTGAAGCAGCGTGAAATGGAGCTGTGGTTAGGTGTTCTGTTCCATTTATGTCACAGAAATCTTTGAATTCGTTTTGTACAAATTGTGTGCCATTGTCAGACTCTGTGGTCGTGGGGCACTGTGGCTTCTGAAGTTGTTTGCATTATGTCCAATATATATGGGAACTGTGGGTATGCATCCACACACTTGAACCAGGGTGCTTTCCAAAATGATCCAGAATAATCAGTGTGAGTTATTTTCCGCAGTTCTGTTGCTGGAGACTCATTTTGAAAACACGTTTTTGGATCTGGTTTTATAATTTGATAAGGTTCACATTGAGAAACCATTTATGGTCATTTGTGGCCATCAACAACATCGTCTTACTATTTGTTTCATTCTGACGATGCTCCAGAGTCCATCATGAAGTGCCTTCAAAACTTTCTTTGCACAGTTTGGCTATAATATTGCTTGCAAAACCTCTCTGAAGAAGTAACAAGCCATTGGTGGTTCTGATGACAATTCTTTTATCAAAACGTCCTTCGGCAAATAGTCTGGCCACCGATTTTTCGTGTAACGCAGAATCATTTTTAATGCTGCATCTTTGCTCACGGCCTCGATTTTTTCTGTGGTTAACTGAAGATGAATTGATCTGTTTATTAATATCTTCACGAAGTTGCAAGCAGGATTCTTCAGACATATAGAATTTTTTGTCCGAACCATCAGGCAGCCTTGATAAAGTATTTCTGTGTTCTTCTGTGGGCCTGTATGTGATTTCATAGTTATAGCCCGTAATGTGGTTGCCCATCTTTGTTATCTCTAAACTGTTATTAATGGAAGCTGTTTGTTTAGATGAAATATTGAAACAAGAGGATTGTGATACGTGATCAGTTCAAACCTCCTTCCATAGAAGTATTGGTTAAATTTCTTGACGCCGCAAATTATGGATAGTCATCATTTTCAGTCTGACTTCAGCTGCCGTGATGTTCATTTAAAGTCTTGGAAGCAAAGGCGATGGATTTTTCTGATCCATCGGAATACCTGGGTGACAATGTTGCTCTGTTTCCGTACGATGATGCATCAGTGGCTAATACCACAGTTTGAATTGGGTCAAAGTACACCAATCTAGTTTCCTTGATAATTTCCTTCTTGAGCTTCAAAAATGCTGTTTCTTCTTGCTTGGTCCTTTTGAAATGTGCATTTTTCTTTCAGAGTTGATACTGTGGTCCAGCTATCTCAAAAGATCCCTTTATGGATTTGTTGCAGTAATTTATTTGTACAATTAAATATTCTAGTTCCTGAATATTCTTTGGATGAGGCAGCGTTTTTATTACTTCCATATTAGCTTCGGATGATTAGATTCCGTGTGCATCAATGAAGTAATCGAAGCCCTATTTTGTTTTTGAAGAATTCACATTTCTTGTTATTGCATTTCAGGCCATTTTCTTCCAGTCTTGTGGAAAGCAAGCACAAATTCCTCATGTGTTCACCCATATTTTGATAATTATGTCTTCCAGATATGTACTTGTGATGCGTTCCAAAATTGCTAGAACATCGTAGGAGCACTTACTATGCCAAATGGTTGCCTTTTGTATTTAAACTGTCCAAGTGGAGTATTGACAACCGTCATGTCTTGGATTCTTCATTCAGTTCCAACTGGAGATGTGAATCTGTAAATCTGTTTTTGTAAAACATTTACCATTTATGAAATTCTGAAAGAGCTCCTCAGTCCTTGGAATCGGATACTGTTGTATTTCCAGGTGTGGATTTACAGTCACTCTGAAATCTCCACAGATTCCAACTTATCCACCTATCTTTGGTACGGCTTCAACTGCATGGTTTTCACCGGCTTGCCGATTCCTTCTTTGGTCAGTCTTTCAATTTCTTATTCAAATTCACCTGTGACAGCAAATGGTACTGGGCTGAACTTGAAAAGTTTGGTGTGGCTTCTATCTTCAGTTTCAGAATTACTTTATATTCATAGGTCTTGCGCGTGCCTAAGACGGGCTGGAAAAGAGATTCACTATCCTGTCGTATTTTCTTCTCGGCTACTTTCAAGCTATTTTGGTCCACCATGTTTGCAGTCAGTGACTTATTTTCGCTAACATTTAAATTTATGGTACTGAACCAATTCATGCCAATTAGTTTGGCCGTTTTTTGTGAGTTGACAATCATTAATTGAATAACCGTATTTGTATTTGACCATTGCCATCGACTTTTCCTTTTAGTTAATCCGGGCTCCGTTTAATGGTTTCAATGTCAAATATGAATTTAAGTATTTTGGTGTTTCCAGCAATTAGCAAGCATCCGAGTTTATTAGCAAGCAATCTGTACCAGTCTCTTGCAGGAATTTCATTGTGCAGCCACTGATTTCTACTAATATGTAGATTTTTCCTGCATCTTTGCTGCTGACCATTTCATTACTGCTGATTTCCTTAGCCGATGCAGCTTCATTTGCTTCATTCTGTGGTTTCCTGGTCTTTGAGTTTGAATATTTATTCTTCTTGGCAGTGTAATGAGGTTTATTTCTGAGTTAAGTCCCATAGTGCTCAGAGCAATTTTGTTTATTTCTGAGCAATTATACGGTGGGTATGTGGCCAGTATACTTGCAGATATTGCACGCTGCATTTCTGAATTTTCATTCATTCCGACTATGTGTTACTCCACAGTTTAGCATGGCTAACATTTTTCCTGCTGTTGCAATCCGGTGAGCTGGGTCGCATTGTGAACAGGAGGCCAAGCACGGAGTGTATGTGAGCGGACCAGTTTATGCCAGGAGACGATAGTGATGCAGTGATGACTGCAATAACATTTATTTATCCATTAAAACGTATAGAGCTACACTGAAGCGCCAAAGAAACTGGTATAGGCACATGAATTCAAATACAGAGATATATAAACATGCAGAAAACGGCCCTGCGGTCGGCAGCGCCTATATAAGACTACAAGGATCTGGTGCATTTGTTAGATCGGTTACTGCTGCTACAATGGCAGGTTATCAAAATTTAAGTTGTGTTATAGTCGGCGCACAGGCGGTGGGACGCAGCGTCTCCGAGGTAGCGATAAAGTAGGGATTTTCCCGTACGACCATTTCGCAAGTATACTGTGAATATCAGGAATCCGGTAAAACAAATCTCCGCTGCGGCCGGAAAAAGATCGTGCAAGAACGGGGCAAACGATGACTGAAGAGAATTGTTCAACGATACAGAATCGCAACACTGCCACAAATTACTGCAGATTTCGTTGCTGGGCTATTAACATGTGTCAGCATGCGAGCCATTGAACGAAACATCATCGATATGGGCTTTCGGAGCCGAAGGCCCACTGGTGTACCCTTGATGACTACACGACACAAAGCTTTACGCCTCGCCTGGGCCCGACAGCACCGACATTAGACTGTTGATGACTGGAAATATGTTGCCTGGTCGGACGAGTCTCGTTTCAAATTGTGGCGAGCGGATGGACGTGTACGGGTATGGAGACGACGTCATGAATCCATGGACCCCGCATGTCAGCAGGGGACTGTTCAAGGCGGTGGAGGCTCTGTAATGGTGTGGGGCGTGTGCAGTAGGAGTGATGTGGGACTTCTATACGTCTAGCTACGACTCTGGCAGGTGACACGTAAGCATCCTGTCTGATCACCTGCATCCATTCATGTGCATTGTGCTTTTCGACGGACTTGGGCAATTCCAGCAGGGCAATGCGACACCCCACACGTCCAGAATATCTACAGAGTGGCTCCAAGAACACTCTTCTGAGTTTAAACACTTCCACTGACCACTAAACTACACAGACATGAACATTATTTACCATATCTGGGATGTCTTGCAGTTCAGAAGACACCTTCAACTCCTTGTACTCTTACGGATTCATGGACAGCCCTGCAGGATTCATGGTGTCATTTCTCTCCAGCACTACTTCAGACATTATTTGAGTCAATGCCACGTCGTGCTTCTTTGGCTCTCCAGAGTATAAGGTCAACGGAGTGAAGGTTCGCGGCCGGACGTAGCCCTGGATGCGATGAAGAAGCACTGATGCTTTGTCAGCTAGTCGTGGCATCGTCCCGCAAGTCAATGCCACAGCCGCGTGCTGTGCTGGCGACAGCGTAGGGATTAGGAAAGAACATTCCACGATACAGTGCGACTACCAACTCAGTGCTCTCAAAGGCAGCCCGTCGCACTCTCGGGTGGAGACTATCAACTATCGTCCAGGATATCGGTTTAGTGAAGATTAGGCCCTGGTCATCCATCATGGATCGTCAAGACTACAGCAGATGCTCGCGAGTCGGCAAGAAGGCTGTGCGAATGTGGCACACCTGGTTGGTTAGAGATGGCAGTCTGCAGACCGTACACAATGACCTGAAGCGGGGGATGGATGGCTGCACACCAGCTCATCCGCAATGACTCAGCAGACAGAAATGACAGACCACGACTGAGGCATGCTTCAAGTTGTCTTCATCTCAGTGTTGAAGTCAGCAAGCAGATAAGAGGCAGACCATCGTCGAACAGATTGTCATGGTTTCACTGAAACTCAGCAAACCGTTATTCTCTCTGGTTCTAATGACATGGACAGAATGGCAGAATGACTGAATGTCTCTTTGAGCTCCAAAAGCCTTGTCATTTAACAGGCCAAACCCGCGCCTATGACGCAGTGACACTGGTTGTACATCTGCGCTCTTTTGTAAGACCCATCAGAGCCCCTTGTTTCATTGTGCGTAATTCAGTAATTATTCAGGGTCGGCGAGCTCAGATCTTTATACCTACATTCCATTTTCCAGTGGCATTTGGGTGTTAAAGTTGCGTTGTGTTATCTCACAGTGCCTTGTTATTTAGCACAGCAACGGTTACGTTTCTGCCGATCTTGGTCCGAGGTTTGGTAGCAAAGCTATCCTCTTGCCCTGACGTCATTTACATCGGCGATACGGCTTGATGGCATTCCGACTGGCACAGAGGTCCAGAGCTAACCTTCTCTGTTCTGAGTTTGTCTGGCAGAACTTACAAAAATTTAATCAAGTACAGTAACATTATCGTGCTGAGAAACATTAGGGTTTCTTGCTTTTGAGGCGCTTCTTGAACGTGGCTTTATCGATTTGTAGTGGCTGGTCATCTGAAAAATTTCCGGTGAATTTAAGTTTTCACCGTTAATTGTTTTCACAATTTTTTGAGTAGCTTCTTTTGCTTCGATAATTTTTACAACTTAATGCAGAGAAGGACTGCTGTATTGAAGAGACTAATTTCGCAAGTCAACGTGAGGGTTTTGCCTGATTATGACATCTTTGGCCGATCTGTCAGAATAAGGAATTTCTTGACAGTGATTTTCGCATATGAGCGCTGCGTTTGGTCAGCAATTTTGACAAGGCACGTGTTATTTTCACGCTTCCCGTTGTTCCAAACAACTATCGCTGTCGGAGCGCCCACATCTTCATAAGCTCCGAGCGGCTGCCACTCTGGATCTTCTTTACGATTTTTTGAATTCTCCTCGCCAGATAATTATTATTATTTGGCTGCCGGCTACGCTTATTGCAATTCTTCAAATACGTCATGTCATACTAAGCGTCATCACAAGCAGATGCGGTCTTTCTTAAAAACACACTGAAACGAATTTGTAAAAGATGTATTATTTTTCATTTTTTTAAAATTCTTACGGTGAATTAATTAATCTGTATGAGAACAATGTCATGAAATATGTATACACCGTCAAAGACTAGAGGATGAATATTGGCTGTAATTCAAAGACCGTGTATACGAGAAATTAATAACGAAAATTTGCATATCTTATTCAATGTTTTGTAAAGCGTAAGATTCAAAAACGAGGCCTTCCTCTTGTAACGCATTTCAGATGTTGCCTACGAACCCACAGGAGCCGGCCGCCGTGGTCTCGCGGTTCTAGGCGCTCAGTCCGGAACCTCGCGACTGCTACGGTCGCAGGTTCGAATCCTGCCTCGGGCATGGATGTGTGTGATGTCCTTAGGTTATTTAGGTTTAAGTAGTTCTAAGTCTAGGGGACTGATGACCACAGACGTTAAGTCCCATAGTGCTCAAAGCCATTTGAACCATTTTTGAACCCACAGGAGATGCATGTGACTGAAGTCTGTAATTTATCTCTTATATTGAACAATAATTGCCATACTGACAGTAGACGTGTCTGCATTCCTTATAGAAACCTCTAGTAAGGCCATATTAATTTTATTGTACGAGCTTTATGTTGCAGGTGAATGTATCAGGGATTGTGTACAGATTGTTTGAAGGCAGAAAGACCGATAGCTTATCGCACTCTGTCGTTGAAATAACTTACTACATTCCTAAAAAGTCGAATCTGGATAATGTTTCTACGAATTCCGAGCTAATACTTATTACGACATTTTGTGTGGATATCAGATTAATATTTCCACGGTCAAAATGTTTTCAAACAGGGACGATGTACAATAGCTACCAGGCCATGATGCATTGAAAGAAAGATCGTAAGCGATGGCCTACAAAATTCAGTGAAGATGACACAATATAAAGAAAAACAGATCACTTGAAACGTCCCCTTAGAAAAATTATACATGACTGTGCTTAAACTGACACACAATATTTTTTAGCGCAATGCAATCCGACTTTCAATAATCCCTACAGAAGAATGGCCCTGACGAACATTAACCTATAACTTTCACAAATCACTTACCTCACAAAAATATTCCTTACTCGAACTACCGCAATACAGCGAGCGCCACTACTGCCGGCTAAATAAAAGATTCAAACTACGGAAGGCACTAACTACTGATAGGCATAGTTAGCAAATGAAAGATTTTGATAGAGAACAAACAATGTATTTACCTTAATAGTGTTCAAAAGTCATAATATATATATCAGTTCATGACATCCAGTCTTACAAATTTACCGTCTCTGATGGACACACGTCCAGATCATCCGCCATCTCTCTACCCACATCCACCACTGCTGGCGGCTCACCTCCAACTGCGCAACGCTACGCGCTGTTCACATCCAGCTGCCCAACACTACAATAGCCAACAGCAATGCAAACCAGCCACAGACTGCGCACAGCACAGCCAGTGATTTCCATACAGAGCGCTACGTGGCTTTACCAATAAAAAAACCTAAACTGCCTGCTTACACACTTGTCGCCGTGTGTCATAATAGTGATTGCATCTTGCCATCGCATTTGCGACGTCCTTCCCGAGGAAAACCTTTATTCATCCATTATTTTTGTTTGTTCCATTTACTTATTTTCCTCGCTTGATTATCGGCTAGGAAGCAAGGATCCCTTACAACTCGCATATTAACATAAAGCATAAGTTCCCTACAACTATGTTGTGAGACATACGAAAGTAGCGAATAACAACTGAACACAAAGTCGAAAATCATGACACTTCTATATATGGATAGAAATTGTATGAAAATGTAGAAAAGTTCAAATATAACAATAAGAAAGTCCTATATATAATTTTCTCGGCTTGTCAGAGTATAAATCGTATTATTCTTCTTTTGTATTTGACTGACAGCTGTAACTGTATTTCTCTCTCATGTGCTTTAGCATTTTAAGTAGTTCTGAAATCATCTAAATGTTGCCTCTAACAATAAAAAGTAGGGACGCGCAACGAGACCGCGCGTCCTGAGACACTCGAGAAGTTCTCGATCATTTCTCGTAAGGCATGCCTCCTAGGACTCTCGAAAAATGTAAACGCGCTTTCGACTTCTCGGTAGCCCGGCACTCCGCGTGTTACTTGCGGGGTGGGCAGTAGGCCGATTGTGGCTGTTCTATCAACGGCAAATAGGATACGTACAGTCTGGTAGGCCTGCAACGCCAAGGAACACACGAGGAAATCGGTCAGCTGAAATGAGCTGTGCAATACGTCTGGCGTGAGCGGGAAGCAGCTGTATTAAATATAGCACTTTTAGGTGGATATCTGTGACGATGTAGTGGAAGTCGTGGCCCAGAGAATAATTAATATATGTCCCAGAAATAATAGCAATGTTGTATCTGTTCTCTATGTATCAATGTTGAAAACCAAAACACAACAGCAATTATTTGCTGTCCTAGTAACAATAACATATTTCAAGACAATCAGGCAACTAGTAGCACTTCTTTGTAGGTTACCAGTGTGCGTGTGGCTAATGAAGAGTACATTAGTCATATTCTGACGGTAGATGTTTGATTATCACCATAAGTATAGTATGCATCACTTTTCTTTGTAGTAGCCATGTATAATTACTTACTTCCTTCAGCAAATTTCCTAAGTTTTTACACGAAGTTTGAAATGTATTCGGACATATACACTGAGATGGCAAAAGTCATGGGTTGACGATATTCACGTATACAGACATATGTAGCATCGGGTAAACAAGATACAAAGGGCAATACATTGGCGAAGTTGTCGTTTGTACTCATTTGATTCATGTGAAAAGGTATCCGACGTAATTATGGACGCACGACGGGAATTAAAAGACTTTGAACGCAGCCTGCTAATTGGAGCTAGACTACATGAATCCTGTCTAACATTTATGGCTATAATTGAGAGCTGAGTTCGCGCACAAAATCCTGTACCTGTAACACTTTCGCAATTATGGAGGCTCCAGAGGCAGCATGGCTTAATATTTCAGCAGAGGACTTCCAACATCTTGTTGCATTCTTGCACTACGCAGGGCAAAAGGAGGTTCGACACGCTATTAGGAGGTATGTCATGAATTTTGTCCCCACTGTGTAGACAGTTAGGCTTTTGATATTGTTTAGAAAACGAATTACTTTGTTTGCCTGAGCGTGCTCTCCAGATTGCGTTCATTTTTCTTACGAAAATCTAACATTGTATCAATTAAAATAAAACTATAATCCATATTAGAAGTGAAACAAGCTTCTTCTGGTTCCCGGGATCGAATTCTCTTGCCTACTTCGATTGAAAGCACATGGAAAGTTTAAAAATTTGTTTTGACAAGGAGGCAAATTTATGTTGATGGTTGTATTGGGTGAATTACGGCACAACATCAGCAAGGCACAAAATACAAAATTGTGAGTTTTATTTACAAGAAATAGACACAGAAATCTTTAAAAAAGACATAGTGTACGTTATGTCATAATAAATAGATGCAGGCTTCGTTAAGCGTTAGTTCTCTTTGGAAACATTTATTTATTTAAACTATAAATTTTGATGTCTCCACTACAAATATTTTGCAGAGGCGACTGAAAGTGGCTTCTTTTTAACGCTTTTATTTTAAAAATGATTGCTCTTAACGAAAGATCTTCATAAATTTTCAACATATGTAATTCGAGAGACTCGAGTGTCTTCAGATTTTTGGTGTCTTTCACAGGAACCACATCACGGATTTTGTGGAAGTATTCCTCGCATTCGCGCACGTTTACATTCAGCATATCGATACGCCATGTTGCCTATTATTCCTTCGATGGAACATGAGTCTCCGGTACCAGTCTAACTAATTACGCACCATCAAGCAAGCCGTGACTCATCTACATAATTTATGGTTGAAATTATTGCATATGTTTGGGCTACAAACTAAATGTTCTACGTCTGAAGTTAAAAATATATCGTAAATCAGCGGGTTAAGTATGTCTTCCTCCCCACCCACAATGAACCATGGACCTTGCAGTTGGTGGGGAGGCTTGCGTGCCTCAGCGATACAGATGGCCGTACCGTAGGTGCAACCACAATGGAGGGGTATCTGTTGAGAGGCCAGACAAACGTGTGGTTCCTGAAGAGGGGCAGCAGCCTTTTCAGTAGTTGCAGGGGCAACAGTCTGGTTGATTGACTGACCTGGCCTTGTAACACTAACCACAACGGCCTAGCTGTGCTGGCACTGCGAACAGCTGAAAGCAAGGGGAAACTACAGCCGTAATTTTTCCCGAGGGCATGCAGCTTTACTGTATGGTTAAATGATGATGGCGACCTCTAGGGTAAAATATTCCGGAGGTAAAATAGTCCCCCATTCGGATCTCCGGGCGGGGACTACTCAAGAGGACGTCGTTATCAGGAGAAAGAAAACTGGGGTTCCACGGATCGGAGTGTGGAATGTCAGATCCCTTAATCGGGCAGGTAGGTTAAAAAACTTAAAAAGGGAAATGGATAGGTTTAAGTTGTATATAGTGAGAATTAGTGAAGTTCGGTGGCAGGAGGAACAAGACTTTTGGTCAGGTGGATACAGGGTTATAAATACAAAATCAAATAGGGGTAATGCATGAGTGGGTATAATAATGAATAAAAAAATAGGAGTACGGGTAAGCTACTACAAACAGCATAGTTAACGTATTATTGTGGCCAAGATAGACACGATGCCCACGCCTACTACCGTAGTACAAGTTTATATGCCAACTAGCTCTGCAGATGACGAAGAAATTGATGAAATGTATGATGAGATAAAAGAAATTGTTTAGACAGTGAAGGGAGACGAAAATTTAATAGTCATGGGTGACTGGAATTCGATAGTAGGAAAAGGGAGACAAGGAAACGTGGTAGGTGAATATGGATTGGGCGTAAGAAATGAAAGAGGAAGCCGCCTGGTAGAATTTTGCACAGAGCATAACTTAATCATAGCTAACACTTGGTTTAAGAATCATGAAAGAAGGTTGTATACCTCGAAGAAGCCTGGAGATACTAGAAGGTATCAGATAGACTATATAATGGTAATACAGAGATTTAGGAACCAGATTTTAAATTGTAAGACATTTCCAGGGGCAGAAGTGGACTCTGACCACTATCTATTGGTTATGAACTGCAGATTAAAACCGAAGAAACTGCAAAAAGGTGGGAATTTAAGAAGATGGGACCTGGATAAACTGAAAGAACCAGAGGTTGTACAGAGTTTTATGGAGAGCATAAGGGAACAATTGACAGGAATGGGGGAAAGAAATACAGTAGAAGAAGAATGGGTAGCTCTGAGAGATGAAGTAGTGAAGGCAGCAGAGGATCAAGTAGGTAAAAAGATAAGGGTTAGTAGAAATCCTTGGGTAACAGAAGAAATATTGAATTTAATTGATGGAAGGTGAAAATATAAAAATGCAGTAAATGAAGCAGGTAAAAAGGAATACAAATGTCTCAAAAATGGGATCGACAGGAAGTGCAAAATAGCTAAGGAGGGATGGCTAGAGGACAAATGTAAGGATGTAGAGGCTTATCTCACTAGGGGTAAGACAGATACTGCCTACAGGAAAATTAAAGAGACCTTTGGAAAAAAGAGAACCTCTTGTATGAATATCAAGAGCTCAGATGGAACCCAGTTCTAAGCAAAGAAGGGAAAACAGATAGGACAGAGGAGTATATAGAGGGTCAATACAAGGACGATGTACTTCAGGACAATATTATGGAAATGGAAGAGGATGTAGATGAAGATGAATTGGGAGATATGATACTGTGTGAAGAGTTTGACAGATCTCTGAAAGACCTGAGTCGAAACAAGGCTCCGGGAGTAGACTACATTCCATTAGAACTACTGACAGCCTTGGGAGAGCTCAAATGGTTCAAATGGGTCTGAGCACTATGGGACTCAACTGCTGAGGTCATTAGTCCCCTAGTACTTAGAACTAGTTAAACCTAACTAACCTAAGGACATCACAAACATCCATGCCCGGGGCAGGATTCGAACCTGCGACCTTAGCGGTCTTGCGGTTCCAGACTGCAGCGCCTTTAACCGCACGGCCGCTTCGGCCGGCTCTTGGGAGAGCCAGTCCTGACAAAACTCTACCATCTGGTGAGCAAGATGTATGAGACAGGCGAAATACCCTGACTTCAAGAAGAATATAATGTTCCAATCCCAAAGAAAGCAGGTGTTGACAGATGTGAAAATTACCGAACTATCAGTTGAATAAGTCATGGCTGCAAATTAGTAAAGCAAATTCTTTACAGACGAATGGAAAAACTGGTAGAAGCCTACCTCGGGGAAGATCAGTTTGGATTCTGTAAAAGTATTGGAACACGTGAGGCATTACTGACCCTACGACTTATCTTAGAAAATAGATTAAGGAAAGACAAACCTACTTTTCTAGCATTTGTAGACTTAGAGAAAGCTTTTGACGATGTTGACTGGAATACTCTCTTTCAAATTCTGAAAGTGGGAGGGGTAAAATATAGGGAGCGAAAGGCTATTTACAGTTTGTACAGAAACCAAATGACAGTTAAAATAGTCGAGGGACATGGAAGGGAAGCTGTGGCTGGGAAGGGAGTGAGACAGGGTTGTAGCCTCTCCCCGATGTTATTCAATCTGTATGTTGAGCAGGCAGTAAAGGAAACAAAAGAAAAATTCGGAGTAGGTATTGAAATCCATGGAGAAGACACTGTAATTCTGTCAGAGACAGCAAAGGACTTGGAAGAGCAGTTGAACGGAGTGGACAGTGTCTTGAAAGGGGGATATAAGATGAACATCAACAAAAGCAAAACGAGGATAATGGAATGTAGTCGAGTTAAGTCGGGTGATGCTGAGGGAATTAGATTAGGAAATGAGACACTTAAAATAGTAAAGAAGTTTTGCTATTTGTGGAACAAAATAACTGATGATGGTCGAAGTCGAGAGGATATAAAATGTAGACTGGAAATGGCAAGGAAAGCGTTTCTGAAGAAAAGAAATTTGTTAACATCGAGTATAGATTTAAGTGTCCGGACATCGTTTCTGAAAGTATTTGTGTGGAGTATAACCATGTATGGAAGTGAAACATGGACGGTAAATAGTATGGGCAAGAAGAGAATAGAAGCTTTCGAAATGTGGTGCTACAGAAGAATGCTGAATATTGGATGGGTAGGTCACATAACTAATGTGAAGGTATTGAATAGAACTGGAGAGAAGAGAAATTTGTTGCACAACTTGACTAGAAGAAGGGGATCGGTTGGTAGGGCATATTCTGAGGCATCAAGGGATCACGAATATAGTATTGGAGGGCAGCGCGGAGGGTAAAAATCGTAGAGGGAGACCAAGAGATGAATACACTATGCAGATTCAGAAGGATGTAGGTTGCAGTAGGCACTGGGAGATGAAGAAGCTTGCACAGGATATAGTAGCATGGAGAGCTGCATGAAACCAGTCTCAGGACTGAAGACCACAACAACAACAACAAGTATATCTTCTATATAGAAAAAATATATTGCTTTCATTAACAACTGATTAAACTGTATTCTTACGTTATTTCCTAATGCACTTTATAACAAAAAGTGTTCTGTTCATTTTTATACTTGTGTTTTTTTTCGGAGTTGGCAGTCATGATTTTATTGAAACTAAAACAATAAAATTCTTTTGTTTCTAAATGCTGTAGCAACTATCTAGTTCTGTAATTTTTTCTTATAAATGAACCGTTATTTCCATATTAATTTAGAACAGACATTCTGTCAGACGAACCAAAAATGCGGCCGTTGAAATCCTCTTATCGACACGCACAGTTGCTTCGTGTGGATGTTCATTACGTGTGTATAACAACTACATCTGAGACCGCGACAGATGCAATTAGTTAATATGCTGCTTAACTAAAGCTCTGTACAGAGCTTAAGGCATAACCCGATGACCACATTCCTAGTGAATAGTTGTTATACTAACAGCGTTGATTTGCATACTAGGTCTGAAAAGATCAGCATAGCTCAATATTTCTCGAGGCGCTTTAAGAAATTCACTGAAATTTTGCTATTTTACTCGAGACAGACTTCCATCCGTAATTAAATCCACCTGTCCTCTGTATGTTGTGTTTTGATCGTTTGCCTAAATGAATCTTCCACTGTCCAATTTGTGCTTTTTCTGTTGTTCGTCTAACTAGGTAATAAAGTAAACTTTGAAAATGTGCTGGTAATTATTATTTCTGTCCATGCATCAGATGTTAAAATACTTTGCCAACTGTCAGCTCAACTGTGAAAATGGTAATTATTGAATAAAATGTAGGTGCTATATTTAGGATTTTACATTTATTACGAAGTTTGTTTCTTACTATTTTGGTATACATAACTTCGAAAAGTGATTCAGGCGTTTTCTTTATAGCAGGAAACTGTACATGGAATTCCTAGATGGTTGTTTGTGGTCTGGTTGTCCTCATAGTTTTAATGGCTGTGGTTTATTTGTATTCCGCGCTATTTTATCATACTGTAACATGTACCACGCTTCAATTAATTTTTTTATGTGTCTGGTAACATCATAGTGTTGCACTTGTTCAAAGATGTAGATGAAGTTTCTTAATTATTTACAATTCTAAAATGTAATTGCTGTAACTTTGTTTCATCTGATAATGTTACGGAAAAACCTACGATAATAAAATGAAATTAGAGCAATAAACTTATATATAGTGAAACTACTTCACGTAATATACAATATATTTCAAAAAATAAGTAAAACTTCACTTTAACGGTGATGATGATGAGGTCCCATACTCCGAGGAGAGTAGGGAACGATGCGCTCCGGAGACCCGCACCGCCGCTGTAGGCAACGTCCTAGCGGAGGTGGTTTGCCATTGCCTTCCTCCGACCGTAATGGGGATGAATGATGATGACGAATAAGACACAACAACTCCCAGTCATCTCGAGGCATGAAAAATCCCTGACCCCTCCGGCACCCCGTGCGCGGGAAGCGAGAACGCTACCGCAAGACTACGAGCTCCCGATATTTCAACGGTGAAGGAATCTATACGAAGGTAGTAACTGTTCTCGAAAGAACAGATACCATTGATGACCGTGCAGCTTCTCTAGAATGAAATGATGATTTAATCGACACCCTACCTACAAACAGGCGTTGATATACATCATTGGGGACATGTTGAAAATGTGTGCCCCGACCGGGACTCGAACCCAGGATCTCCTGCTTACATGGCAGACGGTCTATCCATCTGACCACCGAGGTCACAGAGGATAGTGCGCCTGCAGGGACTTATCCCTTGCGCGCTCCCCGTGAGACACTTCCCCAACATGTCCACATCACTATATCATATCACTAATAGATGTTTGCCCATCACTCTCATTACTCGTGGCAGATTAATCTACAAAGTCCCGTACGAGTTGGGGTATAGCGTTTGCGTTCGTACAAAAAGGTCAGTGGCCGGGTAACCATATTTTAACTATATATGAAGGTAGTATCTGTTCCGAAAGAATAGATACCATTGATGACCGTGCAGCTTCTCTAGAATGAAACAGATACTACGCGTCGCGATGATTACGCGCACTCGTACAAGTGGTAACTATGAACTGTAAATTAACTTTTATGAACAGTGTTATATTACTACAAGTGTCAGACCAGATATCTGTGTCTACGTGATGTGCGTAAGAACTTTCTTTCGACCATCTGGCTTCCGCATCATCAATAATCTCCCGCGTGGTGTCGGTTACGCGACGCTCGTCCAAGTGGAAAGAGAGAACATTTTGAGGGGGGCAGGACGTCAAACGGGTCGATTTCGAGCAGGAGAGGCGCCACAGGACATTTTAGTTTCCATTGTCTATACTTTTACAAATAAATTCATAAAACTTTTTCAGCATGACTAGGAAGGCCTCAGTTTTTATACACATAGCAGTGGAAGTTCAAAAACATAACAAAATAATTTTTTACATGTGGAATTTCATCATTTTTTCACTTACTATTGGCTAGATTTGTTGCTAAAGGTACACTTTTCTTCATAAGTAGAGAGGTTCTTCGATGAATTTTGCACAGCATACAGACCATACTTACAGTGTATGAAACTCTAGTATTTTCCAAATCTATTAAAAATTGTGCTAAAATTGATATAATTAGCTATAAAATTTGAGTTTTTTCTAAACATGAAGTTTAAAATTTAACAGCTCATTCATTTTTTCATAAATTAAATAAGTTCTTAAGTTTCATACTCCCTTAAGTATGATTTGTATGCTGTGCAAAATTCATCGAAGAATCTCTCTTACTTATGAAGAAAAGTGTATCTATAGCAACAAATGCAGCCAATAGTAAGTGAAAAAATGGTGAAATTTCAAATGCAAAAAAATTGGTTTTGTTATGTTTTTGAACTTCCACTGCTATGAGTGTGAATTCTGGTTTTGCTGACAGTTTTGTGAATTTATTTATGAAAGTATAGACAGTGGAAATTAAAATGTCCTGTGGTGCCTCTCCTGCTTCAAGTCGGCCCGTTTGACGTCCTACACCCTTAAGGGTCCCCCATCATTTGGACCCCCGGGTGTGTTAGAAGTGTTTTCTTTTAACAGTACAGGTAATTTAACCGAGGTAGTTGTTTCGAATACACACTCGACAAATAAATATTTTAAGGTTAACTTTTAAGTGTTGTTAATTAAATTAACAGTATAATAATCTAATAGACTTCTGTTGGTGACGCTGTTTAAATGTTTCATATTTCGATAAAATCTCATTCCAATAAGACTGGCAAGGAATACAATGCAGTCTGGATTCACTGTCACCTAGGCTTCCAGATGCGTTGTAAATTTTGAAAAGACAGTGACTTTTACCTTGCGTGAAAAATAGCCGTACTGGAGGGATATCTGTGGAATGGCCAGATATACGTGTAGTTCCTGAAGAGCGGCAGGAGTATTTTCAAAAACTGCAGGGGCATCAATCTGAATGACTGACTGGTCTGGGCTTGTAACACCAACCAAAATGGTCTTGCTGTGCTGGTACTGCGAACAGCTCAAGTCAAAGAGAAATTACAGCCATTATTTTTCCCGTAGGCATGGAGTCCTGCTTTATGGTCAAGTAATGATGCCATCCTCTTGGGTAAAATATTGTAGAAGTAAAATAGTACCCCATTCGGATCCCGGAGTGGCGACTACTTAGAAGGATGTCGTTATCAAGATAAACAAAACTACCGTTCTACGGATCGGAGCGTGGAACGTTAGTTTCCTTAATCAGGCAGTAAGTTATAAAATTTAAAAAGAGAAATCGATAGGTTGCAGTTAAATATAGTGGGAACTATAGAAGGTTTCAGACTTATGATTCAAAGGCAAGACAGAGATTTCGAAACAGATTTTAAATTGTAAAGACATTTGCAAGGGCAGACATGGACTCTGACTATAATCCAGTGGTCATGAACAATTGACTAAAACTGAAGAAATTACAAAAACGTAGGAAATGAAACGACATGGGACCTGTGTAAGTTGAAAGAACCAGTGGTTGTTGCGAGTTTGAAAGGGAACATTGGGCAACAATTCACTGAAACGGTACAAGACGAATGGGTACCTTTGGGAGATGAAATAGTGAATGCAGCATAGGATAAATAACGTAAAAAGACAAGGCGTAGTAGGAATGCTTAGACTTCATCCGAGATATTGAGTTTAATTGATAAAAGGACAAAATATAAAAATGCACGAAATGAAGCCGACAAAAGGGAATAGAGACGTCTAAAAAATGAAGTTGTCAGAAACTGTAAGATGGCTATGCAGTTATGGCTAGAGGGCATACGTAAAGATACAGAAGCATGAATCACTAGGGCAAAGATAAATACCACCCACAGGAAATTTAAAGAAGCTTTTGGAGAAAAGAGAAGCAGTTACATGAATATGAAGATCATAGATGGAAATCGAGTACCGACCGAAGAAGGGAAAGCTAAAAAGTGGAAGGAATACATAGGAGCTATACAAGAAAAATGAACTTGAAGGCAATTTTATGGAAATAGAGGAGATGGAAGATATGCGAGACGAATTTTACTGAGCACTGAAAGACCTAAGTCGAAACATGGCCCCTGGAGTAGAAGATATTCGTCAGAACTGCTGATATCCTTGTGTGGGATATCCATCACAAAACGATTATAGCTTGTGTCTAAGATGTATGAGACAGATGAAGTACCTTCAGACTTCAAGAAGAATGTAATAATTCCATTACCAAAGGACGTAGCTGTAACAGGTGTGAATATTAACGAACTATCGGTTTAATAAGTCATGATTGGCGAAATACTAACACGAATTATTTAATGGAAAACCAATAGAAACAGACCTCAGAAAAGATCTGTTTGGTTTCCGTAGAAATGTAGGAACACACCAGGCAATAGTGACCCTACGACTAATCTTAGAAGATAGGTCAAGGAAAGGCAAACCTACGGTTATAGCATTTGTAGATTTAGAGAAATGTTTTGACAATGTTGACTGGAATGTTTTCTTTGAAATTCTGAAGGTAGCAAGGGTAAAACATAGGGAGCGAAAGGCTATTTACAACTTGTATAGACGCCAGATGGCAGTTACAAGAGTGGAGGGGCATGAATGCAAAGCAGTGGTTGAGAAGTAAATGAGACAGGATTGTAGCCTATCCCCAATGTTAGTCAGTGTGTACATTGAACAAGCAGCAAAGAAAACCAAAGCAAAATATGGAGTAGAAATTAAAGTTCAGGGAGAAGAAATAAAAAATCCTTGAGATTTGAATAGTTGAATGGAATGGACTGTCTGTTAAAAGGAGGACGTAAGATGAACTTCAAATAGAAGGTAGTCGACTTAAATCAGACGATACTGAAGAAATTAAATTAGAAAATGAGTCAAGAAAAGTAGTAGATGGATTTTGCTATTTGTACAGTAAAACAACTGATGATGACCGAAGTAGGAAAGGTATAAAATGTAGCCTGGCAATGGCAAGGAAAGTGTTTCTGAAAAAGTGAAATTTGTTAACATCGAACATAAATTTTAGTGTTAGGAAGTCTTGTCTGAATGTATTTTTCTGGAGTACAGCCTTATATGGTTGTGAGACGTGGACAACAAACGTAAGAATATAAGACGAATATTGTGACCTTGAATAATTACAAGTATTTCGGACACAATTTCGATGTTTGACATTTCAGTTACAAACATATTCGCTTAAACAGGGAGTGGAAATTTCAAAAGCAGATATCGTTACCCAACAACATGTGATGCTAGATTCGATACCTGACTCGATTACATAGTGCACTAATTGATACCCTCCCTAAACCATTATAAAGTGGAATTGCTGTTTCCGTGCCTGCCACATGGCTCATGCTCACATGGTTTATGCAAATGCGGCTCTCAGACCAAAACGTTTTGAGACTGGATAAGTAAAACAGCGATAAATTGAGATGATGGTTTTAATTCCTCAGATGTCTCCCAAATTGTGTAAAGTCCGCAGAACTGGTTTATCATTTTTTTAAATATTTTTTTTTTTTTTTTTAAATTGAGTCATCACTCGACTGGTTTGATGCGGCCCGCGACGAGTTCCTCTTCATTTCAGAGAAGCACTCGCAACTAATGTCCTCAACTTTTTGCTGGATGTATTCCAGTCTCTGTCTTTCTCGGCGGCTTATGATACTGTTAACCACAAAAAGCTGCTTAGAAAAGTATACTTAGCTACAAAGGATTGCCGACTAACTTAGATCCTTCAGTGTATGCTGCAAAACAGGAGATACTTCAAGAAATTCTTGCAGATACTTCGTCTCTCTCCAAGACAGGAAGAGTCAATGGAGAATGCAGAAAAATAGTCTTCCTCAGGGAAGTGTGCTGTCTCCGCTGTTACATAATGTCTACACAAATGGCTAGCTAATTAACTCTTCAACTAAGGCATTCATATACGCTGATGATACAGCACTCGCTGGGATGAGACCTTTGAGGAAGTAGAGGTGAAACTGACAACAGTTCTTGAAAATTTGGCCGAGTATTACGACAACCAACTGAAACCGAACCCTGGAAAGACCCAAGTCTGTGCATTCCATCTTAGAAATTGGGAAGACAAAAGGAAACTGTACATCACTTGGAGAGGAGAACAACTACTCCACTGCGAAACTCCTAAATACCCTGGGGTGAAGATGGACCGTTCCCTCACATTCAAAGCCCACTGTGAAGAAACGAGCCTCAAAGTAAAAGCGCGGAACAACATCATCCGCAAACTTACAGGAACCACCTGGGGTGCCCAGCCAAAAGTGCTTAGAACATCTGCCTTGGAACTATGTTTCTCCGCCACCGAATACGCAGCACCCGTCTGGCAAAACTTTGCACATGCTAAACATGTAAATACAGCCCTGAACGAGACAGGATGCATTGTTACAGGCTGCTTACGACCTACTCCTGTCAATAAGCTGTACCAAATTATGGGTATAGCACCGCCACGCATTCGAAGGCAAGCTGCAACAGAAGTGGAGAAGGAAAAACAAGAAATCGACTCTAGACAACGTTTGTTCGGACATGACCCTCAACAGCCAAGACTGAGGTCAAGAAAAAGCTTCCTACAAAAAACTATGTCAATTCGGTCATCTCCCAGGACTCGCAGAGAGGAGCTTTGACGAGACTCCCTAGCTGAAGACAATCACATAACGGTCAAGGAGGAAATAGCCGAAGGTTCACACCTGTCATACGTGACCTGGAAGACTTTGAACAGACTGCGAGTTAGGGTGTCAAGGTGCAAAGTCAACCTCAGGAAGTGGAGCTTCAGTAATGAGGAGGAAACTTGTCAGTGTGGTGACGTAGAGGACGAACATCTGCTCGTCTGCAGGAACGTACCGGCTGCATGCACTATCTGTGATCTTGCTGTAGCCAGATAGCAATGTTATCAGCGAATGTTATCATTCATATCCTTTCACTTTGAATTTTAATTACACTCTTGAAACATCCTTTTATTTTAGTCATTCATTCTTCGATGTATAGTTTGAACAGCAGAGCCGAAATACTTCATTGTTATCCATCCCTTCTTCCTTTTTTGATCTCAAGTCCTCCAAAGCTCATTTAAATTCTTATTGTAATAGTTGATCCCCTGTCTCTTCTGAATTGACTCCTGTTTCTTTTTCTGTCACGTCATCAAACAAGTCCTCCATCTCATGTCTTCAAAGTACTCTTTCGACCTATCCGCTCTCTCCTCTGCGTTTAACAGTGAAATTCCCATAGCGCTCTTAATGTTATCATCCTCGCTGTTAATTTCACCGAAGGTTGTTTTGACTTTTCATTATCTTTTTCGATTTCTTCACATTTTTAATGCAGCCATTTCGCCTTAGCAACCCCGCACTTGCTATTTGTTTCATTCCTAAGTGACTTGTATTTCTGAATTCCCTTATTTCCCTGAACATTTTTGTACTTTCCTCTTTCATCGATCAACTGAAGTATTTATTCTGTCACCTATGGCTTTTTTTGCAGTTACCTTCTTTGTACCTATGTTTTTCTTTACAAATTCTGTGATTGCCCTATTTAGAGATGTACATTCCTCTTCAAATGAAGTGGGTACTGAATTATTCGTTACAGCCGCATCTGCAACCTCAGAGACGTATCTCTTCGTTTCTTAGTACTTCTGTATTTCACTTCTTTACGCATTCATTCTTCTTGACTAGTCTTTGAAACTTGAGCCTGCTCTTCATCATTACTAAATTGTGATCTGAGTCTGTATCTGTTCCTGGGTACGCCTTACAATACAATACTTGATTTCGAAATCTCTGCCTGATCGTGATGTAATCTAACTGAAATCTTCCTGTACATCCCGGTCTTTTCCAAGTATACTTCCTCTTCTTGTGATTCTTGAACAGAATATTCGCTATTACTAGCTGTGCGAACTCAGTCTTTCTCCTGTCTCATTCCTAGTACCAAGCACATATTCTCCTGTAACCCTTTCATCTACTCGTTCCCCTGCAACCGCATTCCAATCCCCCATGACTATTAGATTTTCATCTCTCCTTACGTACTGAATTACCCGTTCAATAATCTCATATATACTTTGTCTGTCTTTTCATCTTCTGCTTGTGACGTCGGCATTATATCTGAATTATCGTTGTCGATGGTGGTTAGCTGTTGATTCTGATGAGAACAACCCTATCACTGTACTGTTCACGGTAACTCGCTCTCTACTCTACTTTTCTATTCATAACGAATTCTACTCCAGTTGTACCATTTTGTATTGCTGTTGATATTACCCTATGTTCATTTCTCCAGAAATCTTTGTCATCTTTTCATTTCATTTCACTGACCCCACTATATCTATATTGAGCCTTATCATTTCTCTTTTCAGATTTTCTAGCTTCCCTACCACGTTCAAACTTCTAGCACTCCACACTCCGATTCGTAGAACGTTATCCTTCCGTTGATTACTCAAACTTTTTATTTGGTCACCTCCCCCATGGCAATCCCCTTCTGGAGATCCGAATGGGGACTTGTACGGAGCCTTTTACCAATGGAGAGTCATCATGGTACTTTTTCAGTTACATGCCACAAATGCTGTGGATACACGTCATGTGTCTTTAATGCAGCTGTTTCCATTGCTTTCTGCATCGTCACGCCATTGGTCATTGCTGATTCTTCAACCATTTAGGGCGCAGTTTCCCATTCATAGGGCAAGGGAGAGCTCTGAACCTTTGTTCGGCGCTGCACTCTCTTTGACAAGACTGTTCTCAGAATAAAGGTGACTTCATATGACAGAAGTCTTCAGCAATCATTTCTGACGGCTTTTATTCAAAGTGTAAACAGTGGTGTGGTTCAAACCCGGGACTGTGGACGTTTTGATATCAATGAAAGGAAAAAAAATGGTTCAAATGGTTCTGAGCACTATGGGACTTAACTGCTGAGGTCATCAGTCCCCTAGAACTTAGAACTACTTAAACCTAACTAACCTAAGGACATCACACACATCCATGCCCGAGGCAGGATTCGAACCTGCGACCGTAGCGGTCGCGCGGCTTCAGACTGAAGCGCCTAGAACCGCTCGGCCACTCCGGCCGGCACCAATGAAAGACGCTACCCCTTTTTTTTCTTGTTTTCCAATTTTGTTCTGTTTTCGATATTGTTCGTTATACTTGGTCTTGGCAGACATCAAATGACAGCCTCTGAAGTGCATCGGTTATCACTTCACCACTCAGTTCTCTCTCTCTCCCTCTCTCTCTCTCTTTTTTTTCAGCTCTTTGACCGAACACGCTGAGCTACTGTTTCGGCTAACTCCTATACCATTCATACAAACGTGAGGAAATGAAAGTGAATTTCTGCAGTATGTTTTTTGTGCTAGGTTAGTACTGATAATAAAAGTCTCGTCTCCAAAGATTTTTTTTAGTTTTTTTGACAAAGAACTGTCTTATTTTGCATTTCAGTCTAGTCACATTTTATTGTTTTTATTCGGGAGTGAAGGTCTGATGCGTTAGAGCGTAAAGTCAAACGCCGGCACACCAGTCATGAACGAGAGGGATACCCGTCTCCGTAGCGTAGCGGTAGCGTTACCGCCTACCACGCAGGGGCATGGGTTCGATTCCCGGCAGGGGAGTGGGTGTTGTATCATCATTTTTGCCGACACGGTAGCTCAGCGTGTTCGGCCAGAGAGCTGGTAGGCCTCTGTAATAAAAAAACTGAGTGGAAGGATGAACAAACGAACTTGACCGGATGCCATGTGACGTCCGCAACGACCAAACGCAACGATCAACAACGAACAAAAAGAAAAGAAAAGTGGCTAGGATACCTGGCTTTCACCCAGGAGGCCCAGGTTCGATTCCCGGTACCGGAACGGAATTTTTGAAAATTTAACAGGCCTACTAAGGAGACTGCCTACACTACACTTGTCCGTCCTCTTTTAGAATATTGCTGCGCGGTGTGGGATCCTTACCAGATAGGACTGACAGGGTACATCGAAAAAGTTCAAAGAAAGGCAGCACGTTTTTATAATTGCGAAATATGGGAGAGAATGTCACAGAAATGATATAGGATTTGGGCTGGAAATCATTAAAAGAAATGCGTTTTTCGTTGCTACGAAATCTTCTCACGAAATTCCAATTACCAGCCTTCTCCTCCAAATGCGAAAATATTTTGTTGACACCAACCTACATAGGAAGAAACGATCATCACGATAAAATAAGGGAAATCAGACCTCGTACGGGAAGATATAGGTGTTCATTCTTTCCGTGCGCTATACGAGATTGGAATAATAGAGAATTGTGAAGGTGGTTCGATGAACCCTCCGCCAGGCACTTGAGTGTGATTTGCAGAGTATCCATGTAGATGTAGATGTAGATGTAGACCTTCCTCCAGGACGACAACGCGACAGCAGCGGCCCCTATGTGAAGAGGACATAAGCGCCGCGACCGACTGGTGACGGCGCAGTTCAAAAGCAGCTGCAACATTAGGGACTTCGATATTACCGTCAACGCTAGTCACTTTACTTGTCTCTCTATGTAGCACAGACGTGGGATTGTCTATGCTGAAGAAGGTTGAGTATTTTGCATGTCTCCCTTTTTCTCACGACACATCTGTGTAATTTCCAAAGTTAAGTACTGTAATTTTCTTATTTTAATAAAACTCATTAATACGACTTGCTTCGTTGCTTGTGTAGCGAACCGAATATGCAGATTTCCTAGATACTACATGATGAACAAACTTCGTACATACCTCTCTCTTCTTCAAAACATTTTGATAGATGTACTGAACACCTGATTTAGGGTTGTTGCTTCATTGCGAAATGTGATACAATAACGTTGACACACGTGGGCTGCATGTCCACTACATAACATGGCCTGTCACAACTGAGTCGTTGAATGCACATCTGGCGCTAATAATTGTTTGTTCAGACTGCCACCATAGTCACTGCGCTGACATCGCTTACACGTTAAGAATAAAACCAGTGTCGAAAATTTTTGAATGGACGATATATAGCACCATACGTATTTACATTCAGCAACACACTTACCTATTCCCAACAACCAATCTGGCTTTCAGCCCAGCTATTGCATCGATGACCAGCTTCTTTTCCTTACCGATCTTGTCTCCCATCAACCGAAGAAAGGAAAATCCAACGGACTTGTCTCCTTAATATCCAAAAAGCCTTTGACGTGTTATGGCATTCTGGACTGCTCTTAAAGCTACAAACATAAGTACTACCAGCAAACTACATCCGCATTATTGTATCCTTCTTTCACCGCCGTCCTACATACAGCACTGTCAGCTACACCTGCTCCCACATATTTTACCCCACTGCCAGTGTGCCTCAAGGCTCTGTCCTGTCCCTCCTTCTATTCATTTTATATACTGCAACAGGCCATCACTAAACCCCTCCCCCCTCCACCTACATCCTGCAATATACTGATTGTACCTTCTACACAGTTAAAGGCATCAGTTTACAGCCTGACCAGTCAGACGAGCCTCTCGCCAAGGGGTTTGTCCTGACCTGTTCGCCTGTGTGTGGGATATGGGCTCGCGGTCGGGTCCGTGGTTTCACCTGAAATCGCTGACTGTCTACTCCGACCTCTACCTGCCAGTCCACACTCCCTCAGTAAAGGCCGGTTGGGTCCGCCAAGCGATAGCCGGTGTCCACACACAATAGGGCAGGTTGCGACTATGGTTGATGAGCGGCTCTCCCGACCGATCGGGCTGTGAATGGGCACCCAATTACCTACCACACCATCTGTCTCTCCCATACCTCCCTCCAGCGGCACTTGAATCCCCTGGTTGAATGTTTCAGAACGATCGAACCTCAATTAAATCCACAGAAAAGCTAAGCCACAATCTTTGATCACTCCAGTCATCGTTTCCATGCTCCAGATTTGCACCTCTCTAAATGCAACCACCCCACACCTCCAATTAACACAGTAACGTATTTGAAATTAATACCTGACATCGAACGTGGAATGCACACCTCCTTATCTGCCGACGCAAAGACCGAACCTGACTAAAACTATCAGAACTACTAATATGTCGCACTTGGTGTCTACATCCATCTACCATTGTCCTCTTCTATAAACTCCTCATCCGCTCTAACCTTTCATACGCAAACAATATCTAGATCGTTGTCTTTACAAATACCTTGAAACCTTGAAAAGAGGTGCACTCCACCTATCCCGGTATTTACCCTTCTTTCCAGTTGCAGTCACAAAGTCCCATCAGAAACCATGCTTCTACTTTCCTCCCTTCCCCTCAACGTCTTTTATTGGCTATGTGCGGTTCAACAAGGCCCTATAGTCATAGTCATCATTGCCCCTCCATCATGAAAATTATCATTTTACTGCGCCAGCAGCATCACGATCATACCATAGCAGCATTATCATCAGCATTGATTATATTTTAACTGTGATAGAAAATGGTCTAAAAAGTTTTAAAAATGATAATTGTTCCATCGAACTGTATTCTTAAACATCACTTCGTTTCGTCTGCTTTCTCATTTATTTTAAAATTGCTATTACGTATGTAAGATATTCAGCTGAGAGCGGTTTCGTTCACTGCCCGCCCACCCCTTCGTGGGAAACAACAATAAATAACAATAAAGAAAAAAAGCAGCATTCAGACTGCTGGGTACTAAGTTCCACTATACCACAACTTTAACGTTCTAGAGTGGGTTTTAACATCCTACGTCAAGTATTTGTTACATTCTCCGATTTAACGCTGTATTATTTCATTTTAATGCCAGCTTATTTGATTTTGTGACAATTTTGCTTTTAGTATGCCTGAAAATGACAGAATATCTAAATTGCAACCTCAGTAAATATTTTGACACCTACTAAAGGAATTACTACATTCAACAATCGCATTAAGGCTGTGAGTAATAAGATGAGTTTGAGGTCTACCTATTATTTATTTTAATCGTCATGAAATCGAGCTCCCACTACTAATGTAGATTCCCACATGCGTAGTTCCCTTGCATATACTTATCTTTTGGTCGTTTGTTGTGCCGAGTGGAGGTTCACGACTACATATGAATGTTTGAGATGATTTTTAAGCTTTATAAATAATATACGGATTTTTCAAATATTCTCGGTTTTTTTCCTCTTTATAAACAACGTAACACGGAGGCACCGAATGACTTGCGAGTCAGTGTTGCCACCTTCACCATACGCAAAAACAAAGCAGCAGCGTCTTGTAAACATACACACATCTGCTAAAGCTCTCACGATAACCACCTCTCACACGACTGCAACTGCCAGAAACAACTCCCTCCCCCCCCACCCCCCTTTCAGCTGAGGCCTGTATTCTAGGCTACTGACTACATTCTCATGGCTCAGACATAACGCACTTCAGAATTGCATGTCTAATGATTCAAATTGAGTATTATGTAAATTGTAACTATGTTGATGACCAATAATACAGATAGGGACCGATGACCGTTGCAGTCTGGTCCCTTTAATCCCACAAACCAACCAATCAATAATACAGATAGCTCCGTGCATGTAAATGACATTTTGAATCACTCACGAATTGCCGGTTCTGGTTGCTCGCAAATTCTGTTTATCGTTATATCGCCGAAGCGCTGAAACAAATATGTCTAAAATGGCCGCGCGCAAATCGCGGTTTGGAGGGGGATCTTGGTGCTCGGTTCCTATTTGAGCTAGGAACATGGGGTAACACGCTTTTTGCTTAACCGGACTTGCTGCTATTTGTATAGCCATTGGAACATCTTTCTTAATATAGCTACGTTACAGCATATTAAGCAATGTTTGAACGACGGACCGGAAAAGATTTTAACTGAAAGATTTTAATTGGGCTGGCATTAATGCTCAGCTAACGGCACAATTTGTGTGTGCACCGGTCGGATTTTACATACAAAAACAATTACCCCGTTCGGATTTTACGTGCAAAAACAGTCACGCCGTTCGGATTTTATGTGCAAAGTCACCCTTAAATAACTTCGGACTGGAGCAAGACTGACCAATCATATTTGGTGCGACGGTGTATCGGATCTTAGTCTAAGAGAAGTTTTAAACATCTGAAAAAATCTTGCTTCGTTTGTGTATAAATCGGTTCAAACTTTGCACGATGGCAGATGAATGATTAAAGTCAAAACCAAGTTTTTGTATCCTATAATCTTTATCCGTTGGCGAGATACGATGATTTAAATTTGAGCTAAATGTAGCACGTAAAATTCGTTCTTACGTGAATTGAACGCGCGGAAACGGCTTAAAAGTGAATCAGATAAATAAAAAATGCATTCTTGCGATAAAATTGAAAACTCGCTTTAAAAAATCTAGCTTCATTCGGATTTTGCCTGCAAAAAACCCGTTTATTGTGAGACTTTTACGAGCAGCACTTCTTTGTTTCAAACTTCCGGGAATCGATCAAATTTTGTAATTAATGATCGTCCTGTTGTTTTCTGAAAACTTCATCCGCTGCTACGATAAAAGCAACAAGGTTTGAAAGACAAAAAAAAAAAAAAAAAAAACCTATACCGGTTCAGTGATCGCCCGAGTCAACAAAAATCTACATCGGTTGCCAATCTATGACTGTCTAATCTGAAAATTCTGCTAGTGCAAAAGTTGGGAACGAGAATAAAAAATGGTCCTATCGTAGCACAAAAAAGGCAAATACGTTCTGGGCATAGTTAGGGATGTGAAAAAAAGAAACTAGCTTTTCGACTTATCTGGCAGCTTCAAAGACATTTAAATCAAAACATCGTCGACATATTCACACTTTTTTATGAGCTAATTCTACGACCGCCGCTGTGAAGTGCACGTTCCACAGTACTAGTTATTAGGGATTTTTATCGTTCCATTCACGTACGGAACACGGGAAGAATGACTGTTTAAATGCCTCTGTGTGAGCTGTAACTGGTGTAATCTTGTCCTCAGGATCGCTAGGAGAGCGATATGTAGCGGGTTGTAGTGTACTCCTGGAGTAATCACTTATAGCTGGTTATTAGAACATTGTAGGTAGGCTTTCGCGGGATAGTTTATGTCTCTCTTCATGAGTCTGCCAGTTCAGTTTCTTCAGCATGTCTGTGACACTCTCCCGCGGCTCAAGCAAACCGGCGACCATTTGTGCTGCAGTTCTCTGTATACGTCCATATCCGCTGTTAGTCCTGTTTGGTACGGGTCTCAAACACTTGAGCAATATTCTAGGATGCGTCGCGCGGGTTATTTGTGTGCAATCTCCTTTGTAAACTGATTGCGTTTTCCCAGCATTCTGCAGATTAATCTAAGTCTGCCACCCGCTTTACCTGCGAGTAAACCTATGTGATTGTTCGTTTTCCTATACCTACAAAGAGTTACACCCATATACATTTCTATGAGTTGAGCGATTCCAACTGTGACTCACCGACATTAACGCTGTTGGAGACACTCGTTTTCGTGTTGTGAAATGTGAATTGTTCACTTATGAACGTTTAAAGCAAATTCCCAATTTCTGCAACACTTTGAAATCCTATCAAGATTTGGCTGAATATTTATGCAGCTTCTTTCAGACAGTATTTCATTATAGATAACAGCTTCGTCTACGGAGAGCGCGAGTTTACTATTAGTATTGTCCGCAAGGTCATTAATATAC
This sequence comes from Schistocerca piceifrons, assembly GCF_021461385.2. NCBI lineage: Eukaryota > Metazoa > Arthropoda > Insecta > Orthoptera > Acrididae > Schistocerca > Schistocerca piceifrons. The sequence continues at coordinate 395,121,294 of NC_060142.1, read as the reverse complement.
AGTATGGCCAGCAAGGGTCCCAACACACCTCCCTGGGACACACCCGAAGTTACTTCTGCATCTGTCAGTCAGTGCCTCTCCGTCCAAGATCACTTGCCGCATCGTCCCTATCAAAAACTCCTCAATCCAGTTACAAATTGCGCTTGATACCTTATACTATGGTACTTTTGGTAATAAGCGTAGATGTCGTAGTCAAATGCTTTTCGGAAATCGAGAAATACTGCATCTACCTCCCTGCCTTGATCCAAAGCCTTCAGTATGTCATGTAAGAAAAGTGCGCGTTGGGTTTCACATGATCGATGTTTTCGGAATTCATGCTGATTGGCATGAATGAACTTTCTCTGTTCTAGCTACCTTACTTCGTTTGAGCTCAGAATATGTCCTAAGATTCTATAACAAATCGATGTCAAGGTTAGTTAAAGGCAGTTTTGTGAATCACTTCTATTGCCCTTCTTGTAGACGCTTGTGTCCTGCGCTTTCTCCCAACTACTGGGCATGATTTTTTATTCGAGGACACTTCGGGAGGCATGTAGTTAAAAGAAGAGCTAACTCTGCTGCAAATTCATTATAGAATCCGATAGGGATTCCATTGGGCCCAGGAGCTTTGTTGAGTTTTAACTGTTTAAATTATTTCTCAACGCTACTCACACTAATACTTATTTCACTCATCTTTTTGTGGTATGAGGTTTAAATTGGGGCAATTCTCCTGCGTTTTCTATTGTAAAGCAACATTTGGAAACGGAGTTGAACATATCTGCTTTTGCTTTGCTACTCTCAATTTCAGTTCCTGTCTCATCCGTGAGTGACTAGTCACTAACTTTGGTCCCAGTGACAGCCTTTATATAAGATTGGAGTTTGTGTGGATTTTGTGAAAGATCGTTTGACAGTATTCTGCAACAGTGGCTACTGAAGGCTACAAACATTCTCTCTTGACAGCCAATCGCTTTTCGTTGAGCGTCTCTCTATCTACGGTCCTATAGCTGAAAGTTTCAAGTTCTTCACTGAAATAAGGAGCTACTATTTCTTTGTATAGTTTACTGAACATATAAACCTTTCTACTAATTTTAGTTGCCCTTTGGTCTTTGTTAATAATTGTTGCTATAACTGCCATGCTCATTGATTCCAGTTTCGATGTGGACATCCTCAAAGACATCAGGTCTATTTGTTGCCATTAGCTCTAATATATTTCCATCACGAGTACGGTTCCGAAATATTTGTTATTGATAATTTTCTGAGAAGCGTTGAGTAATATTCCACAGAATACCTTGTCACACCCACCACTAACGGGCCTGCATTATCCCAACTGATTGTTCTATGATTAAAATCTAATCTGATGATTCCAATATGATTGGGAACTTCTGGTCAAAGGAACCGAGGTTTTATCTAAAGTTGTCAATTTCATCAGGATGTGAGTCTTGTGGTTGGTAGAAGGATCCAATTACAATTTTACATTCAGCCCTGATACTGAGACTTGCCCAAACAACCTCACATACAGATTCTGTTTCTATACCAGTGGATTTCATTTTTTGTCTACTGTGACAAATACACCACCTCCATTGCCCATTAGCCTATCCCTTCGATATACATTTAAATTTTTCCCAAAAACTCATTGCTGTCAAGTTCAGGCTTTAACCAGTTGTCTGTAGCTAGTACTATGTGAGCTTCACTGCTTTTTAGGCGTTAAACTCTGGCTCTTTGTTGTAGATAAAAAGTGTGACTCTTTGTTTTAAATGCTTTGGCAATTAACTACTGTGGTTTTAATATTCTCGTCTGTGTTGAGCATGTGTGTGTGTGTGTGTGTGTGTGTGTGTGTGTGTGTGTGTGTGTGTGTGTGGGCGGGGAGGGGAGAAGACGAGGGGGGGGGGGGGGAGCTTTCCTTTCGATATTATACTGGCACATTTGAGTCTCCTAAAGCTATCATTATCTAGACTGGATGGAGAGTAACCTAATTTTTAAAAAAATGGTTCCAAGGTACCTAAAACACAGGGGACAGTTTTCCAGAAGACAACTGACCCTTCTCCGACAATCCACCAGAAGGCGAGCAAGTGCCACTGGAAGCCGTGACCTGTATGGACCTATTCTGTTCTGCAAGACATATGATTGAAATTAGGCCTGACTTTATGCCAGCGCTGAGTGCTATTTAGGACAGCGCTTGGGGCAGACTAGCCCCATCGAAGTTTCCACAGTGTAGACACCGGTTCCCGTCAGATCACTGAAGATAAGTGCTGTTGAGCTTGGCGAGCAGTTTGACAGGTCATTGTCCGAGTCTACTAGAGCTGTTAGCTAGCGACATACACTCAGCCCTCGTGAGGCTTGAGGAGCTGCTTGGTTGGGAAGTAGCAGTTCCGGTCGCGAAAACTGACCAACGGCCGGAAGATCGGTGTGATGACAACTTGCCCCTCCATATCCACATCCTGTGATGATAGGTGAAGATGACACGGCGGCCGGTCGGTACCGTTGGGCCTTCCCAGGCTTGTTCGGAAGGGGACTGGGGAGACCAGACGAGTACGCTCAGAGTGTGTTTCCTGGAACAGGCCCCAATTCCACAAGGATTCCATCAACCATGATTTTCACTCGAGAGTTGGGTCCATGATGTCAGTGCCACAAAAGCTGCCAACTGTGAACTTAGTGAGTTCGTTGCTGGGGACTCTGTCGTCGTGGCAGACTTGTAGACTTCTGTGTTTAACATTCAAATGACTTAACGCGGGATTTAGACAGTATTTAAACTTTGTTGATTCAGTTTATACTTTAACACTGGGCATCCTACAGGGCTTTGACTTTTATAAGGTGTGTGTTCAATGAACCGACATTCAGTGCAAATCTAACAAGTCTTCAGCCACCAGAAGTATTATTCTTACAGTAAAGGCTTTCAGGACCAGATGTCATAGTTGCTGGTTATCTTCTGGGTTGTATGGCTGTGGTCCAAGAAAGAATTTACACGCCGATGCACCTGGTAGCCAAATTAAGACATCTGAAGCAGGCTTTCGGGAAAAATGGCTATACCGGCAAAGAAGTAAATAGGGTTCTGCGGCAAAATAACGGTAAGCCAAATGACAATGATAAAATGCAGTGATGAAAGAAAATCGTTTCTCTTCCCTTTATCAAAAAGTAACTGATCGGATCGGGATAGTTTTAGATGAAGTGACATCAAATCGGTTTTTAGACCAACTAAAAAAATGTCAGTCACTCCGATCTGTAAAGGATAAACGCCCTCCTCTGTCGGCGTGTGGGATATATAAGATTCAGTGTACTTGTGGAAAGGTCTGCACTGCAACTACTGCGAGAAGGATAAATAGAAGACTGAAAGACCACAGAAGTCTTTGCTGACAAGAGAGAAAAGAAACATCGGCTGTGGCAGAGTATTCTCTCAAGTTAAGAAGCCATTAAGTGAAGTTTTCTGAAACGTAAATGTTGTCTACAATGACAATCTATTACCCAATGCTATTTAGAGAAGCCATAGAAATATGCAAGAATGAGGGGAATTTATCAGAAAAGAAGAAACCATGAAACGTAGTGATATACGGACAGCGGCTCCGCAAAATCGATAAAAAAAATTTTTTATCCTTGGCAGGAGACAGTTCATAGTCACGTTTTATCTCTGACAAGGATTATCTCTGATGAGCACGAGTAAACTAGATCACCCCAGTTTTACACAGTATTTCAAGTCGCTTTCCAATGTATGCCCGCGTCTCGTGGTCGTGCGGTAGCGTTCTCGCTTCCCACGCCAGGGTTCCCGGGTTCGATTCCCGGCGGGGTCAGGGATTTTCTCTGCCTCGTGATGGCTGGGTGTTGTGTGATGTCCTTAGATTAGTTAGGTTTAAGTAGTTCTAAGTTCTAGGGGACTGATGACCATAGATGTTAAGTCCCATAGTGCTCAGAGCCAGCCAGCCAGCCAGTCCAATGTATGACGCATCAGTTGGCAAGACTCAGCGTCGCAGGAGCACCTACGATGATGTCCAGCGCAGCTCTGGACGAAATGTCAGGAAACGAAAAGTTTCTAGGACCACGGCCATACAACCCGGAAGCCTCACCATCAAGAAGTGACTTATGTTTTGTTTTAGTCCACGTTGGAGTGCATGGGATATTGATCTTTGATTAATAAACTTGTTCAATTATTGCTACCTGGATATTTCTTGTGCTGTTGTCGGCGGACGAGGTTTTGTTTTCAATCAGTCACACGTTTGTGCTCCGATCCAGGTAGTCAGTGCTTGACGTGTGTTTTCCACTTGACACTACGCTCGTTACTACGTAGCTTAGAGAATAATGGAAACGGTGGATCCCTCTTCCCAAGTGTTGGTACTACTCCAGATGAAGTACATCCATGGACTAGTGATCGAGCATCTGGCGACCATCTCCATGTCGCCTCTGGGAATCTCTTCCTGCCTCTCCGAGATCGGCTCCGTGATCAAGGGGTTTCTGGTTGGTGACACTAGTTTAACAGGAAGGTCGACCATAGTCAAACGAAGTTGCATGAATGGAGCAGCATTTCTTGGCTCGCAGCATCTCAGACGATTACCAGCAGCGCGCTTTCTTTTTGGCATTCGTAGGCCCGTACATATTATCACCACGAAGGCAAGTTTATTTGAATTCTTTGATTCTCAGGTGCACGTAGAGGCCGCCTGCCACAGTTATTTTAGTTGTCAAACTCCAAGGACAGTCATACAGAGACTGGGTTGCCTGCCTCCAGGGTTTATCTCGTGACTGCCGTCTTCTGTCTAATGACCCCGAGTGCAATTAATCATATACCGCTTCCTTGGTTAGGAATATGGTTTTAGGCATGCCCCAAATGACTGTCTTAGAAATGATCTCTTGAAATCTAAGAACCAGTCCCTAGCAGCTGTCCTTTGCATCATCAGTGCATTCAAATAATTCCTTTGGTTCTGCCCCCCTCCCCCTCGGCGCTCCCCCCCCCCCCCCCCCCACCTCCCTGCCATCCCACACACAAGTGTTTTCAGTTCGGACAAAAAGTCACCCTCAGATCCAAGTACCTGCCCGATTGGACGTATGAATTTAAGGCAAAGACAGCTTAGCGTATCACAAAGCCGTCTTAGTCTGTTGCCACAACCTATTAACGCCACATTTCGCCGCACTGTCCAAATGGCTACGTTTGTCGTACGTCACACATTGATTTCTGTGGTTATTCACGCAGTGTTACGTGTCTGTTAGCACTGACAACTCTACGCAAACGCCGCAGCTCTCAGTCCTTAAGTGAAGGCCATCGGCCATTACGCTGTCTGTGGTGAGAGGTAGTGCCTGAAGTCTGGAATTCCCGGCACACGCCTTGCACTGTGGATTTCGGGATACTGAATTTCCTAACGATTTACGAAATGGAATGTTCCATGCGTCTAGCTCCAACTAACCATTCCGCGTTCAGAGTCTGATAGTTACCGTCGTGCGGCAATAATCACGTGAGGAACGTTTTCGTATGAATCAGCTGAGTACAAATGACAGTTTACACGACACTACCGCCATCTCCGTATGTACATATCGCTGTCCCGTGACTCTTGTCACCTCAGTGTAACGCCGTGTGTCATCTGTGAATGAAAACAAGAAAAGTAGACTAATTTTTCATGTTGGACGTCACTTATTGCACATACTGCTCTAATTGTAGATTTAGCAAGCAGCATTCATGTTTTGGACAACATCCTGAACATGGGCTTTGCATGACAGTTTGCTACCTATCTGAAGATCTAGAAATGGTGAATTGTTCATACTCACCATATGACCATTCTGTGTAATCAGAATGTCAGTTTTCGTTGGATTGTGTGTTAGAAGATATGATAACTGGGTTTCCTGTGATTTAGTATCAATTAATTTTCTAGAGTTATATGGCAGGTTTCCCCAACCAATGATTGCTTAACACACATCCGTATCTAGCTGGAGAATCTATGAACGTGCAACACAGTTAAGTGTTTCTGGGTGTGCAAATGGGAAGGCGAGTGTTGGAGCAGACAGCTGTAGGCTGTTAGTCGACGTTACGGCTGCGGCTGCGTCTGGTACCGGGGGCGGACGACGCGGCTGTCTGGTGGTTCCGTTAGCGGAGTGGGCCGCGATGTGTGTCACCGCGGCCAGACGCCATACGTCGCGGCCCATTACAGACCCCGGCCGCCGCTCGCAGCGCCTCGTGGGTGTCAGCACCGAAGGCTGACACATTGTATGCTAATCAGGCTGCGCTCCCCTCATTTGTTGTGCTCCGCGACTGCCACGCGCCGCACACCGCCTGCCGCCGTATCGCTTTCCGTACGCGCGGGAGGTCGCCACGGCCAATTACTGCCGTTGTCAGCTTCTCGCACTGACACTGGCTGCACTTGCTGTGCGGCAGTCCCCGTAGCGCGCAAACGGACTTCCCTTTCCGTGTGTTTCTTTACTAGCACGGCAGTCTGTGAGTTAGCCACGATCGAGAAAAGAGGAACGGTGTGCCGGAGGTATTAAAGAATAAGTTAACTTTATCCAAAAGATGCGATTAACCCTGCAGTGGTCGCGCGTATTACAAATGTAATCCACTTGTGGGAATTCAAAAAAATCTGAAAGGTGAGTAACGAGAATGTCTCGAGTCTCTGTGTACTTCCAGAACGATTGTTGACAGACCCTCTCTGCCGGTGGCGTGTGGCTGTGGCACAGGAGTTCCGCGAAGTCGGCGATCTAACACTGTAATCTACGTGACCCAAATTACGTAAGCATTTTTGGACTATAGTTCTTTTCTTAGTGCTTTTCCCTCTTTAATTATTAGAATACGTTTATCATATTGACTAATTATTGTTGTAGAATGTATAAACATTTGAAGTAATCGTGTATTGTCATCAAATTTTAGAAACGTCTTGGATCAGAGGAAACAAACTCGAAACTAGGTTGGCTGTAGGAGACAAGAACGAGGAAGATATTCCTTACTCCAGTCAAAAATGGCTCTGAGCACTATGGGACTTAACTGCTGAGGTCATCAGTCGCCTAGAACTTAGAACTACTTAAACCTAACTAACCTAAGGACATCAGACACATCCATGCCCGAGGCAGGATTCGAACCTGCGACCGTAGCGGTCTGGCGGTTCCGGACTGTAGCGCCTAGAACCGCTCGGCTCACTCGAGTCCTAGCGATGAAGATTATTTTTCAGAAGAGCAGGACCGTCGCCGGCCGTGGTGGCCGAGCGGTTCTAGGCGCTACAGCCCGGAACTGCTCGACTGCTACGGTCGCAGGTTCGAATCCTGCCTCGGGCATGGATGTTTGTGATGGCCTTAGCTTGGTTAGGTTTAATTAGTTCTAAGTTCCAGGGGACTGTTGACGTCAGATGTTAAGTCCCATAGTGCTCAGAGCCATTTAAACCATTTGAGCAGGACCGTCAGTTTGATTCTGAGTGAGGGAAAGAAGACCCAGATGAGGCAAATCAAAATAATCCTGTATTTGCATGTGCGAACCATCCTGAAGAAGTAGGTGAGTTGATTTTTATACTGGCATAGATGACAATATATGAACAAAGGTTCCTCCTCTGAATATAGGAACCACTCAAAGCCATAACATTGTATATGTGCGTTATTGGTCTAACGGAACTACTCGACAGAAAACTACTATTGCGCATTGCGGTCCCTGGTTTAGGGTTCTGTGCCTCCGTCGATAAAAATGCAACCCTTTATAACAGGGGCGACCAAGAATTTGGCTCACGAGCCGTGCCCTCATAGGAGTGGCATAGCGCTCTGACTCGCTGCACACTTCCCCCAATCACCAGGCCACACTCTCTTAGCGCGAGGGGCAGGTAGTGGGGAAAATGCGAACGTGCTGTATTTAAATGACAGTGGCGCCGCACTGTATACAACTTAGTTTTATATTTCACGCCTCGCAACAGCATAGATCACAAACAGAACAAATTTTCAGTATTATTATTTTTGGCGTGCTGATGACGTAATATAATTTTTATCTGGTACAGACTGTCGCGTGCAGACAGAAGTAGACAGTTTCACAGATTTTCGCACTCCGGTTGCCATGTAATCGTGACTTATTTAGTTTCAAACTCGGAAAAAGTTTTTCACACGTATATGTCGATCGAAGTATTGTAGCACTTTTGTAACCTCATTATGGTGACGTGGAAACTCTACCCGAGGAAAGTATTGTAGATGTCATGGGTAGTTTTAGCATAAAAGGATTTGTCATTAAAACGGAAATTATCTTGGAGGTCAGTCAGTTACATCTGCATACGAACAGGGGCGCTTTAAACTGAAACGGAAAACGGTCTCGAAAACTGTTCGAAAACAGATGAAAGACTGTCAGTTTAGGAAACTATTCTTTTCATTCTTTCAAGATTACGATGAATCCTTCAAACCTCACGTTTTCTTTAGCGACAGTGAGATTAGGAAACTGGACTAAGATTGTCAGAATATGTCCCCTCTATAAAACGATTTTATTTTTAAATGCAACCCTACCAAATCATAAAGAAGTTTTTCTCACCTTATACTGAGTAATGTGCAGTCAAGTTCACATAAAATGCGAGCACTGCAATTCATTCCGGATATTCTAATTTTCGTCCCTGCACTCCTTTTTCCTTCATAAATTCAAAAATACAGAGTTTTAATTCGAAGAATCATTCCAGGCATGTCCCTTGATTTAACCAACGTACTTTGCAGTAATACATAAAATCTCCACAGACTTCGTTCGGTTACAAGGAAAACTGTTGCAACTGGCAGTGAAATAACGCGTGCGACGTCAGAAATTTTACTCTTCATACCAACAATTTCTTCACCTGCTGCACGTCTGCGAATTTAGCACAAACTTCTTCTTGACGCACAGAATAGTGAATCTCATTTGTTTATCCTTGAAACATTTTGCTCTTTCATTACCAAATAAATCAATACATTCTTTCTGCATAATATCGTAATATCGTTTCGCGGCAAATTTCCGGTACCCTTCGCTTATTCCCATTTATTTTTAGAGTCTTGTGGCGATAAATTGCTAGAATGACTCTTTTTGTGCAAACAGCCACAGTACTTGTGAACTTCCATCATACCACGAACAAATGGCGAAGAGTAAAAAGAACTGACACCACGGTTCTGTTGAACTGAAGAGAGAGGGTGCCGACCGAAAAATGCCTCACCGTATTACTAAATAAAATGTCGAATTATACGTTGTCCTTCGGGGAAGGAAGAGCAAAGCCAAGACAGGCCGAGCCTCGGTTCGCACACGGTCAGCACACTCGTTGCGCGTGAAGTTTGGGACGCCGTGGCCGGCCCTGCCTTACAGGATCACTTGGTTGAAACTTCCTGGCAGATTAAAACTTCCAGGAGTGCTAGTTCTACAAGGTTCGCAGGAGACCTTCTCTGAAGTTTGAAAGGTAGGAGACGAGGTAATGGCGGAATTAAAGCTGTGAGGACGGGGCGTGAGTCATGCTTGGGTAGCTCAGTTGGTAGAGCACTTGTCCGTGAAAGGCAAATGTCCCGAGTTCGAGTCTCGGCCCGACACACAGTTTTAATCTCCCAGGAAGTTTCATATCAGCGCACATTCTGCTGTAGAGTGAAAATTTCATTCTAGGATCACTTGGTTGTCTGTCTATCTGCCCGACTTCTAAAATCCTTTGCCTCAGGAACGAGTTGATGTATCAAGCTGACGTTTATATCAAATACTAAACTCGTCGGTCTTCCGGCTGTGTAAACACTTGAAGGTTCTAAATCAGTGCACTCAAAAGATGCGGCCATTTATACCACATATTTTGTTTCTCGTAAACTCACTCGTCAAAACGTATAAGGTACTTCCTGTTGTCCTAGAATCAAGAAATTTAGCAAGAAGTAAGGTTTCACAGTAAAGCTAAAGAAAAATTTCGAAAATTGTTAATCTGTGATTATATCACATGAGAAACTTTTTTTGTCGTTTGGTATCCAGCTGTCTCTCCGTCTGTACATCTGTTAAGACCTCTCGTCCCCAGGAAAGTGTAGATGTATCAAGTTCAAATTTATGTCATATACCAAGTTGTATGGGTCTTTGGGTGTGCAATACACGCAAGCTTCTGAGTCAGTGCCCTCAAAAGATACTGCCATTTATGTCATATATTTTCATACTTGAGAAGTCACTCGTTAAAACCTATAGGGTACACCCTGTTGCCCTAGACTCACGAAATTTGCCAAGAAGCAAAGGAGTCCAACTGAAGAAAAAAATCCAAAAAGTATTAATTCCTAATTATATCGCATAAAAATATTTTTTCCCATTTGTTACTCAACTTCACATTTGAAACATACAGATGAAACTAAAAGAAAGGAGTTTATTGTCATTATTTTGATGACAGTGGAGCTGAAAATAACCGATCGAGGACTAAGCAAATATTTGATCACATAAAACAGATTGGAATTGATGTAATTAGTTTTACTGTGTGTGAGCGTAGATTTAAATTTCTCAGAACTTTCTGATTTGATGGTACTGTTGACCGCCAACTTCAGTTTCTAGAAGATGGCCTTTTACTCTATTTTATGATCTTCTGAAACTTGGCGCCTTCAGTGAGTATGCAAAACCATGTTCTGTTACGTCGAGTTTTCTTGTTGACACGTCTCTAACTTGGATGAAATCTCTGGCCCACGGAAGATAAGAATAAAAATGTTGCCACGAAGCCTGTCTTTCAAAATAAGACTTTCTTGTCATTCGTCAAGCGGAAAATAAGCCATCAATCTCTGGAATGGCACACGGAATTCTATAGTTCACTGCTACGACCACAGAAGAACACAAAATTGAAGTACCCAAAACGTGTGTAATGAATGTTATAAATTTATTTGTCCCATTCATTCCAAGGTTGCCCATATGTCTTGTTTCAAAATGATTAGATTAGCATTTTTCGGAATATGTAATTTTTTAAACACAATCAAAGCTAATGATGTCATTTCATTTAAAATGTGACCTAGGCCTACTTCTAAAATTTTGTTGTTTTTTCAAATATGAGGAAATGTGATAATTTTTATTAAAATTACTTTAGTACACACAAACCAATCAATAATTTTTTTCAAAATTCGAGATCTTCCTTTTTATTCGAGAAATTGGCATACCAATGTAAATGCATGCGACCACTGCTGGGTTAAGTAATGTCTGAAACTGAAAACGCACGGTTCAGAAATGATTAACAAACCGAGAGAGATCTTCCACAACATTAAAGAAACTGACTGAGCATATGGTTCATAATTAATGGGGAGTCATCTAGTGAAAGAGAAGTAGTATCTATGGTTTCCCAAGGAAGTGCTCTAGGCCCCCTGGAATTCTTAATCTATGTAAACGATTTAGGAGGCAATTTGAGGTGTCTTCTTACAAATAAACATCAGTAATTTGACCTCATATTTTAAGGAGAAAGAATGCACACATGCAAGGTACCAACCCAAGGAATCGACCGGGCGCGAAAATTTGGGCCATAATTATGACAGTAGGCGGTAACGACGTTCTGAATGTACAGCTTTTAAATTTTCACGCGCACCAGTTGTCATTTCGCTCCGCCTAATTACAGCCGCCTAAAGTCCGAGCGTAAAGTCCTATACAGCGGAGCGAGCAATAGTATCGTGTTAATAATGTCGATGAACGAACAAGTGATACTGCTTGGTTCATCATGTCAAAGTGCGCGTTTTCATACCTGTATTAGGCGCCAGAGATCTCTTTTCTGTGAACAATTTTATGTTGCAATTCACAAATGCAGTGTAAATTAATGAAATGAATGGGTGCTTCATTAAACAAGTAGCGTAGCACTACTCAGTTATCAACATCGCTGCAGCGAGTTATTTTCTTTGTGTTGTAAAGCTGACACTGATAAAGTGAAGTATATTCGTAGGAATTACGCAAAAATTTCAATGTGATTGGCATGATTAATGGTAAATCGAAAATTATTAACTTCCTTTCATAATACTGACATAGTACGTACTCTTTTCGCGTAAAATAACGTGTTCTCGAGGAAGATTTCAAAACACGTTGGGCAGATGTGAGCACCTGCCCCCCTATCAACCCTCGCCCTCAACATCCCGCGAATAGGAGATCGCTGATTGCCACTCTGCTACACAGTTCTTCGTGCTCGGGCATTAGGCGGCTGCAGTGAGGCGGAGGGAGTGACAAACAACAGCTGCGCACTAAAGTTTAAAAACTGCTCAATCGGAAGGTCATAACTACATACTATCAGAATTATGGCCCAAATTTTCGCCAGGGATCTCCTTATAACAAGTGGTCGAGCTGGTAATGTTTCCTTGTTAGATTGTTTGAAGATGATGCTGTCGTTTACCGTCTAATAAAGCCTTCAGAAAGCCTCAACAGACTGCAAATTACTTTAGACACGACATCTGCATGATGCGAAATGTGATCCTAAACAATAAAATCTGTGATATTCTCTACATTAATACTAAAAAGTTACAGCTTTTCTTTTTTCCATCCAGTTTACAAGTTTGTGTTCATTTTCGTCACATTCTTGATATCTCCTGAATATACGGTGGTCTTTGAAGTCCCCAGCGTTGGTACTTGGATGCTGCGGTGAGGACGAATATGGAGAGGGCCATTTGCATCCTCGTGGTTTGCAAAGGTTGACTATCGTCAAGGTCCACACTTTAACTGTGGCTGTGAAAACGGTGCGATTATAGTTACTAATACTGTTTATTATATAAGTTTCTAACCCATGTATAGGATGACTATTAGCAGGCACAGTCTTAAAGCCTGGAATCCTTCCGCTACTGTGGAGTTATACATCGTATTTTACGTGGGTTTCTTGGAGTAAGATGATTTTAATTTGATGTTCTTTAGTATCCAGTGAGTTCGTAACGAGAATCCATCAGAGTCATCAAGCATCGTCCAATAATTCTTCAGACAGAATCGTTCACACCTCTCATCCGCTCCTATCCAAAACAAAAATGGTACTTTACAAAAACCAACTGATCTAAATTTTCCGAACAAAGAGATGCTAATATAAGATAGATAAAACCCGCCTTCAAAAACTACAACAGACTCATTGGCATATCGAAAAGCGCAGCAGAACGATATATACCAAGAGGCTGCGAGCTAACATCCCAGAGATGTTCAGGATCACATGCAATTCCTCTTTGTCGAAATGTCTTGGCTCAAATTTGTCTAGCGGTTGAACTGCACGTGTCGCATTACACGCCCTCAATTAGACTTTTGAGACCCTTTGGTTAAATTGTCTGGCTGATGGCAAGTTTGCGAAATACAAAGTAAACATAACATATGATAACAGTAATAATAATCTCGGAAACTAAATTAACGACCCATAAATCACTCTCCCATGAACCATGGACCTTGCCGTTGGTGGGGAGGCTTGCGTGCCTCAGCGATACAGATAACCGTACCTTAGGTATGTGTTGAGACGCCAGACAAACGTGTGGTTCCTGAAGAGGGGCAGCAGCCTTTTGAATAGTTGCGGGGTCAACAGTCTGGATGATTGACTTATCTGGCCTTATAACACTAACCAAAACGGCCTTGCTGTGCTGGTACTGCGAACGGCTGAAAGCAAGGGGAAACAACAGCCGTAATTTTTCCCGAGGGCATGCAGCTTTACTGTATGGTTAAATGATGATGGCGTCCTCTTGGATAAAATATTCCGGAGGTAAAATAGTCCCCCATTCAGATCTCCGGGGGCGGGGACTACTCAAGAGGACGTCGTTATCAGGAGAAAGAAAACTGGGGTTCTACGGATCGGAGCGTGGAATATCAGATCCCTTAATCGGACAGGTAGGTTAGAAAATTTAAAAAGGGAAATGGATGGGTTAAAGTTAGATATAGTGGGAATTAGTGACGTTCGGTAACAGGAGGAATAAGACTTTTGGTCAGGGGAATACAGGGTTATAAATACAAAATCAAATAGGGGTAATGCAGGAGTAGGTTTAATAATGAATAAAAAATAGGAGTGCGCGTAATCTACTACAAACAGCATAGTGAACGCATTATTGTGGCCAAGATAGACACGATGCCCACGCCTACTGCAGTAATACAAGTTTATATGCCAACTAGCTCTGCAGATGACGAAGAAATTGAAGAAATGTATGATGAGATAACAGAAATTATTCAGGTAGTGAAGGGAGACGAAAATTTAATAGTCATGGGTGAGTGGAACTCGAGAGTAGGAAAAGGGAGAGAAGGAAACATAGTAGGTGAATATGGATTGGGGGTAAGAAATGAAAGAGGAAGCCGTCTGATAGAGTTTTGCACAGAACATAACTTAATCATAGCTAGCAATTGGTTCAAGAATCATAAAAGAAGGTTATATACATGGAAGAATCCTGGAGATACTAGAAGGTATCAGATAGATTATATAATGGTAAGATAGAGATTTAGGAACCACGTTTTAAATTGTAAGACATTTCCAGGGGCAGATGTGGACTCTGGCCACAATCTATTGGTTATGAACTGTAGATTAAAACTGAAGAAACTACAAAAAGGTGGGAATTTAAGAAGATGGGACCTAGATAAACTGAAAGAACCAGAGGTTGTACAGTGTTTCAGGGACAACATAAGGGAATAATTGTCAGGAATGGGGGAAAGAAATACAGTAGAAAAAGAATGGGTAGCTCTGAGGGATGAAGTAGTGAAGGCAGCAGAGGATCAAGTAGGTAAAAAGACGAGGGCTAGTAGAAATCCTTGGGTAACAGAAGAAATATTGAATTTAATTGCTGAAAGGAGACAATATAAAATCGCAGTAAATGAAGCAGGCAAAAAGGAATACAAACGTCTCAAAAATGAGATCGACAGGAAGTGCAAAATGGCTAAGCAGGGATGGCTAGAGAACAAATGTAAGGATGTTGAGGCTTATCTCACGACTGGTAAGATAGACACTGCCTATAGGAAAATTAAAGAGACCTTTGGAGAAAAGAGAGCCACTTGTATGAATATCAAGAGCTCAGGTGGAAACCCAGTTCTAAGCAAAGAAGGGAAAGCAGAAAGGTGGAAGGCGTATATAGAGGGTCTATACAAGGGCGATGTACTTGAGGACAATATTATGGAAATGGAAGAGGATGTAGATGAAGATGAAATGGGAGATACGATACTGCGTGAAGAGTTTGACGGAGCACTGAAAGACCTAAGTCGTAACAAGGCACCGGGAGTAGACAACATTCCATTGGAACTATTAACGGCCTTGGGAGATCCAGTCCTGACAAAACTCTACCATCTGGTGAGCAAGATGTATGAGACAGGTGAAATATCCTCAGACTTCAAGAAGAATATAATAATTCCAATCCCATAGAAAGCAGGTGTTGACAGATGTGAAAATTACCGAACTATCAGTTTAATAAGTCACAGCTGCAAAATACTAACACGAATTCTTTACAGGCGAATGGAAAAACTGGTAGGAGCCGACTTCGGGGAAAATCAGTTTGGATTCCTGTAGAAATGTACGTAAGGCACTACTGACCTTACGACTTACCTTAGAAAATAGATTAAGGAACGGCAAACCTACGTTTCTAGCATTTGTAAACTTAGAGAAAGCTTTTGAAGCTTTTGACATTGTTGACTGGAATACTCTCTTTCAAATTCTGAAGGTGGCAGGAGTAAAATACAGGGAGCGAAAGGCTATTTACAATTTGTACAGAAACCAGATGGCAGTTATAAGAGTCGAGGGACATGAAAGGGAAGCAGTTATTGGGAAGGGAGTGAGACAGGGTTGTAGCCTCTCCCAGATGTTATTCAATTTGTATATTGAGCAAGCAGTAAAGGAAACAAAAGAAAAATTCAGAGTAGGTATTAAAATCCATGGAGAAGAAATAAAAACTTTGAGGTTCGCCGATGACATTGTAATTCTGTCAGAGACAGCAAAGGACTTGGAAGAGCAGTTGAACGGAATGGACAGTGTGTTGAAAGGAGTATATAAGATGAACATCAACAAAAGCAAAACGAGGATAATGGAATGTAGTCGAATGAAGTCGGGTGATGCTGCGGGTATTAGATTAGGAAATGAGACGCTTAAAGTAGTAAAAGAGTTTTGCTATTTGGGGAGCAAAATAACTGATGATGGTCGAAGTAGAGAGGTAAAAAAATGTAGACTGGCAATGGCAAGGAAAGCGTTTCTGAAGAAGAGAAATTTGTTAACATCGAGTATAGATGTAAGGGTCAGGAAGTCGTTTCTGAAAGTATTTGTATGGAGCGTAGCCATGTACCGAAGTGAAACATGGACGGTAAATAGTTTGGATAAGAAGAGAATAGAAGCTTTCGAAATGTGGTGCTACAGAAGAATACTGAAGATTAAATGGGTAGATCACATAACTAATGAGGAGGTATTGAACAGAATTGGGGAGAAGAGGAGTTTGTGGCACAACTTGACAAGAAGAAGGGACCGGTTGGTAGGACATATACTGAGGCATCAAGGGATCACAAATTTAGCATTGGGGGGCAGCGTGGAGGGTAAAAATCGTAGAGTGAGACCAAGAGATGAATACACTAAGCAGATTCAGAAGGATGTTGGTTGCAGTAGGTACTAGAAGATGAAGAAGCTTGCATAGGATAGAGTAGCATGGAGAGCTTCATCAAACCTGTCTCAGGGCGGAAGACCACAACAACGACAACAAATCATGTAGACCACAAAGTTGTTATTTGGTTAGAATAACGTTTATTCAGAAAGCAAACTAATAGCGAAAGTGGTCGTATTAGAGTTACCGTTACACTCGAGCGCATATCCATTTGACTCGGTTCGATAATTCACAATCTCATCACGAAATACAAGTTATCTAAGCGAAATGTTAGAGTTCACAGTAGGCGCACGGTTGCTCACCGCTCAGAGACTTAGTCCCGCGATAACACACAACGCGAAATTTTCTATGTTATTTCACTTCCTAGCTGCCTAAAGACCGACCGTCCGCTTTCGCGTCTGCATCCGAACTGTCCCTTTGGTGTCTCCAGCTGAACTGTCTACTTTCGCGTCTGCACCAGCACTGTCCGTCCCCGGCCGCGTTTCCCGCGCGCCGAATATCCTCGCTCAGCTGACTAGTGCAGTTCCCTTTCCTGATGCCGTCCATCTTATGGGCTACAGCTTATTGTACATTATTTGACATTTTAACATATTTAAATAATCAAAGCTTGACCACTTTCACGTTCTAAATAAAGTAACAATAATATCCATTATGTAATAAACGTTAAATTCTTTTACATAAAACCAATACAATTTCCTTCTTAACTTTGAATGCCACGACCAGTAGCCTTGCACCAATATGCTTTCCGATAAATAAAGAACAAAAGTAACTATTACGCACTAAACCTTACAACAAATATTCTATTACCTAATGATTCAATAATGTGTCATGTTCTCATCGCTCAATGTATTTTATGTGGAGAAAATGATGGTATGATGCTTAACTGAAAATCCTGATAATTAAAATTTACTATAGCTTTTAAACAAATAAAAATTACAGAATTGATATTTACAACGTTTGTCATTTTAATGATGCGATGCTGTATGAAATGTAGGTCGTTAAGATCAACCAAAGCGTTCAGATTTCAGCAGTCAGGTCTTTGTTACAAAACTTGTTCATTTCACTTTAACAGTAAACTAAACTATTGTAGATTTGATCAGTATTAAAGTTTTATTGGGATCACCATGATAATTTATGGAGGATGGCAGTTTAAAATTAATGTGGCTTGATTCCCTGCATTACCAGAGAGTTAAATACACTCCTGGAAATGGAAAAAAGAACACATTGACACCGGTGTGTCAGACCCACCATACTTGCTCCGGACACTGCGAGAGGGCTGTACAAGCAATGATCACACGCACGGCACAGCGGACACACCAGGAACCGCGGTGTTGGCCGTCAAATGGCGCTAGCTGCGCAGCATTTGTGCACCGCCGCCGTCAGTGTCAGTCAGTTTGCCGTGGCATACGGAGCTCCATCGCAGTCTTTAACACTGGTAGCATGCCGCGACAGCGTGGACGTGAACCGTATGTGCAGTTGACGGACTTTGAGCGAGGGCGTATAGTGGGCATGCGGGAGGCCGGGTGGACGTACCGCCGAATTGCTCAACACGTGGGGCGTGAGGTCTCCACAGTACATCGATGTTGTCGCCAGTGGTCGGCGGAAGGTGCACGTACCCGTCGATCTGGGACCGGACCGCAGCGACGCACGGATGCACGCCAAGACCGTAGGATCCTACGCAGTGCCGTAGGGGACCGCACCGCCACTTCCCAGCAAATTAGGGACACTGTTGCTCCTGGGGTATCGGCGAGGACCATTCGCAACCGTCTCCATGAAGCTGGGCTACGGTCCCGCACACCGTTAGGCCGTCTTCCGCTCACGCCCCAACATCGTGCAGCCCGCCTCCAGTGGTGTCGCGACAGGCGTGAATGGAGGGACGAATGGAGACGTGTCGTCTTCAGCGATGAGAGTCGCTTCTGCCTTGGTGCCAATGATGGTCGTATGCGTGTTTGGCGCCGTGCAGGTGAGCGCCACAATCGGGACTGCATACGACCGAGGCACACAGGGCCAACACCCGGCATCATGGTGTGGGGAGCGATCTCCTACACTGGCCGTACACCACTGGTGATCGTCGAGGGGACACTGAATAGTGCACGGTACATCCAAACCGTCATCGAACCCATCGTTCTACCATTCCTAGACCGGCAAGGGAACTTGCTGTTCCAACAGGACAATGCACGTCCGCATGTATCCCGTGCCACCCAACGTGCTCTAGAAGGTGTAAGTCAACTATCCTGGCCAGCAAGATCTCTGGATCTCTCCCCCATTGAGCATGTTTGGGACTGGATGAAGCGTCGTCTCACGCGGTCTGCACGTCCAGCACGAACGCTGGTCCAACTGAGGCGCCAGGTGGAAATGGCATGGCAAGCCGTTCCACAGGTCTACATCCAGCATCTCTACGATCGTCTCCATGGGAGAATAGCAGCCTGCATTGCTGCGAAAGGTGGATATACACTGTACTAGTGCCGACATTGTGGATGCTCTGTTGCCTGTGTCTATGTGCCTGTGGTTCTGTCAGTGTGATCATGTGATGTATCTGACCCCAGGAATGTGTCAATAAAGTTTCCCCTTCCTGGGACAATGAATTCAAGGTGTTCTTATTTCAATTTCCAGGAGTGTAGTTTTCATAAATGCCGTATTTGACACTTCTACGTCTGATTGGCCACAATGCCTTCTACTGGGTTTCCCTATGACGTAGGTCCTCGTCTGTCTCACTCGCACACTACAGCGCTTAGGCCTCAACAGACCATAGACGCCTGTGAGTTTCCCCATCTCGTGCTGAATGTGCGCTCTTTGTGGGACACGGTCCTGGACGACAGGGTTCGTTTACAATTCCTATAGGTTGACTCTTTCAGCCATATATTTAAATGAGAGCGCAATGTTTGTTAACTCACAAGGCTATCGCAAAGAATGCATTTCCAGCTGGAATGAAGACAGTGAAAGGCGTCTCAAGAAATTCGAAGACAGTGGTAATCCTGTTACTGCCTCCGACCTTCTACAGTTACTAAATGAGAGCAGACAAAACAGATGGAAAGAAACGATTGCTTTGCCTGGTCCTTAATAATAAACCTGGATACAGCTAACATCACCATCTGACAAAAGTGTAACATAAATTTAGATATGGCCAATTACATGATCTCCATCTCGAAGTCAACGAGAGATAAACGAATCAACAGAGAAGTTAGACAACTTCGGCTTCAGCTTCAGAAACATCTGACAAAGCCACCGCATTTAAATTGGCAGATGCCATAGAAGCTATAAAGAACCGAAAATCTAGGAAGGCAGCAGCCATGGATGGTATTCACCTTGAGTTTCTGTTGCACTGTGATCCTGTTACTATCAAATGGATGAACACCTTCTTTTCAAAGTGGTAGATCGCCATTTAAATCTTCAATAACGCTCATCTGAAAGTTTTGTGTTAACAATTATGACAGGAAAATATTAGCTGCTAATGACTCACCATGTGCACCAAGAGGACGATAGAAAATGAGTGTCGGGAAGGCGCAGAGGCCAACATTCTGTGAGATGTAAGTATTGCACATAGACATCGTCGACATTCAAGAAATGTTCGAAACACACAATTAACTTTCGCCATGAAAACAGAATAAAAAATGGCATGCCACAATGATCACAAATGTTCGCACCATCAACATCAAAGGCGAGCTTCTTTGGAGTTACAAACCGTGCAGGACGTTCAGCTAGGTATCCACTCTTAAAGAATACATACAGGAACATATTGGTGTAACTGAGTGATGAGAACTGATGGAATGTGACCGAATCCAAAACAGTCTATCGTGGAGCGTATCGCGAAACTGGCTATCCTATAAGGAGTGTCTGTAAATAGTTCGATAATATGTTTTGTAGGCACACAAAAAACAGACATCTAGAGGCAGCATTTGTCCAGTGGTTCCAGGTGGTATGAACAGCTATATCACACTCTTTACAAGAGGTATAGTTTGCTCTAAAGGAGTACGAGTTTTATGCGCAGACCAGGAATCAAGTAAAGGCACTCTTGGCCAAATGCAGTGCTCATGCCATTGATGTTGTTCTTTTATGGCCATTTTCCCATTCTTTCTTGCCGTGACGTAAATATTCCGTACTGTTCTTATAAGATCACGCACACGAGAAAGAATCGTAAGGGGCAGTGCACTTCTAACTTCTCGCAACACAATAAATAGGTTTCCATCCAGTTTCCAATGCAGAGTAACAGTCTGCATAATTGTATACCAACGCGATAAGGTACTGACGTTAGCTGATCTTGATAGAACTTTCCTGGTACCTCTAATTTCCATGGTTCCATTCAAATGCAATTCCTGTTACGGACCCGTTTGCGTGCTACGACCATACCTGTTGCATACAGTTGGCGGTAGACGTTTTGCAATGTGCGGCACGTTGGATGCTCTCTGTCCGGGTACCGTTCTGCATACACCCTGCAGGCTTCAGCTGCATTTCGTCGACACTCGCCATAGATGAGTATCATCTCCGCCTTTTCAGAGTTCGAATACACCATGGTCACAGTTCCTACAACACTACACTATCACAGACGTCTGGTAACACAGTGTACTACAGTTGGTCTGCGTGCGGAGACGAATGCAGAAGAACAATAGCAGTAAGCACTACATGCGGACACTGCCACAGCTAGACTAAACCACAACAGTGCACTACAGCCACACTCGTAAACACGGTCGTCATCGTAAACATGTCCCTGCAGATGCTGCTCGTCGACCGTGGCCCGTGTTTGTTACAACACGCAACTGAACGTCGGAGGTTTCAAGCGTCAACTTTAGGTTACAATATCTCCGAATGTAATTAACATTTTACAATGCAACAAACGGCACTGATTACGTATTTGTTTATATGTACAGATGTGCTAACAAAACTAACGGGGTTCCATTTAAAAAAACGTAGGTTTGTGTTAAAAAACAAACTTCCGTGCATTTTTGTATGGTTTGTATTAAAGAATTACACTAGCCCCTCTCCTCACGTTCGGTCTGTGGAATCGGTTCGTCAGTATTTGATGTGGTTTACGAAATATATCCAGCGGTAATGTTAGGTGACTCACCCTGTATATATATAACAGGGTGTATTCGCCCCACAAACACGCACTGGCTACCGCTAGATTCC
The DNA here is from genome assembly GCF_021461385.2 of Schistocerca piceifrons. Taxonomy (NCBI): domain Eukaryota; kingdom Metazoa; phylum Arthropoda; class Insecta; order Orthoptera; family Acrididae; genus Schistocerca; species Schistocerca piceifrons. Next base: position 395,099,772 of record NC_060142.1, on the reverse strand, counting down.
TTTTTTCCCATTTCCCACATCTATACTCTGCATCAATTACGAAGTAATGAGGAGGGTGCTTCAGGTACCACTATATAGTCTCCTGTTTCCTGCTCCATTCAACGATGGGGTCCTGTGAAAACTATGCTGGTAGCCTCATTCGAATTTCTGGAAAACTCCTTGGGTGCAGTTGACGGCTGACGGGCTTAATTTTCTTCCACAATGGATTCCCGCCAGATTCTGGACAACTAAAATCCGGAGACCTCATTCCAACTCCATCGTGGGTATCTTTATATGGGAGAATAATTTCCCCTAAGCACCACGTTGCGAGTTGGCATTATTCTCTATGAAGAGGATGTCTGGACAAACTACGCCATCGAAAAGTGTGGCCTTAATGTAGGAACCATTCCAGCATTTACCTGAAGTAATTTAGGGAAGCCACGTACAGCATGAATCAGGATGGCAGGAGGATGAAGACTGAAGCTTCCATACTCCAGAGTACAAGGCCAGTCTGTTGAAAACAGTGTTATCTCATTCCGCTTATTCCTTGCGTACAGTAATGTTTTGCAAATAAGTTAATTAATAATGTAATAGGCTAGTGCTGTACTGTTCATTCATTTCTCACTCCCAGTCACTGCACACACTACACACACCATACACACATTATTTCATAACGTTACACTACATAATCAGCTGAGGTCAGGACAATGGTTTCCATTTTGTGTACCGCAACTTCTCATTTACTAGCCTGAAAAATTGAGTCAACATCCCTCTATAATAAGTAAGATATTGAGACCAGAAGGAGTAAATGTTTTAGTATTATATATTGGATAGCTTACAAAAAATGAAAAGACAAAACAAGAAAAGAAAAAACAAGGAAAAAATAACATAAAAGTGTTACATGTACTGATAGAGATTTATTATCAGTATTATTATAAATATGTGTTACATTTTTTGCCAAATATCTACTCTGTGTTATGTATGTAACACCTCACTGTGTAGAATTTATTGCTTAAGAACTGCCTTTTTAAATAAGTTCCTTTTAGTAATCTCTTTGGAAATTTATTGTACAGTGATGTTCCTTGTTAAAAAAAGCTGCTGTGAGACTTATGCTCATTCTTTCTGCGCATATGTAAGCCCATTGTAGACCTGCTTTTATGACTGTAAACAGAACTGTTTGTGTAGGTATTATGAATTTGATGTTTGATGTACACAGCTAATTGGTAATTGTACTCACATGGTGTAGTTGAAATCTCCAGTGTTTTGAAGAGATCTAAACAGTGAGTTCGACTACCATTTCTTATTATTACGGGCTGTACATGCCCACGCTTTGCTGTGGCTCAGTCCACTTGAATGAAAAAGAGAGAAAATGGAAAACACACGTTTCTAATATGTATGGGAACTGGATATACTTCCTTATCTCCTTATTTCCCCTGTCCCTGTCCATCTCCCACTCCCCCTTTCTTTGCCCATCTCCTCCTCCTTCTCACTCTCTCTGTCCGTCACCTCTCCTCCTCTCCCTGTGTCCACTTTCTCCTCCCCACCCCCTCTCTCTCCATCCCATCCTGCCCCCCCCCCTCATCTCTCTCCATCTCCTCCTTCCCCCCCATCTCTCTCCATCTCCTCCTTCCCGTTTTCCTTATTCATTTCCTTCTCACCTTTCTGTCCAGCTCCTCTTCCCTTCTCACTCTGATTTTGAGTCTTGTTTATTGTTATTGCAATTTCATATTCTTTAGTATTATTCTAATCATAAACCAATGAATACGAATTTCCTGTTTGCTAACAACGTTTCACAGGGTGTTCATTTTGACTGAAGACACTGAATACGTCGAAAACTACGCATCTGATCTACAAAAGTGAAAATTCCAGTTTGTCTGTCTCTGAGGGGGACAAACAATAATACCATTCTCAACCAACCACTCCTCACCGTGCGTGGGTGGCAAGCTTGAAATATTCAAAGGTAATCCCCATCCTTTTATTGAAGATTACTATCCTATGGCGAAATCTACATACGTTTTGTCTGAAGCGTTTCCTTCGTTTTGCCACAGACGGCGCTGCCCGAGGAATAGAAATGGGTAGCCAATCGTAATTTATGACGTGCTACTCAATGGTCCTTGAATATCCAAAGGCACGTAGGACCCCATTCGCAACTTCGCTTTCCTCCGACATTCCAAACGGGGGAGTCACTCGTCGCGCCAACGTGGCCGTGTAGCGAACTACGACGTATCATAGCAGGTAGTACACTGCTATTGGAGCTCGCGTATCGTGCAGACGAAGAACAGATAGCGGCTCTAAACATTACAGTACTTACGCAGCGCTTATTGCCACCGCACCTACCAGTTATTTGGAGAAAAGATCTGGAAGTAGACGATGAATATTTGCAACTACTGAAGAAAAAATTGAAATAATCCTGATTTACGGAGAATGCAGGAGAAACGTTGAGCCTGCTGTTGCCTTGTATGGCGAGCGTTTTCCAGAGAAAGCTCGCTCTTGTTCGTTCTTTTACAGGATTGTGAACGCTTTTATGTCTAATGGCAGCGTACAGACCGGCGAAAGAATACGTAGCAAACATGTTACAAGAGAAACTAATGAGATAGCTGTACTAGCGGCAGTGAATCACAGCCCTAGGATAAACGCCCCTCAATTACACCGCAATTCCTATTTCCGTGGGTAGTATTGTGACAATACTGCATCGTCATAAGTATCATCCATACTATGTGTCGCTGCATCAAAAACTTCCTGGCACCGATTTCCACTATTTGCTGGTGTTTTATGAATGGGCACGTGAACAAATGCAAATGGCCCCTCTACGTTCTTTGCCAAGATATTATTTTCCATGAGTGTACATTCACAAACCTTGGTAGCGTTAACCGCCGTAACGTGCATTACTAGAGTGTAGACAATCCCAACTGGCTACGGAAAGTTGACCATCAACGCCTTTGGTCGGTTTACGTATTGTATGGAATCATGGGGAACAAACTCAATGGTCCGTATTTTATCGACGGCACGTTGAATGGACACAAATATCGAACGGTTTTGTAACAGGAACTAACGGTACTACTGTCGGATGTTGCCCTGGACGTTCGACAACGTTTCAGCATGACAGTTGCCCAAAGCATTATGCAATTGAAGCACGGGAAGTTTTAGACAGTGTTTACAACGGTCAGTGGATCGGCAGAGGTGGTCCTATTAATTGGCCCGCCAGGTTGCCGGATTTGACGTCGCTGGATTTCGTTCTGTGTAGATATTTAAAAGATAAAGTGTACCAATAAGTGTCAACAGGCCGTGAGGACATGATCGACCGCATCAGAAATGCCTATGCTGACATTTCCGCAAATACGCTTATTTCCTGTGTACGGTTATTTAAAAAGCGAATCACTAGGTGTATTGAAGTTGGTGGTATTAAGTTTGAAAATGGAAATGTAGAGTAGCATTCGCGTCGAGCCAGGGCACAGTGCCGCATCGAGTAGTCCGCTATTCGATATGTCGGAAGAATACAACGTTGCGAGTGGGGTTCCCAAATAGAAGTTATGAGATACTCTCCCGTTTTATCCTCGCAGCATGGAGGTGGGGTCCCATGTGCCAATGGATATTCAAGGGCTATCGAGTGGCATGTCGTAAATTACGATTGTGTACCCGTTTCTATTCTTTCGGATTACAGACCATCTGCGGCGAACGATGAGAATACTTCAGACAAAACGTATGTAGATTTCGCCGTAGAATCGTAATAAGCAATAAAAAATGAAGGTTACCATGAAAGATTTCAAAGTTGCTCCCCCCACCTCTACCCCACCCCCCACTCCCCACCCCCCATGCCGCGACTCACACACGGGGTCAAATGTGGTATCATTGGATGTCACCCTCCGACACAAACAAATTAAAAATTCGAAATAAATCGGAAAGATACGTTTGATATTTTTGGTAACAATGTTTTCTATTAATATATTATGATTATACACTACTGACCATTAAAATTGCTACACCAAGAAGAAATGCAGATGATAAACGGGTATTCATTGGACAAATATATTATACTAGAACTGACATGTCATTACATTTTCACGCAATTTCGGTGCATAGATCCTGAGAAATCAGTACCCAGAACAACCACCTCTGGCCGTATTAACGGCCTTGATACGCCTGGGCATTGAGTCAAACAGAGCTTGGATGGCGCGTACAGGTACAGCTGCCCATGCAGCTTCAACACGATACCACAGTTCATCAAGAGTAGTGTCTGGCGTATTGTGACGAGCCAGTTGCTCGGCCACCATTGACCAGACGTTTTCAACTGGTGAGAGATTTGGAGAATGTGCTGGCCAGGGCAGCAGTCCAACATTTTCTCTATCCAGAAAGACCCGTACAGGACCTGCAACATGCGGTCGTGCATTATCTTGCTGAAATGTAGAGTTTTGCAGGGATCGAATGAAGGGTAGAGCAACGGGTCGTAACATATCTGAAATGTAACGTCCACTGTTCAAAGTGCCGTCAATGCGAACACGAGTTGACCGAGACGTGTAACCAATGGCACCCCATACCATCACGCCGGGTGATACGCCAGTATGGCGATGACGAATACACGCTTCCAATGTACGTTCACCGCGATGTCGCCAAACACTGATGCGACCATCATGATGCTGTAAACAGAACCTGGATTCATCCGAAAAAATGACGTTTTGCCATTCGTGCACCCAAGTTCGTCGTTGAGTACATCATCGCAGGCGCTCCTGTCTGTGATGCAGCGTCAAGGGTAACCGCAGCCATTGTCTCCGAGCTGATAGTCCATGCTGCTGCAAACGTTGTCGAACTGTTCGTGCAGATGGTTGTTGTCTTGCAAACGTTTCCATCTGTTGACTCAAGGATCGAGACGTGGCTGCATAATCTGGTACAGCCATGCGGATAAGATGCCTGTCATCTCGACTGCTAGTGATACGAGGCCGTTGGGATCCAGCACGGCGTTCCGTATTGCCTTCCTGAACCCACCGATTACATATTCTGTTAATAGTCATTGGATCTCGACCAACGCGAGGAGCAATGTCGCGATACGATAAACCGCAATTGCGGAAACGTGATGGTACGCATTTCTCCTCCTTACACGAGGCATCACTACAAGGTTTCACCAATCGACGCCGGTCAACTGCTGTTTGTGTATGAGAAATCGGTTGGAAACTTTCCTCGTGTCAGCACGTTGTAGGTGTCGCCGCCTGCGCCAACCTTGTGTGAATGCTCTGAAAAGCTAATCATTTGCATATCACAGCATCTTCTTCCGGTCGATTAAATTTCGCGTCTGTAGCACATCATCTTCGTGGTGTAGCAATTTTAATGACCAGTAGTGTATGTTTATATATTACATGTATTAAAAATGCCACTTATTAAAGAATTAGGTACCTAAAAACAAGCCAGTATTAGAATTCAACATTGTGTGAATAATTCAAAGCAGCCTATTAAGAAATTTCGGTGATTAATGTTTCTGAACAAACCACCTTTTACATTTTTATAACTTCACCCTTTTATTACTTGTTGTTGTGTAGTTGTAGTCTTCAGCCTGAAACTGGTTTGATTCAGCTCTCCGTGCTACTCTATCCTGTGTGAGACTGTTCACTCTCGGATAACTACTGCAACCTACATCTTTCTGAACCTGCTTACTATATTCATCTCTTGGTCTCCATCTACGATATGTACCCCACACTTTCCTCCACCAGTACTAAATTGGTGATCCCTTGACCTATCAAAATGTGTCCTATAAACCGATCCCTCCTTTTGGTAAAGTTGTGCCACCAATTTCTTGTCTCCCCAATTCTATTCAATACTTCAGCATTAGTTACGTGATCGACCCATCTAATCTTCAGCATATATTACATATATACCAGATGGAGTTCCAACAGTTATATAAAAATGCTTGAGTATGCAAATGCAGTGTTGGGTCAAAATTTCGAACCAATCTGTGAAGAATTTTCGGAGATTTGAGATTCTGAAGACTCAAGCATTTGCGTTTGTACATATAATAAAACAGTAAATGTTCCTAATCCAACTCTCTGAAAGGTTTTGATCGAACACACTGAAATTTTGACACAAAATTATGTTATTATATACCTATTTATTATTATATTATTTTTACAAATTTAATAATAGGAAAACGTTATTACAAAAGAATCTCAAAAAGTTATGTATATTAAAGAAATAGGTACCTAAACACACGCCTTTATCAGAAAGAAACTTCGAGTCAAATTTTCGAAGCAATCGGCCAAGAACTTTCGGAGATACACGATTTTGAACAAATGAATATTTACATTTTTGTTTATACAGATTCTTATGCCCTTTTCTCTAGTTTCAAAACTATTTTCGTATTTTGTACATTTCTTATCCAGAAAACAATTCTACAGTTGAGAGTTGAGTGTACATACAAACAGCATGTAACTAAGACACTGGCTGCAACGCAATGATGACGGGATTCTAAGAACACAACATGCTGATACCATTCTGTTAGCAAGCATCTTTGTGTGTTCACGCCACTTCAATGGGGAATCAGTATTCATTCCTAGAAATTTTATGCGTTATACAATCTATAAAGGTGCCATCTACATTTGATGTAACAGTGTCATTTTTTCTCTCAGACTGAAATTCAGACATTTGTTTCTTTATGTGCAACGTAATTTTACTGCTTATTGACCAATTTTAAACTTCCTGGAAGGTTTCATCTGCTTTCTCTGCACAGAGTTTTTTTTTCTCAGTGACTAAAATATTCCCGTCAGTAGCAAATATAACGTTTCCCTCATAGGCTACTTCTCAATCAGGCAGCTCCTGGATTGGCATCACGAAGCTGAGTGCACCCCCGCCATTCCTCGTGCAGAAGAAGAATCCTTGACAGTACCCGGAATCTAACCCGAGTCCTCAGTATTGGCAAAGTGATTGATGTACATCAGCTACAGCAGTCTAGCTTATTGATTAGAATCTTACGGTCAACAGTATCAAAAGCCATAGACAGATCTAAGAAAAAAAATGCATGTGGCATACTAGTCTTTGTCAAGGACACCAAGTACCACTTTTGTAAATTATGCTGTGTCTGATTCCGTGCTTGTTCCGCTCTTGCATCACTTTGGAAACAAAATTGTGTACTCATCAAAGTTTACTGAATTATTACGTTTTAATTTTTGTACAGTTTTACTGACTTCAAGCTCTGTGGTTGGTAGAACATCATTTTACTTAGTGCATAATTATTTGCAGGTGTTATATTTGTTTTGGGGAATTTTTGTTGTAATTTTTCTATAATACTTTAAAAATAATCATTTAAAAATTTGCTAGATGGTGTGGATCACTTATTACTTTTCGCCGCTGACTTGGCAGTATTATTATTATCATTATTATTACTATCATTATTATGCTCTGACTGTATCTTCTGTTTCCTTTTTAATGCCATCCCAGGCTGCTTTACTGTTATCATCTCCATTTATATTATTTTGCCATTAAATGAGTTTTTGCAGCAATTAGCACCTTCCTATAAATCTTTTTCACCTATGATAGAAATTTAAGAACTCTCATTATGACTCTTTTTCATGGAACTAGTGTACTCAAGGGTTCGGGAGGACTTCCTAATACCCAGTGTTGTCCGTTTGTTTCTGTGAGACAATGATGCTGAAGTAGGTACTATTGGAAATGTCTTTCCAAAGCGCGATTTAAATATGTCGAGAACTTCAAGCATTTTGTATTTACAGTGGTTTGTAAATAAACTTAATCAAAATTTTAGTTTGCTAGTTCTCTTGAAAAATCTTATATTCTGATTTGTGGTGGAGATTTTTGTAAGCTAGTAGAGGAGGGATTTTTTCCATATCTGATTTTACTGTTATAATTTGGCAGAAATGGTCTGAGAGTCCAAGATTTTTACAGTTGCATTTTTTCATGTACATGTTTGTAACCACATGATCAGTTACTGATTCAGTCATTGTAGTAAGCTGTATTACACTATTGACCAAGAAGGAAATACAAAAGCTCTGAACAATGTTAATCTGTGAGGGTGCATGTAGCTTCGTTTATGATATTGGTGTTTATATTTATGTCACCTTACAAGATTATGTTAACTTTTGTGAAAGACTTTAACTACAACTTTTGTTACTTTATTGAAAAAAATTGTACTGGTAATCTACACACAAACAAAATGATAAATTTCTTGTTGATGTCAATCTCTGTTAATTCAATAGCTGATAGTTCAATATGTCTGTCTCTACTTACTGTACTGGTATCATATCTTGATTTAAACTACGTTTCTCTTGTGATGTAGATGCATAGTCCGCCACCCTCTGAAACAGTCCTACAGTAAGAATTTGTCCCTTCATACAACGATAATATTACATGTTGGATATCTGTGTCTCTGCAGATCAAAAAATGCAACTCAGTTTCAAATTCCTATATTTTATTTTTTATTGTTTGTATGTTTTGATGAAGACTTTTTAAGTATGTGAAATGTGGCATGTTACTTTTCCCAGTGATTTCTTTTTCTGTGTTACATGCATGTAGTGTGTGTGCCATTTGATGTGACTACTTATTACAAAATTTTTTAAACTATTGGAGATACTCTTTATGGTGGATTTCCTCTTCAGTTCTCCTCTTTAGCTTATTGTTCTTAATTTTCGGACACTGAAGTAGTTTACTGTCGTTATTAGGACGAAAATGAAAACGAAACTTCGATATTAGACTACTGAGAGCACGCGATGTCACAGACCGCCGTGTCATCCTCTGTCATGTAGCGTCGTACAGAACCGTTCTCTCGGTCGTTGGCGCCATTTAGATCTTGGATCCGCTACTTCTCAATCAGGCAGCTCCTGGATTGGCATCACGAAGCTGAGTGCATCCCCGCCATCCCTCCTGCAAAAGAAGAATCCTTGACAGTACCCGGAATCTAACCCGAGTCCTCAGTATGACACCCATCTACACTGATCACTCAGCTACCGAGGCGGACACTGTCGTTATTGGATTGGGATTATTTAAAGCCATCATGCAAGGGGAAAATTTTCTCAGCAGTATCGTCAGCAGTAACTTATTTCATAGAATGATTGAGTCAATCAGCTACGAGTTTCAGTACACCTTCTTGTTCTGTGTTTTCTTCTTCATATTTGACGTTCACTGATGAAGGCTCTGCTTCTTACCCGGGACTAGGAACGCTTAGTTCCAATGACCGAATATAGTTTTTGTCGCCTCTTTTACTTCACATGAGAGAGAAAAGAGAGTACGCTGTCCGTTGGCGTGTGGTGCAAATTAGTTCCCAGTGATTTTATATTTTACTTGAATATGCATTGTATTTCTGAGTCAGAGATTGGGAAATATCCGGTATTTTCATCAGATTACATTAGATGTATTTTTCGTTCTAATAGATCCATAGTGAGGAGACCCTTCAGGATGAAGGACGTGTCAGAATAACATGAATACACAGTAGTATTTACGAAGAAAAACAAATATGGTAATGTACCTTTAACAAATCCCAAGTAGAATGGTCCCCATGGATATCGAATAAGTCAAAAAATCATAAACATATTTTCATTTAAACGATAAAAGCAAGTTTATCACGAAACCTGTAAATGCTCAGTACACTGAGGTACATATGCTCTCGAAAGGTGTATGAAGTTGACGAAAAAAGAAGTCACGCCCTGGTTGATCAGTGTACCAGAGCGACAAAAAATTAATCAGAACGCTGATTAGATTTGGATTTGATTCATGACTCGCTAGCTGTACGGACAGTGATGCCTAGTGGTCGAATTACTGGCACCTTCAGTTTCAACGGTACAACAGACGTCATATTAAAAAAAACAGCATCTGGTGCTGTGTATAAAACGCCTCTTATCACGCATCGCAAGAGTTTTTCAAAGATTTTTACATAAAAACACTGTTTTATCTTTGAATGTGTTCTTCTTCTCTGTTTTTAATAGCCGATTATTACCTCTGTCTCTACGCAGCTGCCCGTCTAGTGTTCAGTGCCTCGTTATTCTCTTCATCCTGCAGGTCGTGTCTTGTGAGGGCGCACCATTAGAAAACACAACTATAGCCGGAAGAAATCGCACTTTGTAGAGGCTTCAACTGCCAGGTGGTAACTGAATGTGAAAGAAGAAGAGCCAAGCTGGGCGGGTGATATCGACCGTATACATATGAAATCATCTGCACAAACAGGAAAATTCGGGCGTTCTACTCACTGATGTCTGTAATACTATAAATTCCATTACAGCAAGTGTTTAATGTGTTTGTCTGTTGATAATCACACGTAGTTTGTCTTTTTTAAAGTTACTTTAAGGAGAAATGGATAGGTTGAATTTATATGTAAGAGGAATTGTTAAGTGTTATGGCAACTTGAACAGGATTTCTATTCAGGAGAATATAGAGTTATCAACATACAATCAAGAAGGATAGCGCAAGAATAGGTCTGATAATGAACAGGAATTCGGGTAAACTGCTATGAACAGCATAGTGAACGCGTTATTGTTGCGAAGATAAATACAAATCCAAAGGAAGGAGGACAAGTGTTTAAAGCCCCGTTGATGCCGGTGTCAGAGACGGACCATGAGCTCGGCTTCAGGAAGGATATTGAAGGAAACTACCCTTGGATCTCCGTAAGAGATGTAGAGAAGTCACGAACAATTTAAACTGCATGACTGGACGGGACGATGATTTGAAGCGCCATGCTCCAGAATGCGAGTCTAGTATCTCACCACTGAGTCACACAAAGCCAAGTACAAGTTTATATGGTTACGATCTTCTTAGACGACGAAGAGATAAAAAAAATACATGACGAGACGAAGTAAATTATTCCGTGCTTTATGGTAGATGAAAATTTAATTGTGATGAGGGACTGGAATTCGAAAGTATGAAAAGGAATAGAAAATGAAGCAGTTGGAGAATGTGGACTGGAGAAAGAAATGTTTTATACGTGGATGAGGTCTGGGGGCACTGCAGGTTTTCAAATTAATAATGTAATGGTGTCAGCAGGTCGTGATCTTGTGGTTAGTGTTGCTGACTCTCTAACAAACGACCCCAGGTTCAATTCCTGTCCGGGTAGGGGTTGTTTTCTGCTCGGGGCTTGAGGGGGGGAAGAAGTGCTGTCCTCCTCATCATTCCCTCAGCATCAACGAGTAAGCTGATGTGGAGTCAAATGAAAAAACTTGCACAAGACAGCCGAACAGATGGTGTCCCCAGGCTGATAATGCCTTACACACACTTACGAATATATGGTAAGACAGATTTCTCAAAAGAAAAAGAAAGTTTTGAAATCAAAAATATCTTCAGGAACAAACATGGACTCTGACAAAAGTGTACTGACCACGAACTGCAGGTTGAAGTTGAAAAATTCCTGAAAGGTAGGATATTAAGAAGATGAGAGTCCGATAGGTTTCAACAGCCAGGGTTAGTTAAGAGTTTCAAAGGGGCCGACAAAAACAGGCGAGGGAGATGCAACGGAAGACGAATGGTTAGCGTTGAGAGATAAACAGCAAAGGCAACAGAGTAACAATGAGACAAAAAGACAATACCGAGCAAACATACTTGCACAATACACGAAATACTAAATAGAAAGAACAGAAAATATAAAATCCCGTAAATAAAGCAATCGAAATGGAATATAAATATGTATAATAAGACTGACAGAAAGCGCAAAGTGGCAATGCAGGAATGGTAGAGGATCGACAGATTTTCAGAAAATCAATCTGCTCTCGTTACCGATGAAAGTACAAGCATATACCCAACCGGGCATAAAAAAGAGCTACACCCAGAATACATGGGCACATGTCGACGTAACTTGGTACACGCACACACCAGCGGCGGGTATATACGTAACTGAATAGAGCTGAAATTTTCTGTGATAGGTAGAACGGGCACCAGAGTGCATTAGTGTTGTTCCTGTTTTGTGCTGTTACCAGACCTGGTAGGATACATAAGGGACATGAACAGTGTCAGATGTTGAGTGATCACTGTGAATGACACTGAGATGTTGCATACTTGTGTAAGACAGCGCTACCACCATCTGACAGAGTTTGAAAGTGTCTCGTTGTAGATCTCCATTTGGACGAATAGTCGAATCGCGCAATACCTAGATTTGTGGGGAATTCGGGTGCGACAGTGTCCCAGAACTGCACGGAAACGTGAGTACAGGCATAGTAGTCATCAAGGTTCCACGCGACCACATCCGACCACTACAAGGGATAATCGCCGGATTGCGTGCGTCGAGACCACGAACCACATTATCCAGAGCTACGAAAGGACCCATAGCTCGCGCGTGGCGTGAAACGGACATGACTCTCTTCAGGTACATCGCGCGAGGCCTGGCGCAGAAGGCGTCGGCGAGTATAGCGACGACATGGGGAGATGTTCTGTTCCACCACAGTGGTGAAACTGCTGGCGTCATGGTGTAGGGAGCCGCCGGGTATGACATGGAGCCACGGCTGGTAGTGACTGAGGGAACACTAATGGCATAACAGTTTATCACTGACATCGTGCTTCTTCATGTGTAACCTATCATACTACACTATCGCGGCGCTAATTTTGAAAAGGGTAATATTCGTCCACACGTGGAACCTGTGGTTATGGAGTGTGTTCTTTGATGTTGAGGCACTCCCGTGGTCAAAAGGATTCCCGGATCTGTCCCGACAGAGCATATGTGGGACCAGTTCGGATACCATCTCTGTCCCAATGCCACCATATAGCGTATCAAGAACCAGTTATAAAATTTGCGGGCCATCTTGCCTCAGCAGAAGATACAGCGACTATATAACACCCTTTTCAACCTAATCTAGAAAGACATTCAAATTCTCCCTACCGTGAGGCCCAACAACGAAGGTATCGTCAACGTATCTAAAGAAACAGGCGGGTTTTAAAGGCGCCGACTCCAATGCACGTTCCTCGAAGTCTTCCATAAACAAATTTGCGATCTCAGGAGACAACGGACTACCCATCGCAACTCCATCTGTCTGCTCGTAATACTGATCATTAAATAAAAAGTAAGTGGATGTCAACACATGCCTAAAGAGATTAGTTAAATCAGCACCAAACCTGGCTTCAATTAACCGCAACGAATCAGACAGAGGAACACGAGTGAAGAGAGAGACCACATCGAAACTCACTAAAATATCAGAGTCATTCAGCCTCAGTCCCTCCAAACGACGTAAAAAATCAGCTGAGTTCCTGATATGATGTTCACACCGTCCTACTTGTGGACTCAACAGAGAAGCAAGATGCTTAGATACACGATATGTCGGAGCGCCGATGTTACTATAGGACGGAAAGGAACCCCTTCCTTATGAACCCTTGGAAGGCCATATAACCTAGGGGGAACAGCACTATAGGTGTTAAGCCTCTTGATTGTGTCCTGCGACAAACCACTTTACTTCAGGAGGCTGTTGGTCTTTCTCTCAACACTTTTCGTGGGGTCAGCATCGATTCTGCGATACGTTGAATCAGATAGCAAACGTTGCATCTTTTGTACATAATCATGTTTATTTAAAACAACGGTGGCATTGCCCTTGTCAGCAGGTCCTGTGATCGCAAATTTGTTTATGGAAGACTTCGAGGAACGTGCATTGGAGTTGGCGCCTTTAAAACCCGCCTGTTTCTTTAGATACGTTGACGATACCTTCATTGTTTGGCCTCACGGTAGGGAGAATTTGAATGTCTTTCTAGAACATCTGAACTCGATCCACCCGAACATCCGTTTTACGATGGAGGTGGAAGAGGATGGTGCCTTCCCTTTCTCGACGTGTTGGTTAGGAGGAAGGATGATGGATCATTGGGACATGCAGTCTACAGGAAACGTACTCACACCGACTTGTACTTACAAGCTAATAGTTGTCACCATTCGGCTCAGCGTGAAGGGGTACTTCGTAGCTTGGTACACAGGGCACATGTCGTTTCTGACGCTGAGACTTTGCCAGCTGAGCTGTCCCATCTTGAAGATGTACTGAGCATAAACGGCACACACGATTACAGCAGCCAAATAGATCTGCTATTGCCGAACATTGCTTGGATACTGGTCACCCCATGTTATATAATAACACCGAGATATTGGCATTCACGTCCAGCTATTGGGACAGTGTTATTAGGGAGGCAGTTGAGATTAAATTAGCGAGCAACCTCGTTAACAGGGATGGAGGTTTCTGTTTAAACTGTTTGGAATCCAGCTCTCTCCCTTGTCAAAAAACAGAGGAACAGAGTCAATGCTGCCTCACCTGCGAATTCATAGTCTCACTATCGATAGCTCTGACTTTGGTCATCTTTGGTGGCACTAGTGTTCAGTGTGTGTGTGTGTGTGTGTGTGTGTGTGTGTGTGTGTGTTACCTTTCCTGCTTCTCTCCGAGAACCGAGGTATTAAATATGCATGTACGCCGCCTGTCCGTTGCAGTTTGCCTTGAAAATGGCGTGGTGTTCTCCCGCCGAAATATCGGCGGTCGCTGAAAGTGTTACCTGGCTGAATTCCCGGAAGTTATTTGAAAGTTGTATACGCCAGGAGAAACTCAGGTCTCACATTGTTTACCTCTACGGGGAGGAAATGTATCGGTGTTTACGTAAGTTGGATAAACTTCGTAGCTGTCGAGTTAGACTGCAATGTGCTTTGTCGTTTTTATTGAGGTGTCGTGATGAAAATCATGTCCCAACATTTGCTAAGGTTGTGCACCATATTAATTCTCCTGCCGCCAATCGTATTAAGCAACGTGCTGGCTTGGCTCTTGTTCGCGAAAGGATTCGTTTTACTCGTCGACGTTTGGATTCTGTTTCCAAAGAATTGTATCGTTTTCATTTAATGGTTGCATCTGAAGTGTCTGATTTCACTTGGGATTGGTTGGACGGTGCCTCATGGACCCAAGCTGACTGGGAGTACAACTCCGTTACTGCCCGGCATTTGGCAAAGTTTGAACGTTTTCATCGCGCGGAGTCGGATGTTCTGTGATAAATCTCACAGAGAAATCTTTTGACGACGCAACCTTATCCGTGCTAGGGAAGGGTTTAAATTTTACACCCACTCCGAAGAATTTTCCGGTAGTTAATTTTATTAGTTCAATTGAACAGGCAGTTTGCAAACTACCTCCTGACGCTGCAGAGGAAGTTAGGAGGCAGGCATGCCGTGTTTTGACTAGGGCTCGTCCACCCAAGAGTAATGTAACAGCAGCAGAGAGGGCTGCTTTACGCTCTCTCAAAGTTGATCCCAGTATTGTTATTTTACCTGCTGACAAGGGCAATACCACCGTTGTTTTAAATAAACATGATTATGTACAAAAGATGCAACGTTTGCTATCTGATTCAACGTATCGCAGAATCGATGCTGACCCCACGAAAAGTGTTGAGAGAAAGACCAACAGCCTCCTGAAGAAAAGTGGTTTGTCGCAGGACACAATCAAGAGGCTTAACACCTATAGTGCTGTTCCCCCTAGGTTATATGGCCTTCCAAAGGTTCATAAGGAAGGGGTTCCTTTCCGTCCTATAGTAACATCGGCGCTCCGACATATCGTGTATCTAAGCATCTTGCTTCTCTGTTGAGTCCACAAGTAGGACGGTGTGAACATCATATCAGGAACTCAGCTGATTTTTTGCGTCGTTTGGAGGGACTGAGGCTGAATGACTGATATTTTAGTGAGTTTCGATGTGGTCTCTCTCTTCACTCGTGTTCCTCTGTCTGATTCGTTGCGGTTAATTGAAGCCAGGTTTGGTGCTGATTTAACTAATCTCTTTAGGCATGTGTTGACATCCACTTACTTTTTATTTAATGACCAGTATTACGAGCAGACAGACGGAGTTGCGATGGGTAGTCCGTTGTCTCCTGAGATCGCAAATTTGTTTATGGAAGACTTCGAGGAACGTGCATTGGAGTCGGCGCCTTTAAAACCCGCCTGTTTCTTTAGATACGTTGACGATACTTTCGTTGTTTGGCCTCACGGTAGGGAGATTTGAATGTCTTTCTAGAACATCTGAACTCGATCCACCCGAACATCCGTTTTACGATGGAGGTGGAAGAGGATGGTTGCCTTCCCTTTCTCGACGTGTTGGTTAGGAGGAAGGATGATGGATCATTGGGACATGCAGTCTACAGGAAACGTACTCACACCGACTTGTACTTACAAGCTAATAGTTGTCACCATTCGGCTCAGCGTGAAGGGGTACTTCGTAGCTTGGTACACAGGGCACATGTCGTTTCTGACGCTGAGACTTTGCCAGCAGAGCTGTCCCATCTTGAAGTTACATTTCGTCAAAATGGTTGTAGTGATAGACAGATTGAACGTGCGTTGCGCTATCGACCAACTGTACATCGGGTGATTGATGATAATTCTGAGTCAACACCTAAGTCTACTGCCTTTTTGCCTTACGTAGGAAACACGTCCAATAAGATCGGTCGTATTTTACGGAAATACGATGTGAAATGTGTTTTCCGACCTCCATCTAAAATTAGAGCACTTTTGAGTTACGTTAAGGATGATCTTGGACTGCGTAAGGCGGGTGTATATCGTATTCCTTGTAGCTGCGGCATGGCATATATTGGTCAAACTATCAGGACCGTGGAGGACAGATGTACTGAGCATAAACGGCACACACGATTACAGCAGCCAAATAGATCTGCTATTGCCGAACATTGCTTGGATACTGGTCACCCCATGTTATATAAGAACACCGAGATATTGGCATGCACGTCCAGCTATTGGGACAGTGTTATTAGGGAGGCAGTTGAGATTAAATTAGCGAGCAACCTCGTTAACAGGGATGGAGGTTTCTGTTTAAACTGTTTGGAATCCAGCTCTCTCCCTTGTCAAAAAACAGAGGAACAGAGTCAATGCTGCCTCACCTGCGAATTCATAGTCTCACTATCGATAGCTCTGACTTTGGTCATCTTTGGTGGCACTAGTGTTCAGTGTGTGTGTGTGTGTGTGTGTGTGTGTGTGTGTGTGTGTTGAGAGAAAGACCAACAGCCTCCTGAAGAAAAGTGGTTTGTCGCAGGACACAATCTTTCCTGCTTCTCTCCGAGAACCGAGGTATTAAATATGCATGTACGCCGCCTGTCCGTTGCAGTTTGCCTTGAAAATGGCGGGGTGTTCTCCCGCCGAAATATCGGCTGTCGCTGAAAGTGTTACCTGGCTGAATTCCCGGAAGTTATTTGAAATTCACGTATTTTGGTTCTCTATTATTGACTACGATAATACAGACAGAAATAGAAATGAATTGAGGAGGAACTGGACAATTAGATCTACT
Source organism: Schistocerca piceifrons (assembly GCF_021461385.2). Lineage (NCBI taxonomy): Eukaryota > Metazoa > Arthropoda > Insecta > Orthoptera > Acrididae > Schistocerca > Schistocerca piceifrons. The sequence continues at coordinate 395,082,594 of NC_060142.1, read as the reverse complement.
TCACACTGTGTTTGGGTACTAAATGTACAAATTTGACGTTAACGTTAGTGTCAGGTGTGGTGACCGAAAACCTATGATGTCCTCATTACATAGCTTGATCTTTGACACTATTAAGATTTAATTATTTTCGGAAAAGAAGGTATTAATTTCCAATGCATGCTACAAGAGGGAACTGTGAAGGTTGAAAAGCAAGAAAAATTGCTGAAGGATTTAACTTCCGGTTGTGTTTCCAACACTATTGTCAAACTTGCATGTCAAATAGCAAATGAATCAAGAGATAGGAAAGTACATTGGAGGGTTGGTACAGCGAGGATGGAAATACCAGTACTAAATATTGAGAAGGTGCCACTTTGAGCAATGCACAGAATTACTGTGTTTCATTTTCAACTAAACATTTTTCTTTCACTTGTATCAAAAACTTTTGAGTAAATGGAATATAGTTGTATTTTGTTGTAGGCTGCATCCTCCTAACATTCCAAGCAAACATGTGCGTACAAAGTGAACTTCTCAAAGTGACTGATTCTAAGACTCGTAGATGACAAAATCCATCTATCCAAACACTAGGACGTCCTAGAAGACGGGTTAAACAGAATGGATACGCTACCTAACACAGTACCTACAAAATAAATTTTTAAAAATGTGGATATCGGCTTGTTAAGAATTACAGTTCGGAATATACTGTACGAGTGGATGAATTCTGCTGTCTAGGAAGTAAATATGACAGGAGAAATGAAACACACAAGACGCAAAGACTATCGCTGGGAAATGAACCATTCTCTTTAGAACCAAATTTATCTGGTATTAAACATTATTACAGAAATTAGGAATACGTTCTTAGAAGTGTGTGTGATTTCGGAAATTTATTTGTAAGCAAAAGTGTACCTTGGAAGAAAAGCAATACACAAACAACAACAGGATCAGAAAATTGTCTGTGTGCGTTATATAAGTGATTTACAAACCAGATACTTGTATTCGTACTGCATTAAACAGAATGTAGGGAAGAAAGTAGAATTTTAAAAAATCTAGAGCTCAAGCGCAGTATAGTCCCATGTTCAATGAAGATGTACATTAGCTCACGTGTCTGCAAATATTAATGTAGCCACACTTTGCGGTTCATTCTATGTAAAAGATAAAGGTTTACCTTTAGATACCTACAAATTAGCACGAAGATGAATTAACTCTCACAGTAATAATTTATCACTGGAATTTTAAAATCTAAATATGTGAAATGAAAGATGAAAAAGTGCAATTTTGTTAACAGTATTAGCTGTCAGAAGAACATATACTTAGTGTGAAATTGACGCGGTAAACAAACAATGGCTTTCTTCCACAGCAGGGTTTGAGCCTACTGAGCACAGGCCGTGGTTGTAGATCACAGTTTGTAATTGCAATCATACTCACGCTGTATTAATTTTCATTCAGTGCAAGTGTAGAAGGCGACACCATCCAGATCTATAATACCTTTTATCCTTCGAAACTGACGCTAGTAAAATGCACGTTTCCTATTGGATTTCCTACAGACTTTTCGTGTTAAAATTATCATGAGCTCTTTGCTACTGTTTGGCAGACTTTGTGATGCTATGCACTAAAGACGGAATTTTTTAAATTCGATTTAAAAGTTATGTTTGACAAAGGCAGTCCTACAATCTCTTGTAGAACCAGTCAACTTTTTGGTTGTTCATTTCCTAGAAGCTACTTCGACCAGTCGTATACAACTATTTCCTCCAGGAATTACTACGGCTGTATAACAGGCAAGCATATTTTTAGTATTTAACTAGCAAGCTGCCCCGACTTCACATGGGTAGCACTAAGTATCTACGGCCAGACGACTTCCTGACGTAGCGGTAGTAAATCTTACGCGCAAAATTTTCTCGTGAATTAGGCTAGCTATTACTTCCTGAGATTAGCCTTTACATACTGACAGAGAAATGCAGCGGGCGACTTTAATTTATTAATATCTATAGATCAGAACGAACAATCCCTCGCCTGCAGCCTTATGCAATTGCTGACTCGTTTGTATGTTTCCTGCAATACTTTCTATCTAACGCCAATACCTCAGTCTAACAGCTGCCAAAACTGAAGCCACTGTCATATCCGGGTAGAAGTTTCGCATTTGTTAAGTAATGCTTATGTCCTTCAGGCGGAAGGCCAGGTTGGAGGTCGTGGGGTAGCCCACAGAATTATGAGCTAACTGCTGGAGTTCCATGAATGTAATACTATTGTTCTCTTGTGAATGTATTCTACCTTCATGCTTCTCTTTTTCCTCGTTCTATTATGTCTGTATCTTTGATAGTTGAGTTAAACCATCATAGCTTGAGTCAAAGGAGAAACATTGGAATTACGGTAAAGACAGCAACCATACTGATCAGACTTGCATGGAAAACCGAAACAAAGATTAGAGTTTAACACCTTGTTGACATTAGTGTTTCTACGGGAGAGCACCATCTCAGCTGGATGAAGTTCGGATTGTAAATCTTCGTTGACTTGCTCAAAAGAACTGGCTTATCCGTCACCTACAGTGATTTTGGGCCACAAAGGAAAATATAAATCCAAATTTAAATGATCAGATGAAGAACTGAACTCTGCTTCTTCATAAAAGGAGAAAATTTTCGTAACCTATGCCTCACCTCGCTCAGTCCATGTTATTCAAAAACATGGAGTGTTTCTAAATTTCAGACGTATGCGAAAATAGTGGTAACATTTAAGTTTTAGGAAACAACAGATTTATGAAGTGGTGACACTGTGACGCCGTTTGTTATTGCAATTACAGGAAGTGGTATCCGTTATGTTAGATTATTTGTTAGGAATTCTTCCGTGCAATCTGCCATATGATTGTGGACTTATATACATTGTGTAATTCGAGAGCAACAGTTTTCCCTGTTGTGAGGAAGTACACGACTCTTTGAGAGAAGTTTACAGCGGAGCACAGTTATACAGATTCATAAATATTGTCGTTTATTATTGTATGTTAGACATGCACGCAATCTGTTCTCGCTGAGCTTTTCGAAAAAACTTCAAAGAGGCTTCAACCGGCAATCCTCTCTCAGGCTATTTGCTATCTTCCTGGTTCTGAGTATCCACTGTTGAGCGTACATACTATGTGTGTCCTTTGCTTCTTCCATAGCCGACTATGGCTCAGCTGGCTGCAACTTCCAGAGTTTTCTACTGACTTCTGCTTTCACCACATCTGTATATACCAGGGCATGCTGAAAAGTAATGCCCCAGAATTTTTTATCTGAAAATTCTTAAAGATTTTTAAATAAAACAAACGTTATTAATATTTTATATGTTTATTCTATATGTCTACGTATTTATTCCTCAACATAGTCAGCCTGGCGACGAACACATTTCTCACAACGAGAGTCCAGTTTGCTGTTGTCGGACCCACAATCTCACCTCTGTTTGCACCGCTTCATCAATATCAAAGTGAAGTCCTCGAAGGCGTTCTTTAAGTTTTGGAAACAGGTGAACGTCGGATGGGGCCAAGTCGGAACTGTATAGAGGATGGTCGATGACGTGAACCCAAGGCATCGGATTATTGCAGATGTCGTGTGTGGTCTGGCGCTTGGTTTCTTGTGGGCAGGTTTTCTTCCTGGTGTGCGCCGAAATGCACTGACAGCCCCTCTATAGCTGTTTGTATAGGCTGTCGCGTCCGTGCCCGGTGAGGTTTGTGCCCTGTGACCGCTCGCGGTCGTTGGAAGTTTAGAGGCGCTCTCTATTGATGCTGTCAGGTTGCTTAATAATTTTAATTGTCTCTCGTATTTTACGTTGGCGCGTCTACAACTCTTTAGCCAGGACAGGGGCATCCTGGAACAAGATAGGCTGGCCACAGTCACGGTGATGTTCCGTTATCACCGATTTATTATGCTATGCTAATCGCACATAGCTTTCATGTTCCGCTACTCCTGTGATGACTGGCCTCTCGGTCTCACCTATGTAGGTAACTCCGCACTCACAAGTAGTTCACGTACTCCTGTAGTATTTAGTTTGTTCACTACATTCTTTGTGCAACCTTGCGAGGTGCTGCGGTGGAGAAGAGTTTGTACCTCTTTAATTCAGACGAATTTTGCATGAGAACTGAACATGTACTCGACACCACCTTACATACCACATAATTGATTATGTGCGCAACGGTAACGGAAGAAAATGATGGTGGACCCTGCTAGTTGGTAAAATATGGAGTGCACACTCACAATAATTTAATAAAAATCGTAATCTATTCAGAAAAAAGAAAACTTTATCATAATAAACAACAGGAAATTGGATTCTGCATATACCTACGAAATGATATGCTGATTAAATATTACAATGAGATTTATTATACATCAGAACATAAATGTACATGATTATCGACACAAACAGTGCATTAAGCCGGCCGCGGTGGTCTAGCGGTTCTAGGCGCTCAGTCCGGAAACGCGCGACTGCTACGGTCGCAGGTTCGAATCCTGCCTCGGGCATGGATGTGTGTGATGTCCTTAGGTTAGTTAGGTTTAAGTAGTTCTACGTTCTAGGGGACTGATGACCACAAATGTTAAGTCCCATAGTGCTCAGAGCCATTTTTTGAACAGTGCATTAAAGGACAAGGATATACTGAAATATTTTGAGAATAAGAGTTGGCTCGAGAACAAGGGGCTCCTACTCTCTGTAATGCAAACGATTGACGATAATGACTGGAGGTCCTAATGAATCAAATATTAATCTCCTAACTATATAGCAATATCGCAATTAGTAGTGAGAGATCAAATGGGATCACATGGAGAAACAAGCAAGGTGGACTTGTAGCAAACCGAGCGCGCATGCTGCTGAGGGATTCAGTGTAAAACTGATAAGGTCCTACAATGCCGGAGCCGCAAAATGCTGTACCAGTACTGAAATCTGCAGCACGTCGTCGGTAGGCAGCGTCCTGATGATGTAGGCGCCGACTTCTGCCGTGCAGCAACTCTGGCCTCGAAGGCTGTCCGAGAATTCTAAGTTCTTCCGAAAACGAGCGACCAAGTCGCAAGACCGTCCGACTCTGAGAAAGATCAGATCCCGAATCCTCCTGTGATGCGACGCAAGAGCGAAGCCAACATAGCTCAACTCCCTGCTCTCATCGAAAACCGCGAATCAGCATTCAGTGCTGATTCCAAAATTCCCCCACACTGTCTCGGAACATCATTTGCGCCAACAGCGACCATTCCCTCCAATTTCGAGCAGGCTAGCCTCAATTTAAGTTGACCAATCATGCCTATGCTCTTCAGCTGAGGGCACTGAACTTGCCGTTTGACCGGCTACGAAAACAACCTGCCTAGTCCACCGGCAATCCGGTGCCAGACAGTCGCACTCAGCAGGACACAGTCCACAAGTATTCTCAGAATCATTAGGACAATGCAGTCAGTTGGTGCCAGGAATCTTCGTTCCGGACGCGCCAGAACGACAAACACATAAACTGCAGCGACATTCAGACGTCTCGCTGGTCGTTTCGCCCTGCATACAATAGGCGAAACTCGACCGACGTCAGTCGTTCAGCCAGGCACTTAAGCCTATTGTACGAACCCCACAGAATTCAGGGAAGTGCAGCCCCCAACCGGAAATGACGTGTGCCGCGTCCTCCGATGACTGCTTTGCACAAGCCACCCAGGGTAGTAGAACAACATGTTTAGGAATCAAGTGAAAGGTATTTTTTTGAGCTCTCAGTATAAATACTCTCATTACAATAACCTTATTCGGTCTGTTACTACCGTGCAATGACATAGAACATTAATAAAATTGGTGAAAATGAGAGGAGACACGCAAAGGAGGACGAGGAACCTCTCAACCTATCATGTTGTCGTTCCTGTGGCTGCTGCTGGGAATCGTATGTGAATGCGTCAGTGAACGGCCGACGAGGTTTCAAACCGATTTTCTGCAGCAGCCACAGGATCCAAGACTTGTTAAGTTCCATCAAGGACGCAGCGAACGCTAAATATCGCAGGAGTTGTGAGTTCGGAGCTGCCTACATATGTGAGACAGGTAGGCCAGTCAGCACACGAGTAGCAGAATATGAACGCTATGTGCGATTAGTACAGCACAATAAATCGGCGACAGCAGAACGTCACCATAATCGTGGACAGCCTGCCTTATTCCAGGAAGCTCGTGCTGGCAAAAGAGTCATCGCCGCGCTTACTCAAAATAAAAGAGGTGACTGAAATTATTAAGCAGCCTGACAACATCAACAGAGATGATGGCTACAAACTTTCGGTGTTCTGGCTGCCTGGTGTCTCTGTTCAATTGGTCACATGTGATCGCAGGGTAGAAGCGCCACCAGGCACTGACGTGACAGCCTAAACAAACAACTATAGAGAAACTGTCAGTACATTTCCGCTCACACCTGGAAGAAAACACTCCCTCCAGAAACCAAGCGTTGATCTGCAGACTGTCCCAAATCACTGAAAAGCCAGATACTCCACGAATAGCTCATTTTCTGCTCTCTTCCTTATGCCATGACCAGCATATTACATGAGGGCCATTCGGAAAGTAAGGAACGACAGGTCGTGAAATGGAAACCACAGTGAAAATCATAACTGTTTTATTTGCAATAGTTAGCAACAACTTCCAGCTACCTATCTCCATAGTAACCAGTCCGACTTAGACGTTTGTCGTAGCGTTGTACCAACTTTCCAATACCCTCGTTATAGAAGGCAGCCGATAGTGCTTTCCGCCAATTCTCTACGCTGGCCTACAGCATCTTCATTGCCCTGCAGAATGCGGCTGAGAATTTTCTTGAAGAAGAAAATGTACGACAGTTATGTAATGTTGGCTGCATAGCTTCAGGCGGAATTTCTCACTAGGCCCTCGTACTTTGCGGGAGACACTATTGTTCTAGATCTTTATGTGCTCCCTTTGTACTCAGAACTAAAAAAAAAAAAAAAAACGACGTAACGCGATCGACGGGCATACTAGAGACACTGCCCAACACGCCTGTGCAAAACTTCATAGGATTCTCACTGTGGTTTCCATTTCGCGACCGATCGTTCCTTACTTTCCGAAATGGCTCTGAGCGCTATGGGACTTAACGTCTGAGGTCACCAGTCCCCTAGAACTTAGAACTACTTAAACCTAACTAATCTAAGGACATCACACACATTCATGCCCGAGGCAGGATTCGAACCTGCGACCGTAACGGTCGCGCGGCTCCAGATTTAAGCGCCTTGAACCGCACGGCCACACTGGCCGGCTCCGAATAACTCTCGTATTTATTGAGCAATAGAGTTTCACAGATATGACTACTGATACCGATCGTGTGCAATAAATAGAGGCATTTTTCTACAACAAAACCAGTCCTGCCGCGAGGAAGGCCGATGTTATACGTTCGAAACGTCGTTTTTACAGTTTACAATTAAGTTATTTTACACATTGACCTGGCACAACACACAGAAGAATTTTAAGCATCACCACATCTGGCTGTGGAAACCTTTGTAGTTGTGTTAATAACGGTTGTTTTATTTAAAATATTTACGAGCTTTCACATAAAAAATTTGGAGGCATTATGTTTCAGCATGCCCTCGTACTTTCCAAGAGACTGTATGTACCAATATTGATGATTTTCTGTCGTATTTCATTCACATACATGGGGTGTAATGGGTATAAGTGGAGATATTTTGATATATGGTACCTTAATATGTTGATTGTTTTTACTATGCGTCGATTAGTCTTCCCAATAAGACGTCACAAACTTTACAACCTGGTATTTTCTGCACAGTCATAACTGCACCACTAAGTGGACTACTACTGTTGGTATAGTCTAACCACTTTGCATCCACGCGTACACACTTTAACACCTGACCTGCTGCCCAGGGGAAAATAAGCATTAAAGGCTTGCTCTTTCCACATGTCCTTGGAGGTACTAACTAGCCTAAAAATACACGACTTCTAACGGCTGTAATTATTAGTCCGCAAACGATGTAAATATTGATGTTTGATTCTTCAGTACATCGCCTTCAGTCACCAAAGAAATATCTGCACTTATACCTGTTACAACTGTATAGCTGAGGAATAATATCTGTCAGTATTCAACGCTATGTGTCCTAATTGTTCTTATCTTATTCTGATGGTCAGTACTCGTGACATGCGATGGAAACAGCAGAAATTTTTTACAATCTTCCTCCATGATGTCTGACGAGAAAAACACCACCTTCTTCCAAAGATTTTCATTTACGTCATCTTATTGCCTCTGTTACACTTCAGTGTAGCCTGTACTGACCAGCTTCAATGATAGGAAATCAACTCTGAATATGTTCGGTATCTATTGTCATTTGACTAGGACTGAAAACGTATGAGCAGTTCTCTTAGAAACGGTATCGTTACCGGTTTTCGGTTTCCGGTACAGATACACCACACTACTATTGTATCCTCCCGGTAAATCCAGTACATGGCCTGAAAAAACTGAAGCACCTAGAAGACGTGATCAGATGTCAATGTAACTTCGTACATATACACACCATCTATGGTATACAAATGATTCGAGTTGCAATTCTCTATGACAGGATCGGAGTGAATTAGAGTTATTCGTGTTTGGTGTTTTTGTCAGGCCTGGCAGGTTTATGAGGGACACGAACAGCGTCAGACGTTAAATAGTCACTGTGAAGAACACGGAGATACGGCGTACTCGTTTGAGACAGCGTTACTAGCATCAGTTAAAAAGAGAGCTCAGTTAAAAAGGGAGCTTCATTGTAGGTCCCCATTTGGCCGGCTAGTCGAATCGAGCTACAGGCAAACTTCTGGGGAGTTGGGATGTGACAGTGTCTCAGATTTGGCCTGCATGGAATCGTGAGGTCAGGCATACTCGTCGCGAAGACTCCGCTCGACCACGTGTGACCACAACAAGGGAGGATGGCCGTAATCTGCACCAAGCACTTCAAATCTTCGTGTGCCATCAGAGAATAGGTTATGGACTCCCTGCAACATTCTGTATCATCCCGGACCACTGGTCAGAGAATAGCAGCAGCCGGATTAGGAAATTACCGTCCCATGCGTTGGTCGCGGCTGACACAAAACAAACGGCTGTGTTTGAAATGGTTCCGTGGCCGGGAAACATGGACTATTCATGACGACGTCGCTTTGAGTTTGGCAAAGAATCGCACTTCTGCACCATCGGTGGCGACAAGGGTATAGGTCTTGTTCTTCCATTGTTCTGCAGACGCACAGCGTTCTTGCTCTTAGGGTCATGGTTTGAGGAGCTTTCTGTATGACTTCAGGTCACGCCTGGTAGTGACTGAGGAACTCTGGTGGCCCAACGCTACGTCACAGACATTATGCGACCTCATGTGTTACCACTAATGCGATAATATCGCGGTGTTATTATTCAACAGGATGATATTCTTCCATACATTGCACATGTGCAGGATGTCCATAATTAAAGTTCCGGTTCCAAATCGGTGTAGAAAGAGAATCACTGCTCAGAATGACGTCAAGTTTGACGCAGGAGGAAAAGTCGTGGAATTAATTAACGAAAGTGTTACCAGTGGATGACGCCGTAATCGTCTTCGTAAACGGGGTCGACTTCAAATGACAAATGAATCGCAATACGACGGCTATGGTTTGAGCTGGACATCACACCCTCCATACCGTTTAAGGTACCTGACTGCACACGTTCGGCAGTCAACAGTTGTGACGCTGTTAGTTGCGTAAGCCAACCCACAAAGACAAGGTCATACCACACCGGATGGGAATAATCAGTTTTTAATTGTCATGAGGCCAAAACCCGTATACAAAGCAAAACGACATGGGTTTTTTAATTGTCCAGGGTTCGAAAACCGCATATAAAGCAAAATGACATCGGTTTCTAACCGTCGTGAGACTGGCGCTGGACGTGTTCAATATGCTGTCTACTGTTTTCTGCCACATGTTGAAATCGAGAAACTGATTGTTCCACAACAGATCGGAATTTCTCGGGCGTCACGTTCAGAATACGTTGCGCTATGTGTGCCTTCAATTCAACTACGGTCGTAACTGCAGCTCTGAACACGTCATCTTTCAGATAATCCCAAAGCCAGAAGTCACACGGATTAAGATCAGATGATCTGGACGGCCAAGCTGTAGGGAAAATGATGGCCGATAATTCTAGAAATTCAGGAATGGCTCTACAGTATCCAGATCACTAGAGTGAAGTTGTACCTGCTGATATACTGTACGTCCGGATTTTACGTTGCTCATATTCTGCAATTCTGCGTATTTACATGTCCTTGGAGATGGAAATAGGCTTCGTCTGTCTATTCATTTCCACCTCCTTGCAAAAAATTCCACAGCGAACTTTTGCCTTGCTGGGAGATCATCAGTAAGCAACTCCTCGACATGAGTGATTTTTTATGGATAGCAATGCAGGATGTTTCGTTGGATTTTATGCACCGTTGTCGCAGGCAACTCCAGCGTTATGGCAATTCCCCGTACACTGAATGTTCGCACACCACCGCTCGATCACTCCTGCTGTGCTGTGGCCACGTCTTCGACAGACGTCGGATCAACTACTTTTCTCCCTCTGCTACGCTGCTTTTCAAAAGAACCTGTCTTTTCGACTTTGTAATCATTTTCTGCAGGCCGTTATACAAACATGCGTTTTTTCATGCCCTTGAGTGTCCGGAACTTCTACATGACTACTGGCGCACATGCACCGTTCTTGTAAAAGAGCTTTACCAGCTGCGCGTCTCCTTTATGGAGAAAGTCATGTTAGGCGTCTCAGACGCAAACTGAGGAACAGCCGTGGGCAGCTCGTCTATTGGTGCTCATATTCTGACGCTCACAGCGCCCTCTATTGGTCAGGTTTTTTATCCACGACGTTCCCCCTGCGTCAATAATAAGCTGTTCAAATTTGGCGTCATCCCGAGCAACGGTTCTCTTTCTGCAGCGTTTTGAAACTGGAACTTTAATTATGGACACCCTGTACTTATGAACTATGTGCACGATGCTGACGTACTCCCGTGGTCAGCAAGATCCTCAGATTCGTCCCCGATAATACGTAGATTTGCGGGGCCAACTCGGCGTCCACTCTGTTTCACTTCCAGTGTCCAGGATATCAAAGGCTAGTTACAATTGTTGTGGGTTAGCTTGTCTTAGCGGAGGATTCGACGGTTATCTGACTTTCCAACCGAACCAGTGCATACAGCGAGCACATCGAGGCCGGGCTGCTGATTCACCTTTATACTGATAAGTGGGCTTCTAATGCCAACTTCTTTGTCAGTTTGACTCGACTTTTTAGTAATTGAACTAACATCATATACCCTCTCAAGCCGTGAAGTTTCATTTCGTTCCCTTCTCCTCCCGTGGGTGCTTCACTTTTTTGTCAGGCAGAGTACTTCATTCGCCTTTCCTACTACTGGTGTCAAATGAACGTCCTACTTCAGATCCCTTTGTTGTAATATGACCTGATATTTAAACTGTGTAACAGGCATGAAAAGTTTACCACCGACCTTGCAACTGATTGCTAGCTGATTCGTTCTCTTTCTAGTGGGTACCGCCTTAGATCTACCTGCGTTTCAAGAGAACTGTCATTCTGTACAGCGATTAAAAGTACAATCAAAATCGCTATACAGTTGCTTAGGGTTATAAAGTGACTCGAAATGACAGACACTGAGATAATCGATCGTGGAAAACAAACTCAACAAATCTAGCTGAACTGGGGAAAGGCGACTGACTGATCTTGATACAATACCTACACGATTTTATACGGATTTTGCGAAGAGCTTCTACCCCTCCTAATAGCAGTTTACTTGAACAACGATACGTTCCAAGCGATCTTGAAAACGCGTTCGCTCTAACCGTTTTCACGAAGGGTTGTCGGACAGATGAACATAACTAGTAGTCAACGACAAAGAGGTGGATATATTGTAGAATTGCAGAAAACGTTTTACAGTCACACATTACCACCTTTTGGAGACCGGATTTCTCCTGTGTGGGAACTCTGCAAACAACATTCTTGTGAAACTTAAATCGTCCTGTTCATTCAGGAGGTTGAGGAGTCGGTTGACGCCGTAAGTCTTTTTTTTTAGGGCGGCGTTCGATACAGTTCCACCCTATGGGCAAGTGAAAGAAATACAAGCTCTCGGAATATACCAGCTTTCACTCTGAATATTTCATAGAAAATAGAATTCATCGTCTCGGTGTTAACGATGACCGCCACTTACATGACATTGTGGATAATGTAGGAAACGAAATTTGGGAAAACTATCAGAGGATCTACGCTTGATGCGGGTACTGGAAGTTGACATAAAGTAATCTAGTGTCCATAAACAGGCGGAAGAACTCGTTATTGTTTGATAATAACACTGGTAAGTCATTACGGGAGACTATTACAACCGTTAAATATTTAGAGTATTTGTCCAGAGCGATTTAAAGTGGAACGAACGCATACTCCTCGTTGTAAGTAATACCCTTTCGAAGCAGATACTTACGAAGGACTTTTACCTCAACAACGAAAGCAGTACTGTACAGAAAACTTATTCGAAGATTCTCGAGTATTGCTCACCACGTCTGGGACATAGGATTTATAGAGGAGCTAGAGATGATAAAAAAAAAAGCAGCGAGTTTTGTCAAGATGTCTTTTAGTATTGAGGGCATGACTTGAACGATCAACAATCTCCTGCGGCAGACGCTATATGAGATGCTTTGTTCGTCGTGGAGAGATTTACTGTTAAATTCAGACAGTGGACGCTCTAAGCAGAATCAGACGATATATTACATTGAAGCGCCAAAGAAACTGGTATAGGCAGAATACGGTGCTGAACTCGGGAACGCCTATATACGAGTCAGAAAACATGTTTCCAGAATGAGACTTTCACTCTGCAGTGGAGTGTGCGCTGATATGAAACTTCCTGGCAGATTGAAACAGTGTGCCGGACCGAGACTCGATCTCGGGATCTTTGCCTTTGGCGGGCAAGTGCTTTACCAACTGAACTACCCAAGCATGACTCGCGCCCCGTCCTCACAGCTTTACTTCTGCGAGGATCTCGTCTCCTACCTTCCAAACTGTACAGAACCTCTCCTGCAAACCTTTTCAAGACTACATGTGTCTGGCACAGTTGTTAGATCTCTTATTGCTGCTACAATGGCAGGGTATCAAGATTTAAGTGAGTCTGAACGTGTTACTACAGTCGGCGCACGAGCGATGGGAACATCATCTCCGAGATAGCGATGAAGTGGGGATTTTCCCGTACGCCCATTTCACGAGTGTACTTTGAATATCAGGAATCCGGTAAAACATCAAATCTGCTGCCGGAAAAAAATCCTGCAATAACGGAATCAACAACGACTGAAGAGAATCGTTCAACGTGACAGAAGTGCAACCCTTCCACAAACTGCTGCAGATTTCGATGCTGGGCCATCAACAAATGTCAGTGTACGAACCATTCAACGAAACATCATCGCCGGCCGGTGTGGCCAAGCGGTTCTAGGCGCTTCAGTCTGGAATCGCGCGACCGCTACGGTCGCAGGTTCGAATCCTGCCTCGGGCATGGATGTGTGTGCTGTCATTAGGTTAGTTAGGTTTAAGTAGTTCTAAGTTCTAGGGGACTGATGACCTCAGATGTTAAGTCCCATAGTGCTCAGAGCCATGTGAACCATTTGAAACATCATCGATATGGGTTTCGGAGCCGAAGGTCCACTCTTGTACCTTTGATGACCGCACGAAACAAATATTTACGCCTGTCCTGGGCCCGTCAAGGCGATATTGGGCTGTTGATGACTGGAAACACGTTGCCTGGTCGGACGAGTGTCGTTTCAAATTGTGTTGAGCGGATGGACTGTACGGGGACAACATTATGAATTCCCGGATCCAGCATTTCAGCAGGAGACTGTTCAAGCTGGTGGAGGCTCTGTAAAGGTGTGGGGCTTGTGGAGTTGGAGTGATATGGGACCCCTGATACTCTATATACGACAGTGATAGGTGAAATGTATGTAAGCATCCTGTCTGTTCACCTGCATCCATGCATGTCCATTGTGAATTCTGACGGACTTGGGCAATTCCAACAGGACAGTGCGACACGTCCAGGAATGCTACAGAGTGGCTTCAGGAAGCCTCTTCTGAGTTTAAACACTTCCAATGGCCAAACATCCCAGGCATGAACATAATTGAGCATGTCTGGGATGCCTTCCAGCGTGCTGTTCAGAAGAGATCTCCACCCCTTCGTACTCTTATGGATTTATGGACAGCCCTGCAGGGTTCATCCTGTCAATTCCCTCCAGCACTACTTTATACACTAGTCGAGTCCATGCCGCGTAGTGTTGCTGCGTGCTGACGGGGGCCCTACACGATATTAGGCAGATGTACCAGTTTCTTTGGTTCTTCAGTGTAATTCCTTCACATATACCTCCTGAAATGACCACGTTGGTTCGTGCTCGTATGTAAGGTAACAGACAACCATTCTTCCTGTGCATTATTTGCGAGTGGGTCAAGAAAGATGAGAAACAATAGTGGAATATCAAGTACTCTACGTCACATTCCGTAATGTGGCACGTGGGGTATGGATGTGGATGGGGAGAATTTTCTTTAAATATTGACATTACCAAAGAACATAATGAAAGAACTGCTAATCCTGTCTGACAAATCTTTTGATGCCTATGCTTTCCTATTCAGCTCTCTTTGGCCCAACCGATTTTATTCGTTTCTATCGAACATTCTCCATATAGTGGACCCAATCTTCTCTACCGGTCGAAATCACTTCACGCAAATCACATGTTTGAGAAGACCCTGTGTAATCTTATATTTCTTGGTACTCGATTGTGTGGTAAAAAGTCGAACACCTTTCGGGAATATAAGAAGACGCAAATTGCTGGTAATGAAATGGAAATTATGTCAGTGTATAAATAAATACTGACTTCATTTCATCCATTTACTACATGAGGCCAGGACGAAAGTTATAGTTCCTTTCATACCGTGTTTCGTGCTGCCGGAGTAAATTCACTTCCTCGTAAAGTGAAAGTCGTAGGTTCGTGTTCCGTCTCAGGAATCGCTCTGAATTCTAAATTTACCATTACTGCATCTGGCCTATATGGACAGATGACAGAAGCTAGTGTGCATTTGTACTCTTAATAGTTCGAAACTACGTTGCAACTTGTGACGGATCTGAATGGCACTCCCTATAAAGATATTGTTTCCGAAGATCACTTGTAAATTGTAGTAAAACTTTTCTTAAGCTAGCCGTGAAATGAGGTAAACATGAGGCCAAAACGTATCAATAGATTGCGGCTCAACTTCTCTGCATTGTAGATGTAAGAGGTTAAAATTGGCTAGTGACTTCCTATCCTTCTCTTTACACAGTTGCCCAGGGCAAGCATAGATATTTCAGTGAACGAAAGAAAACGAATTATTTTTTATAACAGGTAGCCTCCTCACCAACAGATGTATATCTTAGCAGAGACAGGCTGAAAAAACCATCTGAAGTGGAGTAGGATGGAGACAGGCAGCACTCCATTGAAACTGCGGGCCCAGTCTGTTCCGGCAGCTGACAGCTGACACCACTGCCTCACAGGACACGGGCTTACGTCACGAGGAAGGCCTGTGGTTAGGCCGCTGTCTCTTGTTGAGTACGTAACGGGTCAGCGAGTAACTACAGTCACCCCATTGCGTAAGAGCGCGGACTGTACGCCACAAAAGACGGAAACTGAGTTCGTTTTATTTACGTCTGTCTGTCGTAAACCGCAAGTGAAAGGAAGGTTCGTGAGTTTCGCTAACGTATACTGACTTCGGGGCTAGAATGGGAATCTCATACCCTCAGAAAATTGATTTAAGCCATGTCGCAGATGACAGCTATCGTTTTGTTGTTTAGTCTTAGAAGCGGAAGTACCATCATTCTACAGCATAATTATTGACAGTGTATGGACATGTAAATTCGAAGTTCTTTTTAAGACTATGCAACACGAAGTTATCGTGCTCGTTAATGTAACAAACTGCCGTAAACATATTCTCTGTCGTGCTATTTGGATGTATTCTTACTGCAAGTCGTCCGAGATCTGGGCTGACCTCGGAGTGCAGCGTCTTAAAAGTACTTGCAAAGAGCTGCAGTGAATGACGCGAAGATGATTTCCTCTGATGGCGTCCGTAGAGCCATCCATCGAAGACGGTGAGCGCTTGAGACAGAGGGGCGGATGGAAACGCACTGGCGAGAGGTTTAAATTTATCAGCTCCAACGGAGATGTCACCGGCACGCGATGCGCTATGTGCGGTCGACTAAAGAGATACCACCAGAACTCCACCGACAAACTTTCAGAGGCTCCTCAGAGGTACCTTCTGAGTATTTTGGTACAAGGGACCCACGGTCTATGGCCGCTCGTTTCAGAATAATAATGTAATTATGATTTATTCAGTTTGCTGCCCCAATTAACTTCGTTTCTGTGCAAATGCCGACACAACAGCGAAAAATATTGTAATATGCAACCACGAAAACGTACAACACATCTGATTTCCAACAGATGCCTGTGTACAGATGGAAAGGGACTATGACGAAGTTGTCGTCACTGCGGGAACCACTCCACATGGGTTTGTTCTGTTGCTCTCCTCCAGCATTCAGTGAAACCGTTCATGAAGTGCATATTGTTCAACTCTTTATCAGCATACTGCTGTGTGTCACTGTTAATGTACAATTAACACTGCTGGAAAACAAACACGAGACACAACAGTACAGTACTGAATATGGCTCTGGCACATCGTACTGTATCTGCCGCAGCATTCTAGCGGTAGATGGCACCACATTGACACAGCTAACTGTTACAAATCGGTTACTTCAAGGACAGTTGAAAACCAGTCAACATTTAGATGGATTCCTCTGACCCCAAACCACAGCCGTTTGCGGCTTCAGTTGTGTCAAACGAGAGATCATTGGAGGGCAGGGAGTAGGTCTGTTGTATTTTTTAATGAAACCTGGTTCTGCCTCAGTGCCAGTGACGGCAATGTGTTGTGTAGGAGGAGACCAGGTGGGTGCCTGTAACAAACCTCTCTGCGTCATAGACAAACGAGCCCAGCATCAGAAATTATAGCCTGGGGTGCGATTTCGTACGACAGCAGAAGCTCTCTCGTGTTTATCCCACACACCCTGACTGAAAACCATCAAACATAAAGGGCAATTCACAAATAAAAATAAACAAAATTTCTTACGTTACTATTAGCCTTACTACTGAGACAGTGCCTTGAAGTTCCTAAAATGTCGCATCCTACGGAAAGGGTTCGCCAAATGTAATGTTTCTTCTTTATAGCCCTCTCTCTCTCTCTCTCTCTCTCTCTCGCTCTCTCTCTCTCTCTCTCTCTCTCTCTCTCTCTCTCTCTGTGTGTGTGTGTGTGTGTGTGTGTGTGTGTGTGTGTGTGTGTGTGTGTAGCATAGAGCGTAAGCTCACGAAACTAATTACTGAAAAATGTAATTACTTAAGCCCTATATTGGGAAGTCTAATGAACAGGGACGTGTTAGCTGACGTGATGTTTTCAACATCTCAAAAATAGGTCAAAGTAAAACCAATAAAATTTATACATGATACGAGCAACTAAATTGCTGATTTACGTAGCTAATTTGCGAAACAAAACTCAGAATACGAAAAATGTTCCGCTCGCGGATATATCACACTGTTCATAGAAACGTGCTTGGTATAACAAGGAAACAACCTTCAAACTGAATATAAGCTATCTGACCTAATCACTGATTGATTGTGTAATGACATTGTTCTGTATATATAGTGTAACTGTATGACTGTGACCCTGAACAATTCTGACACTTACCTCGGTACAGTAAAAATTTTCTCTCGATAGTGGAGCACAGCAAGCAGTGCCTCACCAAGCGAAACTAAAATGGTAAGCTAAAAATGATATTCAAGCGTGTGTACTGCCACGTGCAATGCCAACACAAGCAACAAACATTTCTTGCATGGGAATAATTCTAGGTGCTAATGTTCTACAAATAATTTTTCTGAAACTATTTTTAGCTTGACTTTCAAGATCGTGAGCAATATTGACTTTATGCAAAAATGACTTTTTTTACCAGGTTTATTATTCAAAAATTTTGCTTTACATAAAGATTAATCTATCCAATCTGATATAAATTCTTTCGCAAAAATGTGTTTGTGGGGGAGGAGAACTAACTTAACTAGCTCTGAGCAATCCGTGACATATATTTCAACCGAATTTCGGTATGTCAATTAATTTTACAGCAGAGTGCTAACAACATTACATGTACGTAAAGTTACAAATTTATCATAAACCAGCTCTTTGCAAAACTCTTTTAGAAATCCATAAATGCTCTCATCGTTGTCTTATTAAATCATTTCCATGAAGTCTGTATTCAGTAATTAGCTGCTCAATCCAGATAAAAGTTTCCTGACCATTCTGTTCACGTCTGTTTCCCAGCACAATTCGACTAGTAGTATTGCTCTCACTGTGAGCCTCTCAGGCAGGAGTAGTGAAACACTATAACCGATGAACATGGATCAGATGTGTGCATATCGACATGTGAAAGAAAGAAATCAACATTTCTTTAATTACCTAAATGATGTGCATGCCTCGCATAGTTTCCCCCTTTCCTCAGTCAGAATTTGTTAGGGTCTTAGCTACAACTGACATGTGAGTCATAACAATTTCTGAAAAAAATATAAAAAAAATTGTGTTACATAAGTATGATTTCAGAATAGCATGAAAAATAACACAGAGGTTTTGTTGATACTAAGTCATATGACTTTACAAGAAATATTATGACAATGAGAAAAAAGGAAAGACAATATGTATAATAAGTAACATGTACGTAAGTGTCATGTGGTGTAACCACTGGGTGAATGAAACCAAATAATCCTTTTATAGTTTGTCCACTTTCCAATATCTGACATAAAGATTCATAGAGCACTGTTTGTATCACATGGGAAAAATGTATAAATGATATTCTCCACAGGGGTACTTTACAACACAGTTGAGCAAATATGACACTGGAGTAAACTGCGTAACTCATCTTGTTGTGTGTGGTGATAGTAGCTAGACTCAGTTTCTATTTGTTCACACTGATAATCAGTTACCATTGATGAATTTAAGACTCTCTTTTGGCAAACAACTAAGAGACTGACTCAGAGAGACATACTGATGTTCTCAACTGACAACTCACTCATTTCTTGAAGAAAA
Source organism: Schistocerca piceifrons (assembly GCF_021461385.2). Taxonomy (NCBI): domain Eukaryota; kingdom Metazoa; phylum Arthropoda; class Insecta; order Orthoptera; family Acrididae; genus Schistocerca; species Schistocerca piceifrons. Next base: position 395,063,498 of record NC_060142.1, on the reverse strand, counting down.
TGTCGATGAATGTGGTACTATTTGTACAGTTTTGAAAATCGTCGTAGCTTCATTGTGCGTCCTTGGACTTTATCATAATATCCAAAGCACACATTGCTAGTTCTTGTGCAATAAATGGTAAGACTCTCCCTGGCAGATCCCAGTGATCAATCTTGCATGTTACAAAACAAAATATAGAAAAGATTAAATCTATATTACTCAGATTGTACAACAGAAGTAATACCAAAGGAAGGGATGATAACAAAAGCATGTAAATTATGGACTTGTATGTACATGCAATATAATTTTAAGCTATAGAGGAAATGAAAATTTGATGATTTGGTAATCTAGGGTATTTACAAATATGGTATGGCCAATAACAAAATTCCGTGAGAGAGAAAATAGGTAAAAATAGCAAATACATTATGTGATAATAAAATGAAAACTATTCAAGAGTAGAAAATCATGATTTACAATATTGTGTGCACGCAAGAACAGAAAAAACTCAGTCTAACCAATTAACTAGAATCTGTACCAGCTCCAATTACAAACTACAAATATGCATAAGCACAGGGAGCAGCGCTGACATAAACACATAAGGATGGGAAACACACATGAATGGAGAAAGTGCAAACATGTGCAAATAATGAGAGAACAATAAAACATGGTAATGTTTAAATAAGGGAGCAACCACAGTTTACATAATTACAAAAATCAGTTGAGTGCACTTCAAGGAAGGGTTTGCCAAAGACAATCACATAGTCAGTCTAATAATAACACTAAAGATACCTTAAGACTATTAATCAATAAATATTTCAATGAAGTGCTATCGCTATTTCGCTACAATAACACAAATAAATCAATGCATTGAAATCTCTATGGTTGCACATCTTAGTAAAACAACTGACACCAAATTGGAATAAAATTGTCAAGGAAAACATATGATATGTTCTGTACAAACTGTTTGTGATCTGAAAAGAAAATATCATTACATCAAGCTGAAAAATTGTAAGAAAACGTAAGAAAACATGAATACATAGTGAATTGCAAACATAGAAATTCTTAAATTAGTACAAGGATAACCATCCTTAATGAAACCTATGCTACTGCCATGTGGAAAAAAAATTGGCTTAATGGAAAAAGGTGGATAAAAATTAGATGATGTTGGTCAAAACATTTGTTGATAATCTTCGTTACTCCTTCATTTCTGGATGATCTGCTTCCAAGGTTTTACTATTTCTGCTTTCTCTTCTTTTATTTCTGTGATACTTTGAGTTTCTTATTTTTCTTCATATTCTTTAAAAATGTTGACAAACAGCAAGAAAAGTTTTATCATCAGTGAATGTCCTTTGGGATGTTTTATCATTGGTTAAACAAAAAATACCTCTTTAGTTGCACAGTTTCTGAACAAAATGAAATTTTACAACTACACTCCTGGAAATTGAAATAAGAACACCGTGAATTCATTGTCCCAGGAAGGGGAAACTTTATTGACACATTCCTGGGGTCAGATACATCACATGATCACACTGACAGAACCACAGGCACATAGACACAGGCAACAGAGCATGCACAATGTCGGCACTAGTACAGTGTATATCCACCTTTCGCAGCAATGCAGGCTGCTATTCTCCCATGGAGACGATCGTAGAGATGCTGGATGTAGTCCTGTGGAACGGCTTGCCATGCCATTTCCACCTGGCGCCTCAGTTGGACCAGCGTTCGTGCTGGACGTGCAGACCGCGTGAGACGACGCTTCATCCAGTCCCAAACATGCTCAATGGGGGACAGATCCGGAGATCTTGCTGGCCAGGGTAGTTGACTTACACCTTCTAGAGCACGTTGGGTGGCACGAGATACATGCGGACGTGCATTGTCCTGTTGGAACAGCAAGTTCCCTTGCCGGTCTAGGAATGGTAGAACGATGGGTTCGATGACGGTTTGGATGTACCGTGCACTATTCAGTGTCCCCTCGACGATCACCAGTGGTGTACGGCCAGTGTAGGAGATTGCTCCCCACACCATGATGCCGGGTGTTGGCCCTGTGTGCCTCGGTCATATGCAGTCCTGATTGTGGCGCTCACCTGCACGGCGCCAAACACGCATACGACCATCATTGGCACCAAGGCAGAAGCGACTCTCATCGCTGAAGACGACACGTCTCCATTCGTCCCTCCATTCACGCCTGTCGCGACACCACTGGAGGCGGGCTGCACGATGTTGGGGCGTGAGCGGAAGACGGCCTAACGGTGTGCGGGACCGTAGCCCAGCTTCATGGAGACGGTTGCGAATGGTCCTCGCCGATACCCCAGGAGCAACAGTGTCCCTAATTTGCTGGGAAGTGGCGGTGCGGTCCCCTACGGCACTGCGTAGGATCCTACGGTCTTGGCGTGCATCCGTGCGTCGCTGCGGTCCGGTCCCAGGTCGACGGGCACGTGCACCTTCCGCCGACCACTGGCGACAACATCGATGTACTGTGGAAACCTCACGCCCCACGTGTTGAGCAATTCGGCGGTACGTCCACCCGGCCTCCCGCATGCCCACTATACGCCCTCGCTCAAAGTCCGTCAACTGCACATACGGTTCACGTCCACGCTGTCGCGGCATGCTACCAGTGTTAAAGACTGCGATGGAGCTCCGTATGCCACGGCAAACTGGCTGACACTGACGGCGGCGGTGCACAAATGCTGCGCAGCTAGCGCCATTCGACGGCCAACACCGCGGTTCCTGGTGTGTCCGCTGTGCCGTGCGTGTGATCATTGCTTGTACAGCCCTCTGGCAGTGTCCGGAGCAAGTATGGTGGGTCTGACACACCGGTGTCAATGTGTTCTTTTTTCCATTTCCAGGAGTGTATTTGCCTATATACAAGGATCAATGATAAGTAGATATCATTATTAAAATTCATCACAAAATGCTCAAAGAGACTTTTTTTGTGCTGAAAAACTGTTTCCTGGGGATGAACAACAAGATATTAGTAAGTGGGGTAGCACTTCTGTACATGCCGAAAATATGCCTCATCACAAAAAATAACCGAAAAATATTCAAAGAAACATTTTTTACTAAGAAATTTATGTCATGGTAACTGGATGGATAGTTTTGTTACATCTGTATTTTAGATTAGTCATAAAAGGTCACTACAATTTAGGAAGACTCATAATTATAAAAAAACTGTAATTGGACTTTTGATATTAAAGAAGGAAGGAAGGCAGTAAATATTTTCTCAAAATTCCACAACATCAGTGTACTACTTAAATTGATGGTGAACATTCTTTACTCCATTTATTATTTTCAAGATTGTCACTGTATCCATACCATTTGTGCTTGATGACTCAAAAAGCTTCACATAAAAAATAATACCTATGCTGATTTTTATCATCATGGTGTTATACCATTTTAGATTTCTGTTGTGCTACTAACCATACAACTATGCGAAAGCTAATGAAACATATCAATGCAAAGAAAAAATCAACTTCAGTAAAAACAGGGTCCTTAACATCCATGCTGATCATTACCTACTCATTCCTCACAATATATAGTAATTCCTAACCATTGCATCTTCCTATCATATTATCATCATTATCCATATAAACATAATTATTAATAATCATCAATGCCTTCAACATATTTCTCTCTACTGTAATGTCATCATAATATTCTCATATTTCATACCATGATAATATTCACATAAGTCATATCATCATAATATCCTCACATCTCGTGAGTAATCAGTAGTAAATACTCCCTGCTGTGTTTCATTAATCTGTCCTTACATGAGTAACCCTTAACAGCCACACTTCAGAAATAACATTAGTGAGCAAACAAAACTTCATTACTGCACAACTGATCATGAAACGAAAATCTCCAAAAAAATACATGCTACCTCCAACACTGATAATTTCTTTCAGACAACACAAATCTTACCTTTAACAACCTGTAACGTTTACTTGAACTGAAAGAAAATCCTTCATATACGCTACTATTTGAAAAACTGACTTTCCATTTGGACAACACAACTATAATCTCAATAATCTGTGTTTCTCATCAGAATTGGTACTAAACCTTTCATTTTTTAAAATCATGAATGCTACTGCTGTATGTAAAAAAATGATGGTGTTTAAAGCTGTATTTTTATTTTGTCAACATGTGTTTCACTTCCAAAAATTTCGTATTGAAAAAACTGTACGAAACTACAATGTCTTGTTTTGTGAGAGGCTGGAAAGTGAACGAAGTTTAGTGTTTAGCAGCGATATATTCTGTGTGAGGTGATGCATTGTTTACTATCGGAATTGGATCCCACTGTTATGTAGTACATTCCTGACGTACATTGTTATGTAGGTGCCATGGTATAACTTCAGTGAAAAGCCGCTTTTTTTTACATCTGTTCCTACTGCGATCAAATATTCATGAAATACAAATAATTTTTAAGTTTAACATTTTTTAACCAAGTCAAATTTTGTTACTGTCAGAAAATGCGTCTAATCGAAGATTTCAATTGTGTCACCATCGGAATGTACTTCACCCAATATAACATATTCTTAATCATAGTCCACAAATCACTAAAATTATTATTTTTTTGAAAGATTTCTTGATGCCTTCAGCTGCCATTCTCATTATTTCATGTACGATTGTACAATTTCGGCCTTAGGCCATTTTTAGGTATTTAAAATGGAAGTATCATACATTGGATACATTAGTGACGCTTGTGATTTTGATGTAGGAATAAGTCATATTTATAGATATACTTTGCGCATTATAACCTACTTTATGGATGATTTTTTAGTAGTATATTATGTCCTGTACGCCATTGCTCCTATGACATCTTATGCTCATAAAATAAATCCGAGATGTTCACGCTATTTTAGGAGCGCGTAACTTTCGAGTAGTTGTTGCAAAACTCATATATATAAGGCCCATGTTTTAACGTGCTTAAAACTAGGAAGATTACAATTATTTTACAGAAATTTGCTACTTAACCTACATATGTTTCAGAAAAAAAATTACATGCAGTCATATTTACACCAATGATGAACGATAATTAAATATAACTGAGAAAAAAAAGTATATGCAGGTTAAGCAGCAAATTTCTGTAAAATAATTATAGTCTTGCTTGTTTTAAGTACGTTAAAACATAGGCCTTACGTATAAGAGCTTTGCAACAACTGCTCGAAAGTAACGTGCTCCTAAAATAGTGTGAACATTTCGGGTGTATTTTATGAATGTAACATGATTCATAGCAGCAAGGACGTCGAAGACCTAATCTACTACTAAAAAAATTATCCATAAAGTAAGTTACAATGCGCCTAGTACATCTATAAATATGACTTGTTCCTACATCAAAATCACAAGTGTCACTAATATATCCAATGTATGATACTTCCGTTTTAGATACTTGAAAACGGCCTAAGGCGGAAATTGTACAATCGTACTTGAAATAAAGAGAAAGGCAGCTGAAGGCATCAAGAAATCTTTCATAAAATCACCACAGCTGCGGACCCTATCGCATTGGAAATTATAGAATCACTAAGATTAATTTCAACAAATTTTCATTAAGGTAGTAGAAGAAAATTTCTTGTGCTTATCGACTAAAAAAATATTAGGAAAAGACGAGTGTACCAAGGAACAGGAAAATTGTGACACCCAGCTGGGGGAGGAATCGTTCGCCATTCAATGTATCTATGAAAGTATAATTAATTCCGTACCCACATTTGAACGTAGAAAAATGCATGGAATTGAGATTGTCACTTCTTTTTGTTATTAATTTGGTCAAATGCTCAGTATAGTAACGCGCAGACTGTATACGCCTTGTGCGTAAGTGCATTTTTGTACAAGAAGACTGCATGACAATTGCTTTGTATACCGGTTAGGCTGTTCATTGTTTCGGCTGCGATTGAGATACTGTACTCGCGAAATGTCACATAAATGCCTTGAATATACACAAATACCGAAAGCAGATTGTTGGCTGGTTAATTTGAGGGAACGGACGAAATAGCGAGGTCATCGTCCCATCGGATTATTGAAGGTTGGGGGAAGGAGGTCTGCCGTGCCCTTACAAAGGAAACATCCTGGAATTTGCCTGAAGCGACTTAAGGAAATCATGTCTTGCAGTTCCTAAAATGTCACATCCTAGGCAAAGGGCTCGCCAGGCATAATTTTTCTTCTTTGTAACCTTGTGTGTGTGTGTGTGTGTGTGTGTGTGTGTGTGTGTGTGTGTGTAGTGTAGAGTGTAAGTTCACGAAACTAATTACTGAAAAATGTGATTTCATAAGCCCTGTATTGCGCTGTCGAGTGTACCGTGGTGTGGTGCTTGTTGTCACAGTGGATAGTTTCCAATATCTCAAAAATAAGCCAAAATAAAACCAATAAAAATTGCACATGAAATGAACTACTAATTTTTTTCGAATAAATTATTATCCAAATTACTTTAATTAAAATCCACCGCTGATTTGCGTAGCTAACTTGCAAAACGAAACTCGGAATACTAACAATATTTCACACACAAATATATTACACTATTCACTGAAATGTACTTGGTATAGCAAGAAAATAACATCCAAACTGAACGTAAGCTGTCTGATGGAATCACTGATCAACTGTGCAATTGCAATGTTCTGTTTGTATAGTGTAACTGTGTGCCTATGGCCTTGAACTATTCTTACACTCACCTTGGTACAGTAAAAATTTTCTCTCGAATGTGGGGCACAGCAAGCAGTGCCTCAGCATAGCTAAATTAAAGTGGCAAGCTACAAATGATATTGAAGAATGTATACTGCACATGCAATGCAGACACAAGCAACATAATATTTCGCTCGTGGAAATAATTCCGGGTGCTAATGTTCGAAAATAATTTTCCTGAAACACTTTTATAGCAAAAAATTGCTTTGTAGCTTGATTTTCAAGACCATGAACAACACTGACTTTACACAAAAGTGACTTTTTTTAACAGGTTTATTATTCAAAAATTTTACTTTTCACAAAGATTAAGCTACCCAAAATGGTCTGTATTATTTCACAAAAATGTGAATGTCGGGGAGGAAAACTAACTTATTTGACTGTGAACAATCCATGAGATGTCTTCCAACCAAATTTCGGTACAACATTTAATTTTACAACAAAGTGCAAATAAGTAAAGCTGTAAATTTACCTCAAATCATTTTTTCGTAAAACTCATTTCAAAATCCACTAATATTCTAATAATTGTCTTATTAAATCATTTCCATAAAATCTGTATTCGGTGTTTAGCTGCTCAATTCCAGACAAAAGTTTCCTGGCCATTCAGTTCCACATCTGTTTCCCAACACAATTCGAGCAATTGTAGTGCTCTCAATGTTAGGCCCTCAGGCTGCCATAGTGTAACAACACAAACAAAGATAGCAGATCAACATGCCTTGATCTCAGATGTGTCCATGTTGAGATATGAAAGCAAGAAGTTAACAATTCTGTAATGACCGAGCTGATTTGGTCTTGAATCCATGCAAATCTGTTGCTGTTTAACTACCTGGAAATATTTATCGTGTCATTGAAAAGATTTCAAAATAAGATTTTTTACTCCAAGACAAACTTCATTGGAGATTACTAATTGATGCAAGAAGGAAAAAATAATCATCCATACCCTCTTCATTGATTTGTCTTTAATGAAGCAATAATTTTTTTCAAAAACTGATTTCTTTTCGTTTAATATTAAAATGTGTTTGTTGTCTTCTTGCAGGGAGAGATTCAATCTGTTTAACTTTTAGTAAATGTCATAAATATTTTAGTTCGACAAAAAATCTGTTTCTAGCAAGTGTTTGACGTCATTTTATTTTTCTTATTCTAAGGAAAAGTACATTTTATGCTGTAACTGAGAAGTACGAGAGAACACATTGCCACAAGAGAGCCATCACCGTGACTAGCAATAGTTCAATAATGACGAGCTGAATTCTCCGATTGGTAGCATTTCTACACGAAGGTACATCTGAAAACCGTTTCCCTGCCATGTGCCCGATCATAATATTGTCTATTCTACAGTAGCCAGTACAGTTTATTGTTCTCCGACGGTATGACACTATTGCACTTCACAGATCTGTAAAAAACTTTGTACAATGACAGCAAAGCCTTATTTGCTATTGACGAATGTTTGGGAAAAGTATCATTTTGTTACTTTAATGCATTCAGATTTCTGATAAAGAAATTTCAATGATTGCCTTCTAAGCGGCATTTTAACCTAATTGGAAGTATACAGTTTGCCTTAATTTTTTTCAGCCACAGTACACACTGTGTTCTCTTTTACGTCATTTATTGATCTAAAGTTAAAATTAAAGTGTCATCATATGTATGAAAATTTCGCTTCCACGAAACCTCGCCACTAGTTTGCGCTGTGTCCTCTTGATTTACAATTCTATCTTGCTCTTTCACATTCCAGAAATACTTGCATATTTTAGAATGATAACAGCAGCAAATTTTAAAAATTGATGTAACTACCGTACAACTATCCTGCGGGATGACGGCAGTGGTAGCTGGGGGGATTACATCAGCTCTCCCACCACTAGTGTTTCTTTCCCTTGCAGCTTGTATAGGGCGGCATCCAAGTTTAAATTCTCCCGCCCCCAGACCCGTCGCGTGACTCAATTGAGTAAGTGACCGTTGACTACAGCCTCCATATTAATATAGCGGCAGCCGCGGAGCCGAGAGGACGTGCAGCAGTAGAAGCAGAAAGTATCTGGAAAATAGTAAATTAATTTAGTCTTTGTTTTTTTTTCACGTGCTTCTGCAAAGAAGTGAACTATACGTGTTTATTTAACTGTATGCTTTTTTGGTACTCCGTCTGCAGGCCACAAGTGGGCCGTCGGGACCATCCGACCGCCGTGTCATCCTCAGCTAAGAATGCGGATAGGAGGGGCGTGTGGTCAGCAAACCGCTCTCCCGATCTTTACGATGGTTTTCTTTGACCGGAACCGCTACTATTCGGTCGAGTAGCTCTTCAATTGGCATCACGAGTCTGAGTGCACCCCGAAAAATAGCAACAGCACATGGCGGCCCCGATGGTCTCCCATCCAAGTGCTGGCCACGCCCGACAGCGCTTAACTTCGGTGATCTGAAGGGAACCGGTGTATCCACTGCGGCATGGCCGTTGCTAAAGTTTACTGTATAGTGGTTAGAAAATTAATCGTAGTTTTCATTTTTGCTTAAGTCTTCTGAATATCTTTGTGTAGGGCGATTCCTAGTGTAAAAATTTTCCCGTCGCCAGAAACTCCGTCACGCCACTAAGTTTTAATTTTGTGGTGGTAGACAGCATAGAGTTTATATCAGTGCATTCTAGTTTGAATATTTATCTCGTGCAGTAACTTTTCGATAAACAGGGCTTCTAATAACAGGTATCTGTAAATACATCAACTTTCAGTAGAAAAATTTATTCTTGTTTAATAGTTGCGGTCTCAAAGTGCAATGAGAAATCTGCACAGCAATTTTTAGTGTTACTTTATTCTCCTTTGGTGTATTTTGTATACTTTGGTATATTGGTATATATTTTGGTATATTTTGTATACTTAGTAGTGCAATTTGAGACCTTACATCTATTTTATACACAGTAAGATACGGCTAGGGAGTGTGCTTGTTGTGAGCGAACACAAGGAGAATTGGCTGCTATCTTTAAACAGCTAAAAGCTGCGTTGGCTACCGTCGACAAGCTCCTAGCTAATGCCCAAAGTTGCGGTGACGTCGGGGCGCTGGTAACGAGACCAGCGACACCTTCGGTGCCGCTGGGATCCCATGGGGACTCAGACGTCGCTGAGCTTCTGATACGCAACATCTGACTAGTCCGTCATCACTCCAGAGTGGGTGGCAAACAGTGGTGGGTTCGCGTGTCACTGGGCTGAAGGTGAAAGACGGAGCAGGCTGTGCGGCTGGTTCCCTGTGTCTTAGGAATAGGTACGGGGTGCTACCCATAGTTGTTGATAAATCTGAGCCAGCACGGGCTGCCTGTCCTGTTGGGATAGCGGCCGATTTTCCTGCTCAGTCCGGATGAGTACACGGGGTGGGTATGCTTATTATTGGGAGCTCCAATGTTAGGCGGCTGATGGAGCTCCTCAGGGAGACAGCAGGCAAGACAGCAAAGGATCCCAGTGTGCATTCGGCATGTTTGCCGGGAGGTCACATCCGTGATGTGGAGGAGGCCCATCCGGCGGCTATCGAGCACCCTGCGTGCAACCGGCTGCATGTAGTGACACATATCGGCACGAATGATGCCTGCCGCTTGCGTTACGGGACCATCCTCCGCCCCTTTCGGTGGCTAGCTGATATTGCGAAGGCAACTAGCAACGTACGCGGGGTGCAGGCTAAGCTGTCTATTTTTAGCATCGTACCCAGGGTTGATTGCGGTCCTCTGGTTTCGAGCAGAATGGAAGGTCTAAACCAGAGGCTCAGACGACTCTGCGACAGTATCGGATGCGAATTTCTCGACCTCCACTATCGGGTGCAGAATTGTAGGGTTCCCCTTAATAGGTCAGGCGTGCACTACACGCAGGAAGCGGCTACTAGTGTAGCGGAGTTCGCGTGGCGTGCATAAGGGGCCTTTTTAGGTTAGAATATCCCTCTCTTGGGATCAAGGACGATTTTCCCGTTAAATCGGCCACAGTGACCTCACAGAATCTTGGTCCTCGCAGATCAGAGATAGAAAAGATTAATGTGATTTTAGTAAACCCAGAATTATTATCGCTTAGTGAAGGTGGTAAAGCACTGATAGTATTGGAGACAGAAAGCTGGTTGAAACCAGACGTCAATGACAACTAAATCCTAAGTTCAGATTGGAATGTCTACCGTAAGCATAGGTTAGTCGCCAGTGGCGGCGGCGTGTTTATTGGAGTAAAAAATTCGATAAAACGTAGCAAGATTATCACGGATTCCGAGTGTGAATTAATCTGGGTGAAACTGAGTATCAAAGGACGGTCAAAAATGGTGATTTAATGTTTTTATAGACCACTTGCGTCGAGATCTGCAGTTTCAGAGCGCTTCAGACAGAACTTGCAGAAGTCATTAGTAATTCTCCTGATCATGCCGTTGTAGTAGGGGGTGACTTCAACTTACCAGATATAGACTGGGAGTGTTATGCCATCAAAACTGGTACCATAGACAGGGATTCGTGTGGCGTTGTTCTGGATGTCTTGTCCGAAAATTACTTTGAGCAGATAGCTAGAGAACCAACTCGTGAGGATAACGTCTTAGACCTCCTGGCAACAAACAGGCTTGAACCTATCGAATGAGTTAACGTAGAGGAAGGTATCAGTGATAATAAGGCTGTGGCAGCATCTATGACGTCGGGTCCTGCATGGAATGTTAAGAATGGTAGGAATATATATTTGCTCAGCAGTGGTGACAGAATAAAAATTTCAGAATATCTCAGCATCAAATATTCGATGATAACGACGAAGATGTGGAGCAAAAATAGAAAAAATTCAAAGGCATCGTTCAATATGCCATTGACAAGTATGTTTCGAGTAAGGTTTTAAGGGATGGGAAAGATCCATCATGGTTTACTAGCCGTGTTAGAAAAGCGCCACGTAAACAAAGAGCACTTAATCACAGATTCAACAGAAGCAAAAACCTAGCTGACAAACCAAAGCTGAACGAACCGAAAACGAGTGTAAGGAGAGCAATGAGAGAAGCGCTCAATGATTTTGAAAGTAAGACGTTGTCAACCGACCTTAGTAAGAACTCTAAGAGATTGTGGTCATATGTAAAATCAGTAAGTGGGTCAAAATCATCTATTCATTCTCTCAGCGACCAAACAGGCACCGAAACGGAAGGTAACAGAGAGAAGGCCGAAATACTGAATTCGGTCTTCCGACGTCCTTTCACCACACGAGATCGTAACAATGTCCCTTTTTTCAATCGTCGTAGGAACGTCGAAATGGCAGGTATTGAGATAACTTATCGCGGAACTGAAAAGCAGCTACAGTCGTTTAGTAGTGGAAAGGGGTCAGGACCAGATGAGATACCTATAAGATTCTATAAAGATTATGCGAAAGAGCTTGCTCCCCTTTTAGAAGTAATTTATCGCAGATCGCTTGAGCAACGGAAGGTACCTAACGACTGGAAAAAAAGTGTAGGTCATACCCATTTTTAAGAAAGGCCGTAAGATAGATCCACACAATTATAAACCAATGTCGTTGACGATAATCTGATGTAGAATTATGGAAGATGTTTTATGCTCAATAATTACGACGTTTTTGGACAATGAACATCTCCTCTATAAAAATCAACATGGATTTCGAAAACAGAGATCCTACGAAACTCAGCTCGCTCTGTTGCTCCATGAGATCCACAGCGCGTGGACAATGGCGCTCAGGCTGACGCCATGTTCCTTGATTTCAGTAAGGCATTTGACACTGTCCCGCATTGCCGTTTAATGAAAAAAATAATGCTTCCTGGTAGATTAAAACTGTGTGCCGGACCGAGACTCGAACTCGGGACCTTTGCCTTTCGCAGGCAAGTGCTCTACCAACTGATCTACCCAAGCACGATTCACGCCCCGTCCTCACAGCTTTAATTCCGCCAGTACCTCGTCTTCTACCTTCGAGTCTCGGTCCGGTACACAGTTTTAATCTGCCAGGAAGTTTCATATTGGCGCACACTCCGCTGCATACTGAAAATCTCATTCTGAAAAAAATAATAGCTTACGGAGTATAGGAGCAGACTTGCGATTGGATTCAAGACTTCCTTATACATAGAACTCAACACGTCGCTTGTATTGTCCGCAGCTCGTGGTCGTGCGGTAGCGTTCTCGCTTCCCGCGCCCGGGTTCCTGGATTCGATTCCCGGCGGGGTCAGGGATTTTCTCTGCCTCGTGATGACTGGGTGTTGTGTGACGTCCTTAGGTTAGTTAGGTTTAAGTAGTTATAAGTTCTAGGGGACTGATGACCATAGATGTTAGGTCCCATAGTGCTCAGAGCCATTTGAACCATTTGAACCGTCGCTCGTAACGGAACAAAATCGACTGATGTAAATGTAATATCTAGAGTACGGAAGTGTGATAGGACCGTTGCTGTCTACAAAATATATAAATCATCAGGTAGAAAGCGTCGGATGCTCTTTAAGGCTATTCACAGATGATGCAGTTGTCGATATCAAAGCAGCAATGCTAGAAGATAGTGAGAATTTACAGAACGACCTGCAGAGAATTGATTAATGGTGCAGGCTCTGGCAGTTGACCCTGAACGTAAACAAATGTAACAAATACATACATGTTGTTGTTGTTGTGGTCTTCAGTCCTGAGACTGGTTTGATGCAGCTCTCCATGCTACTCTATCCTGTGCAAGCTTCTTCATCTCCCAGTACTTACTGCAACCTACATCCTTCTGAATCTGCTTAGTGTATATATCTCTTGGTCTCCCTCTACGATTTTTACCCACCACACTGCCCTCCAATGCTAAATTTGTGATCCCCTGATGCCTCAGAACATGTCCTACCAACCAATCCCTCCTTCTAGTCAAGTTGTGCCACAAACTCCTCTTCTCCCCAATTCTATTCAATACCTCCTCATTAGTTATGTGATCTACCCATCTAATCTTCAGCATTCTTCTATAGCACCACATTTCGAAAGCTTCAATTCTCTTCTTGTCTAAACTATTTATCGTCCATGTTTCACTTCCATACATTGCTACACTCCATACAAATACTTTCAGAAACGACATCCTGACATTTAAATCTATACTCGATGTTAACAAATTTCTCTTCTTCAGAAACGCTTTCCTTGCCATTGCAAGTCTACATTTTATATCCTCTCTACTTCGACCATCATCAGTTATTTTACTCCCCAAATAGCAAAAGTCCTTTACTACTTTAAGTGTCTCATTTCCTAATCTAATTCCCTCAGCATCACCCGACTTAATTAGACTACATTCCATTATCCTATTTTTGCTTTTGTTGATGTTTATCTTATATCCTCCTTTCAAGACACTGTCCATTCCATTCAACTGCTCTTCCAAGTCCTTTGCTGTCACTGACAGAATTACAATGTCATCGGCGAACCTCAAAGTTTTTATTTCTTCTCCATGGATTTTAATGCCTACTCCGAACTTTTCTTTTGTTTCCTTTACTGCTTCCTCAATATACAGATTGAATAGCATCGGGGAGAGGCTACAACACTGTCTCACTCCCTTCCCAACTACTGCTTCCCTTTCGTGCCCCTCGACTCCTATAACTGCCATCTGATTTCTGTACAAATTGTAAATAGCCTTTCGCTTCTTGTATTTTACCGCTGCCACCATTAGAATTTGAAAGACAGTATTCCAGTCAACATTGTCAAAAGCTTTCTCTAAGTCTACAAATGCTAGAAACGTAGGTTTGCCTTTCCTTAATCTTTCTTCTAAGATAAGGTCAGTATTGCCTCACGTGTTCCAACATTTCTACGGAATCCAAACCGATCTTCCCCGAGGTCGGCTTCTACCAGTTTTTCCATTCGTCTGTAAAGAATTCGCATTAGCATTTTGCAGCTGTGACTTATTAAACTGATAGTTCGGTAATTTTCACATCTGTCAACACCTGCTTTCTTTGGGATTGGAATTATTATATTCTTCTTGAAGTCTGAGGGTATTTCGTCTGTCTCATACATCTTGCTCACCAGATGGTAGAGTTTTGTCAGGACTGGCTCTCCCAAGGCCGTCAGTAGTTCTAATGGAATGTTGTCTACTCCCGGGGCCTTGTTTCGACTCAGGTCTTTCAGTGCTCTGTCAAACTCTTCAAGCAGTATCATATCTCCCATTTCATCTTCATCTACATCCTCTTCCATTTCTATAATATTGTCCTCTAGTACATCGCCCTTGTATAGACCCTCTATACAGGGTGAGTCACCTAACGTTACCGCTGGATATATTTCGTTAACCACATCAAATACTGACGAACCGATTCCACAGACCGAACGTCGGAGAGGGGCTAGTGTAATTCTTTAATACAAACCATTAAAAAAAAATGCACGGAAGTATGTTTTTTAACACAAACCTACGTTTTTTAAATGGAACCACGTTAGTTTTGTTAGCACATCTGAACATATAAACAAGTACGTAATAGTGCCGTTTGTTGCATTTTAAAATGTTAATTACATCCGGAGATATTGTAACCTAAAGTTGACGCTTGAGTACCACTCCTCCGCTGTTCGATCGTGTGTATCGGAGAGCACCGAATTACGTAGGGATCCAAAGGGAACGGTGATGGACCTTAGGAACAGAAGAGACTGGAACAGCACATGGTTTGTATTAACCAATTACACTAGCCACTCTCCTCACGTTCGGTCGGTGGAATCGATTCGTCAGTATTTGATGTGGTTTACGAAATATATCCGGCGGTAATGTTAGGTGACTCACCCTGTATACTCCTTTCACCTTTCTGCTTTCCCTTCTTTGCTTAGAACTGGGTTTCCATCTGAGCTCTTGATATTCATACAAGTGGCTCTCTTTTCTCCAAAGGTCTCTTTAATTTTCCTGTAGGCAGTATCTTGCCCCTAGTGAGGTAAGCCTCTACATCCTTACATTTGTCCTCTAGCCATCCCTGCTTAGTCATTCTGCACTTCCTGTCGATCTCATTTTTGAGACGTTTGTATTCCTTTTTGCCTGCTTCATTTACTGCATTTTTATATTTTCTCCTTTCATCAATTAAATTTAATATTTCTTCTGTTACCCAAGGATTTCTACTAGCCCTCGTCTTTTTACCTACTTGATCCTCTGCTGCCTTCACTACTTCATCCCTCAGAGCTACCCATTCTTCTTCTACTGTACTTCTTTCCCCCATTCCTGTCAATTGTTCCCTTATGCTCTCACTGAAACTCTGTACAACCTCTGGTTTAGTTAGTTTATCCAGGTCCCATCCATCTCCTTAAATTCCCACCATTTTGCAGTTTCTTCAGTTTTAATCTACAGTTCATAACCAATAGATTGTGGTCAGAGTCCACATCTGCCCCTGGAAATGTCTTACAATTTAAAACCTGGTTCCTAAAACTCTCTCTTACCATTATATAATCTATCTGATAATTACTAGTACCTCCAGGATTCTTCCACGTATACAACCTTCTTTTATGATTCTTGAACCAAGTGTTAGCTATGATTAAGTTATGCTCTGTGCAAAATTCTACCAGACGGCTTCCTCTTTCATTTCTTAACCCCAATCCATATTCACCTACTATGTTTCCTTCTCTCCCTTTTCCTACTCTCGAATTCCGGTCACCCATGACTATTAAATTTTCATCTCCCTTCACTATCTGAATAATTTCTTTTATCTCATCATACATTTCATAATTTCTTCATCCTCTGCAGAGCTAGTTGGCATATAAACTTGTACTACTGTAGTAGGCACGGGCTTAGTGTCTATCTTAGCCAAAATAATGCGTTCACTATGCTGTTTGTAGTCGCTTACGCGCACTCCTATTTTTTTATTCATTATTAAACCTACTCCTGCATTACCTCTATTTGATTTTGTTTTTATAACCCTGTAGTCACCTGACCAAAAGTCTTGTTCCTCCTGCCATACATAGGAAAAGCAATCCACTACTTTACAGCTACACTATTGGTGACAAACAGCTGGAGACAGCGTCTGCCGTAAAATATCTAGACGTAACTATCCAGAGCGACCTCAAGTGGAATGACCATACAAAACAGATAGTGGGAAAAGCAGATACCAGACTCAGATTTATCGGAAAAATCTTAAGGAAATATAACTCGTCCACGAAGGCTTATAAGGCACTTGTGCGCCCAATTCTTGAGTTCTGTTCATACAGGGTGGTCCATTGATCGTGACCGGGCCATATATAAGCGTCAAACGAAAAAACTACAAAGAACGAAACTCGTCTAGCTTGAAGGGGGAAACCGGATGGCGCTATGGCGGGCTTGCTAGATGGCGCTGCCATAGGTCAAATGGATATCAACTGCGTTTTTTTAAATAGGAACCCCCATTTTATATTACATATTCGTGTAGTACGTAATCAAATATGAATGTTTTAGTTGGACCACTTTTTTCGCTTTGTGATAGATGGCGCTGTAATAGTCACAAACATGTGGCTCACAATTTTAGACGAACAGTTGGTAAGAGGTAGGTTTTTTAAATTGAAATACAGAACGTTGGTACGTTCGAACATTTTATTTCGGTTGTTCCAATATGATACATGTACTTTTGTGAACTTATTATTTCTGAGAACGCATGCTGTTACAGCGTGATTACCTGTAAATACCACATTAATGCAATAAATGCTCTAAATGATGTCCGTCAACCTCAATGCATTTGGCAATACGTGTAACGACATTCCTCTCAACAGCGAGTAATTCGCCTTCCCTAATGTTCGCACATACATTGACAATGCGCTGACGCATGTTGTCAAGCGTTGTCGGTGGACCACGATAGAAAATATCCTTCGACTTTCCCCACAGAAAGAAATCCGGGGACGTCAGATCCGGTGAACGTGCCGGCCATGGTACGGTGCCTCAACGACCAATCCACATGTCATGAAATATGCTATTCAAACCGCTTCAACCGCTATGTGCCGGACATCCATCATGTTGGAAGTAAATCGCCATTCTGTCATGCAGTGAAACATCCTGTAGTAACATCGGTAGAACATTACGTAGGAAATCAGCATACATTGCACCATTTAGATTGCCATCGATAAAATGGGGACCAATTATCCTTCCTCCCATAATGCCGCACCATACATTAACCCGCCAAGGTCGCTGATGTTCCACTTGTCGTAGCCATCGTGGATTTTCCGTTGCCCGATAATGCATATTATGCCGGTTTACGTCGCCGCTGTTGGTGAAGGACGCTTCGTCGCTAAATAGAACGCGTGCAAAAAATCTGTCATCGTCTCGTAAGTTCTCATGTGCCCAGTGGCAGAACTGTACACGACGTTCAATTCCTGGTGCATATAAATGTGGTACGGGTCCAATCAATGTTGATGTAGCATTCTCAACACCGACGATTTTGAGATTCCCGATTCTCGCTAAATTTGTCTGCTACTGCTGTGCGGATTAGCCACGACAGCAGCTAAAACACCTACTTGGGCATCATCGTTTGTTGCAGGTCGTGGTTGACATGTCACATGTGGCTGAACACTTCCTGTTTCCTTAAATAACGTAACTATCCGTCAAACGGTCCGGACACTTGGATGATGTCGTCAAGGATACCGAGCAGCATTCATAGCAGACACCCGTTGGGCATTTTGATCACAATAGCCATACATCAACACGATTTCGACCTTTTCCGCAATTGGTAAACGGTCCATTTTAACACGGTTAATGTATCACGAAGCAAATACCGTCCTCAATGGCGGAATGTTACGTGAGACCACGTACTTATACTTTTGTGACTATCACAGCGCCTTCTGTCACAAAGCGAAAAAAGTGGTCCAACTAAAACATTCATATTTCTTTACATACTACACGAATTTGTAATAAAAATGGAGGTTCCTATTTAAACAAACACAGTTGATATCCGTTTGACCTATGGCAGCGCCATCTAGCGGGCCAACCATAGCGCCATCTGGTGTCCCCCTTCAAGCTAGACGAGTTTCGTTCTTTGTAGTTTTTTCTTTTGATGCTTATTTCGTGAGATACTTGGCCCGGTCACGATCAATGGACCACCCTGTATATCTTGGATCTCTATCAGGTAGGACTGGTAGAGGAGATAGAGAAGATCCAACGAAGGGCGACGCGTTTCGTCACGGGATCGTTTAGCTGGCGGGAGAGCGTTACGGAGATGCTAAATAAACTCCACTGGCAGACTTTGCAAGAGAGGCGTTGTGCGTCACGGAGAAGTTTCAGGACAGCACTTTTCAGGAGCAGTCGGACAACATATCATTATTCCCACATACATCTCGCGTATTGACCACGAGGAGCAAATTAGAGCCAATTCAGAGGCTTACCAACAACCATTATTCCCGAGCACTATTCGCGAGTGGAACAGGGTTGTAGGGATGAGATAGTGGTACCGAAAGTACTCTCCGCTACACACTATTAGGTGGCTTGCCGAGTATGGTGTAGATGACAAACATTATACTCGACCCGAGACTGTAAACGCGCGAGCTTGTTAACAGTGATTTGTACTACGGCCACAAGGCTAGTAGCATCATAGCAAAATAACGATTATAAGGAAAAAGGCCTAAGGTTGCTATTGATAACGTGGCAACACTGCGCTTGATTTAAACAGTTTTCACCACCACAATGCGCTCATCTCAAAAAGTGGAGTATGGCTGCTATTCCTCTACGCGTCATTCCACGTCAGTTCAACACAGTAAAGTAACAATTTCAACCTGACCATCTCAGATTTCTTTCACATTTGGTGCATTCTATGACCCAGATAAGAGATGGAAAAACACAAATTTGCAGGTGTGTGTTACAACTGTGAAGGAAGTTGTGGGTCTGTAAAGTTTGGAATTAGTGCGAAATTTACATGCGTCTGTTACAACATAAATGATTGTAATTGTGATTCTAATTCAGTTACAGCAGTGAAAATGGTACCATTGGAAAGCTAACGAATAGACCTTTACATTGATGTTCTACATGGCAAGTGTCTGAGAATTTTCATACTAAAGGTCATTGACCTTGACCTTGAATATCTCAAATCACCCCATCTTCATTTTTTTTAAACATATGTTTAATTGCTCCAGTATATTACTATAAATATGGTAAATATCAAGATGCCACACCCAAGGCATCATTCACAAAAAATATTTTGTCAGCATCAATACACTACCGAAATGAAGAAGGTAACACCCATACTTGAAACACAAATTGTGATGAAGTACAATCCATAAGTAACTTTGTACAAAAATATGGTTTACATTATTATAGTGGTATTATGAATTATTTACATTACAGTTGTAATGAAAAGGCAATGAAAAGTCATTAGATCGCTCCTCACAATTCTCCAACTAAATTGTTAATGTTCGCCAGATCTGATGCAGGGAGATTGTATGTCCTTCCAGTTGGTGTCACTGCATCCATTCTTGTGATAATATCACATTTTCTAATGACACAAGTGTCTGGTTTGGCAGAAAACACAAATGACGGAGATGGTCCATGTTGATGCAAGAAGTTGGCCTTTACTTCATCTGTCTCTTCATATGTTTGTAGGACATATGCGACCCACCACTGACTGCGATACATACAGGCAACAAATACATACATATTTGTTAACAGCATTTCATTCACCATAGCAATCACTGACTCTTCCCTACTCACTAAAGAAGCAGAATATGTCTTTGTCTTTACTAAACCTTTGTTAACAGGTATTACACAATGAATCTTATGGGTTCCTGGAATCGCCCTTGTATTTTTGAAACGTAGTGCCATCTTGGCCGTATCTTCATCATGATGAGAAACCGATGTATAATGGGAGACACATGAAGGAATACTTTCCTCGCACCCCTCAAACAACTGTCGTGATGTCAAAATATGATTTTCGTAATGTCGCTTGAGGCTGGTAAGTCTTGCTAATCTCTTTACAGTCTCTGCTACCCCATCACAAGGTCCTTTACCATGCGCTGTAGCAAAAAAATGCCATTCTGCTGTAACATCAAAATCGTGTTGCTGGTAGGTGTTGTGTCGGTAGCTGGGCCGACACCGTGAAGTTGAGATGGCTGAAAAGGCAAGCTAGACTAACGCAGACGGGCGTGATGTACTGGAACAGGATACGAAATTAATGTTAGGAAGAAAAGTACGGAGCAGGATTAATACTTATCTTTAATATCATTGTGGTACATCGATCTTGACGATACACAGGAGACTTTAAGTTCAATCACTGTATGGCTAATGCGCCTTGCTAGTTCGTAGCCATTAACTTTGCTGATGGCTATTCTGTCTCTCGGCTAATGAGAGAGAAAGGCTTCGTACATCTGGTCGGTAGCTAGGTTCTCGTACAACTGGGCGGTAGCTAGGTTCTCGTACAACTGGGGCGAGTGCTCTCTCGTATCACGAGACCTGCCTTGGTGGTGGCGCTAGGTCTGCGATTACACAGTGGCGACACGCGGGTCCGACATGTACTAAATGGACCGCGGCCGATTTAAGCTACCACCTAGCAAGTGTGGTGTCTGGCGGTGACACCACATTCCTCCCCCGCAAATCGGCGAACGGTCGTGTGATAAGGCTTCCGCCCGCCGTGGGGAGGACCACATGTTGACGTATGCGATGAGGTGGGGAGCCTAACAACAGGCGAGGCTGTGCCACCCGCACCCGGCCATCCGGTCCGAGGGGAGCTAGGAAACGCCTGAAAAACTAGTCCAGGGTGCACGTCAACATGCGGTGTATGCGCCCGTAAAGAGACAGGAGGTACCGAAGGGTCGACCTCCATTGCGTCGGGGTAGCCGACGCGCGATGACGTCATGTGGTCCGGAGCGGGCGGGAGTTCCATGGCGGAGGACAGCTGGTCACGGGAAGCGATCGGCGGCGCGTGACCCTGGGAGGCGCTTGGCGGCTGCAGCGAAGCGTCTAATGCGGGCGACGCCGGCGGGAGAACAGGCGGCGGCGGCGGCGGCTGCTGCTGCTGCGGCGGCGCGTCGCCATGGGGCAAAATGGAAGGCATCGTCGGTAACACCTGGGGATGAGGCGAGCCAGTAGATGGGTCCCCAGGGCGCTGACCGGACGGCACCGTCGCTGAAAGCAGACGGGGAGCGGCAGAACCCGAGCGACGACAGAGGCGCAGCTGATTGAGATGCCGACGCACCTCACCAGAGGCCCCCAAAACCAAGTACATCGCGCGGCCGAGGCAGCGAAGAATGCGCCCTGCGAGCCAACGCCGTGAACCGCGATAGTGGCGATAAAATACAACGTCGCCTGGAGCAAAAGCAGGAGTCTGCCGCTGCACAGGAACCTGATGCGGCGGATGCAGCAAAGACATCAAGGTGCGATGAGGACGACCGTGGAGCAACTCAGCCGGCGAGCGACCATCTCGGGGCTGAGAGCGATACGAAGACAAAAAGAGCAACAATGCGTCCTCCCGAGAATGCGACTCTTTCAATTTCAACATCTGTGACGTGAAAGTCCGGACCAATCGTTCAGCGGCACCGTTGGACTGAGGCGAAAACGGCGCGGATGTCAGATGTTGAATACCATTGGCCTGGCAGAATGACTGAAATTCTGCGGACATGAATTGTGGGCCATGGTCGGAAACAATAGTCTGCGGAAGACCTTCAATGCAAAAGATAGCAGACAACGCTTGGATGGTGGCGGAGGACGTCGTGGAAGACATCCGGACAACAAAAGGAAAATTACTGAAGGCGTCGACCAGAACCAACCATCGAGCATTCCAGAATGGACCAGCAAAATCAATGTGCAAGCGTTGCCAAGGGGAAGGGGCTTTTGGCCACGCAAAGACTTTCCGCGGCAGTGCGGACTGTTGTTCGGCACACGCCGGGCACGAAGAACACATATTCGTAATCGCAGCATCGATTCCGAACCAAGTACAGTGCTGACGAGCAAGTTGTTTCGTTCGCACTATACCCCAATGTCCTTGGTGAAGAAGCCGTAAAACAGAGGACTGTAACGAACGTGGGACCACGACTCTGGACTGATCATTATCAGAACGCAACAACAAAACACCACGTCGAACAAAAAGTCTCTCCTTGTGAGCAAAAAATCGGCGAACCAACGGATCCTCGATCCGAGACTTTGACAAAGGCCATTGCGTAGCAACAAAACGTAAAACAGTAGCAAGGACAGGGTCAGCAGCTGTGGCTGTAGCGACACGACGAAAATCAATCGGAAACGATTCGACCACTTCATCGGTTTCCGAATCAATGAACATGCAAGCAAGTTCGGAAGAATCGAATGCTTTATCCTCAGCAACAGGCAAACGGGACAACGCATCGGCGTTTCCGTGCTTAGCAGTGGACCGATACAAGATATCGTAGCGGTACTGCGAGAGGAAAATAGACCAGCGAATGAATTTCTGCGCTGTACGTGGAGGTACAGGCTTGGTCGGATGAAAAAGCGATGTCAAAGGCTTGTGGTCTGTGATGATGGTAAAGTGACGACCATACAAGAAATCATGGAACTTAGTAACACCAAACACGAGAGCCAAAGCTTCTTTCTCTATCTGTGAATAATTTCTTTGCGCAGACGAGAGCAATTTGGACGCAAAGGCAATAGGGCGATCATGGGAGCCAACTTTGTGCGCAAGCACAGCACCGATCCCGAAATCCGAGGCATCTACCATCAACAAAAGGGGTTTCTGGGGATCGAATGGCGTAAGGCAAGTATTAGAAAGCAACGCCGATTTCAACTGGCGAAAGGCGCGTTCACATTCCGTCGTCCAGACGAACGGAACACCTTTACGGCGTAAGCGATGAAGCGGAGCTGAAATGGAAGAGGCATTGCGCACAAATTTATTGTAATAATTAATTTTACCCAACACACTCTGTAGCTGTTTCACATTTTGAGGGGAAGGCAATTCTTGTATGGCACGGAGGTGCTCTGGACTCGGATGTATGCCTTGGGCATTAATGACATGTCCCAGGTATGGTAAGTCACGAGCAAAAAACACACATTTGTCCTTCCTCAAGCGAAGACCATTTTGCCGCAAGACCTGAAATAATGTTCGTAAGTTCGCAAGATGATCTTCTTCTGTCTGTCCGGAGATCACTATATCGTCCAGATAGTTTGCTGCAGTAGGGACCGACGCACAAATAGTTTGTAAATATTGCTGAAACAAGGCAGGGGCGGATGCACACCCGAATGGCAGTCTTTTGAAGCGGTACAATCCAAGATGCGTGTTAACCACCAATACGCGCTGGGATTCGTCGTCCACCGGTATTTGCAAGTACGCATCGGCTAGGTCCAACTTTGAAAAATAGTTTCCCGGGCACAGTTTAGCAAAAAGATCTTCCGGGCGGGGCAAAGGAAAAGTAGCAGTCACTAGCTGTGGATTCACTGTGGCCTTGAAGTCCACGCAAAGTCTCAATTTTCCGGAAGGTTTTGGCAAAATTACTAAGGGTGAGGCCCAGAGAGAAGCGTGCACACGTTCAATTACACCCTGTGATTCGAGATCGTGTAACGTTCTTGCGACCTCATCACGCAATGCGTGGGGAACATTGCGCGCCCTGAAAAATTTCGGTTGCGCGTTTACCTTCAGTTCCTAATGTGCTTCATAGTTTTTAGCGCAATCTAAGCCCGGTGCAAAAATGTCTGCAAATTCGTCACACAGCCGAGAAACACTGTCTGTAGGCACAGTCTGATTCACTGATAGGACCTGATTTACAATAGACATGTTAAACAACTTAAATAAATCTAGACCAAACAAGTTCACTGCAGAAGAAGAACGAAGAACGTAAAATGACACAAGTTTTGTTTGTCCCTTGTATGTTGCAAGAAGGCTGCACTGTCCTAACACAGGAATTGTCTTTCCGGAATATGTAGTTAGCTTAACATTTGCGGAACGCAACGGAGGTTTGCCCAGTTGTTTGTACGTGTCGTGATTGAGCAATGAAACTGCAGCACCGGTATCGAGCTGGAATGGTATCACTTTGCCTTCAAAGTCTAAGTCCACAAAAAGTTTAATGTTCTGCTGACGACAAGAGCGACTGTTTTGTGCAATTGGAACAGACACTGGTACAGAATCACTTGCTAATTGACGTGATTTCCGGCGACGTCGACGCACAGTTTTTGTGGGACGAACACAGTTACTGTTAGAGAAAGTGTCACCGGACGAAATGGAATTAACGACATGAATGTCCATAGGCGAAGGTCCACGAGCCTGAGTGTCCTTGGTTCGATTCCGGCGCGAAGCAAAGGGCCTGGAATGATTGTGATTGTCTGATCTGAGCTTTTTCTGGCAAACACTTTGAACATGTCCTTTCTTATTGCAGAAAAAGCAAATAGCTTGGCGTGACGGGCAATGTTCACGCGAATGTCTAGTAGCACACCGCGGGCACGATTTCACTACATTTGTGGGCTGGCGCGGCACACGTGGCTTAGCGCGCGGCGGCAGCTGTACGGACGTGCGCGAGGCCCGGTTACCGGGCCGCGCAGCGCGTCCAGCGGGCAGGTTAATGTTACACACGGCTGGCGAAGTTTCAAACGATTCCTGAGCACAGTCAAGTGTGTCCTGTCTATCCAATATGTCTATCACTTGTTGAAGGGAGGGATTAACTAGTTTCAAAATTTGCTCCCGTATGCGAACATCAGAAACGTTCTGTGCAATTGCATCACGCACCATTGTATCTGAATAAGAAAGACCACAGTCACATTCAAAGGCACAGTCCCTAGTAAGTCCTTGCAATGTTGCTACCCACTCCCTATTAGTTTGACCGGCCGTACGTTTTGTACGAAAGAACGTATACCGTTTTGCAACCACATTAACTGTTTCTTTGAAATAGGCATCTAATCCAGACAAAATTTCCTCGTAGGACAGAGTTGCTACGTCTCGTCGGGGAAACAATTTCACTATCACACGGTATGTGGACACACCGACACAAGAAAGCAAAAACGGCTGCCGCTCATTACCTTGAATTCTGTAGGCTGCTAGATGAAAGTTGAACTGGCGAGACCACTCGTGCCAGGTCTCATCGGCTGCCACATATGGTCGAAAGGGAGGTGCAACAGCGTTTAGTGGCAGCGGTAGCGAAGAAGCGGCTGCGGCCGCATCGGTTTGCAGCGCACGTTGACCCTGGACGAGCTGTCCAAGGGCATCCAATAACGCCTGCGTCTGCTGATTCTGCAAGCGATAAAATTCGGACAGTACATCTGGAGAATGTGGCGAAGCCATGACACAATTAAATGTAAGCAATCAGAAAGAACTCTTTTATCTCGTCGCCAATGTTGTGTCGGTAGCTGGGCCGACACCGTGAAGTTGAGATGGCTGAAAAGGCAAGCTAGACTAACGCAGACGGGCGTGATGTACTGGAACAGGATACGAAATTAATGTTAGGAAGAAAAGTACGGAGCAGGATTAATACTTATCTTTAATATCATTGTGGTACATCGATCTTGACGATACACAGGAGACTTTAAGTTCAATCACTGTATGGCTAATGCGCCTTGCTAGTTCGTAGCCATTAACTTTGCTGATGGCTATTCTGTCTCTCGGCTAATGAGAGAGAAAGGCTTCGTACATCTGGTCGGTAGCTAGATTCTCGTACAACTGGGCGGTAGCTAGGTTCTCGTACAACTGGGGCGAGTGCTCTCTCGTATCACGAGACCTGCCTTGGTGGTGGCGCTAGGTCTGCGATTACACAGTGGCGACACGCGGGTCCGACATGTACTAAATGGACCGCGGCCGATTTAAGCTACCACCTAGCAAGTGTGGTGTCTGGCGGTGACACCACAGTAGGATAGATTGATAAAGTTCTTTCTGTTTTTGTATTAGGCAGCACATCCATCCGAAAAGTAATAAATGTGCTTTGGATTTGAAAACTAACATTTTAAGGAATTGATGAAATTTGTCTGGAAAGAATAAACACACACTGTATCATGCTGAAGGCAGTCAGATATTCCCACGTATGATACATGTCGTATTTCATTAGTGCTTGAGTCTCTGTAGTAAGCTACAAATGGGTGAATTCTAGCCTGTGAAATATTCCAGTGGAATCCTTGTGCCTCATCCTGAATGGTGATGGAGTAATTTTCTGCAATGTCACAAGGAGCAAAAAACTCATTTACTTTGAGACCTTCTTTAATGATTTTACAGAAATGTGACTGCTGCTGGGAGATAAATGAGTGCGGTAGTAGCTGTTGTAACCTCGTTGCAAACACCTCAATTAAATCATCTGTTGACTTTGTTATAGCCTCTAGAACTACCCTGCCTGTAATTAATCAACACTTATTTGCAATTTCGTCAGTGCAGTTCTTACCAAACAGGCCATACAGATAATCAGTTAGTCTTGTCACGCCTGGACTATAGGGATATGAACCTAAGAAACACGCTGGTAGTGCAGGATTACATGTAACAAATGCTACATAGTCCGTGTATGATGGTAATGTGTATTCTTCACTCTTTTTTAGTTCTTTAAGTTTACAACCTTCAATCATTAACTTGAAATTCTGGTGCAAGACAAACACACAAACAGCATGTGTTCCACCGGCATTGGCAAGAACACAGTGTTTTGGCCGCAACTCACAAAATTTGGAGAATCCAGTATTTATATCTAGGTATTTATTTTTGAAATATGCATACAGTTCCTTAAGGTTGTGCAACACTAGTTGCTTTTGTTTATGTACTGTAATTTCATTTTCTTTCACAGAAACAAGGTCTTTTCTTCCTGGCATCATACGGCTCACGTCATGATCACAGTAAAAATCACGCACACACTGAACAGTTTTCTCACATAATGTCTTACCTAGCTTTGGATTTGGTGTCACTAATATACCATGTTCTGCTACTAACTGTTTTGCTCTCCGTACCATGTAATCTGAAGCAGAAAATTCTTTCATAGATTTCCTTGTACTCCAACTCTTTGGAAGTACAGTTAGAATTTGTGTTTTGTCGCACATACGGTCTGAATTGTGAAATTTATCTTTCAGCTGGGTGATAATTTCACTTTCAGAATTTTCACTCTCTTCTTTTTCCGGTTGTGCCACATAAGTATGCTCCAACACAGAGGCTGTTTTTCAGTTTTTGCTTTGGGTACTTTTTCTCACTCCGAAGCCTCTTTTTCTTCACAGGAGATTCATCTAAATACTGAAGGTTAGTATTTAAAACATCGAGTGACAGATCTGATGCTACTTCATCTCCACTTAAATCTTCTCTGGAAGTACCTGGCACAACTGAGGCAACATCTGCAGTGATTGTGTGGGTTTTGCGATATTTTTTTCTACATTTACTGCAGATTTTTGCACCTAGCAATACATTAGGATATGTGTTTATCACTCACTGTTGAACATTCCTTAAATTCTTCTTCCCTAAACGGATTGCAACAATACAATTCTGACTTGAAATCCATTTTTTACTAAATATTATTTTACGACACATTTACGCTGTACTTTGTTAAACAAACCCCAGACATAAAACACACGAAACAAAATTTGCGTAATATATAGAGACTAATGCTGACTAGTTGAAATAAGAGTCTCCCTGATTGGCTGTTCACTAAAACAGGCTAATGTTGATTGGTTGAAATAAAATTGTCTCTCATTGGCTGTTCACAGCTAGAAATATTAAAGAAGTGGTCTGAATAAAAGTACTGCTATTGGCTGGTGTTGTAGAAAAAAACTGGATACATAGCTGCTTACTGCATGTTGATGATGTGCTTAAGTTGACAAAATAAGTTTTTGTACATGATGCCTATTGCCATCTTGATATTTGCTATATTTATAGTAACATACTGGAGCAATTAAATATATTTCCTTCAAAAAAATTGAAGATGGCGTGTTTTGAGACATACAAGGTCAAAGATCAAGGTCAATGACCTTTAGTATGAGAATTCTCAGAAACCTTCCATGTGGCATATCAATGTAAAGGTCTATTCTTTAGCTTTCCAATGGTACCATTTTCATTGCTGGTCGCGAGTCTAAGACAAGATGAAAA
Source organism: Schistocerca piceifrons (assembly GCF_021461385.2). NCBI lineage: Eukaryota > Metazoa > Arthropoda > Insecta > Orthoptera > Acrididae > Schistocerca > Schistocerca piceifrons. Next base: position 395,035,052 of record NC_060142.1, on the reverse strand, counting down.
TTATCTGGCGCTTTACGAGTTTTGCTCGTCAGTTGTCTAAGTCAGCGAGTGCAGAGCAAAATAGAGTTGAAATGTTCTATCGCTACTCTATACCATGGCCCCTTCTGTCATGTCGGAACCGAATTTTTTTTAACACACACAGAAAGAACAGATCAAAAGACGCTCCTAATTCAGACCGCCAGATTTATATTGCGTTGAGACTTACCAAGTCTGTGTCTGTACAGGCTGCGCTACAGGACTGGCGTGCTGGCTTGGCTGGCATCTCACGAAGTAAACACATAACGTGCCACAATCTGACTGTAATTTGTAGAGTTGGTAATTTCTCGGACACAAGAACAAATCGCTAGAATTTTTGCTCATTTGATATCCTAACATAAGAAGAAGGAAGGACGACTTGTGTTTTGGTTCAAATGGCTCTGAGCACTATGGGACTTAACTTCTGAGGTCATCAGTCCCCTAGAACTTAGAACTACTTAAACCTAACTAACCTAAGGACATCACACACAGCCATGCCCGAGGCAGGATTCGAACCTGCGGCTGTAGCGGTCGCGCGGTTCCAGACTGTAACGCCTAGAACCGCTCGACCACTCCGGCCGGCACTTGTGTTTTATATCCTGTCCACAGGTAAGATTATGGTAGACGGAGCTTTGCTCGAATTTATTACTACTAAAGGGGAAGCAAGCAACGACAGCCCCTTCAAGCAACCATCCCATCATTTGCATGGAATGACCTGAGTTGACAGCAGAGAACTGATATACGCCTGGTGGACCCGCAAACTGAACCCTGATCGCTCTAATGCGGGTTAAGGGCGTTAGTCACTACACCACTTCGCTCAATCCCCTTCAAGATATTGCCGAAGCACTGAGGCACTTGACGGGGATTTCGACAACTATCTACGTGACTGAGCCTATTCAACTTAAAGTTTTTGAAAAATAAATGCAGGAATGGACTGAATGTAGATAGAGATTCGATTCTACAAATTTACCACTTTTAATCTAGATACTGATTCCCTTGTTGGTCACAATGTAAAAATCACCATTCATTTCTTTTTAACAATGACCACTCTATTTCGAGTTTTCATCTAGTTGTGACAGGTAAATGAATATAATAAAAATCTTCTCTTTATAAAAAAATATAACTGTTTTTGAATCCTTCTTGCACACTATGTTTTACTAATTAAGCCTATTGACACACAAACAAGCACCCACATACAATTAAGCGCCAAACAAACTCGCACAGCCATGCGTATTCAAATACAGAGATATGTAAACAGGCAGAATACGGCGCTGCGGTCGGCAACACCTGTATAATACAACAAGTGTCTGGCGCAGTTGTTAGATCGGTTACTGCTGCGGCAATGGCAGGTTATCAAGATATAAATGGGTTTGAACGTGGTGTTATAGTCAGCGCACAGCGATGCGACATAGCATCTCAGAGGCAGCGATGAAGAGGGCATTTTCCCGTACGGTTGTATGACGAGTGTACCGTGAATATCGGGATCAGATCTCCGACATCGCTGCGAGCGGAGAAATATCCTGCAACAACGGGGCCAACTACGACTGAAGAGAATCGTTCAGTGTGACAGAACTGCAATCCTTCCACAAATTGCTGCAGATCTCAATGCTGGGCCATTAACAGTTATCAGCAACCAACCCATTTATCGAAACGTCATCGACATGGGCTTTCAGAGCCGATGGTCTACTCGTGTACCCTTGATGGCTGCACGATATAAAGCTTTACGCCTGCCCTCGGCCCGTCAACACCGACATTGAACTGTTGATGACTGGAAACAAGTTGTCTAGCCGGACTAGTCTCGTTTCAAATTGTATCGAGCGGATGGACGTGTACGGGTATGGAGACAAACTCATGAATCTGTGGACTCTGCATGTCAGCAAGCAGGTGGAGGCTCTTTAATGGTGGGTGTATGTGTGCGGTTGGAGTGATATAGAACCCTTCATACGTCTAGATACTTGCCCGACAGGTGACAAGCACGTAAGCGTTATGTCTGGTCACCGGCATTCATTCATGTCCATTGTGCATTCCGAAGTACTAGGGCAATTCCAGCAGTACAGTCCGACACCCCACACGTCCAGAATTGCTACAGAGTGGCTCCGGGAACACTCTTTTGAGTTCAGACACTTACGCTGCCCACCAAACTCCCCAGACATGAACATTTTTGAGCATATTTGGGATGCCTTGCAACGTGTTGTTCAGAAAAGACCTCCACCCCTTCGTACTCTTACGAATTTTGGATAGTTCTGCAGGTTTCATGGTGTCAATTGCCTCCAGCAGTATTTAAGACATTAGTCGAGTCCATGCCACGTCGTGTTGCGACACTTCTGCGTGCTCGCGGGGGCCCTGCACGATATTAAGCAGGTGTTCCAGTTTTTTTGGCTCTTCAGCGCATATACACGGCACACTAGTGAAATGGTCGTACGGGGAAATCCTCGCTTTATCGGTACCTCGGAACTGCTGTGTTCCATCGTTCGTGCGCCGACTATAACACCACGTTCAAACTGACTTAAATCTTGAAACCACTGTAGCAGCAGTAACCGATCATATATATATACCGCCCAGTTTGTAAATAAAGCTTAGGGCCTAGTAAAAAATATCAACGCGCGCGCACACACACACACACACACACACACACACACACACACAGTTTTTTTACAAACTGGGCGGTACGCACAGCTGATACGGTTGGGAACCGCTGCTCTACGCCATTGTTGGATCGCAATGATGGCGATCGGGCAACCAAGGTTCGCCAAAGTACAGAAGGTGTCTAACATTGGAATATTTTCTAAGCGCCTCTGTAGTGCTGCCCTGGAATGCTACGTCGCTCAGTTTGACAAGCACTGGAGTATTCCAACAGCAACGTGAGACCGATTACTGTACATCAACTCTCGAATGGCCTGCTCTCGACCTTCGTTGATGCTAGGACAGTTTGGGGATACATATTTGCCGTAATCGCGATCCTCAGTGTTAGATTCGCTTCGTTAAACATCACCTACTACCCACGTTCTTTAAAGCCATCTTCATCGGACCGTCGTTCCGTAAAGCCGGGTCTTGTTCATTGTTTACACAACCCCGCTGTTCCGGTTTGGACAAAATCGTGACTAAAGAATCATCCATTTACCTGGGACCTACTCATCAAGTCACAGCAGATGTTCCTCGTTATGAAAAGCAAATTTTCTGTGGTTGATAGTTACTATGAATTTCAACTAACTTGCTACTCAGAAGTAACTTTAATGTAAATAAGTTATACAGAACTGCAACCAGTCACTTCAGATGGTTTCGGGAGGATGTAACTTCCCGGATCCTCCCGAAACCATCTGAAGATGAACCTGAAAAGGTTCGAAAACCGGTTCATGGAATAAAGCATTATTATTCAAAAAAAGTGACTGGTTGCAGTTATGTATAACTTATTTACATTCAATATACAGTAACGGTTCTAAAATATCCGTAACGGATAAGCATAATCTAAAGTAACTTTAATGCATCAGATATTTTGTAAACGGGCCTAGGTGCCGAAAGAAAGTTCTACGCAAAGGACTAAGTAAACTAAGTAATTTGCTGTGTTGGTAACACTTGTATATTCTTAATTTCCTGATATACTGAAACTATTTTTGTTTTGTTTTTAAAAGCGGAACGATATTCTTTCTTACTCGGAATTCGGAATGTTTTCGAAAGATGATTTCAGTGATATAACGTGTCTTAATATTTACAGTGATGTTTTCGTAAAAACAGTTACGTAGTTTTCTTTATACCACTACAAATACGGGCAGCAAGACACTGTTCCTCCTCTGCTAAGAGCGTAAACGTTTTAGAACGAGCTCGCTCCGATGTCGAAAGTATTTTGCTGCAAAGGAGAAATTGTGTTTAACGCCTGCCTTGGTTCTTGCATCCTGAAAATTACCTAAACTTTTTGCGAAACTTTCACTGAAAGCCTTCACAGACATTTTGTCACTGAACAATTTTCACGATGTTCCGAATACCGTTATAAAAGTGTACCATTCAACTGAACGAAACCATGATTGCTTCAGTTCTTCGGTGGATGAAATTAATAAAATTACCAACACAGCAAATTGCCTGCGGTTTTGATTACTACCAGCCGGCGGAAACTTTATTTCGTAACGTAAGACTGTTTACGATATAATCGTGGTGTCTGCATTACTTGATTCAACATATACATCTGTCGCAGGAGTTATAGTCAGTATTTAGGGATACGGTGGGAACAATCCGATCATTGGAAGCAAAAAAGTCTAGTAAACGTTAGCCCTACGAGAACTTCTTCAGTAGAAGAGATGCGTTTCACAAGAGCGAAGATGAACAAGTGCTCACAGCTCTTACGATAGCCTTTTAGAACCCATGTTTACCGGATCTTTTTTCTTGGTTTGGTCCATATTACCGCCACTCAGAATATGGAAAGCAAAGAGCTTACAGTAAAAGAGATTTGTTTCACAGTAGAGAAAATGAACAAGAGCTCAGGGCTCTTAAGATCATCAATTTATAGCCTATGGTTACGTGACTTTCTTGCTTCGAATGACAGATCCTGTCATATCCCTGAATAATGATCATTTCTCCTGCGGCACCCTCTATGTGCAAGAAGCTTTAATTGTATACAGCAGTGACACCACCGTTAAAGTTAAGTTAGGAAATTGCTTACCTTCATAGGAGCACCATGTTCTCAATATGAAGTCCTACTAGGAACTAGAAGCTTTAATTGTATACAGCAGTGACACCACCGTTAAAGTTAAGTTAGGAAATTGCTTACCTTCATAGGAGCACCATGTTCTCAATATAAAGTCCTACTAGGAACTAGAGGGACAAAATTTAGGACATTTTTCTTTATAGGAATAATAACGAAAACGTTCACATCAACTCGTTCCTGGAAATGCATACTGAGCGTACAGCCATGTATGTTGGTACTTTCAAAAATGGTTCAAATGGCTCTGAACACTATGGGACTTAACATCTGACGTCATCAGTCTCCTAGAACTTAGAACTATTTAAACCTAACCAACCTAAAGACATCACACACATCCATGCCCGAGACAGGATTCGAACCTGCAACCGTAGCAGTCTGGCGGTTCCTGTCTGAAGCGCCTAGAACCGCTCGGCCACCGCGGCCGGCTATGTTGGTACTGCTGCTTTCTGTTATTATTAATTGTGTTATTATTTGCCAGTAAGCGAACTCTGACAATCAGTAGTACAGGGTCATGTAGTGTAGTTGCATGGAAATCACTGGTTTTGAGAATGAGTATGAAGCTAAAAAGCCGGTTGCATTTAAAAAGAAGAGTAAGTGATTCTTTGACAGTCTACGTGTGGTTAGTCAGATACTGCCAGCATCTGAAGTCATCACGTTATTGAGGCGAAGCAAGCGCTCTATCATTGTAAGAGGTTACACTCGAGCGAGTGTGCCAGGGCTTAACCCAGTTCACTACTGCCAGCGCCACCTCGTCATAACACGCCTGTGCTTAATATACAAATGATTGTATCATAATTCAAGAGTGAAATTAAATATTAAAATAACTTTTCCAAAGTTCGTCAGTGTGAGCTTAAGTATATTAATGTTAACATTGCAAACTCTGAATGATCAAATTAATATGTTAGGTAAAATATCTTAAGAAAAAAATAAGTGGCGCTGAATAATGAAACTAGAAAGCTAAAAATTGGTCAGAATTTGCAAATGTGTCACAATTAAAAGTTACATGTCTCAACTTGATCAGAGTAACCTTTCGATTAAAATGGGCATTTTTACGGAAAATTGAAGCCGCTAAATATTAGACATAGGAAGCTCAAAATTCATATCCAGACTCAGTTTCATGTAAAAACATGAAATATGTGACACTAATAAGCTACCTCTATTAGTTTTCAAGTTATTCACTACGATATCAAATTTGGAACGAAAACATTCATATTGGTGGTAGATTAAGTATCATTCGTATTTTTATTAGAAAGTCTTAATTATAACACTCGACTACATTCATGCAATAATACCGCTGTCCCATTTTTCAAGACTACTATAAATAAGAAGTGTTAAGAAGGCAGTTCAGAGGTCATGTTCTACTGTTGGTTCCCTTTTAAAAATTCTAGCCAGCAAAGTTTAAATGCAGTAATGTTAACTCTTTTGGTAACTAAAGCAAACTTAACTTTATTTATAAAAAAGTAAGGAGATTGTAAATTTTTAAATAACAGAGCTATTAATAAATAGGCGTCAGAGAAAGAACCATTTAGATATTGCTGTCTGTGCCTAGAGTTGGTAATAGCAATGCTCCATTTGGTAGTCCGTCACGCCACTATATAAATACAGCCAGGGAGGCAGACACACTTCGCACCAAGATGTAGAACTGTCCACTTCAGTCAAACGCATGCGTGCGTTTTGGCTCGGATGACGTCAGAGCTGGGCAGACTTGAATGCAAAAGTAGGAAGTGAACTCGCGAGGACAGTACATCGTCTTGGATCCCTTAGATTTCCAGAAAGTAATTGTTCCATGCCGCTCATAATGTTGATAAAACAGGATGAAAAGTGACGAGATTATTTTCCACTTTTAAGGCGAGAAGTTAACTTTTGGTGATTAGAAGTCGGAGCGATAGATCATTTTACTTGCAACTTCCTATAGAAGTCGCCTCTTAACTTTTAATAGTGCTGTTTCCGATAGGGATGGTAGTTACAATACTAAGAGTTATATTTTGTGTGAACTTACACAGAATATATCGATTACTTAAACTCAAAACTTTTATTTATAGTCATAATTCATGATCCCGCTGAGTAAATAGCAACTAGGAACATTTAATTTCAATGAGCACAAAGAGTAATGTGGACTTGAAAACTGGAAATTGTCGTCAGTATGTTGTCCATCGCTTTCTGGCTGACAGCAAAAATAGTTATCGGGCTCATGTAAACGGCGAAGGTAGGTGGAAAGCAAGAATAGACAATTTAAGTCTTTCTGCAATGATATAACGAAACAGACAGACCATTTGATTATTACTTTCCGCCCCATAGTCTGTGATACCACAAAACGAATAAAATTATATCAAGAGATCTTCGTTTGCATCCTGTGTGTAGTGCCGAGCTTCATTAATTATTATTCCAGAAAGAGAAGAGGCGAACTGCACCACGAACTACACCCAAGCAAGAAGTGAGTTTGTTTCATATAGGAACTGTCGGGGTAACCGCCCAAGTTATATTCCGTGTCGAGTGAAATAGATTCAGGTCGTAAAACCGAATCGTTTCCTGTCAGAGAGTCTCAGAAGGTTACGTTATTCTCGGTTTTGCCCCTCCACGTATTTCTGAACTTCTTCAGGCGCTTAATATTAGAAATTAAGAGGAGTGCGAGATTCGTGCCTGAGAGTGCAGTAACAAAAACTTGTTTTCAACTTCCTGTCTCCAGATAAGGTTCAAGCATTTAAACTGGTCTTCCCAAAGCGTGTAACAGGACGTCGTTACAGTACAAGTTGCAAAACGATATTCGACTCACAAAAGTAAGGTCATATTTCACACGTTTTCTCTCAAATGGAAATTACCCGTCAAGGAAGCAGCTACTGAAGTAGTTCGGTTATAATTATTCCTGTACGTTTTATCTCGCACCTTAAACGGCTCACCTTCTTTCAGTCCCTGGTCTTGCTTCCAGCTATGAAACAAAATTACTGGGCTATAAACATTTTTCGGTATCAACACTTAAACATTTCATGTGGCTGCAAACGTTGTCAGTAGATATGAATATTTCTTTTGTGCTTCTTTATAATGATAGGCTAAATTTGCCCTATTTAAACAACCACATAAAATTTAATAATTTTCGTGTCATCATCACCAACGATATCAACTGACTTCGTTCCTCTTTATTGTTCATTTTCACAAAGTAAGGCGGCGGACTCGTGAAGACACTCTATCCGTACTCAGTTGAAATAATCATCCGAACTCTTGTTGCTTTATTTCCGAAATTATTGGAGACGATTACCACGAGAGTTTTTTCAAACAGTGCTGTGCCTCTAATTACATCGCCATCAACGGAACTTAACAATAAACCTTCATTTCCATTCTTTTTATTAATTTTAGCTTCTTTTCGCTTCAGTTTGCGCCTCTGCAGGAGCACGCGAAAATGAAATCTCGTTACAGTCAGTTGTGAGCCGGGGTCCGAATCGCAACTTCGTACAAGTAACAGCCCCCTTTGATTTTGTCCTTCGACGTTGGGGACGACACGCTGAGTCTCCAAGAAATTCATTTGACCACGGAGTAATAAAGCCGCAAAATATTTTAATAAGTATTCGGTTTCTGGGCGTGAATGTTTACATTTTAAAATACCTGTGCCACTTACGCAGCAGTTTATGACCTAATAATAAAAAATGCATATAAGCTCATGTGCGTTTGGAGCTTTGCTGTAATCCGGCTCAGAAGTTAAATAAACCATTAGTTGTTAGAATAATAGTACTTTTTTGTTCTAAACGATTTTACGAAATTCTTACGCACTTTATTTATTTAATTAGGTGACAAGATTTTGATCCATCAGGCCTTCTCTTACATCTAACCAGGCATTATACAAATTTTACATTACATTCATTACGATAATCATCTTATAAGTTAGATGTAACATACAATATTATAAAACATTTAGTGATTACTGTAGTGGAGAAAGAGAAAAAAATAAAGGTTACATTCGTTCAATAGAACACAGCAGAGACAGTTAACGAGAAGGAAGCTTTAAACCACGGAGGCTAGCAGCAATGGACGTGAGAGAAGGGTAGAAGAAGGACAGAAAGAGAAACATGACAAAGCACTATTAATGAAAATAAGAGCAAAGAGTGCGACGTGGCTGATAGAGAAATGAAAGGAGCAAGAAGCGAAAATGGGTTGACGGAGGGAGTATGAGCCATGTACATTAATTTTTGGAGAACAGTATGAGGATGACACAGGGAAACACTTCAACTTCCTCTTAAAAGCAACAGGTTATGTAATTGTGGGTGGAGTGTAGGTCAGCATGTTCCAGAGGCGGACGGCAACAAAAAAGGAGGAGTTTATGAAAATTTCTGTTTTATGAATGGTACAGCTAGAACACTAGAGGACTAACACCTTGTGTTTCGATTATGATGAGATGACAGATGACACCTGTGATGCAAAATATTGAGGTGCATGTCCACTGAGAAGACGATGAAGTTGATGGTCCCGAAACTTGTTTGGCTGCCACCAGTCTCACTGGGCATACGAAGCAATAACATGGTTAAATAGACGGAAGTTGCAGAATAACGCAACACATACACTGATTGTTGGTTCTAATCATCTACTGTCCTCATTATTCATGGCATGTTGGATTTCATCGCAATAGTGGAATTCGGTAGAACGAGTGATTACAGAAGTTTACGTTTCATTGTTGTTGTTGTGGTCTTCAGTCCTGAGACTGGTTTGATGCAGCTCTCCATGCTACTCTATCCTGTGCAAGCTTCTTCATCTCCCAGTACCTACTGCAGCCTACACCCTTCTGAATCTGCTTCGTGTATTCATCTCTTGGTTTCCCTCTACGATTTTTACCCTCCAGGCTGCCCTCCAATACCAAATTGGTGATCCCTCGATGTCTCAGAACATGTCCTACCAACCGATCCCTTCTTCCAGTCAAGTTGTGCCACAAGTTCCTCTTCTCCCCAATTCTATTCAATACCTCCTCATTAGTTATGTGATCTAATCTTCAGCATTCTTCTGTAGCACCACATTTCGAAAGCTTCTATTCTCTTCTTGTCTAAACTATTTATCGTCCACGTTTCACTTCCATACATGGCTACACTCCATACAAATACTTTCAGAAACGACTTCCTGACATTTAAATCTATACTTCATGTTAACAAATTTCTCTTCTTCAGAAATGCTATCCTTGCCATTGCCAGTCCACATTTTATATCCTCTCTACTTCGATCATCATCAGTTATTTTGCTCCCCAAATAGCAAAACTCCTTCACTGCTTTAAGTGTCTCATTTCCTAATCTAATTCCCTCAGCATCACCTGACTTAATTCGACTACATTCCACTATCCTCGTTTTGCTTTTGTTGATGTTCATTTTATACCCTCCTTTCAAGACACTGTCCATTCCGTTCAGCTGCTCTTCCAAGTCCTTTTTCTGTCTCTGACAGAATTACAATGTTATCGGCGAACCTCAAAATTTTTATTTGTTCTCCATGTATTTTAATACCTACTCTGAACTTTTCTTTTGTTTCCTTTATTGCTTGCTCAATATACAGATTGAATAACATCGGGGTTAGGCTACAACCCTGTGTCACTCCCTTCCCAACCACTGCTTCTCTTTCATACCCCTCGACTCTTATAACTGCCATCTGCTTTCTGTACAAATTGTAAATAGCCTTTCGCTCCCTGTATTTTACCTCTGCCTCCTTCATAATTTGAAAGAGTATTCCAATCAACATTGTCAAAAGCTTTCTCTAAGTCTACAAATGCTAGAAATGTAGGTTTGCCTTTCCTTAGTTTTTCTTCTAAGATAAGTCGTTGGGTCAGTATTGCCTCACGTGTTGCAACATTTCTACGGAATCCAAACTGATCTTCCCCGAGGTCGGCTTCTATCAGTTTTTCCATTCGTCTGTAAAGAATTCGCTTTAGTGTTTTGCAGCTGTGACTTATTAAACTGATAGTTCGGTAATTTTCACATCTGTCAACACCTGCCTTCTTTGGGATTGGAATTATTATATTCTTCTTGAAGTCTGAGGGTATTTCACCTGTCTCATACATCTTGCTCAACAGATGGTAGAGTTTTGTCAGGAGAGGCTCTCCCAAGGCTGTCAGTAGTTCTAATGGAATGTTGTCTATTCCGGGGGCCTTGTTTCGACTCAGGTCTTTCAGTGCTCTGTCAAACTCTTCACGCAGTATCTTATCTCCCATTTCGTCTTCATCTACATCCTCTTCCATTTCCATAATATTGTCCTCAAGTACATCGCCCTTGTATAGACCCTCTATATACTCCTTCCACCTTTCTGCTTTCCCTTCTTTGCTTAGAACTGGGTTTCCATCTGAGATCTTGATATTCATACAAGTGGTTCTCTTTTCTCCAAAGGTCTCTTTAATTTTCCTGTAGGCAGTATCTATCTTGCCCCTAGTGAGGTAAGCCTCTACATCCATGCATTTGTCCTCTAGCCATCCCTGCTTAGCCATTCTGCACTTCCTGTCGATCTCATTTTGGAGACGTTTGTATTCCTTTTTGCCTGCTTCATTTACTGCATTTTTATATTTTCTCCTTTCATCAATTAAATTCAATATTTCTTCTGTTACCCAAGGGTTTCTACTAGCCCTCGTCTTTTTACCTATTTGATCCTCTGCTGCCTTCACTATTTCATCCCTCAAAGCTACCCATTCTTCTTCTACTGTATTTCTTTCCCCCATTCCTGTCAGTTGTCCCCTTATGCTCTCCCTGAAACTCTGTACAACCTCTGGTTTAGTTAGTTTATCCAGGTCCCATCCATCTCCTTAAATTCCCACCTTTTTGCAGTTTCTTCAGTTTTAATCTACGGTTCATAACCAATAGATTGTGTAGATTGTGGTCAGAGTCCACATCTGCCCCTGGAAATGTCTTACATTTTAAAATCTGGTTGCTAAATCTCTGTCTTACCATTGTATGATCTATCTGATACCTTCTAGTATCTCCAGGGTTCTTCCATGTACGTTTCATATCCTCCGTAAATACGTTCCGGAACTTTTTGAGCGCATAGAGGTAAGTGGAAAACTGAGATTCTGATCCAGAATTGCACCAAGGTTCTTCGTCCGATACCCTGTGCTGGATAATGTACCTGGCCAAGAATAAATTCGCGCGACGAAATAACCACAATTGGTTTGGCACATTGACCAGCCGGAGTTTGCATTTTAAGCCGTTTTCCGTGCTCGCTTTTCATGAAATAATGTTACACAAATAGTTAAAGTACGACATAAAGCGAAGTTTACGTGACTCGGTGACAGTTGGCGCACCTGGGATAAAAGTTAGGAATAAAGGGGACTAAAATATATGTTATTATAACTGGATATTGTAGATGCGGCGCACACAAGCATTCACGGTTAGTTCTAGACGACTAGCGTTCTCACTGCTCGTGCTGCGCTGGGTTACATCGCGGTAGTGGAGGGTCCGTAGAACGAGTGGCTGAATAAGTTAACGTGTTACATGCTGTGGAAATATGCTCCAAAACTTAGAGGTGATGGGAAATCTTCCTGCGTTTGTCGACGGTATTTACTGCCCAGCTGAGATGTTCGTTACACCCAAATTCTACATTGTTTCTTTATAAGTTGTTGGAATACAGTAGAGACGAAGAGGAGGTATCTGTTCTCAGAATTCAGAACTTATTAGTTTCTGATGGGGTATTAAAATTACTTGGGACATCTTCACATTTTCTTCATGTCTCAGATTTTGCACCAATCTGAAGACAGATCAGTATACACGCGGAAGGCAGCAGTATTGATGTCTTCGAAGCTGGCACTTGAGTAAAGCTGGAGAACGTCGGCATAAAAATGAGATTTACTGGAGAACAGAACTGACAAGATATCATTGATACATAAGCAGAACAACAGTGGACGCAGGACTCATCCATGTGGCGCTTCTGAGAGAACATGCTTCCACGTTACACGTTGGTGTCTGTTACTACATTTGCTTGCAAATCATTTAAGCTTAATGTATGAGAAATTTAGTTGTTGCAGTTTTCTGAGCAGTACCTCAAAGTTGACGGCATGAAACGCTTTCCTGAAGTCTGGTAGTGCCAATATAGCGGCCTCATGGTTGTCTATGGCATATTTCAAGTAATCAATTACCTTATTTAATGGTATTTGCAAAAGCCGTTTCGACACTTGTCATATAAGTTAAATTAAATTGACAGAAGGGAAAAAGATAAGAATGCAGCAAATATAGCAGAAAAAAGGAACTATAGACTATTTAGTTCCATTTTTCCTGGGTCGTTTGTACGATAAATCGCACAGACGTGAAATGAGTCATCTTACATTCACATCGTATGTTTGTATTTGTAAATATTCCTACATGCTGTTCATTTACAGGATAACTTTTTTTAACATACAGGCCAATTCCTACCCACCACCTTTCACACATTACAATAACAGAAATTCTTCTACGGAATAGATGGAATTGTCAAGAAGAAATTTTTATAATTTGTTTTAAAATTTTACCATGCTGTCTGTCAGACATTTCATATCACTGAGTAAATTATCAAAAATTTTACTTGTGGCATTGTGTACGCTTGTGTTGCTAAAGACAACTTTATTGTGGAGTAATGAATGTTTTTCCTTTGGTGTTGCAGTTATGTACATCATTCTTCCTTTTGAACTACAGTGGGTTGATTTTTAAATAAATTTAGTCAGTAATTTTAGGTAGTTTTGTAGTGTGTAGGTGCTGCAGGATCTCCACTTGCTCTTACCAACAGATACATTTCCCTTTTCCTTTCACAAGACACTGTAATCTCTCTAGTGATCAATGGTTTTTTACATGGCTTCCTAATGTCCTTTCTGATTAGGTTATATGGGAAGCTATTTTCGAACAATTATATGAATTTATCATTGAATACATAACATTTTATGTTAGCGTTTGGTTCATTATAAATTTCATGCCAGATCTCTTGTAAACTATTCTTAAAAACATTTGTCTTGGAGTCATTAATTGTTCTAAGTGATCTCTACTCTAAGACACAGTCTTATTTAACCTCAGTAACTGTGTGTCATGAACAGAGAGAGGGTTTGTTACGGGCTAAACAGTTACTTTCTTGCTTTGAACTTCACCAAAGAAAACACTTTCAGTCAGGGCCCTACTGTCTTTATCCACCCATGTTAGAAAGTTATTTACTGATTTCAAATTGCAGGATTCAAATAAGGTTTCTAGATAATTTTTCCTGTCAGAATCCTTCAGATAATCTACATTTAAGTCACCACAGACTATTACTTGCTCGATGCTGCCTGACAGCTAGCGTAGTAAGGAATCCAGATTCCTCATAAACAATTCAAAATTCCCCAATGGCTATCTGCTTACAGATACAATTAAAAGTGAACTATTTTTCAAAATTGGTTCACAAGCATACTCTTCTATGGGCTGATCATTACAAAATCTACTTGTTTCAATGTTTTCGAACTTATGTTCTGTTTTAATATATGTAACAACGTTTCCTTTTCTCATATTAGCTCTGTATGAACAAACTGCTAGAGTGCAATCTCTTACGTGTAACTTATCTAACCCTGTGGTTATTTGCTGCTCAGATGGGCAGAGGATGTCTGTTTTTTTCAGAGTTCTGTATTTTTCCAAACAGACAAGAAGCTCGTCTACCGTTTACACAGTCCTCTAATTTTCTGATGAAACAAGTTAGCTTTACTTTTCTGTACATTCGAAAGCATGTTTTGGGATCTGCTGTTATTTTGACTTCCTTCGTAACAGCGTGCCTGAATGCTGTTTCTAACCTATAAAAGATACCTCTCTGATGTCAGTAACCACAGAGACCTTACTTTGTATGATGGTGGCCCCCTGCACATTTTCTGCAAGACGCCCTGCCAACCTATCTTTCCCTCTCTTACTCACGTGTAGACAGTGTCTGGTATATCCACATATCCCAGTTGTAGCAACCGGCGCTGCAGTCATATGAGATTTCAATGCGCAAATTTTAGACCGATAGTAGAACGATTCTACTGCAGCCAACGTACATTTCGCATAAGGGCTATGAAAATAAGACACGAGAAATTAGGGTTCGTACGGAGAGTTTTGGACAGTCGTTTTCCCCTCGCTCTGTTTGTGAGTGGAACAGGAGGGGAAATGACTAGTAACGGAACAAGGTACCATCCGCCATGCACCGTACGTTGGCTTACGGAGTGGCTATGTAGATGTAGATATAGATGCTGATGTAAATTATACTGCGAGAAGGATTTGACAGAACACTGAAAGACCTAAGCAGAAACTAAGCTGCTGGAGTAGACGACATTCCCCAAAAATTATTGAGATCCTTGGGTGAACCAGCCACCTGATGGGCGAGGTATATGACACAGGCGAAATATTCTCAGATTCAAGATGTATGTAATAATTACAATTTCCAAGTAGGCAATTGCCGAAAGGTGTGAATACTGCTGAACCATACTTTTAATCGAGAATAGTTGCAAAATATTGAAATGAATTATTTGCAGAAGAATGGGAAGACAGGTGGAAGCCGACCTCGGGGATGACCAGTACAGGTTAATGTAGGAACAAGTGATGCAAAACTCGCCCTGCGCTTTATGTTAGACGCCTTATGTTAAATGATAGATTGATGAAAAACAAATCTACGTTTACAGCATTTGTTGATTTAGAGGAAGCTTTTGAAAATTTTGGCTGCACTATACTACACTCCTGGAAATGGAAAAAAGAACACATTGACACCGGTGTGTCAGACCCACCATACTTGCTCCGGACACTGCGAGAGGGCTGTACAAGCAAATGATCACACGCACGGCACAGCGGACACACCAGGAACCGCGGTGTTGGCCGTCGAATGGCGCTAGCTGCGCAGCATTTGTGCACCGCCGCCGTCAGTGTCAGCCAGTTTGCCGTGGCATACGGAGCTCCATCGCAGTCTTTAACACTGGTAGCATGCCGCGACAGCGTGGACGTGAACCGTATGTGCAGTTGACGGACTTTGAGCGAGGGCGTATAGTGGGCATGCGGGAGGCCGGGTGGACGTACCGCCGAATTGCTCAACACGTGGGGCGTGAGGTCTCCACAGTACATCGATGTTGTCGCCAGTGGTCGGCGGAAGGTGCACGTGCCCGTCGACCTGGGACCGGACCGCAGCGACGCACGGATGCACGCCAAGACCGTAGGATCCTACGCAGTGCCGTAGGGGACCGCACCGCCACTTCCCAGCAAATTAGGGACACTGTTGCTCCTGTGGTATCGGCGAGGACCATTCGCAACCGTCTCCATGAAGCTGGGCTACGGTCCCGCACACCGTTAGGCCGTCTTCCGCTCACGCCCCAACATCGTGCAGCCCGCCTCCAGTGGTGTCGCGACAGGCGTGAATGGAGGGACGAATGGAGACGTGTCGTCTTCAGCGATGAGAGTCGCTTCTGCCTTGGTGCCAATGATGGTCGTATGCGTGTTTGGCGCCGTGCAGGTGAGCGCCACAATCAGGACTGCATACGACCGAGGCACACAGGGCCAACACCCGGCATCATGGTGTGGGGAGCGATCTCCTACACTGGCCGTACACCACTGGTGATCGTCGAGGGGACACTGAATAGTGCACGGTACATCCAAACCGTCATCGAACCCATCGTTCTACCATTCCTAGACCGGCAAGGGAACTTGCTGTTCCAACAGGACAATGCACGTCCGCATGTATCCCGTGCCACCCAACGTGCTCTAGAAGGTGTAAGTCAACTACCCTGGCCAGCAAGATCTCCGGATCTGTCCCCCATTGAGCATGTTTGGGACTGGATGAAGCGTCGTCTCACGCGGTCTGCACGTCCAGCACGAACGCTGGTCCAACTGAGGCGCCAGGTGGAAATGGCATGGCAAGCCGTTCCACAGGACTACATCCAGCATCTCTACGATCGTCTCCATGGGAGAATAGCAGCCTGCATTGCTGCGAAAGGTGGATATACACCGTACTAGTGCCGACATTGTGCATGCTCTGTTGCCTGTATCTATGTGCCTGTGGTTCTGTCAGTGTGATCATGTGATGTATCTGACCCCAGGAATGTGTCAATAAAGTTTCCCCTTCCTGGGACAATGAATTCACGGTGTTCTTATTTCAATTTCCAGGAGTGTATTTAAAATTGTAACGGTAACAGGGATAAAACACAGGGAGCGAAAGGTTGTTTACTAGTGCAAAATCAGACTGCAGTTACAACAGTCCAAGGACACTAAAGGGGAGCAGGTTTTGAGAAGGCAGTGAGACAGGAGTGTAGTCTACTGCCTAACCACGACTCAAATCAGTCTGTACACATAGCAAGCAACAAAGGAGACCAAGGAGAATTTGGAAAGGAAATTAAAGTTTAGGCAGAAGAAATAAAAATTTAGAGGTTAGCTGACCACATTGTAATTCTGTCAGAGATTGCGTTGGTCTTGAAAGATCAACTGAACGGAAGCATAGTTCCTTCAAAAGAGATTATAAGATAAATCTAAACAAAAGGAGAACAACAACTGATGCCTGAAGTAGTGCGATCTATCTAAGGCATTTGAAGCCAACCAAAAGAATGTAGAATGTTGTACTTAGTAATTCAAACAATGTAGTTAAGGGGGTATTCTGACTGCAGAGAAGTCATGGGTGGGTTCCCCAAGGCTCAGTGTCAGGTACACTATTGTGTATTATGTGTGTAAACGATTTTACATCCAATCTACAACAAGTAAACTAATTTATTTTTGCGGGTGACACTAGTATTGTAATGAATTCAATGATCTATTCAACAACAGAAGCAATGGTAAACAATGTTTTTAAAAGTATAACTGACTGATTTTCTGTGAATGGTCTCACCCTCAGTTTAAAAAAGACAGACTGGCTATAGCACGAGAAGCATTTCTGAAAGAGACGAATTTTTTGACATCTAATATAAAGTCTTAGGAATTCTTTTCTAGAGGTATTTTTGCGTAGTGTAGCCTTGTATTGAAGTGACGATGAGCGGATCAGACAACAAGAGAATAGAGAATTTTGCAATGTGGTGCAATAAGAGAATGCTGAAGATTAGATAGAAAGGTAATCAATCGAGTTGGATGAAAGAAATTTTTGATACAACTCGATTAAAGGAAGTTATCAGGCGATAGTACACAACCTAAAGGAATCATCAATTTTATAATGGAAAGAAGGGTGTGGGGTAAAAAATGTAGAAGGAAACAAAGGCTTGAATACTGTAAGCAGGTTCAGAGGCACAAATGAAGAGGCTTACACATTATAGGCTAGCATGGAAAGCTGCATCAAACCAGTCTCCGGACCGAAGACCACAACGACAAAATACGTTAGGTAAGACTACAGTAAACGGCGGTCCCAGTAGATATTGATTCGGCGTCACTTAATTACAACAGATATACTTTTTTCTCTTGGAGGAGTATCATTTTTATCCCTGTACTTCATATTTTTATAAACTGCTACAAGACAACATAATTTATTTAATGCAATATATGGTGAAAGCATTTTCGAAAGATTTATTTTAACTGTGCAGTTTTTATTACTAGTGTGGACGTGTAGAATGTTCTGGCTTTCCGTTCCCTGTGACCCACATCAGGCAGTGTGCCTACAGTTTAAGGTGAATTCTATATTAGGTTGTTATTTGGTAGCTTCCGCATAAGCTAAGCGTTAATGGTCTTGAAACCGATCTAGGAATGATTTAAATTTTTGCTCCATTCTTCCGAATTCTTGTCTCTCCGGTGTCCCACGACAGCAAGTGATACGAGAAGCGAATCGTTTACAACTGATATCTAGAAGCTGCTGGTCGTAAAATCTTCGGCTACAGCGCCTCCTGTTTGTGTAACCGACATCTCTGCTTAGTGCCTTAAATGTGGACACAAACCGTTCAGCGGCCAGTACTTCTTCCAATTCTATTTCTTGCACGCGAGTAAGCCAGCCAACTAGGAAGGAGCTGAGCCAGATGCTCCTTATGTCTACACGGACAGATTCGCTGTTAGGACGGTTTGGTTTATCACTAGTCCCTTTACACTTACCTGCGATAACCAAGTGTTACACCAAACTAGTGTTCGACTTACCACAGATCACTACACGTCATAGTCAGTGATGAGCTCTATTCTGATTCGAATCTTTATGATCAGGGAGACGAATTTTTGGTACTGACAGCGTAGTAATGATGCTTCGTTGCTTAGCGACGGCACGAAGCCAACCAATGACATTATCGACAGATTTACGTAGCTCTTAGCTGGGACGACGGAGCTGCTAGCATCTAAAGGTGATATTCTCTGAACACTACATCCTATTTTCGTTTAAGCTGTGCAGCACTATAGTACCAAATAACCCTTCATAGACTCTTCAGCTGAGAAATCCGTATAACTCGCGACTTAAATGTGATAGTGGCCTAAGGATTACGTAGTTCTCTCTGGAAATATGGGCAATTTGGCACTATACATCCAGCTAACATGCCTAGTATCCATACTTCCCGCCGAAGAGATGCGTCGTGCGAATTGCATAAATAGTGTTCCTTCAGGCAAGGCTCTGGTGAACGACAAAGGTTCGCGCTTTGTCGCAGTGACTTCTCTACTTTAGTCATCACAATGCAAGACCATGATGGGCGTCGTTCCTAATTTTGTCCTATTCGTGTGATTTTAGATTAGATCAGATTATATGAATTCTTCATTGCGTGGGTCTATACTGTTTCTTGTGGATGTAATTTCCAAGAATGTTTGCCTATCGAATCCACAGCCTCCAAACGATAGCTATTGAACGTGCGATTTTAAATCAATCACGCGAATGTCGTGGTGGGCGTCATGATAAATTATTTTTGAGTTTCTAGGGAAAGCCAGACGATTTATGTCGGTAGTGAGTGCGATGTCTGGTATTGTTGTAGTTTCTTCGGCCGATTGCCTCACGTGAAAGAATCTGATTCCACGCTTATGCAATGTAGGAAACTGATTTTTTGCCCTAAATATGGACTAATACCGGATGACGAAAGGAGCGAGTGTATAGACGGCAGTAGGGCGAAGTCTATAAAACTTCGTAAGAAGAGTTTTGGTACTGAAACACCGTTATAATTTCATTGCGGAAAGTGCGGAAAACGAACGACTATCAGGAAGAATACGTGGTTTGACTATTGAAAATTATCCATCCAGACCAGCGTAATTCTTGCTGGATTAGGGACTACACCCTGCAAGCAACAGCGTTGGACACTGACTTATCTACTAATACCGTGTGCGACTATTTCGGGTTCTGCAGATAAGTTTGTTATGTAATAGTGGCGAACGACAGTGTACCGATCAGTGGACCAAGTAAAGTTGTTTAAGTGAACAAATCTCACATAGCAAGAAGGAAAAACCAGAGAGGACGACCTTCAAAGAATGCAATCAAACACATTTGGGTATTCGAAGGTATAGAACGAGAGTCTCGGAAGTGTTTTGTTGAGAGACTGATGTCCAGAGACAAGGTAACTTTAGTCAGTTTGATAAAGCACTTTGTACTGCCCGGTAGTAAAGTGATAACAGACGGCTTTCAGTCCTACAAGACACTGAAAGGAGAAGGATTCAACCACGAGTGCGTCAACCACTCTGTAGAGCTCGTGTCTTCGGATGACCTCAGTGCGCACACGCACAAGATCGAGTGGCTGTGGAAATCTGTGAAATCTCCCATTAAAAGAGAAGGGTGTCCAACAGAAGGAGATGAACTCTACTTGTTTCAGTACCTCTGTTTCTGTAACCTGCGGTTGCAAGGAAAAGTTAGCGCGTGTGACACTCTACCCATATTTTTGCGTGATATTGGCAGAGGGCTGAATAATATTTATTACCCGATGGTGATGTGTTCCGGGACGACAGGGCCCAGGCCATGCAGCTCGCATCATCCAGAAGGTGTGTTGTCAGCAGAAAGATGAACTGCCATTTCTCCCCTGGCCAGCGCAGTCATCACAGCTCAATATCATTGAGCCTTTGTGGGTGGATGATTGCTAACCACCTCCATTGTCGTTATCCGAATTTGCGATTATTTTGCGGGAAAAATAACATATGATTCCCTTGAAAACCGTAGGACATGTATTTATCCATTCCGAGACGGCTGGAAGCTGTTTTGAGTGCCAATGGTTGTCCTACACTGTATTAGATACGGCAATGTGTTGTGCTTTTCGTGTGTCCAAATTTTTGTCCATAACCTGTAGTTACCAACGGCGTATTGGTTGTGGTTTTCTTTATACATGCACGACACAAACAGATCCAGGTCTTCGATTAGTGTGCTCTGATACTGTTTTATGACTTAGCCTCAATTAATAACACTTCCTTGTATTACTCCAAAGCGTTTGATGACAAAATTAGTGTTAAAAACATAGCGTAACATATTTCTCTGTCTCAAGCCGCAAAAAAAGTACCTGCAGTTCATCAGCAGCAACACAACGATTAGTTTCTTAGTCTCTGGTTTTGGAAAACTCTGAGCAGTCTAGACATCACTGTACAGCTTCCCTAGCTCATATGAAAGAGCGAGACTTCGTATGATTCGGAGCAGAGTTTGCATTACACTTTTATACATTTTCTCCTGTTTCAGAGATGGGCTTTACATACAAGAAATAGACCTTCATGCTCACATCAAATTCAGATTCTTTTACCAATCAGCAAATAAACATCTATTTTTACTTCTTTCTTTTGTACTTTACGAATTACTAGCGAACAGACAAAAAGAAATTTTCTGCTAATGAATGGTAAGAATTACAGTGTCAGGAATAAAAATGAAACGCGTTATTTGAATGGAACATGCTGCAAATCCACTGAATGGAATGTCAGAACGCTTAATCAGGTATGTAGGTTAGAGAATTTAAAAAGGAAAATGGGTAAGTTTAAGTTAGCCGTAGTGGGAATTTGTCAAGTACACAGGCAGAAAGGACACGTTTTGTTGTCAGATCAATAAAAATTTACCAACACAAAATCAAATAGGGGTAATGCATGAATAGGCATAATAACAAATAAAAAAATAGGAATGCAGGTAAGCTACTATGAACTGCGTAGTGAACACATTATCATAGCCAAGATAGAAACAAAGCCGTCGCCCACCACAATACTATGTTTAAATGCCAATTATTTCCGCAGATGATGAAGGGATTAGCATACACATCAAATGGATTTTCTCATGGCGACAACGTCGATGACGAGTGAGGTAAGTCGTTTCCTTGGTAATTACAAGTATTTTAGTAACGGCCGGCCGAAGAGGCCGAGCGGTTCTAGGCGCTACAGGCTGGAACCGTGCGACCGCTACGGTCGCAGGTTCGAATCCTGCCTCGGGCATGGATGTGCGTGATGTCCTTAGGTTAGTTAGGTTAAAGTGGTTCTAAGTTCTAGGGGACTGATGACCTCAGAAGTTAAGTCCCATAGCGCTCAGAGCCATTTGAACCATTTTTTTAGTAACGCTCTTCCTTTGTCGTTGCTGTAGTGACCATTATAAACATGCTCATAACGCCCGCCACCACAGTCGCGTGATCGATTTATAATCCCACGTTCGATACCTATCGTTTTGAGCCCGCGGCTTCGATAGGCAAACATTCTTGTAAATTACCATCATGGATGTGGAATTTGTAACATTTTTTTATTTTTTTACATTATTTGGTATTAATTTATAAAAATATACAGTAATAATAATGAGAGTAACACTACACAGAGTGCATTCAGCTGATTCTGTTTCGAAATTCGCCAAAGAATTAAAGGAGTTGGGGTGAAGTAAATCTTTCATTCTTCTCTTAAACTGAACTTCATTTGTAGATAAATTTTTATGATTGGTGGCAAATTGTAAAATGTGTATCCTGAAAAGTGGCCCTTTCTTTTGGACTAAAGTAAGTTCGTTATGGTCTTTATCTAGACTGTTCATGTTCCTAGTACTGATTTTGTGAACTGAGCTGATTGTTGGAAAAAGGGATATATTATTTACAACTAATTCCATTAACTAATAACTGTATCGCGAAGCAGCAGTTAGTATACCCAGTCACTTGACTAGCCTTCTACAGAAGTTAGTTAACTCACGCCGCAAATAATGTGTGTTACCCGCTTTTGGATTTTGAGAATTATCCCACAATGTGACACTACATGATTTTATGGACTGAAAGTAAGTAAAGTACGTATCAAGCTTTTAATTTTTATGTCATCTATGTCTGATATTATTCTAAGACAGGTTAAATGCAACTCTCCACGCTAGTCTCTCCTGCACGAGACCTTTCGTCTCTGAATAACTATTGTAACCTGCATTCACTTGGAGCTGCCTACTGTGTTTATTCCTAGGTCTCCCTCTACAATTTTTACCACCCCCACCTCCCACGCTTCACGCCATTACCATGCTAATTATTAATTGATCCCTAAGGATGTGTCGTATCAACTGATTTCTTCTTGTAGTAAGGTTGCGCCATAAATTTCTGTTTTGCGCAATTCGATTCAGTACATCATTAGTTACTCGATCTATCCATCTAATTTTCAGCATTCTTCCATAGCAACACATTTCAAAAGATTCTACTGTGCTTGTCCAACTTTATTAACGTCAACGTTTCACTTCTGTACAAGACTACACTCCAGACAAATACCTTTAGAAAAAACTTCCTGACACTTAAATTTCTATTGAATGTTAACAAATTACTCTTTTTCACAAATGCTTTTGCCGCTATTGCTAGTCTTCATTTCATATGTACACTTTCATAATGTACTACCTATTTCGGCCATCGTCACATATTCTGCTGGATAAATAGCAAAATTCGTGTGCTACTTCTGGTATCTCTCCTAATCTAATTCCCTCAGCATCGGCTGATTTAATTTGACGGCATTCCATATCCCTTGTTTTACTTTTGTTGATGTAATCTTATAATCTCTTCTTAAGATACTATCCATTCCGCACAACCGCTCTTCAAAGTCCTTTGCCATTTCTGAGAGAACTACAATGTTGTCGGCTAACCTGATAGTTCTTATTTCTTCTCCTTGAACTTTAACTTCTTTTAGAATTTTCTCCTTGCTTACCTTTAGTGCTTGCTCAGTGGTCAGTCTGAATAAGATCAGGTATGAGCTATAATCCCGTCCCACTCCCTTGTAAATTACTGCTTCCCTTTCATGGCTTTTGAATCTTAGAACTGCAATCTTGGTTCTGCACAAGCTATAAATGACTTTCAGTCCCAGTATTTTATTCCTTTTACCTTCAAAATTTGAAAGAGTGTAGTCTAGTCAGTATTGTCAAATGCTTTCTCTAAATCAGCAAATGGTATAAGTATAGGTTTATCTTTCAGCATCCTCCCTTTCGGCGTAAGACTTAGGGTCAGTATTGCCTCACGTGTTCCTAAATTTCTCACGAACTCATAGTGATCTTCTCCCAGGTCGGGTTCAACCAGCTTTTTCATTCACCTGTAAATAATTCGTGTCAATATTTTGTGACCAGACTTATTAAACTAACACTTCTGTAAATTTAGACTTGTCAGTACCCAAAGTTCCTTAGAATTGTAATTATTACATTCTTCATGAAGTATGAAGGTATTTCTCCTGTCTCCCATATCTTACACACCAGATGGAATAGTTCTGCAAAAATAGGCTCTCCCAAGGATCTCAGTAATTCTGAGGGAATGCCGTCTACTCCAGAGGCCTCGTTCCTTCTCACGTCTTTGAGTGCGGGCCTAGTTTCTACTTAAGTCTTTCAGTGCTCTGTCATATTTTTCTCGCTGTATCGTATCTCAATCGTCTCCTAACTGCTCTTCTCTTCCTACTATATTTTACTCCAGTTTGTTTCCCTCATACAGACGCTCTATGCATTGCTTTCACCTTTCTCTTCTTTGCTTAGTACTGGCCTGCCATCTGAGCTGCTTGCTCCATTTGCTGCATTTTTGTGTTTTCTTCCCTCGTCACTTCAAATCAAGATGTCCTGTGTTAATCACAGATTTCTACTAGACCTTGTCTTTTTACCTGTGTGATCCTCTATTCCCTTCACTATTTTATCTATTAAAGCAACCCATTCGTCTCCTATTTTATTCCTTTCTCTCCTTTTACAATCCATTGTTGCCAAATGCTCCTTTTGGAATTCTTAACTAACTCTGGTTCTTTCAGTTTATCCTGTTTTCATCTCCTTAATTTTCGACTTTTTTGTGATTTCTTCAGTTTTAATCTGCCAAGGAGAGGTCCCCAGCTGTGCGATCGACTGTTTGGAACTATCCATACGGTGATTTAGATATCACACACTGCAGTCATTCACCCTAGTGGGCCCTCATCTGCGAGTAATTGACAAAAAAAATTCGGAATTTTGTTTAATGATAGCGTTAAAGATTTACTTTATAGTCTGGCTGCGAACTGTAATGGATGGCATAAGAGTTTCACATGCAGAAGGTTGTGGGTTCGAATCTTGTCAAGTGCAGTAAGATTTTTTAAAATTTTGTTTACCGAAATGACTTTGATTACTTTTATTCAGTTAATTGATTCAAATGTATTTCTTAATGTAATTCCTTTGTCACACCATTTTAATCATAATATGAACTTCATTTTCTCTCATTTTTCTTCCTATCATTCTTTCTCCACTTGAAGTCTTTGTTAATGTGTTTTTAATTAATTTTATGTATTAATTTCGATTTAATTTCTGCTTTAACATCCTGTTTTTTCGTCCACATTATTGCGTTCATTACATCTATTTCTCTTTTTGCTTGTATTTCGTTTTAATTATTCACCGGTTTTTATTTAAATTTTCATCTGCAGTATTTTGTCCATAGTGCAACAGATATTTATGTTACGTTTTAAATATTTTTATGACGAACACCGCGCAAAAAAATTGCACAGCTGCTAACAAAAAACATTTTCAGACCACTGCACAAATACAAATAGTTTACTTTGTCTTTTGTTTTTAACTGATAGCTCGGAATTTTCAAATAACTGCATATTACAACAGATAAATGTAACTTAATTCATATTCACAAAAATTCCGATTGGAGAAAGAGGGTATACAGAAAAAATGAAACATGAAAAAGTTCATTCGGTGACTAAAATGCTGTCACAAAGGAATGGAATTAAAAAATTACACTTAAATTAATGAACTGAATAAAGATGGTGATCAAATTCATTTTGATAAAGACTCCATATTATGCTACGCAACTAGGCAACATAATGCAACTCTATTAACGCTGCTGAGTATCACACAAAATTCCGATTTTTTCCCGTCAGTTACCCGTAAACGAGGGCCCACCAGCGTGAATGGCGGCTGTGTGTGATACCTGGGATCTTAACCTACATCACCGTATACATAGTTCCAAAAATTCAATAGAACAGCTGGAGACCTCTCCTTGTGAGTTCATAATCAAAAAACTATGGTCCGATTCTATATTTGGTCCTAGAAATGTATTATAGTTTAAAATCTGGTTTCGAAATCTGCGTCTTACCATTATTTAGTGAATCTTAAAGTTTCCAGTGTCCTCAGGTCTCCTCCACGTATACAACTTTGTTTCATGTTTCTTGAATCAAGTGTTAGCTATTAAAGACGAAGAAACTACGCTTCGACCAAAATTCTACCAGCTGGCTTCCTCTTTTATTCCTTTTCCCCAGTCCATTTTCTCCTACTACTTTTCCTTCTCTTCTTTTTCCTAATATCGGCTTAAGTCATCTATCACAATTACATTGTCGTTTCCCCTAAACTACCTGGATAATTTCTTTTATCTCATCATACTATCTTTCAATCACTTAATCATCTGCGGAAATAATTGGCATATAAACATAGTATTGTGGTGGGCGACGGCTTTGTTTCTATCTTAGCTATGATAATGTGTTCACTACGCAGTTCATAGTAGCTTACCTGCATTCCTATTTTTTATTTGTTATTATGCCTATTCATGCATTACCCCTATTTGGTTTTGTGTTGATAAATTTATACTGACCTGACAACAAATTGTGTCCTTTCTGCCTGTGTACTTGACAAATTCCCACTACATCTAACGTTAACTTACCCATTTTCCTTTTTAAATTCTCTAACCTACATACCTGATTAAGCGATCTGACATTCCATTCAGTGGATTTGCAACATGTTCCATTTAAATAATGTGCTTCATTTTTATTCCTGACACTGGAATTCTTACCATTCATTAGCAGAAAATTTCTTTTTGTCTGTTCACTAGTAATTCGTAAAGTACAAAAGACAGAAGAAAAAGTAGATATTTATTTGCTAATTGATAAAAGAATCTGAATTTGATGTGGAGATGAAGGTCTATTTCTAGTAAGTAAAACCCATCTCTGAAAAGGGAGAAAATGTATAAAAGTGCAATGCAAACTCTGCTCCAAATCATACCAACTCTCGCTCCTCCATATGAGCATGGGAAGCTGTACAGTGATGTCTAGATTGCTCAGAGTTTTCCAAAACCAGAGACTAAGAAACAAATCGTTGTGTTGCTGCTGATGAACTGCAGGTACTTTGTTTGCGGCTTGAGACAGAGAAATATGTTACGCTATGATTCATATGGCTCTGAGCACTATGGGACTTAACATCTGAGGTCATCAGTCCCCTAGAACTTAGAAATACTCAAACCTAACTAACCTAAGGACATCACACACAGCCATGCCAGAGGCAGGATTCGAACCTGCGGCCGTAGCGGTCGCGCGGTTCCAGGCTGAAGCGCCTAGAAACACTCGGTCACACCGGCCGGCTGTTACGCTATGTTGTTAACACTAATATTGTCATCAAATGATTAGGAGTAATACAAGGAAGTGATATTAACTGAGGCGAACACACAAAACAGGATAGAATGAATGAAAAAAAAAAAATCATACAAAACAGGATCAGGGCACACTAATCGAAGACCTGGATCTGTTTGTGTCGTGCATGTATAAAGAAAACCACGACCAAGACGCCGTTGGTAACTACAGGGGAGGGACAAAAATTTGGACACACCAAAACCACAACACACTGCCGTGTCTAATACAGTCTAGGGCAACCATTGGCACTCAAAACAGCTTCCAGTCGTCTCGGAATGGATAAATACATGTCCCATACGGTTTTCAAGGGAATCATATGTTACTCTTCCCGCAAAATATTCGCAAATTTGGGCAACGACAATAGAGGTGGATAACGATCATCCACCCACAAAAGCTCAATAATATTGAACTCTGATGACTGCGCTGGCCAGAGGAGAAGTGGCAGTTCATCCTTGTGCTGACAAAACACCTGGATGATGCGAGCTGCATGGCCAGGGCCCTGTCGTCCCGTAACACATCACCATCGGGTGGTAAATATTATTCAGCCAAAATGATCACATGCTCATAGTCCTTGGCATTAGTGAGGCCTTGGAGAAAAACCATCGGGTCTATGAAATACCATGACATTGCTGCCTAAATCGTCACCAAACCCCTGTCATGGTCCACTGATGGCAGCTAGCAGTATGTACCGTAGATCCTGGGCCAATGCAAGCCTGACGTAAATGTGGCCAAGAGTTGGGATACTGTGTGAACAAGACTCATCTGATCAAATGACTTTCTTCCATTGCCTTTAGCCTACATTTTATGTCTCCTGGACCACGTTTGTACTTGGTAGTAATTAGTCGGCAGTATCATGCAGCAGTATTATATGATCTTGGCTGGGCTGCAAAGGATGTCTAAGAATTGGTTCTTTTTGATCATTACTTCACAGGGCTCTTGGACATGGATGCTGTTAGATCCTTTGCACATTACCATTTCGTGTTTTATTCCTCCTGCATCTCTCGTGACGATGATTCGTGAGGAAAGCACCCCTGAATTCTCTGTGTGATGTGAAAGTGCCAGATATCTTCTCATTTTTTCCGCTGTTGCCCGTTCGAGGTGAGCAGAAAGGAATTCTAGCTCAAATTCCAAAGACCATTGAGGTGGGAACGATAGATCAAACTGAGCCATCCATGTTTTGAGCTGAAGTGTATTCCCACTATCATTATAATATTGAAATTTTCACTCTGAGATAAAATATCTGAAGTCAAACCGTTCTGCCTCTCTGATATCTGGCCTTACTGCTGTTCGTCAAGTGCTTCTTATTTCTTCAATTCAATAGTCTCATAGCAGCAGTGCATCAGAGTTCTTGAGTTGACACAGTTCCTCATAAGAAGCGATTTATTTTAAATTTCGTCAGTGGTCTTCAGCTTAAACTATATTTAATGTATTTTTGTTTATTTTATCACAGTTCCACACTTTGTTAACAGTGTAGTACATGTAACTGCTTTCTGCGTCTCATTAGGCATTCGTTTTATATTTCAAGAGTAACTTGTAGCAGTTTGACCCCTCAGTTGAGTGATAGCTCTCATAGCAGCAGCAGCACATCAGAGTACTTGGGAGTTGCTACAGATTCTCATAAAAACTGACTGACAGTACATTTCGTCAATGTTCTTTAACATCAACTTCTATGTTTCTTGCATGTCTGTGTATTTATCAGGCCGTCTTTTGTATGGATAGGAAATGTGACTGGTGTGTTCAGATAAGAGCTGAGTTGGTGACCCTTTGCTTACAGCTCCGAGCAGTGTAGGCTTTGGTCACGCTGTGTGAGCCTGTTGCCAGTGGGGCAGCATTGTGGGGCTCCAGATGGGGAGATCTAAGGGATATCCAGCAGAACCAATGTGTTCCCCGATCGGTCCACTACTGTGGCCACACCTGGTACACCTGTACTGAAGTTGATCCCTCACCTGTGGTTGAGTGGGAGATCATTCCATTGTGTGGCTGGCAGTGAAAGAGATAGCATGAGTAGAGGTTACATTTCACAACTGTATTAAATTAATAATTTGTTCCTTTTACCAACTCACCCTGACCCAAATGGTACAGTTACTGAACAGTTCAAAGAAAACTTAGCGTAATTTCAAACAGGTACCCCACTCATACAATTATAGTTGACGCTGACTTCAATCCACCCTCGATATATTGGCGAAAATACTTGTTTAAAGTTGGTGGTAGCCATTAAACCCATCCAAAATCGTACTATGTTCTCAGAAAATTATTTTGAACAGATAGTTCACGAGCCCATTCAAA
This sequence comes from Schistocerca piceifrons, assembly GCF_021461385.2. Lineage (NCBI taxonomy): Eukaryota > Metazoa > Arthropoda > Insecta > Orthoptera > Acrididae > Schistocerca > Schistocerca piceifrons. The sequence continues at coordinate 395,005,454 of NC_060142.1, read as the reverse complement.
GTGTAAATGGTTGCGGAAACGTACTTGACCTCTAAGCAAAAAATAATCTTCACCAAATAACAAGCATCATGACAGATTCAGGGATTAACGACGTCAAGGCTGTTGTATCTATACTGAATATCGTAACATCCAAACCCACCAAAAATAAACGCAAAATACATCTATTTAAAAAAGCAGATATAAATTCGCTTTATACCTTCTGAAGAAACAGTCTCCATTCCTTCCAATCTGATTATATAAACGTTGACCTGATGCCGTTTAAATTCAAAGAAATACTGCCGATGGCAATTGAAAGAAATACGCCAAATAAACTAGTAAGAGATGGTACTGATCCTCCTATTGTACAGAAAACAGATCAGAACGCTGTTGCAGAAGCAATGAAAAAAGCGCGGCCAAATTTAAAAGAACACAAAATCCCCAAGATTTGTAGAAGTTTTACGGAAGCTCAAAACTTAGAGAGAACTTGAGTGTGAGAGTCTTTTAATAGTTTCAACACCGAAACTCTGTCTCGAAATCTGACAGAAAACCCAAAGAGATTCTGGTCGTATGTAAAGTGCACCAGTGGCAAGACTCGATCAATACGTTCACTGCGCGATAGTGATGGTGATGTTATTGATGACATTTCTACTAAAGCAGAGTTACTAAACACGGTTTCCCAAAATTACTTTGCAAAAGAAGACGAAGTAAATATTCAAAAATTCGAATCAAGAACAACTGCCAACATCAGTAACTTAGAAGTATTAAAAAATATGTTCAAATACGTGTGAATTCCTAAAGGACCAAACTGTTGAGGTCATCGGTTCCTAGACTTACACACTACTTAAACTAACTTATGCTAAGAACAACACCCACACACCCATGCCCGAGGGAGGACTCGAACCTCCGTCGGGAGGGGCTGCGCAATCAGTGACATGATGCTTCTAACCGCTCGGCCATTCTGCGCTGCAGAGGCAGATAGATGTCCTTGGTATAGCGAAGCAACTTAAGATTTGAGAAAGGCAAAACCTCCAGTCCAGATTGTATACCAGTCAGGTTCCTTTCAGAGTATGCCGATACAATAGCTCCATATTTAGCAGTCATATACAATTGCTCGCTCATAGAAAGATCCGCACCCAAGGGCTGGGAAGTCAAACAAGTTACATCAATATTCAAGAAAAGAAATAGGAGTAATCTACTGAATTACAGACCCATATCGCTAACGTCGATTTGCAGTAGGATTTTTGAACGTATACTGCGCTCAAACATTATGAATCACCACAAGAAAACAATTTATTGACAAATAGCCAACAGGAATTCAGAAAATATCGTTCTTGTGAAACACAACTAGCTCTTTATTCTCGTGAAGTAAAGAGCGTCATCGACAGGGGACGCCAAGCTGATTCCGTATTTTTAGATTTCCTCACAAGTGACTTCTAATTAAATTCCGTGCCTATGGAGTACCATCTCAGCTGTGTGAGTGGATTCGTACTTTCCTGTCAGGAATGTCATCGACGGGAAGGTTTCACAAAAAGTCATCGGGTAAAACGGAAGTAAAATTTGGAGTTCTCGAACGAAGTGTTACATGCGCTCTGTTGTTTCTTATTTACATACACGATTTAGAAGACAATCTGAGCAGACCTTTTAGATTTTTTGCTGATGGTGCTATCGTTTACCGACTTGTCAAGTCATCAGATTATCAAAACGAATTGCAAAATGATTTAGATAAGATCTCTGTAGGGTGTAAAAATTTGCAATTGACTCTATATAATGAAAAGTGTGAAGTCCTCTACATGGGTACTAAAAGGAATTTGCCAAACTTCAGTTACAATATAAATCACAAAGATCTAAAGCCTGTGACGTCAATTAAATACATAGGGATTAAAATTACGAATAACTTAAATGGAAACGATAACATAGGTGATGCTGTGGGGAAAGTAAACTAAAGAATGCGATTTATTGGCAGAATACTTAGAAAATATAACAGGTCTACTAAAGAGACTGCCTACACTACGCTTGTACGTCCTCTTCTGGAGTGTTCCTGTGCAATGTGAGATCCACATCAGAGAACATAGAAAACGTTCAGAGAAGGGCAGCTCGTTTTGTACCATCACAAAATAGGGGTGAGAGCGCCATGGGTATGATAACGTGAATGGGGTTGGCAGTCACTAAGACAAAGGCCTTCTCATGAAATTTCAGTCACCAAGTTCCTCCTCAGAGTGCGAAAATATTTTATTGGCGTCCAACTACATAGTCATAAACGGTTATCGTAATAAAATAAGAGAAATCAGAACTCGCATGGAAAAACTTAAGTGTTCTTTTTTCCCGTGCGCTGTTCGAGAATGGAACGGTAGAAAAGTAGCTTAAAGGTGAACCCTCTGCCAGGCATTTAACTGCGAGTTGCAGAGTAATCATGTAGGTGTAGAAAGTTCTCACTATGCTGTATACAGATCTACTTTTACTTTCCCCGTGAGCATTACTTCTGCTCAGTGTTACATAGTTAGGTGTTCCTTTGATTCTGGGCTGTCGCAGGTTCGAGTCCTCCCTCGGGCATGGATGTGTGTGTGCATGTGTGTGTGTGTGTGTGTGTGTGTGTGTGTGTGTGTGTGTGTGTTATCCTTAGCGTAAGTTAGTTTAAGTTAGAGTAAGTAATGTGTAAGCCTAGAAAACGATGACCTCAGCAGTTTGGTCCCATAGGAACTGACCACAAATTTCCAATTTTTTCGGTTGATTCTGTTTCCCAGCTTAACATTAGCGCTACCTCCTTTTGAAGCCTGTTGTAATACTTATCCAACTCATCTTTCAATTTCACTGCCTCTCAATGATGCTTTCTTGTTCATTACATAAGCAATGACTGTACCTCCTGGGTTTCTACTGTCGATACCTGGTTGGTAAAGTCTGAACATACACTAGGTTTACATATTCCTCTTCAACAATCTCACAATTCTGAGTCCTTAATTTATTCATGGCATCTAACTTTCTGTCAGTCAGTTCTTCGATCTTACCACTCACTCCTCTGTCTTATGAACACGTTCCTCGACCTCTTTCTAGCATTCGTGTAGTTTCGTTTGATCCTGTTGCAGACCTGAAAATTAATTTTTTATTTTTATCGTTTACAGTTCTATAGGTTAATTTCCACGTATTATCTCGGGAATCCTTCATCATTTTTCTTGTACGTCCAATCAGTTCTTGCGCTATTTCTCTGGTTTCTTGTGCTTCTTTGAGTGCTTGCCCTGCTACTTTCCTAGTATTTCCTGCTTTATATTTTACTTCTTTCCTTGACTGCCTGCTACTGTGCTTCCTCATCCACATTTTTAAAAAAATCTAGTATTCCTAAATTTTTGTCTCTAGTTATTATTACAAGGCTTCAGCATGCCGTGAAGCAACTTCATCTTCCTCCTAGTTATTGCTGCCCGTTGCATCATTTAATTCGTCATCCACTTGTATGCTGTCCAAACCAAGTGCTTCATTTCGATAACATTTGGACTTGACTGTTGTGAGGAAGGCCAACTGCACACCTCCTGAATCACCATCGACTCAATCCTGACCGTGCTCCATGATATTTATTGTTTCATTCTTAGCTTGTTCTTGTTCTAGTTACGTCTTACCCCTCACTTTCAATCAAATTAAACACTGAAGACAATAGTTAACACAATAAGAAAGGAACCTCGTGACAGCTAACGTCTTACCATACCACATCACTCAAACAAATCCCTTCTACATAAAGCATAACCCTTCCAAAAATTTTCAATACTGAAATCATGACACTGATAACCAATCATAAGTGGAACAGAATGCACGAAAACAGAGAAAGAAAGGTGAAAATAAAGTATAGCTTTTCGTTACCCTTTCAAGCAATCGTTCTATAGGCTACCGCAGTCCTAAACGTGTCCAGTTACCGAATCATTAAAGACTAACAGAAGCTTAAATTTCTGGCTGCATTCTAGAATCTCCTATTTTAATTCGATCCTGAACATAATTTGCCAATTTATGCAGAACATCTTGTGTGTGTAAGCTAATTAAACTAAATTAGAACTAATCGTGATATAGACACAACCTTGAGAACCAATGCTGAAATAAATGTGTGCAATGAATTCATTTGAACTATGAAAGACTGAGGTCCTACCAATGAATCTTAAGGTGGAGAATTAGAATTTTATCACTGAAAAGTATTAAATGTGATAATAAAGACAAGATTGAAGTGAATTGTTTATTACAAAAAGCACTAGAATGGACAAGCATCTAAATCTATCATGAAGCCACTAAAATTAAAATATAATTAACGATAAGAATTGGAAAATGAAACTCTCGGTTGGCAAAACTATTCGATGGGGTTGCGACTGCTTAATAGTCATGCATCTGACTTTGTGAAATTTGTCTCAACTGCCTACACATTGTTACAGTGATTGTTTGTGTGCAAAGAGAACCAAAGAAGACCATGCATCTGAGAATGCGCTGACGAATGTGGGACAGTGAATCCTATCACGAATCTGAACTTCCAACTCGCGACTGTCCTGACATGTCAGAGATCCAACCTGTGCTCACCATAAGCTTCGCTGTAATAAGAGCAGAGTGGTGACACCACACCTGGCTGCCATGAAATACAATGTTAGAACTGCTCTGCTGAGGACTCGAACATTGGACTCCAGCCAGCTGTTCCTCTTGAGATTGCAACCAGTGGAGTACCGATGTGATCAGAGCAGAAATAAAGCGTCTCTATCTAGTCAGTAGCTCCCTTCTTCCTGCCAATAAACTTGACAACCAGTCCTAGTTAAAGCTGTATCGGCTTATCAATGGAGTTATCGTTTCTTTAACAAAATGTCCCGCCAAGAAGATGTGAAACGTTAAAAAACAAATGCTCTCAATTTCCTCCGCCCTTTTGTAAAAGATTTTCGGTTAATGTTTCGTCGTCCTGATGTCATACCAATTTCAGCAGTCAGCGTGTTCTCAAGTAGCAGCTAGCCTTGCAGTACAGGCCCTGGGGAACGCTAAAGAACTGTGCTCAACACTGCAGCATCTTCTGAACCGGTAGTGTGTCAAAGCGATTTTTTTTTTTAATCTGCTGCGAGTATTTTTCTTAACACGGGCCTAATGTCTAGCACCTGTTGGTAGAATTCCGTCATTTGGAACAAATGCTTTCAGTTTTGCCGTCCAAAGTGGATACCTAGAATAAACACCACGACAACGCGGAGGTGGCTACCCTGTCGATTCTCCTCCCGCAGTTCAGGGGAAGGCCATGTGCCCCCGGCTCACGGTTGCGTTTCACTGAGTCTGTATATAACTCACCTGTCCTTTACCCACAGCTCTCCTTACTACTAAAGCTCACCCAGAAAAGCAATTGATACAGCGAGCACCGGGTTAAACTAAACGATGTTAAAAAAAAGAAAATGAAAACAGGGCATAAAACCACTATAATTTTACTGGCTTCTTATACTTTTCTGTTGTTACAGCCAGTGGATCACAAGTCCCATCCAATCGAATTATTTATCGTAAATAAATGAAAACAGACGAGCCAAATGGCTCTAGCCTGTAACAAGCTACAGCAGAGCAATAGATCGAACTACTTTGTTGTGCTCCAGTCAACACTCAAGACACTTTCAGTCGTAGAGTTAAAACGAGAGGATTACTTTGTAAACATTTTACACGGTTTCACAGTAGGACTGGATAGCATTCAATGTCTTGATCAAATCCATTTGGAAATTTTAAATCCGTTGCTTTCATTTCGTCCCAATGTCTTCTGTTAGTTTACAGAATTCAGACAATTCTCCTGGAGTTGAAAGCTATTCTGGGAATTTAGATGCTGTCGCTACCGCTGAAACCTGAGTAAAAAGGGCGTTCTTTTCAGCTAACTGCTCACTCTCTGTACGCTTTCAATTCATTTGCCGCAATCTTTAAAGTTTTGGTCAAAGGTCTTAGTCTCAGAAACGTCGTGCGATACTATACTTCTTAAACCAAGGAAATGAATTTAGAGTTATTTCAACAAATTCTTGGTAGGATTATCTCCGACCAGTCAAGACCGCTATGATCATTTTAGCACCTAATAATTATATCCTGTGGCAAAGGGGTAGTCAAGCACATCTCATTCATACTAGCGCAACAAACGAGAAGAGGGAAAAATTTGGGCAAAGAAAAGGGTTTTATTGTCTCTTACCTTGCCTAGTCGGCGGTGCGGGTCTCCCGCATCGTTCCCTACGTTCCTCGGAGTACGGGATCTCATCATCTCATTATCATCATCATCACCTTACGACATACCGCTGAAATCACACTTAGACAAGGAGAGCAGCAAGAGCGTACTAATATGGTGGAGAACACCTGTCTAACATTTGCGAAACAATTCCGAAGATGTGACCATACGTGGACCTCACTGAAGTACTGTTTCGTTATGACAATGCATTTGCAGGGCGATGAAATAAAATATTTCTCTAGCGAACCCGAATCCAGAAACTCCCAGATTAGTTTTACAGCCAAATACTTTATATTTCTTCAGCAAAGTGATGCAAGGGATCGTGGTCATCGTGTTGACGTCAAAAAGTGTCTACTATGCATAACTAAGTATCATAACACATTTAGATTTTCAATAATTACCTTAAATCGCTTAAGACTTAGGGTGGGACTGTTTCTTTGATGGTAGACCTTATTCCTCAACCTAGCCCATATCAAGCATGTGATCCGATTCTAGCGACCTCGTCGTCGAAGTTAAGTCCTAAACTTCCTTTCTTCCTTCCTGAACGAAATCGCCATGAAGAGCTTCGCACAGCCTTCTTCAAATTGTGTGAGAGGATTCACCGGTTCAGATAACTTCGAGAACATTCCCTTGAGACCACGTTAGGATAATGTTTTCCAAAAAATTGACGCTAAAGGCAGAGAACATTGTCGAAAAAGTCTATATTTGACAGCAGCCTCTATTTGGCAGCATTCTGTAAGCTTTGTTGAGGTAGATAATTGTTGAAGAATGTATATTTAACCACAATGGAAATTCGTTGAGAAATAAGCGTTCCATTACGATAAAATGCCGTTTAAAAGTATTTGTTTTATTAAGTACTTTTCGCATTGTTGGTTTTTAAATTTTATATAAGTGCATTTTTATGTGTTCTACACGCCCCTGGCGATCGCTACTACGCTAAGAAGTGCAGCTGGACCGAAACTAATCGAAATTTTTAAAAGAGCGTATTCTCACCTGCATAATTTGAGATTTTCCAACAAGGACACGTGTTATCGTCCTCTGAACTGGAATACACGCAATAGATTATGGAGAAATAATTCTACTTTCTGACAGTTTCAATATTAGTTAGGACAAAACTGATTTCTCCTCAGTTCGTTAGTCACGTAAATGATTATTAATATCTTCTTAATTTGTAAGTTCTGCCTCTGCGGCGAAGATAAAGAGCTCTTTGTTACCTGACGCGTTCGCTTCCTTCATTCTCGAAACATCCTCAGTACCTGTAATACATATGTCTTTTTTACCGTCTGTGTATATAATATTTGTGATGAAATAGTACTGAATATGTTTTATATTTAATTATTTTGGCCATTATTAGATTAAAAAGTATGTATGGGCGCACAAGCTATTCGATATTTTAACAGTTTGCTTCACTTCTCGTGGTCCATTCTTCATGACTGTGCCGCTACGGGATTGTGTTCGGATGTCCCGTACAATCCAGAACGTCCTTCCTATTCTTGACATTTGAGTGCACATTTCACTACACACTAGAGATGGGGGATCCGCTCCTGAACTAATTAATAGAGTTGAATCTTTCAAAGGAGTGAACAATCAGTGATTCAGAAAAAAAGAACGGTAGCTCCAAACGTTTCCCACAGCAGAGAGAGAGAGAGAGAGAGAGAGAGACGGAGCAGACCAGTGGGGCCTCTGCTGGTCAGAGAACACTGCACGCCACACAATACAGCCAGCGCTGGCCTCTACCCTGCTTCTGCCTTGGCTGCCTGCATTGTGCAATGCCCCATTGGATTTTGTGCTTCCTCTGCCGCATGCAGTGTCTGGCGCACCTGAACTCCGTCAGCGATCGTTTCAGTCGCACGTCCTGCCCTCTGGGCAGTTGATACGAGCAACAGGACAGAGAGCCTCCTAGCAGAGAACATAAGAACTACTTGCAACAACCTGCTCGCAAGAGAACGGACGATTCGTCTCCGAGCGGGTGAGTGGTGGCCGTTCACCGCTCCCCCCGCCCTCGGAACTCGCCCGCTCAACGCTCACCCCACCATTCTCGACTCTGCCAGAGCGTTGAGCAAAGCAACTCAGGTGTCACTCTGGTCTCTGGGGTCTTAGCTCGCGCAGTAATACAGCTCGCGGCTCGACCTGCTTGACTCAGCGCCTCTGCATCGGAGTTAGTCTCTACTGGATATTGTTCTTCGTAGTAATACCGTTATGTACATTACATAATTATGTTATGTATACATCATTTGTTTTTATTTTATTTTTATTTGTTTAAACTGATCAGATTAGGTTCCTGATGGCTCCTCTTACTATAGGATTTTTTATTATGGTCACTCGAATTTACACTTTAATTACGAGCGAACCGATAAACGTATAGCAAAAGTGATACACCAATTTTTCCTTGTTTTATTCTGCGGAAGGCTATATGCAGCTCTTTGGTCTTACAGTCAAATTTATATATTTTTTTCTTATTGTAGTACGGATTTTGCGATTTTAGGCGTCTTTGGAAGGAAATGTTCACTTTAAAAATATATGGCTTGCGATGAGTTTGTACGAGGTTAATGAAATTTTAATACATTATAGCCAAATATATTGTTAATGTAAATCTCAAGTTACAACATTTTCCGATCACCCAAAAAACCACGATAGTGCAAAATAAATCAATAATCAAAAACTTTGTCATATGGTGGAAATTTCAATAAACAATGAAAAATTCTTACTCATTATCTGTGTTACTTCAAAATAGGGTCAAATAAGATCAAAATACAGGTATAGTACTGGAATGAACCAAGTTTAAAGGGCAATGTGCCTTCCATTTATTTTCTGTTGTGAATGAGTGGTGAGTCATGAAAAAGAGCTAATTCATTTCAGGGAGTGAACAGTTCTGATCCGATCTCTGAAAAGAACAGTTTTGCCCATCTCTACTACACACACCTTGCGTTTTCGCAAACTTGTTTTTAAAAACCTATATTTCTTCTTTATGTTTGGATTATATACTGTTGACGACTAGTGCAGTATGTTCTCCTTTCGTCTGTCGTTTGTGTTGTAGTGACTGTAACCATTATTTATTCCGGATTGTTAAATAGTAATATAGGCGTTGACGGTGATTTGTACACAGCTCTGATATTCAACAACTTTAAACTGAGTTACTGAAAACCTGTAAAAGATTTTCGGAACAGATAACTACGGAGAACAGGTCTTTGTGTTCTTAGGATGGCACTTCCCGTCCTGTAGTTACTGCAAGGAACAGGAAGACTATCAGAGGTAATTCGTAGGAAGTGTAATATGCAGTGCGATGCTTTGGTTCATTGTGTACAAAAATTTTCATTTAGCTAAATTGCATCAGTTTTGCTCCAGTAATTAATAATATCATTATTCGTAAGGGGAAATTGTACTGCAGATCCATAAGAAACTTTGAGGAACAATGTAATGAACTGGTTTTATAGTATCGACTCTCTAACTAACCTCCAAAACAAATTTATGAGCCGGCCGGGGTGGCCGAGCGGTTCTAGGGGCTACAGTCTGGAACCGCGCGACCGCTACGGTCGCAGGTTCGAATTCTGCCTCGGGGATGGATGTATGTGATGTCCTTAGGTTAGTTAAGTTTAAGTAGTTCTAAGTGTAGGGGACTGATGACCTCAGAAGTTAAGTGCCATAGTGCTCAGAGGCATTTTTGAACAAATTTATGAAACCCTGAAGTGAAAATGACAATTATCTTTAAAAAATAACGACCAGTTGTTGCTACAAATTTATTGAAGCTCTCGCCTCAGCTTTGAAACAGAGGTAACTTGGGTGGGAGAAATTTGTGGAGCCACATATGCTGGAAATTCTCGGTACCTGCTATCAGAACGAAGAAACCCAGTACTTGACATCTGCACCAAATTAATAACAGAACGAGACAGTTGATAGTGTATCCTCAGATTACGGCGTGCTGTTTTTAGGAGTGGTGATACCTGTTTGCGAATTTTCAGTTTTATTCATGTGCTGTAGAACTGTATTTCAGTGCTCGGCTTAACGTGATTTCCTCTTTATTAAAGCTGGGCTAAATAACCTGCTTGAAGACAGTTAAATACTTCCACAAAATGCACAAACTGTTACTGAGAATCCAATCGTTTCAGTATGTATTCGAGCTTATTCAGCCGAAACTATCTTACTTTACAATTATCCACATGCAGAAACTTCTTCTTTCATAGAAACCCATAACGTGCCCATTTATTACATGACATTCAACAAACAAAACGATATTTTTACGTGCGTGACCATGCTGGAACAACAATGGACTTCTTCAGAGGTATTAATAATTCGTAATTTTATCTGTCATTTATTGTTTCAGGCCCTGCACTTCAAATTTACTGTATAATATGTGAAAATATTTTTTGCCGTAATTAAATTAATTTTATGTGGCTTTGTGGCTCTATGGATTAATGTAAAACCATGAATTCCAAGATTCTGCATTTGACCCGCTGGACTTGGGAATTTACCTGGAACTTATGTGAATTTTCAGCAGTATCGGTGTCTTTTCGTGTGAAAACTGTCAAACCGCGGCCTATTTCGGATTCCACGTGGATCTGAGGGTCACCCCTTAACTGTGTGGGTGGTCGGTACCGTAGTAGGAAGGCAACAGCATGCCATCTTCACAATTGAAAGATGACAGTATTCAAAGCAGCTGTTGTATTGACAGCGGCAGTATATAATGCTGCATCTTAAGAATAAACTACCTTCCAGCTTCAAGAAGTTGGAGTGACTAAACTAATTCCGATTGACAAGACAATTCCGCCCTGCCGACTTAACTACTCGTATACACCTTTACGATTACTATTCTGCTCTGGCATGTGGGACTTAAACACAAACAGCCAGGATAGTTCATGAATCTGCCACCTATTAATCCACGGTTCCTCCAAGACAAGAAATACACTAGTTGCGACCAGACCGCCGTCAGCGATAATCTATAGCAGCATTGAGACAGTACACAACCAGTTAATCAGCATCGTCCAAATTACCGATATTTAGTTGGGTGATGACATATGGCGCGCCATAAGCTTTGTTCAGTTTATTTGCACTGAAGCCCAACGAAACTGGTATAGGCATGCGTATTCAGATACAGAGATATGTAAATAGGGAGAATACGGCGTTGCGATCGGTAACGCCTATATAATACAACAAATGTTTGGGGCAGTTGGTAGATCGGTTACTGCTACTGTAATGACAGGTTATCAAGATTTAAGTGAGTTTGAAGGGGTGCTATATTGGCGCTTGAGTGATGGGACACGGCATCTCCGAGGCAGCTATGAAGTGGGGATTTTCCGTATGACCATTTCACGAGTGTACCTAGAATATCAGGAATTTGGTAAAACATCAAATCTTCGACATCGCTGCGGCCGGAAAGTTGTATCGAGCGGATGAATGTGTACGGATATGGAGACGACCTCACGAAACCATGGAACCTGGATGCAAGCAGGAGACTGTTCAAGCTGGTGGAGGCTCTGTAATGGTGTGGGGCGTGTGCAGTTGAAGTGATATGTGACCCCTGATATGTCTAGATACGACTCCGACAGGTGATACGTACTACGTAAGCATCCTCTCTGATCACCTACATCCATTCATGTCAATTGTGCGTTCCGACGGACTTGAGCAATTCCAGCAGGACAATGTGACACCCCAAACGTCCGGAATTGCTACAGAGTGGTTTCTCGAGCACTCCTTTGAGTTTAAACACTTCCGCTGGCCACCAAACGATCCAGACATGAACATTATTGAGCATCTTTGGGAGGCCTTGCAACGTGCTGTTCAGAAGAGATCTCAACCCCCTCGTACTCTTAGGATTTATGGACAGTCCTGAAAGATTCATGGTGTCATCTCCCTCCGCCACTATTTCAGCTATTAGTCGAGTACGCGCCACGTCGTGTTGAGGCACTTCTGCGTGCTCGCGGTGGACCTACACTACATTAGGCAGGTGTACCAATTTCTTTGGATCTTCAGTGTACCTTATTCTAAGTCCAGTAGCTATTGCGAACAGCACTGTATGCATTCAGACTTATTTAACAGCAAATGAACAAATACAAAGCCTATGATGTAATTAAGATCGACCACTATCTGAATAGGTCCGACCTTAGCCAAGCACTTGCACGCTCTCTCTACTTATAACTTTTGGGATTTCTGTGACATCAGTCAATCCACTTTGCTGATAATTTTTCTATTAAAACTGTAATGCTCTAATCGTTCCTTCACGGGAAACGTTTCCGGAACGCTCTTTGAAATAGTTCTCCCTTAATTCTTAGTCTCCTAAAATGTGTTTTTCGGATGGACTGTTTGTCTTCCTCGGTCGTCCATTATAATTCCTCCCCTCCCCCACCCCCCTCTTGGGTAAATAATTTAATGTTATTTGTTTCATATGATTAGCAAAAAGAGAGAAACTGGAATTATGAGGGGAACGAATTTATGGATCAGCACAATCTGCAATTATTAGTCTGCTTCTAATAAAGTGATGCACGACCGTGGAGAGAAAAGAATTTGAATCACTATATCGAAAAAGGCCAGTTAGGATAGTTTCTACATCTAAACTCCCTCTCTGCGAGCAATAATTGCAGCTTCGTACATTACAAGTTACGTATATGTAATTGTAATATGCCTCTGGAAAAGAGAGAAGGTTCAATGCCCTTCTAGTATAGGCATATTTTTGTGCTCGTACCTGTCCTTTTTGTGTCAAAGCAAGGCTGCATGATTGTATAATTGGCTTTAATTTGAAACTTTCGCTGGGAACGGCAACTTATAGCATGACTGGCAGTTCTGTCGACTTGTGATGGTGATAGAAGATATCAGAAAGATTTGTCTACATCCATAAGGCACACCAAGGAGAGCTTTTCATGTTAGAGCCTTCACGCTGGCTAGCGGCCTTCTTTGCTTGCCCCCACCACAAATGATCTCTTAAGCATTCTGGCGCGGCTGCGTGCGGCATTCTGGCCTCGGTGGTGAGCGTTGTTGGACATGTTTTCGCAAACACTCCTGCTACAGTCTGGATTAGGTTGCCTCGTTTTTGAGTATTCTTAATGCTAAAAGTTTTTCTTTCTGTGACAGAATGCTAAGAATAATTTGTTGTGGTTCCCTTTTTTCTTTACACTCTCTCTCTCTCTCTCTCTCTCCCACACACACACACACACACACACACACACACACACACACACAATGTGAGTGTAGAATGAGATCTCCCCGAGGGCGCTTTGTTTTGCTGTGAACTGTGGTCACGCATACGCAAACTGATGCCATCTCTTGTGAGTTTCACTGGTTTGTGCAATGTTAGCTTATCTCCGTATGATGGTTCGAGTTGTGTTGAAATGTGGTTTACCTGTGATGCAGGTAAGGGCATGTAGGTTAATATACACTCTCGCAAAACGTGTTTTTCCGATGGACTGTCCGTCTTTCCTCGGTTGTCCATTATAATTCCTCCCCCCTCGTAGGTAAATGATTCAATGTTATTTGTTCCACATGATTAGCAGAAAGAGAGAAGACAGAATTATCTTATGAGGGGGACGAATTTATGGATCAGCACAGTCTGCAATTATGGAGCCGCTGCTAAGAGAGTGATGCACAACCGTGGAGAGAAATGTAAATTTTTCAGCACTAGTATTAGTCTTCGTAAACCAATTTACGGAAAACTCGAGTTATTTTATGGGTCATGCAATACGCGTTTATGGCTGCAGCAATGGTTTCCGATCTGTACCATCACTGAATCAGTAACACGAAAGTCTTTTACGTCCCCGATCACAGTTCTGTGAAATATATTCAGAAATAAGGTCAGGCCAAGAAATATTAATAACGTTACACGACGTTAATTCATGTTTAAGACAAATGTAATTATTGTAAATAGTACAACAGCAACATCATCTGCTATCCGTCGAGACAGATAAGGCGCCATGAGATAAATGGTACAAGAAGAAGTAAGATGGAAGTTTTCAGACAAATACATAATTAAAAAATCGTAGAGAATATAATGTATATGGCTTTTGAGATTTTGGAAGGCTGTGTTCATTTTTATTAATTTTTAATGTCCTATTACGCCATGCTTTGGCTCGTTCACTTTCTAGTTGCTAAAGAGTGTCCGTCCTCGTACACTACGTCTATCTTTTACTTTAGCCCTTCATATTTTTGTGCTGGTTCTCGAAAACCTTCCTACGACACGTTCTAAACCTTGACATGATGATGCGGTGTCCTTGGGTGCACTCTTGCCCCAACTCACAGCAGTGACTGACTCCGACCTCTGGGCACCACCACGAATTCTGATTTCAGTATTGACATTGAAATATCTCTTAACCCATAACTGAGATCAGCATGCGATTTTCACCAATGCTCTTAAATAAACAACCAAATCCATAAACTTTCTTTTCTAACCTCTTTCTCCTGCTAGTCAATTATTATGCTTACAGAAACAAGTAAATCAGCAATTAGTGAGGTCAGTGACTGTGTCGCCACTGCCATGTCTCATTCTCATGTATGTGCCTTCATTCTTTGTTCACTGGCTCTCCATATGCTATTGAAATGAATCGGCGTCATCCGTCTGTCGAGTAAATTTCAGATGTATTCACCTTCTACGTGTATTTAACCATGCATTCATTTCTGGTTTTAGTCGTGCCTCATAGGTCTTCGTGAAAGACAGAATTTTTCTTCTTCACGACCACCACATGTGATCGTGAACCCATCAGAATCGCTTTTTCTTTAAAACTGAATTACCAGATGCTTTCCGTCCTCTTGTACTAAATTAAGACAGAGTGAATGAACTTTACTGTGAATTTGTGTATCGCGTGTTATCTATGTAAAGTGTCTGTTTCTCAAACAAATAAGTAATCTGTTTATTAGGCTAGTAATAATCGACTTTCCATGCCGAAGGAATATGTCCATGACTATATAACTTTTTCCCATTTGCTCAAAATCCGGATTAAAATACGTAAAGCAGTTTCTTACTATAGATGTGTGGTTACTAGCCGTGGTGAAAAGTGGTGTTTTACTCTCATTATACGTGTGAAGCGATGTGTGAATGATTTTCCTTTGCTTATCCCCTCGTCTCTTTTCTCCTCCCGCCTCTCCTGCGCCACATGTTGCTGTTCCAAGTCGTGGACGCTTATGTGAGATATTATTTTTACCTATTCGTTATGAATCACAACTATTAATCACTATCAGGAGTAAAGCTCTCCTAGTTGCTGCTATTATTATTAATCTATTGTCCATTACGTTCAAGTTAACTACCTATGCTTTACTGACGTAATAAAACTGTAATTCGAACCTTACCAAACCCCCTTTAAATTATGACGTAATATCATTCCCTTTCCTGCTCCGGGGGATTTCAAAAATGTTCAAATGTGTGTGAATTCCTAAGGGACCAAACTGCTGAGGTCATCGGTCCCTAGACTTACACACTACTTAAACTAACTTACGCTAAGGACAACACACACACCCATGCCCGAGGGAGGACTCGAGCCTCCGGCAATAAAGGCCGTGCAATTTGTGACTTGGCACCTCCAACCGCGCTGCCACTCCGCGCGGCACGGGATTTATACCCTTCTATTAATAATAACTATTAAGGAAGTGATATTTGTTGTTAATACACTAACGGAAAAAATTAATATAGAGTAATGGAATTACGGGAATACATTTAATTAGGTAACATATTTAAGTGACTACCCTTGCCAGATGACACGTTAATGTAAGAGTGAGGTAAGCCATTACAAATGTAAAATTCTGGTACATTAATAACCGGTGTAACCGCCAGAACGTTGAATGCAAGCAGGCAGACGTGTATGCATTGTGTTGTACAGATGCCGGATAACAGTCTGTGAGATGGAGTTCCATTCCTGTTGCACTTGGTTGGTCAATACAGGAACGGTTAATACCGTCCGTGGATATCGCTGAAGTTGTTGTCTGTTGATGTCCATTATGTCCTCGACTGGAGACAGATCTGGTGATCGAGCAGGACAAAGCAACGTATTGACACACTGTAGAGCTTGTTGGGTTACAACAGCAGTATGTGGGCGAGCGTTATCCTGTTGGATAACACCCCCTGGAATGCTATTTATGAATGGCATCACAACAGTTCGAATCACCAGCTTGACGTACAGGTTTGCAGTTAGGGTTTGTGGGATAACCACGAGAGCGCTCCTGCTGTCGTACGAAATTGCACCCCAGTCCATAACTCCAGGTGTAGGTCCAATGTGTCCAGCACGCAGTCAGGTCGGCTGTAGGCCTTCAACTGGCCTCCTCCGAACCAACACACAGCCACCACTGGCACCGAGGTAGAACCAATTTTCATAAGAAAAAAAAAAACAAATTTCCACCCTGCCCCCCCCCCCCCTCCAATAAGCTCTCGCTTAAATCACTGAAGTAGCAAATGGCGGTGGTTTTGGGTCCGCGGAATGAACGCTAAAGTGCGCCTGGTTCGGAGCTGTCTTTGAAGTAGCCGATCTGTAGCAGTTAGTTGCGACGCTGTGGTGCCATCTGCTGCTCAAATTGCTACTGCAGATATAGTACGATGCAAACACTGGTCTTCCCTCTCGATGGCAACGTGGCCATCTTCTTGCCATCGTACATTCCCGTGAGCACCGCTGCCAGCAGTCACATACATTGGCTACATTCTAGCCAAGCTTTTCTGTGATATCGCAGAAGGAACATCCAAGCTTCTCGTAGCCCTGTTACATGACCTAATTCAAGCTCAGTGAGGTTTTGATAATGGTGTCTTTCTCGCCTTAAAGACATTCTTGGTTATCATCAACTCACGACATCCAAAAGGTAACAAACGTGCACAACCGTTACAAAACGTTGCATGCCTGATCTGTATCTTCATAATGGAGCTAGTAGCACCAGTGTTACGCGACTGGAGCGAAATATGAATAGACACCAACTTTCAAATGTGGAGCAAGCTTACGAACTTTCGTTTACGTCGCACAACTCCTCCTTGGTGTTGCGATTTTTCCCTGTCATTGTGAAAGGTGATAATTCAGAGGAAGTTACTTAGGTTGCTTAAGTCATATGCTACGGTTCTGACGCCATGTTCTCCATTCATATTCGTGTCCCAGCATCATCAATGTTGCACACCTGAATCAGAAACACATCTTAAAGGCCTAATGTATAGAAATGTAATCGTAGCTAAATTCTATTAGAGGCGATTAATATGGAAGATTAAGAAGAAATCAAGTAACTACAATGCTTAATCATACAAATTGACTTTAATACGGCAGGTTCGAATCCTGCCTCGGGCATGGATGTGTGTGATGTCCTTAGGTTAGTTAGGTTTACGTAGTTCTAAGTTCTAGGGGACTGATGACCACAGCAGTTGAGTCCCATAGTGCTCAGAGCCATTTGAATACGGTAGGTAACAGTACTTCTTGACATGTCCAGAAAATAAGAGCTTCAAGTTACATTTTTTCTGTAGTCTCAACTATGAAATATTTAACCATGTTCTTATTCGTAGGAAACGTTATTTTTTACCTTTCTGTAGATTTGACCTGTCAAGAACTATATTTTAGGTTCAATACCGCTCATCCAGCAGTGATGATATGTGAGGCAGTATACTGTTGCTTTTTATGGGAAATTCCGACAATGAGGTTATCAGCTATATCGAAATTTATGGCTTGATTAATCAGATTGTGATACTAAAGAAGTTCATCCGATAGACCACAGAGATTTTTAATAGTTTTTAAAATACTGTAGTAGTCTTCGGTCTGAAGCCTGATATAATGTAACTCTCTACGCTTGTCTGTGCTGACCAACTCTTTTCATGGCTGCATGACTACTGCAATCTGCCTATTATATTCAAGCCTTCGTCGCTCTCTACCATTTTTGTCCTCACTCTTCATAACCAAAACAGCTGATCCTCCATTTCTCATTGTGTGTCCTAACAACCTATCCTTTCATTTAATCAAGTTGCTTGATACACATCTTATCCCGAATTCGATGAAATACCACTTCATTAATTAGCCAATCTATCCACACATAATCTTCAGCATTCTTCTGTAGCACCACATTTTAAAAGCTTCTTTCGTCTTCTTCCCTGTATTGTTTATTATCCACAATTAATCTCCATATAACGCGCCACTGCACGCAATATTTTCAAAAAATATTTTCTATTACTTAATTTTGCGTTCGATGTTTACATATTTTTATTTTTCAGAAAGTTTTTTTTGCTGTTGCTAATTAAAAATTAAGATAAAAATAGTAACACAGTATGTAAAATTATCAACTTTTAATAGAAACATAAACTATGTCTCTATTAAGACTGTGTGCAGATTGTATGTGGTGGAAGGTAATTTTAGAAGCCTGGAAAAGTACTCTAATTGTGCTATTCCATATGAAAGGAGAGAGCCAAGACATAAAATGCTATATAGCTATTAACCTTCTCTCTGTATTTAATAAAATATTTGCTAAAATTATCTCTCTGGCAAAAGGCAATCAGAGGAACAAGATTACTTTAGAAGTGGACTCAGTCAATAGATTGTGAACAAAATTATAGAGTGAATATCAGTTATTATGTAAACCAGTGATATGTTTTGAAGAAGTTCTTAACACAGTTTCAACGAAATTTGTGCTAACAGCCCTTGAGAAAAAAGATGTTGATTCAGTCAGTGATAATACAATGAAGAATACTTACATCCGTGCTACAGTTATCATTAGGCTTCACCAGGATTGTGAAAAATTCAAAACTAGAGGCAGACAAGAACGTTCAATTTCACCAAAGTTATTCTCAGCAGTTAACAGAGGTTTAACAGATTCTTAAACTGAGATAATGAAGAAGCAATGTACACTCCCAGAAAAAAAGGAGTATCCTTTTAGAGGTTTGCAGTTCACTCAAGCTTCGTTGTTGCAGCACTGCATATGGAGTACATAAAATGATTACAGTGACAGATCAGTAGCACAAGCGATTCTCAGTTACTAGGTATCGATCTACGCTGAATCACCCATTTTAGTGTGTGGCGTGCCTCTACTGGCGGCAATGCAGGTGAGTAGATGTATATTGGGGATTACAGAGCACTTTTTCAGAACTAGCACTTTCTTCTGCTTTTTCTGCACTTTTTTCACACTTTTTAGCGCTTTTCTAAACTCGCAGTTTTTCGCACTTTTTATCACATTTTCGCACTTTCTCGCACTTTTTCCACACTTTTCAAATACCGCACTTTTCAAAAATTTGCAATTCTTCCACTTTTTCAGGCTCATTTGCACCTTTTTGGCAAGTCACAATTTTTCCAAAAGTCATAAAAAAACTAAGTGACACAATCAAAAATTGACGAAACAACCAACTTTTTCTATCACACGTTTTCTAACGCACTTACGGCCCAGTTTCACAGATTTGTAAATGTTAGAAAAAATATCCATGAAAACTAGCTGTTTAACCGGTGTCTAAATTTCATAGACTTTTATGTTTACATTAGCAAATTGTTGTTTGTTAGTTACACAAAAAAATTGAATATTTTCTTTTTGAGATTTTTACTTATATAAACAAATAGCTATAATGTAGTCCAAAAACCCAGAGTCCAATGAAGTTTTGACAACTAAGGTATTTAAAAAATGTGGTGAGAACAAGAGTTTAGATTATTTTCGTTGACAAAAGACTGAAAAATATGGTTATACTAATTATTGTAAGGAGTGTAAAAATGAACACTAGGAAATTCACTGTTAATAATAAAGATAGAAGAGCACAATATAGTAAAAACTATAGAATGAAACATCCAGATGTAGTAAAAAGATGTTCTGAGATTAACGATGAAAAATTACTTGAGACAGTTCTTTGTGAAAGTGGGAAATATGTATGTAATTCTTATCTCAATAAACATCAACAAACAAGTAGTCATATACTGAGGGCCATACATTTCGATCCATTGTATCAGAAAATTCTTTGTGAGTGTGGAAAGGATATAAAGGAAATGTATTACAAAAAACATCTTGGTTTAAAAAAATAGATTCTACTTTACCTATTTTTGAAAACAATACTGTTACAGATATAGGCATCGAAACAGCAGACATATGTGGTGAATGAAACCAGTTATATAAATTTTATTGTGGACCACCATAATATAACAAATTTAAACATATATAAATGAAAGTATTAATTCTCACCTTCTTATTGCTAAACACAGCTGTGGGAGATGATAGCACTAATAATGAAAAAGTTATAAAATACTTACATAATAATGGTTATATGGATACAGAAACTGATAATATTGAACTAATTTCACAAAATAACTATAAACGGAAAGAAGTCATTACCTTATTCAAACAAAAAACAATTTAAAGAAACATTGGATTTAATGAATAGATTTGGATGTGGTGTTGAAGATCATGTTGCAACATTTACGTCACACATTTCAAAATGGCATAAAATATAAAATGACATATTTTGTGGTCACTAAAAGAATGTATGAAATAGTAGAATTAGCTTTTCAGACTTGTAAAGAGAAAACTGATTTAATTTTTGTAAAAGAATATATAAATTATAATATTATAATTTCCAATAAAAGACTCTTAATAGAAATGAATCTTCTGGTAGATATTTTTGTCCAAGACGTTTTGATAGAAAAGTGTTAGCACATGAATTCTATCCAAATATTACAGAAATTCGTATGGATCAAGATGAGGCTTGGTACTTCAACAACTCCAAAAGATAAGTAAATTTTTACACAGTTTTGGTTCATGAAATTTGACATACATTAGGTTTAACACATACGAGCACAGAAGAATCAGTTATGAATGCAATATATAATAATTCAAACATCGAGTTACAGAAAGATGATATTCTTGCAATACAGAATTTATACAGAAAACCGAATGACCCTGATCCACCAAGCCAACCACCAACAAAAAATGATGTAAGTGAACTGCACCAGAGTTGTGTGTGTTGAACAATAAATTGTAAAACTTTTTAACTCTTGACCAATTGTTCTGTATTTACTATGGTAAATGGGTTTGGATAATGGATTTAGAAAATATGGACATAAATACAAAGCCACAGTTGAACAGGGATTGGTTAAACTTTTTACCAAATAATTTTCAGTACATAAGTGTAGCATATCAAAGATAAAATGGAGATGTATTCTTTATTAACAATATGATTTATGGTATAGAAATACCATTCTTTAGATTGAAAAGTGGCTATCCAAAATCTTTAACAAACTTAGGACTGAGAAAGAACACAGTTTTCATACTGCAGTTAACACTTATTTTGGTAGAAATTTGGTAGAAGTACGTCCATTTTTAAATATAGATCATGATATTCTCCAAGTACAGGCTGTGATAGCCTAGCTAGCGAACAGTCGATCAATAACCAGCTTTCAACAAGGGAAGTAGCCTTAGAAAGGATAGATACAAAAGGCAACAACACGGCAAGTCAAACGGACTACAAATTGAAACTTTGAACATTGGAACACCGACAGGAAAGGTGGAGGAGATAGTGGATATTACAGAAAGGAGAAAGGTAGATATTTCATTCACAGGAGAGACAAGATGGGAAGGAGAAGACAGTAGAGAAATATGGAAAGGTTACAGATTGTACTAGAGTGGAAGTGAAGAAGGAAGACAAAAGGGAGAGGGAGTTGTTGTGAGGGATAATCTAAAAGAAGAGGTGCAGAGGATCAGCGACAGACAGAATAGTGAAGATCAGAATAATGACAGATGGAGGAAGTATGGAGGTGGTTCAGGTGCATGCCTCTGAAGTGGGCTGTACATCTCAAGAGGAGGAGGACTCTGAGGAAGAACTACAAAAGCAGTTGAATGGGCAAAGGATAATGGTCATGGGAGACTGGAATGCATGTGTATGGAGTAAAAGACAAGTATATGAAAATGTACTGCACGCAGAAGAATGAGAAAGTAGAACTGAATAAGGAAAGAAATTGCTGGAATTCTCCAAGAGAAATTATTTATTGATAAGTAACTCATGGCTTTGAGAGAAAGAGACGACAAAGTGACGTGGTACACCAGCAACCTAGCACAGAAATCTTTGGTGGACTGGTAAATGAAGAGGACTGTGATTGATATAAAGGTGCTACCATTTCGGGCATTGGTTAGTGATCGCTGGCTAATGGTAACGAGCATGAGAAACACGAAGGAATGGAAGGAGACACAGAATCAGGAAAGGAGAATTAGGGTATGGATACTCAAGAAATAGGAAAACTAAAAAGAATATTGGGAGATTATAAGGGAAAGATTACCAACGGATGAACTAAAAACAGGAGAAGAGGAGTGGGGACAGTTTAAAAGTGCTGTGATAGAAGCTGCAGTTGCTGTATGCGGAAAGACAAGTGGCAGAAAACGTTGGAAAGAGACACAGTAACGGAATAAAGGAAGCAAAGAGGTAGTGGGAAGGAAGAACAAGGCCTTTAGACTGTGTTTCCAAGTAAGGACATTATCAACAAGAGAGAAGTATATGCAAAAGAAGAAAAAGGCAAATAAGGCAGTGGTTGAGGAGCGAAGAAAGTATTTGGAAAATGGACAAAGATGAAGGAGAAACACAGCAGAGGCAGTAAGAAAGTCAAGAGCTAATATTTTTAGATAATCTGCCGTAGAACTTTTTACCTGGCAGTAACGTTATTCTGATTAATTAATTTTATTTTCATAGAAAATGTAATGTCTGCATATTTTTTCTTTTTGACAATCATGGAAAGACCTACTGTTAATTTTTACTTTTTACTGTTAATTTTTTCCTTACACACACTGAGGATGGGTAGATATAGTCACAAGGTGCAATTATAAACATCGTCTTTTTAAATAGAGTCTTACAATGAAGCGATTACTGCATTAAGTAATTATTCTTATAGATGTTTATGTATTTGATGAGAATAGCTTGTCTTTTGCAACTGAATTTTTATTAATTTTTTCTCAAACATATTTCACCTATTTGTTTTAGGCATCTTCAATGGCATACGAAAAAATAACAGACATAATTTTTTACTAAACAACAAATAATTCGTTTTGAGATATCCTACCAGCACTTTTAGATTAATTCCTAAATTAACTAAAGATGCTGATGTAAAACGCTGTGTATCTCAAAGCAAAATACTCACAGTTAAGCAAACAGTTTTATCGCTTTGTAGATCACTGAACTTGCCTAATAGTTTTAAATGCGTCCAGGTTTGGCACCTAAGTTTCTTGCGTCGACATTATACAATTTCGCACTTTCGGGCAAACCCTCCATCGTCTCTCATCGGGAACACCTAACTGCCGTTCCTGCTGTTATGGTAAAGACGAATTGTGATTGATCGATGTACGACATCATTAGATCGCACTGCCAGAGATTGTTTCCCTGTTTGCACTGGTGGTGTCAGCGATCCCGTAGGAATGTAAACGCTTCAGCGCATTTCTCTGTGTGTTCAGAGCGCCGAGAGCGTGCTTCCACACACTAATAAGGTAATAGCCACTGTCCCGGTAGAATGTGCGACGACAGCTTCAACCGGGGCAGCGGCTATTACCTTAACAGTGTGTGGAAGCACGTTCTCGATGCTGAGAACACACAGAGAAATGCGCTGGATGGTCTGAGTTTCTACGAGGGCACCATACTACAGGTTTTCCTAGCATCAGAAATTCTGCGCCGCATAATACGTAATGCGTCTGGTGTAGTGCGTCGTCCCCTCGACGGTGACAAAATAGTGAACGTGTTTTTCGACAGAGCGTAATGCATAGTGTGACACTGTTTTATGTTAGGCGTGACAGGCCAATGGGTTCCAGTCGAGTGTAATGCATTATGTGCGGCCTACTAGTGAACCAATTGCTGCAAGTCAGATGACTTCGTGTTCAAAATGGCTCCAAACTGTGCCAAGAGGCCGCAAGTGCGATTCAGTGACGAGGAAGACGAACTCTTAATTGACGGAGTGCCTGTACGTACACTATCTGAGCAAAGTAACTGAAACCTATTAAAGCACGTTGGGGTGTGGCCCCCTCCGTCGTTATGACGGCTTGAACACTTCTGGGGACGCTCTGAATGAGGTGTCTCATTGTCTGTGGAGGAAAGGCAGCCATTCTTCCTAACGAGATAAGACCAGAGAAGGTAAAAGTGTTGGATGCTGGGGTATGGAACGAAGTGTACATTGTAAATAATCCCATAGGTGTTCCAGTGGACTCAGGTCGGTACTCTCGGCAGACCAGTCCATTTCAGGAATGTTACTGTTCACAAACCATTCTTCTACAGACGCTGATTTATGACAGGCTGATAAATAGTCATCCTGTCCGGACTGTTGCTCTGCTTTACACACTACGCAGTGCTGTGAGCTATGTTCTCATCCTTCGGAATTTACCGTTTTCTGTTGGCATTGCACATGATGGCAGGTATTGTTCTCCAGGTCTTCGCCAATCCCAAATACTTCCCTCAAGTTGACTCAGGGTATAGCTTCCCTCAGGTTGACACAGGGTATAGCTTCCCTCAGGTTGACGCAGGGTACAGCGTGCGCGATTCAGTCGTTTCCAGTCATCCACTGTCCAATGGCGTCGCTCTTTAAGCCACCTCAAGAGTCACTTAGCACTGACAACAGAAATGTGTGGCTTATGAGGAGCTGACCGATTTCCGAATATTGTACCTCACGCTTTCTAACTCCCTACACAAATTCATTGGACTGCTGGTAGTATTTTGCAGGTGACGAATAATTCCTTCCGCTGATTTAACGCCGCTTATTGTTGTGGCTGCTTATCGGCGTACCGATGAGACGTCAGTCATGCCAGGCCTCAGCAGTTGTGTGTACTGTCTGCCTGCCACATTTACGAGTTCAACATAAAAAAAATTCTATACCAGCGAGTGTAGTGCTCGTTATACATTAATCAAACAAACTGACAATAATCTCCGATGCGTGGGCACCTGTGTTGCAGCGGAAATACCGCCACAGTGAGACAACAAATTAGATGTGCAAGTAAATAACTGCATTTACGCGTCGCCTAGTTAGGATTAGTTGTAGGAAAATCGAGTTCATAATTGCAGAATGCACTGAACAATATCGATTTACTGTGTACAAATTCTACGTGACCACCTGAGAAGCTCTACAAGCTTTCTTAATCTGCACAGTTCGCAAATGAAACGTAATCGAGCGAAAGACTCACGAAATAAGACAATTAATCAAGCAACCCAGGTTCTGCAGTATATCCTGAAAATTGGGAGCTGATCGGATAATGGACAGCGCTAATTGCAAAATGCGAAACTTATTTATAACGCAGTGAAAGTGCGCCACTACGCACAAGTCACCCCCGAATGCAAATGACAGAGACGCAGTCAGAGAAAAGCTGGCACCGACGTCAGGAGTGGCCCAGATAGAGTCCCCACGACGAAACAGAACCTGCTCTCAAGCTGAATTTCTGCGTCTTGAAAATTTCAGCCCAAAGAGCAGGACCTCCAGCCATTGCCACTGTGACCAGTGAGAATTTCGCTTTCTTTTCAGAATACAGTAGAACACTGTTTTAATAATAAGTTTATTTCAGCCAAATAGCCACTCAATTCAAAGTACAATGATAGTAATAAAAGATGATTTTCATAGTCACTTATTGACCATGTCCTTTTGGTACAGAGTTCTATATGGTAACGTTTGCATATTTTATGATACAGTTTACACTCACACATTGCGTTTGGTTCATTATATGACGTGCAAATAAGGTGGTGCAAACCATGAAGTGTCATTCTAGTGATCACCTATCTCATTTCGAAGTTTTCCTTGGTCCACGTTCACTCAATCATGGCGCGTGTGCGGTGAAGGTGGTACGTCTTCCCTTTTTTACTTCAATGTTTTTGGTGGACTTCCCAAAGCGCTGTTGCTGGGTAGTATCAGGTTTGTCCGAAGGTCTTCAGTGATGAATGGTTCCCTCGACAGCAGGTATACAAGTCTGAATCGTATTGTTTTGGACACTTCTATTGCTTTCTTTAAATATGTCGCCTTCACTCTTTCTAGTGTTGTTAGGTTTTCGCTGTAAGATGTGGTCCGATAACTTCTTTGCCGTACGTCAGTACTGGGAAGATTTTGGCTCTGAATAGTACCATTGCTGTCTCTAGGCTAAAGAATCTGATGTACCGTATTTCATGGATTTCCATTATTGCTTGCATTGCTTTCTCCACTACATGTATTTTGAAACATTTTGCATTTGATAGTATTGTGACCCATAGGTAATTGTTGTCTGGTACATTCTTCACTTTTCTCTCCCGTATGAAGATCTCAGTTGATGCAGGTGCTTTTCCTCCATCTCTGAGTACCACAATATCTGTTTTCGCCACATTTACTTCGAAGCGGTGTTCGACGCACTAATCTTCCATATGGTTTATCGCTTCCTGTAACTTTGCAATGTCCTTTGCACCTACTACAATATCTTCTGCATATGCATATGAAACCCTCCCTTTGCGGTACTCTTACAATTTCTTCCGCTGAAACGATAAATAACAGGGGACTCTGTGGGTCTCTCCGATAGGGAGGGGCTGTCTAAGATCCTTATTTCGTTCCATCGCAGTATTGCGCTTATGATTCGTGTCCATATATTGTTTTCTCCTGGGGTTTCCTCTAGTTTTTTGATAGCTAATGTTCTGTTTATAAAGCCGAACGCTTTTGTGAAGTCTATAAATCCCACATAAACTTTTCTGTGTTCAAGGGCTTTCCATACGCTCTTTAGCAGGAGTTCTATTACAGTCGATGTTGATCTTACCTTGCTGAATCCCATATGGCTTTCAGGGAGGTGTTCGTAAAGTGTTTTCTTGTTCTTGGTGTTTTTAATGGCTCTTCTGTGGCCAATGGGACCCATTCCATGGTTGTTTGTAGCATTGTATCCTCTCTGCCATCTGGTCTTCCTCTTAGTCCTTCCTTGTTCAGTATGTTGTCGAAGTGCATCTCCCATATTATTGATGCAATGTGTTTCAGCCTGTTTTCTGGGGCGTTGCGCAATATATGCGTCTTTTCAGGCTTTCTCCTCTAGATTCTTTCCTGCTGTTGCCCAGAATGTTCTTTTCTTTTAGAGTTTTCTTACAGATGTTTAGGTTTTCAGCCAAAATCCTGAGGTGTATAGGGTTCTCATGCATTGGTTGGTATTGACAGCTAGGCAAGTTTCACTTATTGCTCAAGTCCTTCACACCAAAGCATGGTGTCGGACGATGTCCACATGACTGGATAACCAGATTTTGGAGGAAAGGCATCAAGTTTTTCCCACGGTGGGCTAGTGCCACTGATCGTCCTCTTCTGCGATCTGTGTACTGGAGGGTGAATTCGTCACGCACAACTGTCTTCTGGGGGCTTGTAACAGCTCTTTTCAAAAGAGGAGCTGCATTCGAAGCCGAAACAGACAGCCAGTGGCTTTCTGCAGACTCTTCTGCGAGCGGTACCCACAAGGTGTGCCTCCTTGCACCAGAGCCTTCGTGATGGACCTCCTGTGGTCAAGCCAGAACCGCTAGGCGACTTCAAACGTTCGCTTCCCATCGGGACAAACTAAAAACTTTATCTTCTGCGATCCGGGATTGTGCTTTCCTGAAACACGGGCAAAAATAAACAAATAAAATGATTAAACATCGCATCCTCTTTAACGCTCGACGGCCCCTGTCAGCCAGTACACGAGGCCCGCCTGGTCTTGGCTCAGCTGTGATTGTCCTTTCGTGTTTCCACTTCACAGTCACATAACCAGCGGTCGACTTGGGCAGCCGTAGATGGACTGAAATATCTCTGATGGTTATGCTTCTCAGGTGAGGCACAGTGACTAGTCCACGTTCGAAGTTCCTGAGCTTTCCTGGCCGATCCATTCTGCTCTTATTGCTTCTCTGTTCGCAATACGATATTCCCCCCCTCCTTTTATACTGGCGGGTCCGCCTCTCGTGATGTCTAGAGGTTTCTTGATACTTTTGATTACATAGTATACTTGTGTGTGGGATACGATGAATGCAGGCTTTGGCATATTTGTCAACAAGAAGAGTAAGTAAACTCAAATGAAAAAAACGTTAAATAGGCAATTGTTCATGGATAAAACCACTGTTTTGTCCTTTACTTGTTTGTTCGTTGTTGACAGTTTATCAGAGTTATTTGACATTTTTGCAGATAATATTTTCAATAATATATTTAATAACGCATTATTTTGATGCAGCATTGTCATCAAATTCATAATTTAGGATTATTATCAATATCTAAGTAAATGATTACATTATTGTCACCAAATTCACTAAAAAATACTACGACAAGGACGTAAGAACCGAATTATGGTAAGGGTTTGACAAGTGAAGTACTTTTGATTAACTTTTCACACAGCGACAGTGAACCTAAGTCCTGTTACTGAAGTCGATCAGTACTGTACTGTATCTTAGGACTTTGGTTAAAGTAACAGCACTTTGACAACATTTCCCAGACAGTATATGTCGACTGAATAGCTAATGCACTGCGGTTTCATTTTCTGGGAATAAACAAGTGCACCACGTGTTTAAGTTTTCCGTCCCTGCCGACGCAATACACCGTGTCCTGTTCGAGCAACACAAAATTCCCGCATCAAGGAATATACAGAGTGGTCCATTGATAGTGACCGGGCCAAATACCTCATGAAATAAGCATCAAACGAAAAAACTACAAAGAACGAAAATTGTCTAGCTTGAAGGGGGAAACCAAATGGCGCTATAGTTGGCCCGCTAGATGGCGCTGCCATAGGTCAAACGGATATCAACTGCGTTTTTTTTAATATGAGCCCCCATTTTTTGTTACAAATTCGTGTAGTACGTAAAGAAATATGAATGTTTTAGTTGGACCACTTTTTTCGCTTTGTGATAGATGGCGCTGTAATAGTCACAAACGTATAAGTGCGTGGTATCACGTAACATTCCGCCAGTGCGGACGGTATTTGCTTCGTGATACATTCCCCGTGTTAAAATGGACCGTTCACCAATTGCGGAAAAGGTCGATATGGTATTGATGTATGGCTATTGAGATCAAAATGCCCAACGGGCGTGTGCTATGTATGCTGCTCGGTATTCTGGACGACATCATCCAAGTGTCCGGACCGTTCCCGGGATAGCTACGTTATTTAAGGAAATAGGAAGTGTTCGGCCACATGTGAAACGTCAACCACGACCTGCAATAAATGATGATGCCCAAGCAGGTGTTTTAGCTGTTGTCGCGGCTAGTCCGTACATCAGTAGCAGACAAATTGCGCGAGAATCGGGAATCTCAAAAACGTCGTTATATGTATTGCCTAATGCATTGAGGTTGACGGACATCATTTTGAGCATTTATTGCATTAATGTGGTATTTACAGGTATTCACGCTGTAACAGCACGCGTTCTCAGAAATGATAAGTTCACGAAGGCACATGTATTACATTGGAACAACCAAAATAAAATGTTCAGACGTACCTACGTTCTGTATTTTAATTTAAAAAACCTACCTGTTACCAACTGTTCGTCTAAAATTGTGAGCCATATGTTTGTGACTATTACAGTGCCATCTATCACAAAGCGAAAAAAGTGGTCCAACTAAAACATTCATATTTCTTTACGTACTACACGAATATGTAAAAAAAATGGGGGTTCCTATTTAAAAACACGCAGTTGATATCCGTTTGGTCTATGGCAGCGCCAATTAGCGGGCCAACCATACCGCCATCTGATTTCCCCCTTCAAGGTAGACAAGTTTCGTTCTTTGTAGTTTTTTCGTTTGACGCTTATTCCGTGAGATATTTGGCCCGGTCACGATCAATGGACCACCCTGTACATAGACTGTGCGTGACGTCTTTATATTGAAATCAACATTTCGGTGAGTTGACTGGTGGTGGCATCCGATTGCAGGCGACTTCGGGAATACTGTTCAGTTTATCTTTATCGTAGTAGTTGTGTTTTTAGTGTAGGTTTCTTTATTACAATGGTGAAGTCATGTGCAGCGTTTGGTTGTAACGAAAGATATGTGAAAGTAAGCAACATTTCTTTCCACAGCTAGAGTTGTTTTAAAAATTATTAACACATTTTTCGAGAATCAGGGAATTTACAGACTGAAGCTAAGGAATTATAATGTCACCAAGTAGATATGAATGATCTTCTAATTGAGAGTACTTATTCGTGTATAAATAACATGAATGAAATGATCAGGATTATTACATACCCATCCCGTAAAAATGTGTTAATTTGCGGTCTTAAAACTCGACAAATGACGAAGATTTTGAGACCACAGAGTGTTAACAACTAACTCAATTCAAAACGTTCCTCTGTAATTAATGTTTTCTCGTACATTATGCTCCTTATACTGTTTCGGACCAGTACTGGATTAAGCCGAAGTCATAAAACATAACCGGTTACTTTGTTTAAAAACTGGACTTGTGGACAGTAACGGATGTCATTCCTTATGAAAGCACGATAAAAAATTTCACACGTGTTGTTGAGGAATCATCATAAAACTAAATACTTCCTGCCAAACTGGTATTTTGTCTTTTACTCCTGTGCAAGTTGTGAACTAAATAATTCGCAGTGTAACGAATACAGGAGTTCTCCGAAGAACTGCACTTCTGTTGCTTGTAAAAAGAAAAAAGAAACTACAGTATAGTGTTTCAAACTGTTTGGCACTCTTTCACCTGGCCAAATGTAAAAATGACAACCATAGCATTAATAATTGGAAATGCAGAGAAATTAGGTTAATTGCAACTACTAAATGTGTAATGCTACTACAAGAAGCCGTTCAATTGCTAAATCAGCGGCCGGTTTCAGTTATAAATGAGAAATTCTGTAACTGTCCACTTCACTTCACATAATGGGTAAAGCGCGTTCCTGGAAACCAGGAGTTCGCAGGATCGATACCCGGTTGGGCCACAGAAACTTTCAGTCTGTCTTTTGTCTAGCCGTCACCTCTGAATGAAGTGAAGTGAAGAAGTGCCTGGACGACAAATGGTTCGGATTCCACACTTAACTATAGGTCCCCTTTCCGCGGTTGGGTAACTGGGATAGATTAAGGATACTCATGTCTCCAGAAAGGCGTCCAATTGAAAGACTTTCACGTTGAGGCACACGCAATTACTTTACAGGACGTAACGACAGAAACTTGATTTTTACCCTTCGTCACGCAATTTAGATGTTGGTTTCAAACCTTATTACTACAGAACTAGAGTAGTTGCGTTCTGTGTTTATCTCTGGTCTAAAGCGGCAGTATTTGCGGATGCGCAATAATAGTGAAAGTGGAGGGGTGGGATTGAAAGGTTGCGCAATAATATTGAGCACATCAACAAATATTGAAATGTACTGTGCTGCCCGGAAGTATTGTGCCGTCTGTGAGTAGTATTGCCGATATGCTTGCCAGTTTCTCGCCTGCTGCAGAGTCTGTATATCTTCGTGTCACTGTTCGTTTTTGTGTAGAAATTAAGTTCAAAACCAAACGAAAGAGAGAGATTATTATAATGCTCGGGAAAGTATAAATCATTGCCGCCATTTAGTCGTTGGGGCAGATGAGTATAACAACAGAAATGTCAAGAATGAATCGTATAATTTGTTGCTCAGAAAAAAAAAAAAACTGAACGGCCACGAAGAAAGTTGTTTTCAAAAACAAAACAATTAATTAACTACAAATCGTGAATAAAAGTACATATTGATGTTTATGTCTGTGTATGTGTGTATGAGTGTGTGTTTAGACATTACTTACCCGAATATAGCCCCTTAGTGTACATATTATTGAATGAAACGTTTCCATAACAATGTCTCAAACACTTTTGATGTAACTGCAGTTGTAAGTTTTAAGTCTTCGAAAGAATTGAAGAATTGGCAGTAGCGAAATATTGTAGCGTAATACATAAAACCTGACTTATTAGAATCGCATCTCCCTTTGCAATATATATATATATATATATATATATATATATATATATATATATATATATATATATTTTTTTTTTTTTTTTTTGACGATGGAGATATAGCAGTCAGCATATACAGGGTGTTTCAAAAATGACCGGTATATTTGAAACGGCAATAAAAACTAAACGAGCAGCGATAGAAATACACCGTTTGTTGCAATATTCTTGGGACAACAGTACATTTTCAGGCAGACAAACTTTCGAAATTACAGTAGTTACAATTTTCAACAACAGATGGCGCTGCGGTCTGGGAAACTCTATAGTACGATATTTTCCACATATCCACCATGCGTAGCAATAATATGGCGTAGTCTCTGAATGAAATGACCCGAAACCTTTGACAACGTGTCTGGCGGAATGGCTTCACATGCAGATGAGATGTACTGCTTCAGCTGTTCAATTGTTTCTGGATTCTGGCGGTACACCTGGTCTTTCAAGTGTCCCCACAGAAAGAAGTCACAGGGGTTCATGTCTGGCGAATAGGGAGGACAATCCACGCCGCCTCCTGTATGTTTCGGATAGCCCAAAGCAATCACACGATCATCGAAATATTCATTCAGGAAATTAAAGACGTCGGCCGTGCGATGTGGCCAGGCATCATCTTGCATAAACCACGAGGTGTTCACAGTGTCGTCTAAGGCAGTTTGTACCGCCACAAATTCACGAAGAATGTCCAGATAGCGTGATGCAGTAATCGTTTCGGATCTGAAAAATGGGCCAATGATTCCTTTGGAAGAAATGGCGGCCCAGACCAGTACTTTTTGAGGATGCAGGGACGATGGGACTGCAACATGGGGCTTTTCGGTTCCCCATATG
The DNA here is from genome assembly GCF_021461385.2 of Schistocerca piceifrons. Lineage (NCBI taxonomy): Eukaryota > Metazoa > Arthropoda > Insecta > Orthoptera > Acrididae > Schistocerca > Schistocerca piceifrons. Next base: position 394,972,708 of record NC_060142.1, on the reverse strand, counting down.
CGCCAGTTCTTTTTATTGACGAAGCCGTCCAGGTAAAAATAAGCTTCGTCAGTAAACCAAATGCTGCCCACATGCATATCGCCGTCATCAATCCTGTGCACTATATCGTTAGCGAATGTCTCTCGTGCAGCAATGGTAGCGGCGCTGAGGGTTGCCGTGTTTGAATTTTGTATGGATAGAGGTGTAAACTCTGGCGCATGAGACGATACGTGGACGTTGGCGTCATTTGGACCGCAGCTGCAACACGGCGAACGGAAACCCGAGGCCGCTGTTGGATCACCTGCTGCACTAGCTGCGCATTGCCCTCTGTGGTTGCCGTACGCGGTCGCCCTACCTTTCCAGCACGTTCATCCGTCACGTTCCCAGTCCGTTGAAAGTTTTCAAACAGATCCTTTATTGTATTGCTTTTCGGTCCTTTGGTTACATTAAACCTCCGTTGAAAACTTCGTCTTGTTGCAACAACACTGTGTTCTAGGCGGTGGAATTCCAACACCAGAAAAATCCTCTGTTCTAAGGAATAAACCATGTTGTCTACAGCACACTTGCACGTTGTGAACAGCACACGCTTACAGCAGAAAGACGACGTACAGAATGGCGCACCCACAGACTGCGTTGTCTTCTATATCTTTCACATCACTTGCAGCGCCATCTGTTGTTGAAAATTGTAACTACTGTAATTTCGAAAGTTTGTCTGCCTGAAAATGTTCTGTTGTCCCAAGCATATTGCAACAAACGGTGTATTTCTATCGCTGCTCGTTTAGTTTTTATTGCCGTTTCAAATATACCGGTCATTTTTGAAACACCCTGTATTTATCCAGACTTAGGGATGCAGCAAGGCTAAGAATCTGAAATTGCAATTTTTGATATAAATGAATTGGTCAGTTTCGAAACATGTCATGCCAGCATTTTTATAGGTAAATCAAAAAACACACCGCATCCGAGAGAATTTATGCTCATCCACTTGAAGCCATAATACTGTCTCACCACGATCAGCCACGTATATTGTATCTGGGCAAACTAGAGGCTTAGCGCAACAGTGGGAAATCATTTATAGAAGTGTCTTGTTGATAATTTTGTAATTAATAGAAACTCCATATTCCATTGGATGTGGGGGGGGGGGGGGGGGGGGAAGTGCCTATGAACAAGGACAATCATTTCTAGTAATGTATCAAATACTGGACCATCAACTTGCAAGATGTTATTTTGATATGGTTTTGCTCTCGGGCTTTACTGAATGATCTTTGGCGCTCCTTGAACCAATTTTTCATCCATTTTTTTTCTCCTTGCAACAATGTAGAGCAATTATCATTCATCAGTGTTCTTGTCTTCCAAAATTCATAATCACAGTATTATTGCACAATATTATTGAACAGTATAGAGAGAACTGTGCAATATTACTGACCGTCAAGGGGGCACTTAAGGCCAGTGCAACCAGTGCCGACATGAATGCAACTCTGGCAGAATGACATAATGATGCGGTAAGCCAGTTAGTCGCAAGCCGTCAATGGACTATTAATGGTAACCACAACAGCAGCCACGACAGTGAGTTGTTTCTGACGAGGACAATAGAAGACTTCGTAGAAATCCCGACATTTTACCCAGATTTGACGCGATAATTAAAACGAGAATCTGTTTTAAATGGTTCAAATGGCTCTGAGCACTATGGGACTTAACATCTATGGTCATCAGTCCCCTAGAACTTAGAACTACTTAAACCTAACTAACCTAAGGACAGCACACAACACCCAGCCATCACGAGGCAGAGAAAATCCCTGACCCCGCCGGGAATCGAACCCGGGAACCCGGGCGTGGGAAGCGAGAACGCTACCGCACGACCACGAGATGCGGGCCTGTTTTAAATGAGTGATGTTTACTTAAAAATAATAATTATAAAATCGTTACAAAAATCGAGTAACTGTTGTTCTTATCTACAAGGTAAATAGCAGTGACAGTATATTTTTGTAGCCCCTTCTTTCTCATAGGTCTGGTGTACAACGTACATCCTGCATTGTGGGCGATTGTCCTCTGAATGGGTGTGCTCCGGCCAAGTAGGGATGGTGGTTATCGCTGAAACAACCGGTTTCCGGTTATATTGTTTTTTTTTTTTTTTAACGCGAGTCTAACCGGACTATTAAAACTGCTCAAAATAACCAGTTTCTGAAATAACCGATTTTCGGTTTTTTATTCCCATTATTTCCTACAACGAGAGTAGAAGTCGAACAAAGGTTGGAAAATTTTGACTCCCTCAGTTTCAAAATACATAGAGTCAAAAAACTAAATTACAGAGACAAAAAAAGAAAACTTAGTTTGTCCACCATTTGCTGCTTTTCTCTGAAAGTGTAAGTGGTTGACTACTACAGTATTATCTTATTGATTATAATCTTCCGAAATTTTGGTCATAAAACAAGTTGTAATCGGGGATCACATCACTATTTGGATATAACGAATAGTCAGTGGTAAGGTATGAAAACTAAGGTCGAGGGAATCTGTTTTTCGTTAATTTGTTCATCAGGGCTACAGGCAGAGAGATTACCTGCATGAAATACTAAGTTTTACATTTTCTCCTTATATTTTGTCAGTCGTTGGTTGTGGTTCCTTCTGTTTTTAACGTTTTGAATCAAATGCAGCATCGAACTTCGTTGAAACCGCACTTTCTGAAATACTTCCAGACTAGGGATGGTGCCATTCTATAACACATCTTATGTTCTACGACGGCAGTGGGAAACTACCATATTGTGAAACTACCATAAAGACCAGATGGGGCAAGTCTTGCACACTGCATGTTTGTTCACTCTACCATCTAATGGGCCACGCCGCAGCGTAACAGTTACGTTATTGTCTCAGCACTGCTGTACCAATTCGTATGTCATGTGTCTACTACTCGTTTCCGTCGACATTGTTACTAAAACAGCACTGACCTCTTTTCCCATTTTCTGTAATAACGCAATATTTCAAATCACTCCAAATTTTACGAATAAAAATTACTCACTTTTTAAGAGGGGTAGGACGTCAAACAGGTCGACTTGGACCAGGAGATGCATCACAGGACATTTTGATTTCCAGTGTCTACACTTTTACAAATAAATTCATAAAACTTTGTCAGCATCACCAGTAAGGATTCAGGATTCACACTCATTGCAGTGGAAGTTCGAAAACATAACAAAATAATTTTTTTATGTGTGAAATTTCATCATTTTTTCACTGCTATACGTAAGTTAGAGAGAAACTTCAATGAATTTTGCACAGCATACATACCATACTTACAGGTGTATGAAACTCTAGAATTTATTTAATTTACCTCAATTTTTACCACAGTTTTTAATAAATTTGGAAAATTCTAGAGTTTCATACACCTTTACGTATGGTTTGTAAGCTGTGCAAAATTCATCGAACCATCTCTCTTACTTATGAAGAAAAGTGTACCTATAGCAACAAATGCTGCCATTAGTGAGTGAAAAAAATGATGAAATTTCACATGTAAAAAAAATTACTTCCTTATGTTTTCTAACTTCCACTGCTATGAGTGTGAATTCTGAATCCTTCCTGGTCATGCTGACAAAGTTTTATGAATTTATTTGTAAAAGTGTAGACAATGGTTCAAATGGCTCTGAGCACTATGGGACTTAACTTCTGAGGTCATCAATCCCCTTGAAGTTAGAACTACTTGAACCTAACTATCCTAAGGACATCACACACATCCATGCCCGAGGCACGATTCGAACCTGCAACCGTAGCGGTCGCGCGGTTCCAGACTGTAGCGCCTAGAACCGCTCGGCCACCTCGGCCGGCAAAGTACACACAGTGGAAATTAAAATGTCCTGTGGTGCCTCTCCTGCTCCAAGTCGGCCCGTTTGACGTCCTACCCCCTTAAAAAAGGTTTATATAAAAACGAAAAATCCTAGCATTGCTTCTACGGTTAACTGATATTTCGATTTTCTTACCCGGTTATTGGTAAAATATAAAAACACCGGTCACAACCGAGACCAAACAAACATTAGTAAAATACCGTTCATTAAGAGCTAAAATAGCGGTATCAGTTTTAACCGGTAGGTTTTTCCTGTCCATAAGGCCAAGTCGCTCGGCTTCCGAATGAGCGGCGGGAGGTGGCTCTCTTACCGGCACGGATGTGGTCATCGTAACCCGCCGGTCAGCGCAGGCCAGGCCACGGCTGGAGCTTCCGGCGGCCGCCGCGCGGCGCGCTGCCTGGAACAGCCGCGATTGGCGGCGCTGCGCGGGGAGGGGGCAGCGAGGCCTTGAGACGGAGAGCGGCGGCAGTCAGTCGGCGCGCAACTCAGTCTGTGGTGCATGCTCGCAGCCAGCTGCCACGGTCAATGCCCGCGGGGACCCCAGTCTGCCACTAGCGGCCGCGCGACGCCAGTCGACACGACGCCTCCCACTGCCACCGCCACCTCACCCACAAGGTAAGTGCCTGCCCTCTCCCCTGTGTTTGGTGTGTCGCCGTGGAGTGGACGCTGGGTGGTAGTCGGCGTCGTGCGGCCCACTTGCTTTACGGCGTCTGGTGCGGGCGCCGCTGTCCCTTATATTGCCGCACTTGGATGTGCGAGGGAAAAAAAGAATCAGTTTTTTTGTCGTTTTATCCGTACGGACACCACAGTGCTTACGTATGCAGGGATGCCTTGTCGTAGTGTTGTTACGACACGGCGTGTACGAGAGGAGGATGAAACAAAGCGGAGGAAAGGGTGCAGAGATGTTCATCGGAGTGTGGCACTGACATACTAATTCCTCGCCGGCTGCGAGGCGAGCTTTGTGACCGAGACGCCAGACGCATTGCTGATGGACGCAGGCGCTGGCAGGCGCTAGGCGCTGCCTTGCGGAGGACGCGTCAGCAGCCAGCACCTCCGGTTTGCCGCCGGCTTCTTCCTCGCGCGTCACAAGAGCTCGCGTCCACTATACGACGCGGCTGTTTCATTTTCTCTGCGACAGATCACGCCCACTTACCGCCATTGTGTGTTATTTCTGCGACGATAACATGCTATCTTTGCTTTTCAGTGCCCATATACAATTGCACAGTGAAGATCCGTTTTGCCTATGTTCAGAAGGTAACCGACGTCAAGACATTCATCGGAATCGCTCCAGTGGTGTACTATCTTATCTTCATTCACTGTCACAACCCTTAACTCTCCCTTTTCATTGAATATGAGCTTCAGCGTAGTCTTAAGGAATCTGTGTAGGAGTTACAGTGATAGGGACTCGTCGCAAACACTAACAATACAATGAACAACTTCTCCTTCTTAGCGGAATGAGACCATACTTGTATGTATACGCTGTTATCCGTGCAATCTGCTACAAGTATGAAGCAGTTCCCCGTGTGCTTCTTAAGAGGAAATTCGAAGGCTAACTGAAAACTGTGCCATCGTCCAAAAGGTCTACACAGGTCACGATGGTTACGTTCTTCCTAACTTCAGTGTCAGCATCAGAGCCTGAGAAATAATAACTTTCTCTTAAAAATAAATAATGCCGATTGAAATTTATTAAGCAAACTGACATCCTGCAGATTTTGTTCCTTGGATTTTTCTTAATCAAATGTAGATGATTTTATTTTGGCTCGTCTTCTGTTGCATTACTAAGACGTAGTGGACAAGCGGTGCGACACACCACATGGAAACAGTGTACAGGTTTACTGGAAGACGAGAATTTGATGTAGGGTTCTGCACATCCTATAGCGCAAATCAAAGATACACTTGGAACAAGTAACCATACTTGATATTTTGTCGTTATCACACAATACAATTTTTATAAAAAGTCACCAAAAAATGATCGAAATGACAAGAGAGATTCAGAGGCTCTACTTAACTGCTGAGCTGTTAAATGACTCGTTGTTGCCTGGATGGAGGAATGTATAAATATTGAGTATCAAACGCTTCGCAAAAGCTGTCATGCATCATGTGAAAAAACTTTTTTCACGAAAATTCAAAATATAATGAAAGCTATTCTGATGTCCTCGGCGTACACTTTGCGCAGGCATAACAATGATGAAAGCAGCGAAGTTGCGACACTCTCACAATGGGGTACATTTACTTACTTACCTATGTGTGTCTTTTTGCTACACGTCGTACGGTTTTCTTGTCGAACATGAATATAGCTATATACTTCGAAATAACATCCCCTAAGTTGTTATATTTGTTGCCAACGTTAGAGCTAACAACGTTTGTGAAAGGAATCTTTTGTCTTCAGAATTGATGGCACGCTGTTTCAACCTAGCAACCTGCTGGTAACTTCAATTCATATCAGTGACCAATCATGTGGAATCTTCCTGTCGGTCGCAAATACGAACCTGAGGGTAAGTCACAGGAAACGTACTCTCATTTCCGAAGTAACGGTGCTGAGAGGGCAGAATCCGTGTTATGGGGCTTGCCTCATTGCAAGTCGTTTGCACGGACTAACGAGCTCGTAACGGTGCAATTTTATTTTTAAGGTTCTGATTAAAAGTCCGGAAACAGGTTTGGGAGCGATCTGGGAGCCGGCGCGCCGTCTCCGTGCCCGCTGCCGCTCGCGGAGCTAAAGGACGCGATTTCGGTCATTAAAACGCGGCCGCGGCCGCTGATTAAAAGAGACTCGCGGATAATTACGATTATGTCGTCTTTTTTAAGGTGGCACTCGCGACCGAGAAGGTCAAGACTGCGCAGCGCCACCGCGGCCGCGGAGAAAGGCTATTTACTTGTTGAATATTTATGAAACCGTGATTTACATGCTGAGGCATTAGAGCGCACGGGTCTAAGACAAATGGCGAAATGCGGTAGGATGGCGTGGGGAGGATGCTGTTCGCCGGAAATTCTCAGAGTTCGAACAGTTTTTTGTTTTGGTTTTGCTTTTCCGTTCCGACCTCTCCATTCTTTTCCCTTCCTTATTTAGCGAAAGTGTTTCTTATCGAATGCTTGTGCGTGTGCGTCATTAACTAGTGGGAAGCTGCGAGAAGTCATCCCGCGAGGTGAGGGGTGTTTTTAGTTTGGGAGCAAGAAGTAGCTGCGCACCTCGTGCCTAGCGGGCATTAACAAGCCGGCTCGCTGCCTAACGGTCCGGCGCCGCATTCTCCAGCAGAGGAGGCAGTCATAAATTTGTTAAGAGGCTCGAAGCACTGTTTCTAGCATTTCGTGGCGCGCTCTTGCGCTGTTACATTCACAAGCGGTAGTAAATGTGCCCAGTATGTTGCAGTTCTGATCCCTGGAAGCTTTGAAACCGTGCTGTTAGCCTTCTACGTCTACACTGTTCTGCAAAACTTAAGGATGAGATGGATAAATAGATGAAATATTGTAACATATTAACTCTCGGTGGAAAGGAATGTGAGGTCAGCCTGGCTACAGCGGTAAATTGGGCTGCCCCACAACACCGGCAGTTAGAGGAATAGGAAAAGACAGTGTGTGTCTATTAGCGAGCAGTTATGGTGCACTGCAGTGGTTTTCTTCATTACAACATGGCCCGGACACAACATCTGGATGACTTCATCTGGAAAATAATCATTGGTAAATTGAAAGATGGCTGAAATACAAGTTCAAATGTGTGTGAAATCCTATGGGACTTAACTGTTAAGGTCATGAGTCCCTAAGCTTAGACACTACTTAACTTAAATTATCCTAAGGACAAGCGCACACACCCATGCCCGAAGGAGGACTCGAACCTCCGCCGGGACCAGTCGCACAGCTACGACAAGCTATGCCCGGGATTTTGGCATAGCTCTTAGCACTGTTCCTCGTGTATGAGGAGCGTTCCGAACCACAAGCACTGCTGCCCGAAGGCGTGGAGGTGATCGACCACGGTCAGCTACAACATATTGTCCGCAAAGTGTGCAATAGGCAAAAAAGTTCCACGTCAAATAACGGGTGCAATTGCAACCACGTTTATCAGGACAGCAAGGCACGCAACTCAGGCTCCACAATAGCACAGCGATTGCATGGGCGTGGTCTCTTTGCCCGACGACCAGCACATTGTATTCCAATGACACTCGAACATCGGCAGCGCCGTTTAAGATGGTGCCGTGGTCTTAGGGACTGGACCAATTAGGAGTGGGATTGTTTGCTCTTCTAGGATGAGAGCAGATTCGGTCTGAGTAGTAATTCTGGATATAGCCTCATATGGTGTGAGAAGGGGACACGTAATGTACCCAATAACATTGTAGAACATGATCATTTTCGTGGTACAGGTGTTATGATGGAAAGCGATAGTGTTGCATGTGTGCGTTGCCCTCCAAATACTTGAACGCGTTACATATACCAGTCAACGTTTTCGCGCAACTGTACTCCTTCCTCATGTGCGTCTTTTCAGAGTACATTCGGTCATGACTTCATTTTTGTCGATGACAATGCGCTACCGCATCGAACAACGCAGGTGAAGGAGCTCTTGGAACGAAAATAGATTCGGCGAAAGGAATGGAGTGCCCGTTCCCGGGACTTAAATCTCATCGATCACGTGTGCCATGCATGATGGAGACGTACTGCAGCACGACCACTTGCACCAACGACCGTCCGGCAGTTTTCAGCCGCGCTTATCGGGGAATGGAACGCGCTGCCACAACAACTCGTTACCAGCCTTGTGACCAAGCCCGGGGGCACGTTTAGGATACTATTGAGAACAATGTCCCGCCTTCTGTACTGTCCTGGAGAAGACCACAAAATCGCGGTGTCTTCGGTATAATTATTGTCTTTGTATAAAAGTGTAATTTCTGTTCGTCTCATTGGGTATTTCATGTCCCATTGTACCAATTATTACGGCTTTCTCTCGTTCCATATACGTATGGGTCGCGGGAAGGAAGTGTACTTGAACGCATGTGTGCGTCCTGTAATTACTCAAATCTTGTCTCTGCGAACCCTATGGGTGCGATACGTACGGGATTGTAGTATATTCCTAGATTAATCTTTTAACGTTCGTTCTAGAAAGTTTCTAAGTAGTTAGCATCTGTAAGTTAAATTCTCTCCTTCTTGACACACTCCCATGGATCGAACAAACCTGTGACCAATCGTATTGCCCTTCTTTGTATCCGTTCGACATGCCCTGTTAGTCTTACGTGATAGATGTCCCACACACATGAACAATATTCTAGGATGCTGTATTCTGTATGCACTCTCCGTTGTAGATTGATGGCATTTCCCTAGTACTCTACCAATTAACCGCTGTTGTCACCTGCAGTACCCACTACTGAGACTAGATGAACGTTCCCTTTCACATCGCTACAAATTGTTCCCCCAGCTATTTGTATGAGTCGATCGATTCCAACGGTGACTGACTGATATTATAGCCATAGGATACTAAGTGTTTCCGTTTTGTGAAATGCACGATTTCACACTTCTGAATATTAAAGTAAGTTTCTAGCCCTTGTATCACTTTGAGATCTTACAAATTCTGACGGAGTATCTGCGTAGCTTCTTTCAGATAATACCTCATTACGGAGAACTGCATCGTGTGTGAAGAATCTGAGTTTGCTGTTAATATTGTTCGCAAGGGAAGTAAGATACAGATAAACAGCAGGGGTCCCAACACACTACCCTGGAGCACAGCCAAGACAAATTACTGCGTCCTCCCTCAAAAAGATCTTCAATTCAGTCACAAATTTCGTTCGAGACCCCATGTGATCACACTTTTGATATCAAGCGTGGATGCAGTACTGAGTCAAATGATTAATCCAGGTGGTTGGCATGGAGGAGGTCATTCTGTTCGAGATACGTCATTACATTTGAGCTCGGGGTATGTCCTGAGGTACTCCATCAAATGGATGTCAAAGATATTGGGCGGCAGTTTTGTGGATCACTTCTGCTACACTTTTTGTAGACGCATGTGCTCTGTGCTTTCTTTCATCTACTGGACACGTTTTTGTTTTGTTAAGCGATCGAAGGTGGATTCTTTCGAATACCCTACCACGTCAAAACGATTTAGCCTGAGGCACAGTAGAAGTACCTGGTTTTGCCTTCTTCTGCTCTGTTTGCGAACAACCCGAAAATATCTCCCTTAAAAAGGACACGGACTTCTGTTATTTCAGCTTGTACTCTCTCTAATTAAGGAAGGCCAAGTTTTTACGCCTAATAGTTGGCGAGACCATTATAGACGTAGCACAAGGTTTTCTAAAAAACCATACTGACATTCACGATAAGCTTATCAGGGGACCCATAGAAAGCCAAACTCAGGATGACCGGAAGGAGTCCAGTGCCTAAAGCCATGCCTCACCATGATCGGTCGCTGTCTCTCAATCCTTGCTACTTGCGAGATGTTAAACACCAATGTCCCTTCCTTTTTTTCCCCTATAATGTATGTCGCCGCTAAGACTCAGGAGTGCGATGTAAACGCTTTGATATTTGAACGATATCATTTATGTTTTTGGACCTTCAGTGTACATTTGTTGTGCAACTTCATTCATTATGTCAAATAGTGCGTCAGTTTCTATGTGAAACGGCTAAATTCGAGTGTTCCAAGATTAGATTATAGTCCTTTCTCCCGTAGTGAATATAAAGTGTGACATTGTCTTGTAGCTGACTTTGGTTGACCGCTTTTGAGCATTAGTACTGGTATGGATGGTTATGGAAACAAAACGAATAGGGCGGAAGCCTGTTTCGAGACATAGCGTGCTCCTCTCAAATATCGCCAGGACAACGGCCTAACTTACCCGTCCGTATCCAGTGGGCGAATCACCGTCAATTATTTTAGTTTCACCCGATATTTGAGACACTACTAAGTGGTTTAAGATTTCACCCATTGCATTGATGACCGGAACACAGTCACCTGTCTTCTCCTCATAGGATATGTATTGATAATGAAATATATTCCCATCATCACGATCCGATCTGCCCTCCATGTCGAATGCTGCCCACACCTGCGTGCATTATCGACTCGTGTCACGCATTCTTCCCAGTTTACTGTGTGTGAAATCTTATGGGACTTAATTGCTAAGGTCATCAGTCCCTAAGCTTACACACTACTTAACCTACATTATCCTAAGGACAAACACACACACCCATTCCCGAGGGAGGACTCTAACCTCCACCGGGACCAGCCGCACAGTCCATAACTGCAGCGCCCTAGACCGCTCGGCTAATCCCGCGCGGCCCCAGTTTACTCTGAGACTAAAGATGGAGGTTAGAACATAGGGAGACGCACTTACGTGAAAAAAGTGAAGCGTGCCTCCGCCATATTGCTAAGACTTCGTGAAGCGTTCCTCGGACAGTTTTGCTACGATGGACACCATGCTTGACGATTGAAAATTACCGTTAGAAGATCATGTATATGAACTGTCTAATAAGTATTCACCCAAGAAAGTGTATTGTTCCAGAGTATGTACTTAGAACTGACTATTAATTGATCGCATTAACGCTGAGGTAGATTTTTAAACAGGACTTTAACGGAGAAGCAGACATCTAAAATTCGCAAAGATGGCGGACAGGCTTCAACTTATGTCTGGGCTCGACACAGATAACGCCATCTCCCCTATATTCTAACCTCTTTGGACTAAAAGCGGTATATCGTCACTTTCTTCATAGCAGTTGTTTCTCACCAGTCGTGATCTGTATTAAAATATCTGTGATTCATTTCCTTTCCTTGTTTTCGTTATTTCATTGTTACGATGTCTATAAAATTACAGCTGTTTCACAAAATGTTGATCTTGTGCTTTCATCTTTCCGCTGTAAGCTACATCTTTACTACTTTCCATTGGCTGTAACACCTGGAGCTGTCTGGATTCAAAAATAGTAAGTCTGTTGTGTTCAAAGTTCATGGTGGTACAGTTGTCGAAATGGATTAAAATATTTCTGTTCGGAAAGAGCTTTTGAGAAATTATACTCCTTAAACGCAAAAGGAAACTGTTATAGCTAAAGGGAAAAGCCTGTGATTGCTCTTCTATTGAGAAAAATTGTAAAATACAGAAAAAAGTATTTGGTCCTTTGTAAATGCTGACAATTTGGAGTATTTCATAGGAACCGCGCTTCGACGACGAGCGCTGAGAATTAACAGAGAGTGCTTCAGTCGCGCACGTGTCAGTCACCACTAATACATCAAAGAGAAAGAGCTCGAATTAAAATATAAACAATGAAGCGACGAGCGAGTGGGGACGTAGATCGAATGGAAATACGCAGGCAGATTAAAATGCAGTGACTGATTGTAAATTTTGAATGAGTACATGAGTCTGGGTGAGTTTGCAGGACGAGAGGTGTGGATGTGGAGCGTGCGGGAAATCCGAGGATGCGAGGAGGGCAGGGAAGCCGCCAAAGCGACGCGACGTGTGGGCTCCGGCCGCGCCCGCGCCGCACATCAAAGCCCTGTCCCCGGGCAGCTTTTGACAGCGCCGGGCTCTCCCAGCTGACACGTGGCCGCTTTGTACCTACTTTTGCTTCGTTGCGAGACAGGGATTAGTTACGTTTATTTGAAATTTCGATACGAGGTAGCACTGACGTCTCTTACATGCGTTCGCGTTTCACGACCTGCAACACGTAGCTGTAGTAGTGTGCACATAAGAAGGCGGATGGTGGGGATACGCGCAGTGGCGAAGAACTGTGTGCCACGTGACCCTCCAGCCAATAATGGCGTTCTGCCGCATCTGCCTGCAGCACGCGCTTCCGGATTCGTTTAGATAATTTAGAGTTGATTCTGATGTAAGTTTACATATGATGAAATTACGAGGGGCGTTTAATAAGTGATGCAACATATTTTTTTCTGGTAGTGGTTTGGTTTTATTCAGGATTACAATACACCGTATTATTACCCACTCTTTTGACTGTAAAACCGCCGGCCGCGGTGGCCGAGCGGTTCTAGGCACTTTAGCCCAGAACCGCGCGACTGCTACGGTCGCAGGTTCGAATCCTGCCTCGGGCATGGATGTGTGTGATGTCCTTAGGTTAGTTAGGTTTAAGTAGTTCTAAGTTCTAGGGGACTGATGACCTCAGATGTGAAGTCCCACAGTGCTCAGAGCCATTTGAACCATTTTGAACGTCGGAGCCAACGTCTTGCTGCATCAGTAACCTTCCCATCATCCGCGTACTGCTTCCAGCGGAGTGCGTTCTTCATTGGGCCAAACAGCTGGAAGTAGGAAAGTGCGAGTTCCATGCTGTACGGTGGGTGAGGAAAAACTGTAAAGTTTTGTTAGCTCCTCCCGGACGCGCAGACTTGTATGAGGCCTCAAGTTGTCATGGAGAAGGAGAAGTGTTTGATTGTGGTACCTTAATGACCTCAAATGAGAGTGTGTACACGTTCCAACACTGCAGAAGACACAGCGATGTGCGGCCGACCGGCAAGCGGGAGGTTGGACAGGTTTGCGCGGCCTTGGTGCAATGCTGACTGTCTCTTTGCTCAACGGCTCATCGTGCTTTTGTTAAGTAGCAGGACTCTGTGGACATTCGGCAAGCGCCTATGAATATCTGAAATGCTCCGGTTTTCCGCAAAAATAAACTCAACGACTGCTATTTGCTTGGAGCGCACCTTCGTTACAGACAACATTTTGAGGACTACTTACAGCGCCGCCACTTATTGGAAATATAGGTACTGAAACGGAAATATTCCATGGTGTCCCACAACAAATTGCTCTTTTTTTTACTGAAATTAACGGAGAAAAAAATATCTTGCATTGCATACGAAATGCCCCTTGTTCTTAGCCACTATGGTGCTCATTATCGATGGCACAAAACAAACACAATCAGTAGTACGTTAGGAATCGACAGCTATAGTTCTTGAGCGTATAAATTCTAATACGGAGAGTCAGAAGCAGAAACTGTGGCCAAGTGTAGCTCTCACCTCAGCGTTGCCAGTTACAAGGGTAGATAATAGCTGGAGCATGAGGTTCAAAATGGTTCAAATGGCTCTGAGCACTATGGGACTTAAAATCTATGGTCATCAGTCCCCTAGAACTTAAAACTACTTAAACCTAACTAACCTAAGGACAGCACACAACACCCAGCCATCACGAGGAGCATGAGGTATGGGACAGAGATAGAGATACAAAACACGCTGGCGACACCTCAAAGTTCTCTCTCCTCTCTCTCTCTCTCTTTCTTTTTCTCTCTCTTTCTTTTTCTCTCTCTTTCTCTTTCTGCAGAACATATCGCTTTTTCTCCATCAAGTGTGCTACACCACTGTGATAGAAGAGCGATACTAACGAGTGGTTGAAAACGCGGTTACAAATTTCCTGTATGTCAGATACGTTACCTGGGTACATCAAGAGCGTTATTTACAATGGTTTCAGCATTCTGACTTTTTCTCCGATGAATAATTTTAGATCGATGAGCATTTTCACTCGTTATGCAGTATGTTATAAAAAGATTTCGAATAATTGTACTTTACAAAGCTTGCCAAGCAAGAAAAGCTCCCTGTGCTGACCTAGACGGTCCAGTTAGGACCGACCCGTCTTTTTGCCATCTTCTGCCAATGGCGTCATGTGGGTATGTTATGGAGGGTTTTGGGCTCAGCACACGCTCTCCCGACCGTGGTTGCTTTCTAGACCTTGGAGCCACTACTTCTCAAACGAGTAGTTCCTCAGTTGGTATCACGAGGCTAAGTACACCCCGTTCCAGGCCTCCTACCAAGGATTAATTCCTGTCTATACCGGCAATGGAACCCACACAGGCTGACCATTGAGCTACGTCCGCGGAACAAGTAACAAGTATGTTGAAGCTATACAGTAATCCTACACAGGCCGTACTAGTTCTCAGCCATTCCCAAAGGACTGCGAGAAGGCTGCTCTGTGGCGCCAGCCTTATGTGAAATCTGCTTTGAGGAAGTTCTTAAGAGATGGAGAGAGCAGTACTGCGGAACAGGAATACACAGAGAACATTAAACTTCTCTTTGCTGACTAAGCTGGAGATCAGAACGATTAAATGGTGCGAAAACTGGAGAAAAAATAAGAAGAATGCGGACTGAAAATTATTATTGAGAAAACTGAATATGTAGCAGTAGGAGAAAGAAATGTGAGAGACTTAGACACTGAAATGACAAAAATATGAACAAAATTGACATTTTCATATTCTTGGAAATATCGCTGTTGTCATTCAATAGCAGAAGCACAGTCGACAAAACAAAATAGGCCAACGGGAAACAGCAATATGTCAACCCATCTCTGTTCTCTGGAGAAGCAACATAACAAAAAGGGCATAACATATATTCTATAAACTGGAAGCGTAAACCCCTGCTCAATAATTTGTATGTCAGAGTTTCTCCTACACCAACCTTGTAAAAGGCGACTGATTCATTTTATATAAACAAAGTGCGGAAGCTGTATTTCAAACATTCCTGAAGTACAAAACGTGTGGAAGAGTAGCTAAGGAAGAGTGTGCCACATCGATTTAAGCATAAAGAAATATGTACCTTCTTTAGTATGTTTCTGATGTGCGGATGTCTATGAATGGGACAGAGGCGAAAAACAGTGCTAAAATCTCATTCTGTGCTACACGAGTAAGGAAAATAAGATAAAAAGTGTACCACGTTAGCATCTATTTATTTCCGACATTCTCTGTGTTACATTTGCAGCGGAATGAGGAAACGCTTACCTGAGTCTAATAGAAGACGCATGATTCACGATAGTTTGTAAGTTTTTTATCTAGCAGGTCTGGAGAGAGTACATAGGTTTCCTAGTCTCCTTGCTTCCTGCCACACAAACAAAAAGGCATCTGTGTCGACTCAGTAAGATTCGTTCATCATAATCGATGTTTCAGGAAAGTCGTCAACTGTTGCACTCACGACTTACAGAATGAAAAACTGCACCAGTTACTTACGACAGGTATTCAATATGTTATGCAACACATTCATTCCTCGGCTAATTTCGTTTGACAAAATGCCGAATTTGTTGTGGGACGTTGTGGAATATTCCCGTTTCAGGCCCTATACCTTAATTCAGTTCCGGTAGGTGGCGGCGCTATGAGCAACCTACAAAACGGCATCTGTAACTGAGGTGCGTTCCAAGCGGAGAGCTGTTATTGAGTTTCTTTTGGAGGAAAATCAGAGCTTCTCAGATATTCATAGGCGCTTGCAGAACGTCTACGGAGACCTAGCAGTAAACAAAAGCACGGCGAGTCGTTTGGCGCGGCGTCTGTCACCATCGCAAGAAGGTCATGCACTCCTGACCGATCACTCGCGTGCCAGCCGGCTTGCTCAGAGCTGTGACTCCCACAATGTTGGAACGTACGGACACACTTACTCGAAGTGATCGACGGATCACAATCAAACACCTCTCTGCACAACTGTTCCTCTCTGTTGGTAGTGCTGACATACTCGTCTACAAGTTTGTGTACTGCTGGGCTCCTCACCACGTAACAGTAGACCAAAAAGAGCAACCATGGACCATCTGTGCGGAATTACTTGCAGCGTAGACCAGTGGAGTGATACAAAGTGGGCTTATAGGCCCTCCCATTGAGGTGGTGTAAGGCCGGCGCGTTGAACGGAGGAGATTTTGAAAAATAGGTTTTTGTAGCCAAAAGAGTGAGGAGTAATATGGTACATTGGAATCCTGAGTAAAATCTACCTGCTTTCAGAAAAAAGTTGCATTACTTATTGAATACCCCTCGTATTTTCTATGTTTAACACAACGCGTCTCAAGAATTCATTCTCATTTTCAGATGCATATTTTTTGCGATATTCTGTGCAATGAAGGAGGCATCAAAATACCTTGTAACTTCAAAAAGACAACTACATTCCAAGAGAGACAGAAAAATCACACATGCAAACGTCACAAATAGTTATTTATGTAAACAAATGCAGTTGAAAATGATGATAAATTCTCGAAACGCATTTCGCTAAGCATGAAAAAATAAGTGACTGGTGCAGTTTTTCATTATACAAATCACGATAAGATTAATTCGTGGCAACGCTAATTTCAGCGACTGGTTGCTCACATAGCGTACCAGCGGCGCGTACATAGTGTGTGGTGTGTCTCGCAGCAGAGCCAACCTCCTGTCTCTTGGCTCGCTCCCGAACGAAAGGGAAATCTAGCGCTGTGTGCCAGAAAGCAAGAGCAGGCCACGCCGAGGTACTCTAGTTCCAGTGCAGTCCTGCTTGTGTGTCACTGACTGGCTTCGAAGCGTTCCATCTTATATTCAGCCAACTTTAGCAACAGGGATGATTCGACGATGCACTGAGAACAACTACCCATTCCTTTCAGAATGTCAAGTTGTCTTAGCCACACTGTTTATTGACTGGAACCGCCTTAAGCGTTACGAATGTACCTCATTTTCAAAGGCATATGTAAAAACCTTAGTATAAAGAGTATTGCATATGCTGAACGTATGGGTACCTCGTCATCTGTTATGAACAACACACCGGTGCAATATATGCAGTGTTTTTAATATGAAGATAGACATCCAGCGATCACAGGCCCTGCAGACCACGCGCTGCTTCCACAAACTACCTCCATTCCTTCCTGTTTTGTACCCGGTTCCTCCAGCTGTCTTCAGTCCCCAGGGCTGCTAGGTCCTTCGTCAGGTCGTCCATCCAGCGTTGCCTTGGTCGTCCAATCGAGCGTTTGGTGTTTGGTTTACCCTCTAGTGCCATCTTCGCCTGTCTTCCATCTGGCATACGGGCTACATTTTTTTTTTTTTTTTCTGTAGAATTGTTGGTTGCCGCATCAGAAGGTAGATTTTCTCGCTTTTCCTTCTCCTCCATTCTCCGTTATCTAAAACTCGTCCCCATATCCTCCTCATTACTCTTCTTTCAAATATTAATAGTTTTTCCTTTTCTCGCTTAGTCATGCTCCATGTTTCTGAACCGTACATTACTGCTGGGCATATCACTGTGTTGTAGATTTTCATCTTATTGTTCACTGAGATCGATTTAGATCCGGGTGTCTCACTGAGGGAATGCATGCATTTCATTCCCACTGCTACTATTTCCTTGATGTCCAATTATTATGTTGTTGCCCGTGGTAAGCCGAGATCCCAAGTCTTTGAACTGGTGTACTCCCTTGAACCTTTTGCCACCTATCTCAAGAAATTCTTCCTGCTCTTGTCTTCTTCCTAACTGTATGAACTCTGTTTTGTCTTGATTCACTTTGAGCCCTACCTTCTGTGCATAATTGTTCATTTTCTGGTACATTCCTTTCAACTCAAGCTTTGATTCACTTTGTAGTACTATGCCATCTGCATATGCGAGACAGTTGAAGTTACCGTCAATCTGTACTCCAGCCCACTTCTGTTGCCTACACACTTTTATTACTTTCTCTGAGATGACACTGAACAGAACACATGAGAGAGCATATCCTTGTCTGAGGCCTGTCAATATCGAATATTTCTGATATGGCTCCTCGGAAACGTACTGCTCCCTTTGTCCCTTCCATACGAGCTAGCACCATTCTCACTAGCTTCTCAGGGATTCTGAAGTCACGCCTTGCACTGTATGTGGATGCTGTCATACGCACGTTGAAAATCGACGAACAGACTGTAGATATCCTTATTATATTCCCAGTGTTTTTCAAACAATTATCTTAGTGTCAAAATGTGATCTATTGTCGATTGGTTTGGTCGAAAGCAAGCTTTGTACTTCTGTATGTTATTCTCTATGAATGGTTAAAATTTTCTGAGGATAATGATGGACGGTACCTTATACGTTACATTCCATTTTGCTTCCCTTCTTGTATATTGGGCATACTACAGCCAATTTCCATTCTTCTGGCAGTGTCTCCTTCTCTAATATCAACTGGATCAGTTTATATATCTCTAAGTGTAAGATTTTTAATATGAAGGCTTTTATAATTGTATAATGCCTTTGGAAACGGTGTACAATAAAAACACGTAAGGCAATTTCAGTCGATAAACAGTGTAGGTACGTCAGTTTGGAATTCGGTGTGCAACATGGCTGCTAAGCCTCATACTGAATTTTTCCGTATCATTAATAAATTTCCATTCCCCGTTAAGGTCTTACAGTTAATACAATCAACAGAACATCCATTCCTTTCTCCCGTAATTTTTCTAGTTAAGTGGCTATTTACTCAAGTGAAAATTTGCATTGTAATGAAGTTTTTGCGTTGTATTGGCTGTAGCAACTTGAGCTACACGAAGGACGTGACTTACCTGCGCTCCATTACTGCTCAAACACTTAACTCATTGTTTATTGTAATCACTGTGCTGGAGTCAATTTCTCTTTCGTCGTTTAGGAAGTTAGCAACCTTCATGTTAGTTAAAAGTTTTATGTCTCAGGTCATTTTAGATGATATAGAGAATAAAGATTTAAGGTTCTGACAGCTTTTCTACGCTACACTTTGCACCACAGTTCACGTTCAGTCAGTTTTCAGACATGCAACCAAATGAGATATTTTGGTCCAACACTCTGCAGCATTGTAAAGCCAAATCGATGGCATATGTCTGAATGTAAGTTAGTCGTTATTTATTGCTTTAAATGCCAGTTCACCGGACTCAAAGATGACAAACTGTGAAATTCAGAGTGCATGGTCAGGCGAATTGGCGAACCGGTTAATAACATGGACTCTCTTTCGGGATGACTATGTTCGCTTTTGTGCCTCGACCATCCAGATTCATGGTTTTCATAGTTGTCTAAGACCTTTAAGGCGAATGCGAGGCTGGTTTCATTGAAACTAGTATGAACTAAGTTGTCACTGAAACTGGTGGCAGGCTTTGTGGAGTACCGAGCACAAAGAATAGAAATAGTGTGGCAGCGAGAATAAGATTAAGCAGATTTCATGAATTGTCCAGATCGATGTCATTTCCCAGTAGATTAGTTTTTCTGCCAGTCTTTCTTTCACTGCGTGCAATAAGGATAGGAATGCTGTTATAATTCATCTCATTGTCTATAAACAGGCACAGAATTACATTACACATTACGCAATTCTCGAGTAGTTTCTGTGGGAGGTGGAAGAACTTTAAACGAATGACTAGTATGTCATTCGTGTTCAGCCTTCGTTTTAGGTAGATTGTTAAGATGTGAGTCATTTTCCTGCTGATGAAATGTCTCCTATTCGATCACTACACATAAATAAAAAAACTAATATATTTAAGGAGATGTGAACGTTCAGCTAACCCCGAACACCACAAGGTCCTGAACAAGTTCCCAGCAAAGTGGCCGAAACGCCGAGCGTGCCGAAGAAACCCGACGCGGCCTAACAATCTACATGTGAGCGTTTGTTGAAGAAAAGTGTTCGTACAGAGTCAATTTCAATATGTATTTCTGCCTTATTCGCGTCATCTTTGAATGTCCTCAGAATGTTTGACGCAATGTGCGATCTTCAAGAAGTGCACGAACTCTGTCACGACAGCTGAACGTTCCTAGGTCCACCGTTCGAAAAGTGATGCAAACTTCCAGGCTGTCGTCGATGCAGATGGTCATCACGTTGAGAAACGTTTGTAACCTGGGACGTAAATATGGTAAGCAATTAACCAATGTTACCTTCTTACGTGGAAATTAAAATGTGATTCTTTCAGTGGTGTATTCGTATTTTTATCTCCCCCATGTCGTTACAAATGTTTCCACAAAGATTCATTATCCTACGATCACTCGTTTTTCAAGGAGGCCCAGTAAAGTAGCGAAAGTTTAATTATAACCACCTTGTAGTTCTTAAACCGGTTGCTTGACGCATGTACTTCTCAAATTTTTGGAGTCTGCTTTTAACAAGCTGTACTTCCCTGAACTGAAATTCTTGTAAGTTACGTCAAAGCAATGTGCTAAGCTCTGATGTAGACAAATTCTTTCCGTTTTCTTCGATTTTGGCGTGGAGCTACTTCCTCGAGATTTTGTCTTCTTTCGTGAATTTGGATCTTTCGGGTATTTCCTCACTCTTGCACTGCGTTCTTTTTTTCTTTCATATGTCTAAACAGTGACGCGCATTCTGGTCTTTTCCTGAAAACCCCCGATTCTCCTATCTTGTTTCGAAACGTTGGTCTGCATAGAACTTCTGATTTTGTAACATTAATTTCTGCTAAGTTCGTTTTCACTTCCCAGAACCAACCGAGTTGCGTTTTGAGATTGTTGTCGAAATGGTCAAATATTTTTTGGATTGTCTTTACGGGGTCATTCCAACCCATTGACAATGAAATGGAATTCTCCTTTCTCTAACAGACAGTTATTCGCTTTCGTTGTAGGTTTTTGCATTACTTCTTCTCATCCACTTACTTCTAACTTTCGTTGGATCGAGTATTCTACGTAGTACCTTCCTTTCTTTCTTTCTAGGTATTCAATTCCTCCCTTTTGTTGGAGATTAAATATTCCACTGCATGGCACTCCGGTTTTATGAGAATGTTACAGTGTTGGATTTTTTATTTACTGTGAGTGATATTTTATTGTAAGCGTTCTTCGTGTAATATACACAAAATCACGCGGTTTAGGGGGGAGAGGAGGAGGACGACGACGAGACAGTAACTATTACCTATCCTAGAACCGAACCCTGGATCCGTGCCCGAAAACAGTATCTCCTTTCTGATATTTAGTCGCGTCCTTACGTCAGCCAATCTTAATACACTGATTCCATACGAACGCCGGCGATGTAGGATCTCGTGAGAGCCTGATACCAGCTGTACTACAGTGCTTCAAAGCGACCACTGTGCTTTTGTAAAAGGGGTGACTCATATTTTGTCCGTAGGGCTTACGTTGTAGCAGTGTGTCCTGCGTCCGGTAGACATCGCTTTTGCACGTTAACGTGGCTGCACAGTCGAGATAAGCTCCAGCAGGTGTGGAGCTACTTACACGAGCGGCCGCTCGGTCCATTTCTCGCAGAGACGTGAGATTAGTTCTGGGATGGGGATGTAATCGGTCGGTGAGACGGTGGCGCTAAACGGCCTTTCAGGGTGCTGAATGCGGCGGCCGAATGAATGGACGCCGGCAGAGGCGATGCGTCACGCACCCGACCGGGTTCAAGGCTCGGGCCGCCGCCTAGCACGCGCCTCACCTACAGTCCGGTGTACTTGCTTTTTGCTGTGCTGTCGGTGTGCTTAGCGGCGTGACTGGACCCTTTTGCAAACACGCAGCCTTTTTACTTACGGCGCTTCACTCTTTATGAGAAGATATGCGCACCGGATCTATTATACGAAGCTCCCGCACACGATAGTGCCAAGTCCTTTGCTGCTACAATGTAGCAAACTTAAGCACTGGATTAGCTGTTATTTAGCCCACACGATTTTCTGCAACTCTCAGCCATTCTTTTTTTGCCTGCGATATCTACCCGATCAAATACTTAGCAGGCAAATATGGAGTCGTCGCGTGAGTCAAATGGTTCAAATGGCTCTGAGCACTATGGGACTTAACATCTTAGGTCATCAGTCCCCTAGAACTTACAACTACTTAAACCTAACTAACCTAAGGACATCACACACATCCATGCCCGAGGCAGGATTCGAACCTGCGACCGTAGCGGCACGCGGTTCCAGACTGAAGCGCCTAGAACCGCACGGCCACACCGGCCGGCTCGCGTGAGTCACACAGATCCGAGGCTACCAGGCTATTGAGTTCCGCAGTTATCCACAGGCCTACTGATCTGTCCAATTTTGTAACGTCACCTTGTGATATTGTAAATCCAGTAGTTGCTACAACGTATGACGTGGGTAACGGCATATATAAACTGAAGAAAAGCTTTTAGTCAGATCTTGTCAGCAAATTATGTGAATTTCATGATTCGCACTATCATCTTCCTTTTTGTGCCTTTGTCCTGCAATCGGCTCAGAATTGGTATGGTTATTTACGATTTGGCGTGGTTAGTTTAAGAACTGGCTCGATGCCCTTCCTCCCACAACCCCGTTAACCCCCAGCAGGGCGGAATGTGTACACCTCCAACTGTCTGCGTGTAGTCTTAATCATGTGAAAGAGAGCGACATATTCTAGAAAATTACTTAAGTGTGTGGAACCCATACCAGATAGGACTGACAGGGCATATTGAACATATGCAAAGAAGGGAATGGTGACAAGTTTTGTTTGACCCATGAGAGAATGTCAGAGATGCTGAGGAGACTTAACTGACAGACTGTTCAATAAAGACGTAAACTATCCTTAGAAAGTCTGCTAACAATGAGTCAAGAACCAGCTTTAAGTGATATGGAATTTACTACAAACCCCTACCTATCGTTCGCATGAGTGTAGTGAGAACAAAATTTAAAGATTCATTCTTCCCGTGCTCCATACGTGAATGGAACGAGAAGAAACCTTAATAGCTGGTACAATATAACGTACCCTCTGCCATGGATTTCACAGTGGATTGCACTATATGTAGATGCAAATGTAGATGAACTTTTTTTTAATGTTACCGAATAGTGTAATTGAGCCGGTACTCGGGTACCTCCCGGGTATTCACTTAGTGGGGTGTGGGAAACCGCCTAAACACTACATCCAGGTTGATCGGCACACTGACCCTCGTCGTTAATCCGCCGGGCGGATTCCACCCGGGGCCGTCGCGCCTTCCCGTCCCGGAAGAGGCGCTTTACACCATCGCTAGACCGCGTTTTGATGTTCCGCACCATAACTCAAGCATTTGTAGTACGACTGTTTATTGCAACTAATATTATCATTAACTGAACCTTCGAACTTCTTGTGTTAACAGTAATTTTGCTAATAATGAGGTCGTATCTTTCTTATTTATTCAAATGTTCTCACTTCGCACTAACAAAATCTACTCCAGAGAACAACGCTGTAACTGCACTTGAACATACTCATATCAAACGCAGCGCGGTCTAAGCGCCTTGCCGCGATTCGAGCGGCTCCCCTCGTCGGAGATTCGAGTCCTTCCTCGGGCATTGGTGTGTGTGTGTGTGTGTGTGTGTGTGTGTGTGTGTGTGTGTGTGTGTGTGTGTGTGTGTGTTGTCCTTAGCGTAAGTTAGTTCAAGTTAGATAGTGTGTAAGCTTAGGGACCGATGACCTCAGCAGTTTGGCCCCATACGACCTTACCACAAATTTCCAATTTCATATTAAACGCTGGCAAAAGACTCGCTTCAAGTCATGGATTCGTATTAGGATTTCTAGTGTCAATTTTAAAGACCAGCTACGACTAGAGCGTTGTGGCATAACAACACACCAAATATATTAACTAATTAACACACCTAATTTTTACCAGCTACTATTATAATCACGAGTTTCGTGATTATTAGAGTGCGTCGTTCTGGACTTTAATTTTGTAGTTTTGATAAATACTATTTTATAGATGAAATTACATGATTTAGATGACTGTATTTGGCATAACTTTTCAGTAAATTGTCTCAACTGATCACAAATCGATCTTGAATAATCCTTCAATACCTGTTCACCAAAGAATACTGTTTATTTTATAGTTCTGAGAGTGCTTGAACTACATTACCTTTCGTTCTAAGTTGGTACGTGTGCTAACATTAACTTCCAATTTCTTCTGAAAAATGTGTCCTGAGCTACAATCAGAAGCTAAGTATAATCACTTTGCGAGCATTTCTCCATCTTCACGAGTGGAAAATAGAGTGCCAATGCTAAGTACTTTTTGTCTGTAGTGATTGATCGATGAACTAGGTAAGCCACTGCTTCCTAAGAACCTTTTTCTCTTCCGCTGTTGCCGATTAATGTACAGGTGATACATGTACTTACTCAATCCGTATTTACCTTTACCTTTGAAATCTAAATATTTATTCTTCAACATGTCCAATGTTTTATGTTGAAGTTTAATACATGAAGTTTAAAATGATGAAAAATTTCGGCCTGGTGTCAGTTCCAAGCAGTAACCGCGGCAGGGGACAAACGTTATATGAAAAGTGATTAACACGCTGCTCTCGGTTCGTTGACGGTTACTCGATTAATACCGCGAGTGACGGCGTAGCTCATTGAATTGTAAAATAGGCTCTAGTAATTCGATTCTGCTTACGTCATGTACTCTAATTATAGCGAAATTCTCCGAAATGAAAAAAGAACAGCTCATACTGCTACGCAGACAGTGTGGTTGAGCTGCATTCTTCCATTATTGTAGCGCCACGTCCCTTGGACAACCTGTGTACCCCGTACCTTGTATTTATTACTGAAATCGTTACTGAGTATGAAAAGTGTATTCACTAGAGCCACTATATATTTTTGACTTTAATAATGCTAACAGTTCAGAGCAATATGTTATTGTTGTGGTCTTCAGTCCGAAGATTGGTTTGATGCAGCTCTCCATGCTACTCTATCCTGTGCAAGCCTCGTCATCTCCGAATAGCTAACACACACTTCCCTCCAGTACTAAATTGGTGATCTCTTGATGTCTCAGAATGTGCCCTTCAATCGATTTCTTCTTCTAGTCAGAGAGTCCCACAAATTTCATTTCTTCCCAATTCTATTCAGTAACTTATCATTACTTAAGTGATCTGTCCATCTAACCATCAGCATTCTTCTGTAACACTACATTTCCAAAGTTTCTATTCTCTTCTTGTCTGGACTGTTTAATGTTCATGTTTCACTTCCATACAAGGCTGCATTCCATACAAATACTTTCAAAAAGACTTCCTAACAGTTAAGTCTATGTTCTACGTTAACAACTTGCTCTTCTGCAGAAACATTTTTCTTGCCGTTTCTAGTCTGTTTTTTTTTTTCCTCTCTGTCTCGCCCATCATCAGTTATTTTACTGCCCAAATAGCAAAACGCATCTACCACTTTAAGTGTCTGCCTTCCTAATCTAGTTCCCTCAACATCACCTGATTTAATTCCACTACTTTCACTATCCGTATTTTGCTTTTGTTGAAATTCATCTTATATTTTCCTTTCAAGACACTGACCATTTTGTTCATATGCTGTTCCAAGCCCTTTGCTGTCTTGTACATAATTACAATGCCATCGGAAAAACTCAACGTTTTTAGTTCTTCTCTCTGGACTTTAGTCCATACTCCTAATTTTTCTTTTGTTTCCTTTACTGCTTGCTCAGTGTACAGACTGAATAACATCGGGGATAGGCTACAACCCTGTCTCACTCCATTTTCAACCAATGCTTCTCTTTCATGCCTCTCGACTCTTGTAACTGCTATGTGCAACTGTACATGTTGTAAGTAGCCTTTTGCTCCTTGTATTCTACGCCTGTTACCTTCGGAATTTCAAAGTGAGTATTCCTGTCACAGTTGTCAAAAGCTTTGTCTAAGTGTAGAGATGGTATAATCATAGGTTTGCCTTTTCTTACCCTATCTTCTAAGATAAGTAGTAGGGTAAGTATTGCCTCGCGTGTTCCTACATTTCTCCGAAATGCAAATTAATCTTCCCAGAGGTCGTCTTCGAGCAGTTTTTCCATTCTTCTGCAACGAGTTCGTGTTAGCGTTTTGCAACAGTGGCTTATTAAACTGATAGTTAAGTAATTATCACACATGTGAGCAACTGCTTTCTTTGAAATTGGAATTATTACATTCTTCCTGAAATCTGTCTCATACATCTTGCATAGTATATATTGTACCAAAATCGTAGAATTAGTAATGCTGCTTATACATTGTGCATGAAATAAATATTTTAAAAATGACCACAATCATAGGTAGCGGATATTATGACACTGAATTTTTAAAGTTACTGCAGAAGGCCTGTCTTGACAGAGAGCTGTCGTAGAGATGCAGTCCACGTACATGACCATTTTAACATAGTTGGAAAGCAAGTAGCAACTTATCCAAACCGAGAAATTTTTTTACGCGATATGGTCTAAAGGAGCTTTCAGATCCTCTTTTGGTCCTTGTCACGAAATAGTCAGGGTTGTTAACCGCACATGGGGGAACCGTAGATCGAGTCCCCATCCAGCCATACAGTTTTAGATTTTCTATGTTTTCTCTAAGTCACTGCAGGTTAATAGCTTCTTTGAATATGACCGCTACCGATTTCTTTTTCCTCCCTTTTCTGGATGAGCTGGTGCAACTAACGAAATAAATAGTAAAAAGTGTGTTAACAGTGGCCGTATGACGATGGTGAAAAGCGAAAACTGCGAAAATGGGGTTAAGTAAGAATTAAAATGGCCATCTGAGATCACCGGTGGTAGCCGAATTTTGGGACAGTACCGAATTATATAAGCAAATTGTTTTCTCCGTACCTGGATCACAGCCACCATTGATTGATTAAAAACAGGTGTTTCTTCCAATGAGACTATCAACTTATCTGAAATAAAATGTTTCAAAGCACACTGTTGACACTGCGGGATCTATGATGTTTGGATCTTTATTTTGCCATTGCGTGCGATTTTTAACGCTATACACATGAGCAGACGCACTTAAAAGAAACAACATATCAGAAATAGTTAATAGTGTGGCATAAGACATTTTATTTGAAATACATTGATAGTCTCGGCGAGAAAAAGTTTTTTTAGTATATCCCAGGGAAATCAATTCACTCACGACGTTCATCAAAATTCGCTGAAAATGTAAGGAAAAATGATGCTATCAGTAAATGTTATTTAAATTGTTATTATCCGTCCCAGTCACTACATAGTGCAGGTGAATTCCTGAGTTCGATTATTTGCTGATCGTCAGATCAAACGGATACAGCAACGAACGTAGTTACTCTCTTTAATAACTATGTAAGCTCATTTGTCGTACGTAATTCGTAATAAGTAACTGCGTGTCTAGCTACGTCGTTCTGATTTGATGAATACGTAAAATCGTCAACTAACAGTAATGGTATAGTGATCGTGACGGAAAAATATCTAAAACTATAATTCAATCACTGATCCCTTTTGTAGCAATAATTAACTGAACACAGAGAATTACTAGGTAAATGACGTTAAGATTTCAATACAGCGGCCCACCCATTTATCACGGATTTCTGGTAACACAGGTGAAGAGCTAAACTATTTCTTCTAAGTATGTCAGAAAAAACTGCAACATAATCGTGGGTTTCCTTGCGGAGACTTCACACGTCGGAGCGTGATCTCTAAAATAAGTTCATATTCAAGCTGTTCTGTTATTGTCATACGTATCTTGCAACTGCAATATAGAAAGGGAAAGCTCTCGGGAAGAGTGTTTCTTGTACCCACTCCCGTTTGTTTCTATTATTTAGTTTACAACAGGGTTCCAAGTGATAAAGTTATCTGCCATATCCTAGTTGTTGTTGCGGTCTTCAGTCCAAACACTGGTTTGATGCAGATCTCCATGTTCAAAAATGTGTGTGAAATCTTATGGGACTTAATTGCTAAGGTCATCAGTCCCTAAGCTTACACACCACTTAACCTAAATTATCCTAAGGACAAACACACACACCCATGCCCGAGGGAGTACTCGAATCTCCGCCGGGACCAGCCACACAGCGCATGACTGCAGCGCCTTAGACCGCTTTTTTTAACTCTAGTTTTGTTCGCTTTTGTTCGTTGCATCTGCTCGGGGCGGACGCCGTAAGACATCCGTTTAAGTTCGTTGTTGATCGATTAACTCAGTTTCTTTTATTACAGAGGACAGCTAACCCTCTGACCGCTCGGCTAATCCCGCGTGGCAGGTCTCCATACTGCTCTATCGTGTGCAAGTCACATCACATCCGAGTAACTGCTGGAGCCTACATCCTTCTGAATCTGCTTAATATATTCTTCTCTTGGTCTCCCTCCACGATTTTTACCTTTCGGCCTTCCCTCCAGTACTAAATTGGTGATCTGCGATGTGTGTGTATGTGCTTTTTGTCTACTTTAGAAGAGGGCTTTTTGCCGCAAGCTCACTTGTTTAGCAGTTTTTTTGTTGTGCCTGTGTGCTGCTCACCATCTCCATTATATATGAAGATGTATCTGTTCTTTTGGATTTGTCCGAAAGAACAGAAACTATCTTCATATACAGGGTGTTACATTTCAGTCTAAGTGTTCGTACGCTTCTCTACAACAGATTCGGTGACCGATGGATTGGTAGAGGCGGAGTAATTCCATGGCCTCTACGCTCTCCTGACCTCAACACTCTTGACTTTCATTTATGGGGGCATTTGAAAGCTCTTGTCTACGCAACCCCGGTACCAAATGTAGAGACTCATCGTGCTCGTATTGTGGACGGCTGTGATACAATACGCCTTGCTCCAGGGCTGCATCAGCGCATCAGGGATTCCATGTGACGGAGGGTGGATGCATGTATCCTCGCTAACGGAGGACATTTTCGACATTTCCTGTAACAAAGTGTTTGAAGTCACACTGGTACGTTCTGTTGCTGTGTGTTTCCATTCCATGATTAATGTGATTTGAAGATAGTAATAAAATGAGCTCTAACATGGAAAGTAAGCGTTTCCTGACACATGTCCACATAACATATTTTCTTTCTTTGTGTGTGAGGAATGTTTCTTGAAAGTTTGGCTGTACCTTTTTGTAACACCCTGTAGATAAGGTTTACCGGCCAATGATCTTCTACAGTGCGGATGCACTCACAGTGCTCAAACTCTTACGGGAATCGGTAGATTGACTGCCGTGAGTAATGAGTATAGTGGGCAGGGGCACTACAAATGTAGTGTGTGGACAGTAAGTTGGAAATGTGGGTCTCACTGGGAGCGTGCCAGAGATAAGTCATTGCAGTCGCACTATCCTCTTGTCCTCGATGGCTCAGTCGGATAGAGCGTCTGCCATGTAAGTAGGAGATGCGTGTTCGAGTCCCAGTCGGTGCACATATTTTCAACTGTCCCCGCTGATATTCATCAACGTCTGTAAGCAGCTAATGGTCTTGATTTCATTGTAATTTCATTCTCCATTATATGGTGAATAGCGATCCATCCTTTCATAATATTGTGTAGATTAAGTATTTTACCAGCAGCTCAAGGCAATTTTCAAAGATATAAGAGCGATAGTGGGTACCACCCCCTGAAAATTATATCACCCAGCGACACTCAAATTGTACATCCCGCACAAACTCTGATAGTAACACTGCGAGATGGGTCACTCTGTACCTATAAAGGCCGTTTACAGGAGGCAAGATGTTGCTGGCTTCATCTCAACAGGTAGGCGCGTAGCGCTGCAGGCGAGCGCGGCGAAGTCGGTTAGGCGGCCGCCGCCAACAGGTGCACAGGAAGCAGGCAGGCTGTGCGCCACCTGCCCAGCCCAGGGGGACCAGCCGCGACGGCGCATGCGCAGACCCTGCTGCACAGCGGCCACGGCGCTCTTTCAACTGTATCCGTGCCAGCACAGATATGGCTGTCAGTCCTAAACCTTTTGCGTCTGAATCCCTGTATTCGGCATTAAACCTACATCTACGATGACTCCATAAGCCACGTGACAGTGTGTGGCGGAGGGTATTTGTGGTGCCCTCCCCTTCCCCTGTCCCATTCGCGGATGATACATGGGACGAATGATAGTCGGTAAGCCTATGTATGAACTCAAACACCTCGAATTTTCTCATTTTGATCATTTCGCGAGATGTATTGTAAGTAGGCTGTTTAGGTTTTTATGTTGGTAACTCCACTTAGCGCTCTATATGAAAATCATTGACTGTGCTGTGTGAAGGCTGTGGTTGGTTTGCATTGTTGGAGTATATGCTGTTGTAGTGTTGGGCAGTTGGCTGTTAACAGCGCGTAGCGTTGCGCAGTTGGAGGTGAGCCGCCAGCAGTGGTGGATGTGGGGAGAGAGATGGCGGAGTTTTGAGAGTGGACGATCTGGACGTGTGTCCATCAGAGACAGTAAATTTGTAAGACTGGATGTCATGAACTGATATATATATATTATGACTTTTGAACACTATTAAGGTAAATACATTGTTTGTTCTCTATCGAAATCTTTCATTTGCTAACTATGCCTATCAATAGTTAGTGACTTCAGTAGTTATAATCTTTTATTTAGCTGGCAGTAGTGGCGCTCGCTGTGTTTCAGTAGTTCGAGTAACGAAGATTTTTGTGAGGTAAGTGATTCATGAGAGGTATAGGTTATTGTTAGTAAGGGCCATTCTTTTGTAGGGATTATTGAAAGTCAGATTGCGTTGCGCTAAAAACATTGTGTGTCAGTTTAGTGTTGATCAGAATAGGTAAAGAGCGAAATGTCTGAGTACGTTCAGTTCTGCTCAGCTGTTTGAAAATCAAATAATGTAAGAGGTTTTCCAGCACAGCAATTCATTAATTTTTCAAAGGGGACGTTACAGTATGTGTGAGGAAGTAATATGTTGTCCGCTTCTTCCTGGAACGTACTCCCTTGGAATTTGAATAGTAAACCACTACGTTATGCGCAACGTCTCTCTTTTAGTGTCTGCCACTGGAATTTGTTGAGCATCTCTGTAGCTCTCTCGCGCTGGCTGAATGACCCTGTGACGAAACGCTCTGTGCTCTTCGTTGGATCTTCTCCATCTCTTCTATTAGTTCTACCTGATAAGGGTCCCAGAGTGATGACCAGTATTCAAGAATCAGTCGAACAAGTTTTCTCGAAGTCACTTATTTCGCGGATGACGTACATTACGTTAAAATTCTTTCTACGAATCTCAGCCCAGCATCTGCTTTTCCTACTATTTGTTTTATGTGCTCGTTCCGCTTAAGAGCGCTCTGGTGATTTACTCCTAGACATTTTACGGTAGATACTGTTTCCAGAATATCATCAGTGGTATAGGTATGGCTCTAAACACCATGGGACTTAACATCTGAGGTCATCAGTCCCTTAGATTTAGAATTACTTAAACCTAACCTAAGGACATCACACACAGCCATGCTCGAGGCAGGATTCGAACCTGCGACCGTAGCAGCCGCGTGGTTCCGGACGGTATAGGTATGCAATAGTACATTCTTAGCCTACGGATGTTACATTTATTTACATTCATCATCAACTGCCATCCCTATATCATTCATCAGTCCACTGCAGATTCTTTCGCATATCGCTAAAGTCTTGTAGCGTAGCTACTTTCTTGTAGACAACATCCTACCTATATTCGTGGACGATGTCGCTAACAAATAGTGTTTCTGCGTTGCTGTTCGAAATCGAGATAGACATTCAAATCTTGACCACCATATTTGGCTTCTAATTGGTGGAAAAGCCGGACGCAGTACCGTAACTAGGTCACGGTAGGAAACAAATGACATAACTTTATCTCTTGGAACGTAATAGAGAACTAAATAGTGGACAAAAACGAGACTGGGTACGAAAAGCTCTCTTTCCGAGAGCTTTTCCTTTTTGTATTGCAGTTATAAGATGTAGATAGCAATAAAAACAGAGCAGCAGGAACATGAAGGCATTTTAGAGATCATGCTCCGTCGTGGTTCGCACGATCAAGTAAATTTATGCTCAGCTTGCAGTTTCCCCTGAAACGCTAGTTGAAACAGTTTAGTTCTTCGCCTGCATTACCAGAAATCTGTGATAACTGAATGGGAGCCCTACTTCGGAATAGCAAAGACATTTACATAATGATTAAACAAAGAAATGGTCAAATGTTTTGTGAAATGATTTGTCTAAAATTAAGAAATGAAACATATTAGAAAAGAATTTGACGCGTCTTTGAACGATACTCGAATCTTGTACAGTATTCGAGACTGCACAGTCTACACAGCCCACCAGACAAATATTCTCTAGCACTCTAACATTCTATGATTCTAAGTTAAACACCGAACAATAAATTCTCAGTTGGTATCATTTTCTGTATAGGATTTCGAGCAGCATCAAAGGTGTGTCAAATGTTTCTCTAATCTGTTTTGTTTCTTACTTTTTTGGCAAATCATTCCACAAAACTTTTGACCATTCTGGATAAATTTTTACTGACCTTCAAATATCATAACAAAGTAACTTTTTATGTGCAATATAGCTACCTGATGAAGAGACGCAATTTTTGTCACTTCATTTCCATAGCTAAGCTGTTCATAAAATGTTTCAATCTTCCTGAAATGAGTAAGTGTTCCTAAATTACAGTGTTTACTTTCAAGTTTTTTTTTTTTTTTTTCAAAACCATACGTTATGTTGGACAATTTGATACGTCATTCCTCCATTTTCCACCCTTCTCTTCGTTTGGCTGCAATAATTCGGACAAGAATATGTTGTGTACTTCCTAGAGTGTCTTGTTTTCTCTCCGCTCAAATATTTATTTGACCAAAAACAGAGTAAAGCAAACGCTATTACTGTATAGCTACAAATCAAAATTTACGGATAAATCAGTCTGCGACGAAGCAATGTTGACGAATGACAGAATTCGTAAAGATTAGCCTTATAATTCGATGTTCTGCCAATAACGAGAAACGACAAGGCAAGGTAAGCTTCATCTCTTTCATTCAGAGAGACAGTCGAGATTTCAATTTCTTCTAATAGGATATTTATCGTGTAACTAAACTTTGAAAGTAATTCACCTCTGCACAAAGTATTAGTCAATGTGGCTGTTGTAGATTTTTCTTGTAGTGTGGTAATACAGAAAGATGTGTCTTGTGCTTACATTTCAAATCGTTGTCCGCCCCGATAGCTGAGTGGGGCCGGCACGGTAGCTCAGCATGTTTGGTCAGAGGGCTGCTCGCCCTCTGTGATAAAAAAACTGGGTAAAGGAATCAACGATCAACTTGAACGGATGTCTTGTGGCGTCCGCCCAGACCAAACGCAACGGAAAAAAAGTGGGTCAGCGTGTTCGATCCCCGGCTGAATCGGAGATTCTCTCCTCTCAGGGACTCGGTATTGTGCTGGATTCATCATCATTTCATCCCCATCCGGCGCGCAGGTCCCAATGTGGCGTCGAATGTAATAAGACCTGCACCAAGGTGGCCGGACCTGCTCCGCAAGGGGCCTCCAGGCCAATGACGCCAAACGCTCATTTCCATTTCAAATCATTTAAACATAGAAAGCTTGATGCATTCTATTTAAATAAATACATCGCCAGAGAAGACAAAAAGAAAAAAAAGTAAGAATCGTAAATCTAAGAGATTTTTGTCGTGACCGTAGAAACCCTAGGAAAGATTGCAGCTTGTTTGATAAGTATTTGTTTGCAAACATTGCATCAGTTATCCTAAGGCTAAGGTATTATGCTGAAAATGAGAAAAGATTTTTAGTATCTCTGAATTATTGAGATAATGATTGTTTGGTGATAAAATACTGAGTTGTTTGTTTTTATTTAGCTATATGAAATTGTACTCTGAAACACTAAGTTGTTCTACAAAATGTTATTCATTGGGCATTGCCAATGGTATATCTCAGATCAAAATCCTTGCTTCACATGGTAATTAATGATTTGTAGATTTACGCAAGGTGGCTTTATGATTCCCGTTGGTTGAGAAGCTGTCTTCCTAGAGTCATCTCCACTTATAAGTTTCCTTTACAGCGAACAGTACAGAACCCGGCATAGTTACATATGGTCAATCATAGTTCCGTCAGTCATATTAGCAGTAATCAGTAAGGCAAGCCATGTTTAGTCGAAGTTTGGTCTCTTAAAAACTGTTGTGAATATACAGTTGGCAAATTTGTCATAAACTTGACAAACAACATGAGGGGCTATTAATTTTAAATAACGTAAAAGGAAATGACTGACTGACATGCAGTCGCACCGAGTGGCCGCGCGATTTGAAGCGCCATGTCACGGATTGCGCGGCCCCTCCCGCCGGCGGTTCGAGTCCTCCCTCGGGGAATGGGTGTGTGTTTTGTTCTTAGCATCAGTTAGTTTAAATTAGTTTAAGTAGTGTGTAAGTCTAGGGACCAATGACCTCAGCAGTTGGGTCCCTTAGGAATTCACACACATTTGAACATTTGACTGACATGTAGTAGTGCGGAGGGGCGTACTGTATTTCCATATACAAATAATCTGTTAGCTGACCGCCAGTTTGGCTGTAGGAAAGGCAAAGGCACGAGAGGGGTAGTTCTGATGTTGCCCTTGATTATGGAAGAAAGCTCATACCAAATCAAGACGCTTTCCTAAAGTTTGACGACGTAGAAAAAGCGTCCGACAATATAAAATTGTGCAAGGTTTCCGAAATTCTCAGACAAATTAGTGTAAGCCAGAGGGAAAGAGGTAATATACACTACGTACAAGAACCAGAAGGGAGAAATAAGACTGTATAACCAAGAACCTCGGTTTAGAAGGTCTATAAGACAGGGATGTAGTCTTTTGTCTCTATTGGCCAGTTTATACATCGAAGAAGCCAAGACGAAAATAATAAAAAAATCCAGGAATGGGATTAATGTTCATGGTGATAAGATATCAGTGAAAAAGATTAGCTGATGATATTGCCGTCCTTAGTGAAAGTGAGGAAGGATTGTAGAACCTGTTGAATGAAATGAACAGTCGAATGAACATGCATTATGTATTGACGAGCAGAACACGGCAAGTGCCATAAACAGATTTCCCAGGAACGTCGCCCAGTGGAGGACGGGTGAAAATAAGCAAACACAAGTCTCAGCTTACTCGTAGATACTTTACCTTTTCTGAGAAAACTGCGGTCAAACTTTCAGGTGTAATTCAGATGCCATTTAGCGCTGTAAGTTCAGCCGAAGTGAAGGCGCACTCGCTAGCGTCGCGGCTGCTCACTTTGCGATCCATGCTCGAAATGTGATTATTATTTTTACTCAATTTTTTTTCATTTATTTTCTCGTGTACGTAGGTTAGTGCACGAACATTTCTTATCAAGTTAGGGGATAAAAGGGCGTTATATTAATTGTAAAATTACAACTTAGGTTCATAATAAGTGTCATACATTTAACATATAATACATGTGTGTATGATATTTTCAGGCGTTACAGTATATAATATATGTGTGTATGGTATTTTCAGGAGTTACAATCTTTTCTCATGTTCGTATATTTCACTCTTATATCAATTCGTAAATTAATTCTTATATTTTATTCCTATGTTTATTCATCAGGAAGATTTGGTGCATTACTTCGTCTTAGTCATTCGTGTATTAATCTTCGACGGACGTGGGTAGATAAACGAAACAAAAATAAATACAACAATAATCCAGCTTCGAACACGGGATACAAATGTGTGAATTGGCGACGCCAGTCACTGTGCCACCGCTTAGTTTTGTTTTGTTATACTTTAAAAGGCACTTGAGAACGTTGACTCTCATTTTCTTAGAAACGATCGAACACCTACGGATTTAGCCGAGACAAGGTCCGCTTATTTTGACCACTCATCTATGGTTCAAATGGCTCTGAGCACTATGGGACCCAACTTTTGAGGTCATCAGTCACCTAGAACTTAGAACTACTTAAACCTAACTAATCTAAGGACATCACACACATCCATGCCCGAGGCAGGATTCGAACCTGCGACCGTAGCGGTCTCGCGGTTGCAGACTGTAGCGTCTAGAACCGCACGGCCACTCCGCACTTATCTATGATTCTACTCGTGAGAGTACACCGAAGAAAGACGAAAATATTGGGGAATAGCAGAAATGAGATTAATGATGAACTTAACATCAAAGTTGGGGACCGCGAAGCAGACAAAGTGAAGGAGTTGTACTAACTTGGAAGCAAAATAACATATGAGGCCGAAGTTAGCTAGATGATGAGAGCGTGACTCGTGAAACACGTAGTTGTTTGTTAATGCTGCTCCGTTGTGAGTTATTTGCTGAATAATACAACGACTGACGTAATGAAGCAGTATCCCTAAGATAGATAATATTAAAACGTTGTCAGTACGTCAGACGCGCAGTGCTCTCTTGTATGAAACAGCTGCCAGCATGTAGCCTCATTTCATAACCGCACGTTCTCGACGTGGTCGAGAAGCAACTTGTGCGGAGAGAGCTGTGTATCTCGGCGCGTGCGCCCCGGTTGCGCGCATCGGGCGGGCGTGCTGTCACAGCCCTCTGTGCATTCACCTGCCGATCGCGTCCGGCCAACTGGAGCGTGAAATCGACCACAGTCCGCCTTTGCGCAAGAAGGCGCGCCGTGCGGGACCCAGCGTCTTCCCACTGTACTGGGAATTGCGCAACAGCCGGCCAACTTCCTGTAGTAGCTTCAGCGTGCCACAGACAGCTGCAAATTGTCCTCGTCGACTCTTTCCCCTGTCGCACCCGATGTTTTAGCTAGACACACGACATCGTTCAGAAGTCAAGTGTGTGAAACAATGGGAACTATTACATACCAATGTTTGGAATCAAGGTCACGTTTAGCAGCGCCCGTCGGTTCATTCTGGCAGCTAGAGCCCGTTTCTGCTCTCCAGGGATTGAATTTCTTGTTCTTTCTGTTGATGATGAGCCGATCCTCTGATCAAAATGGGCTGTGGTCTGGGCGCACTAGTCTCTTCGAAGGCGATTAATTTTCTCATGACGGTCGGTGTTATCCAGCACCTGGTAACTTCTATAGAGACGTAGCCTAATGTTAGCGGCAGCAGGAAGTGGTCAATGGAAATGTCTGAACTCTGTTCCTGAGGTTGACCGACTAAAACGGCTAGACGTTCAACAGTTTGCTGGGATGGTGTGGAGCTTCCAAATCTTCGGTCGGACGAAGCCACATAGCAGAGTGTGGAGTCGAGAAGCTAGATAGATTGTGCTATTCAGTGACAGTCGAATCTGACGACGTTTAATTCAGGCAACTAAATTCCATGTCTTTGTTTAGAGATCTGAGCAGGACGTTTTTGTGTACTTTTTCCTTAGTGACTTTTATTTTGTTGTTGTGGAGATTATCTACGGACATTGCCTGGAGCGATGTGAAGGCGCATTATGAACTATCAGCGGTGTAAATGTTCCACTGTAGTGGTCGGATTTCAGAATCTTCCTGAGAGTGGTTAGCTACACGACTTTCAATTATTGACTTTCTCGCTGGTCAACCGAGGCTAGAATCCCTTATTTAGACTGATTGCGATAGTATAGCGGTGCAGAGATTTAATCCGGATCCGCCAATAAAAGTTTCCTAGTAAATTTACGGAGCAGTACTGCGCCTAGTAGTAACTCTGAGGACGAACGAAAAGGGACATTTCACCGTCTCTAATGACTTGATCGTGGATCTTATACGCGTGTTAGTGGAAGGTTGAAGGGTGACGATGCACCTGAGGTAAAAAGAACAGGACGATGCAAAAATTGGTTGTCTGATGGAAAGTGGAGTCCATGTAATTTACTTAATGCCAAATGCTGGCCTCTCACCAAAAACTATGACATGGCACATAAAGGAACGTACAGAGTAAAGAGGGAAACGTTTCCGAGCAGCAATGGCGACGGGAGCAAGGCGACCCAGTTCACATTGGACCCACCGATCAGCTTTTGTAGTTGATAGCCATAGCTTCAGAATCCAGCTCACACACTACTAGACCAAATAATGGAAAACCAAAGATTCCACCGACATATGTTTGGAGTGTGGCCATCGACTGAAGGTGTAATGTCTCAGTCGGCCGCAGTCCTGAATGTAAAGCTGATGTCGGTGTGATCGACACAGAATTCCCCTGCCAGTTGCTTACCATCCTACACTACAACAAATGTAATCGTACATTAATACATTGCAGTATGTGTCGAACTAAACCAGATCGTACGACCATGTATCATACAAATTGTCAGTAGCTACCAGGAATCCTCAATTATACAGAGTTATTTGCACACTCACATCGCTTTGCTTTCAGTCGTAGTTAATACATCTGTATCTACATGACTACTGTGCAAAGCACACTTCGCTTAGGGTTCACAGAACCACTTTCAGGCCATTTATCGACTGTTGCAATCTCGGATAGAACGTGGTAAAAAGAACACCTAAACTTTTCCCTGTGAGCTTGTGTTCCCTCATAGTACTTGCTAATTTTCCACTGTTTATGTGGGAATCAACAAAATATTTTCGCATTCTGAGAGAAAACCTGATGACTGAAGTTTCGTTAAAGGATCTTGCTGCAGTGAGAAGTTCCTTTGTTTTAATGATTACCATCGAAACTCGCGTATCATATCCATGAAACTCTGTCCCCTATATAACGCTAGTAAATAACTAGCTGCTAATCTTGGAATTTTTTCGATGTCCTCCCTGTCTGGTAGGAATCCCATACAGTGCATGAGTAGTCCAGAAGAGGACGGACAAGTATAGTGTAGGCAGTCTCTTTGATAGATTAGTTACATCTTCTAAGTGATCCGCCTATAAAATTCAGTCTTTGGTTTCCTTCCTCCACAACATTTTCTGTGAGATGTTTCCAAGTTAAGTTGTCCATAACTGTAATCTTTAGGTATTTAGTCGAATAGAACAAACCTTAAGTTTCTGTGATTTATCACGTAACCGAAGTTTAACGACATTTATTAGTATTCAAGTAGAAAACTT
Organism: Schistocerca piceifrons; assembly: GCF_021461385.2. Lineage (NCBI taxonomy): Eukaryota > Metazoa > Arthropoda > Insecta > Orthoptera > Acrididae > Schistocerca > Schistocerca piceifrons. The sequence continues at coordinate 394,933,794 of NC_060142.1, read as the reverse complement.
CACACTTTTCGTTGCTTAGTGCCAGTTGCCACTTTTCTCGCCAACCAGATATCTTGTCTTAATAATTTTTCAAATCGTTTTGATTTTCTGACAACTTCAGTGGACAGTGTATAACAGAATCATCTGCGAACAATGTGAGACTTTTGCTCATGTCGTCTTCTAAGTCGTATGTATAGCTTAAGAGCAAAAGGTGGCCGATAATACTTACTTGGGGAAACCCAGATACCACGTCTTTTTCTCTAAAGGGCTTCTCGTCAGTTAGTACGATCAGTAACATCTCTGACCGGAAATTACGAATTCAGTCGCACAGCTGCGACGTTATTCCACATACATTAAATTTGATTGGAAGCCGCTTGTGAGGAGCGTTGTGAAAAGCCTTCTAGAGATACGGAAATATTTAATCAACTTGAGATGCCTCGTCGGTAGCAGTCATTACTTTGTGTGAATAAAGAGCCACTTGTGTTACACATGAACGATGTTTTCTGAATCGTGCTGGTTGCGTGTCAGTAGAACGCAGTATATGTTGCAGAATATTACTGCAAATCAGTGTCAGTGATATGGCCTCATAATTCAGCTTCTGTTTTCTTTCTTGTGTATGGAGTGTGACCTGTGCAACTTTCGTCTTTAGATACGAATCTTTCGTCGAGCCATCGTCCGTATTTTCATTTAGATTTGTGATACGTAGCGATTAAATTGCCATTATCATCCTTAATCTGCTGACAGTCTCGTGATAATTTACATTTCCTCCAGCCATTCAGCTTTGGTAATAACAGTGGAATTGACTGCTTCACACTTTTTATTTGTCAGGAAGTTTCAATGCATTGCATCTCCGTTACACAATGAAAAATTCATTTCGGTAATACTCCTAGGGTGTGGTTTGCTGTACACTTTAACGTATATACAAAGTTCGCGATCTCTCTTATAGACGATAAGGCGGATACCGGTGGAATAAACAAGCAGGCCCACGTGGTCGGTAACGATGTACTGAACGGTTTACCAGCAGCGAAGTCCAGAATACAGAGAAGAATGTCGTAAGGCCTGAACCATCCAGAGAGTAATCCAAACTGAGAAACATAAATAAGCAAGATCACACTGTGATGGAGCTCTGACTAAAGAAGAAAGTGATGCATACCTAAGCATATTGGTCATGTACACTGAAGCGCTAAAGAAACTGGTATAGGCATGCATATTCAAATACAGAGGTATGTAAACAGGCAAAATACGGCGCTGCGCTCGGCAGCGCCTATATAAGACAACAAGTCTCTGGCGCAGTTGTTAGATCGGTTACTGCTCCTACAATGAGAGGTTAACAAGATTTAAGTGAGTTTGAACGTGGTGTTATAGTCAGGGCACGAGCGATGGGACGCAGCATCTCACGAGTTTACCATAATATCAGGAATTCGGTAAAACATCAAATCGCCGACATCGCTGCGGCCAGGAAAAGAGTCCGCAGCTCGTGGTCGTGCGGTAGTGTTCTCGCTTCCCGCGCCCGGGTTCCCGGGTTCGATTCCCGGCGGGGTCAGGGATTTTCTCTGCCTCGTGATGACTGGGTGTTGTGTGCTGTCCTTAGGTTAGTTAGGTTTAAATAGTTCTAAGTTCTAGGGGACTGATGACCTTAGATGTTAAGTCCCATAGTGCTCAGAATCATTTTTGAGCCAGGAAAAGATCCTGCAACAACGGGACTAACGAGGACTGAAGAGAATCGTTCAACGTGACAGAAGTGCAACCCTTCTGCAAACTGTTGCAGATTTCAATGCTGGGCCATCAACAAGTGTGAGCGTGCGAACCACTCAACGAGATATCACCAATATGTGCTTTCGGAGCCGAAGGTCCACTCGTGTACCCTTGATGACTGCATGACACGAAGCTTTACGCCTCGCCTGCTCCCGTCAGCACCGACGTAGGACTGTTGATGCCTGGAAACATGTTCCTGGTCAGACGAGTCTTGCTTCACATTATATAGAGCGGATGGACGTGTACGGGTATGGAGACAACCTCACGAATCTATGGACCCTGCATGTCAGGAGGGGACTGTTCAAGCTGGTGAAGACTCTGTAGTGATGTGGGGCGTGTGCATTTGGAGTCGTATGAGACCCCTGATTTGTGTAGATACGACTCTGACAGGTGACACGCACGTAAGCATCCTGTCTGATCACCTGCATTCATTCATGTCCATTGTGCATTCGGACAGACTTGGACAATTCCAGCAGGACAATGCGACAACCCACACTCTTTTGAGATTAAACACATCCTCTGGCCACCAAACTTCCCAGACATGAACATTATTGAGCATATCTGGGATGTCTTGCAACATGCTGTTTAGAAGAAATCTACCCCCCGCCCCCTGTACTCTTACGGATCTACGGACAGCCCTGCAGGATTCATGGTGTCAGTTCTCTCCAGCACTACTTCAGAGTCCATGCCACGTCGTGTTGCGGCACTTGTGCGTGCTTGCGGGGGCCCTACACGATATGAGGCAGGTGAACCAGTTTCCGTAGCTCTTCGGTGTATATGAACAGAAGTTCCAATGGGAATTATGTCCACTTGACTTCCGACTGTGCTCTGAATAGTTAGGAAACTGAGGGAATATGAATATATATAGTGTTACTGTTTGTGGAGCCTGTAAATATGTGTGAGACTGTCAGTGCCAAAGGTGTGGTGAGGACAACTGTCGCATGCATACGGATACTGTTATCAGTACCGGGCCTTCTTTGCAGTTCTCGTAAGACTGCCTTTACATCTGTTTTTTCGGTTCGAATAAGTTTTCTGAGGTAACCCTAAATCGATTGAGGCCAATACCGCGATGAATCTGATTCTGGAAACATCCCCCAGGCTGTGGCTAAGCCATGTCTCCGCAATATCCTTTCTTTCAGAAGTGCTAGTTCTGCAAGGTTCGCAGGAGAGTTTCTGTAAAGTTTGGAAGGTACGAGACGAGATACTGGCAGAAGTAAAGCTGTGAGGACGGGGCGTGAGTCGTGCTTGGGTAGCTCAGTTGGTAGAGCACTTGGCCGCGAAAGGCAAAGGTCCCGAGTTCGAGTCTCGGTCCGGCACACAGTTTTAATCTGCCAGGAAGTTTCATATCAGCGCACACTCCGCTGCAGAGTGAAAATCTCATTCTGGATACTTCTCCACCCTTTACCAACCCGAGCTCCTGCTCTCTCTGTAATGACCTCGTCGTCGACTAGACGTTAAATCCTAATATACCTACGTACCTACTTGTCACCAGTTGTGTACCGTCGCGAGTTCCCAAGAAATTACGAAGATGGCGCAGGAGCGATCTCTGAGTGCGAGTAAGTGCGGGCGTTGGCGCACAGTGGCAGAGTGCATTGCACGCGGGCGGCCCCTGGCGGCTCCATATAAACAGCGGCCGTATATATGGCAGCTTGCTGTTGCCGCGTGGGCTGGTGGTCGCGCCGTTCGTCACGATGCGCCGCTGTGCTGCTGCCACCGTGGGAGCACACAGGCGCGTGGCCAGAGCTGCCCTACCCCACACCGTTAGCAGATGCTAAGGCGGCGAAAAAGTGGCTGCAGCTGTCGTTGTATTACTCTATTTTATTCTAGTTTCAAAAATTTTGTACAACACAGGGTTTTAATTTTCCTGACCAGATCGATAGGGTTACAACCTTAACGGCTCACCTCTGTTCCTTCAACTATTTTATTTTACATTCGCGTAAGTGACGCTAAACATTTCTGCAGTACTTAGCCCTTTCGTTGTTGATTTGATACGTTGTTTTGAACGTTGGGACGTGTATGTCTTATATCTGTCAAGTGCTAGACTGTAGCGAGATATTGTTTTCAAACGTTACGTCACACCTCAGTAATTCTGCTGGTTTGTACATAATTTGTGTGTAATGGGACGTATATGCCCCATAAAACTCACAGAATGTAGAAAACATAGGTGTGTGGTACGTCAAAACTATCTTCAGATGGTACGTTGAAAACTTGTGTGCGATATTTAATGTTCCCCATTGCCAGGAGAATAAATGTGTTTCCGTACTGGCTTGTTGTACTTTTTTCATTATTGTCATCCTGATTAAATCATTCTAATATAAACAGTTTAACTCTGAAAATCCGAGGTTCACATGAAAACATGGATGTAGTTATACGATACTGCGGTGGCTGTGTTAAACTGATGATAACGCATTGCGGTGACTACAGCCGTTACTAAACACATCATATGAATTCGCAATTGCCATTTCATCTGATGTGTTTAGTAAGATCTGTGGTCACCGCAGTGCATCGTCATCAGTATAACACTGGCACCGGAATATCGTATTTATCTGCCGATACCGGGCATACGACTTTGAAACATAACATCTGACCTGTACGGGAATACACATAGTGGATGTGCGAGTAGAGATTGTAGACGTGTGGTTGACGACATATGGGAGTTTGGGTCTGGCCGTGAGCCGTGCACTGGCAGCCAGATGGTAAGGCGACCGCTCGCGATAAGCAGGAAATCTGGCTCTGAGTTCCGGTCCGGCACGAACTTTCATTGTCGTCATTCCATTCTACAGCTGATGGTAGTCATTATTCGCAATTGCGAATTGATCTGATGTATATGTATAAGGTTCGTGGAACACAAATATCCCACCTCACGATTTTCAAACTCGGTCAGCTCAGTTTTTTTGGGAGTGAATGTGTATTATTTATCACAAAGGAAGACACATCTTGACCTTGTGTTTTTCAAATATACGCAAAATAAATTTTAACCACAAAATGGTTACCAAGGGGTATTCGCTCAAGATTACGCGTTACCTACATACCCACTAAGTTTTTCTGTGTTTGCAGCATGTGACGGGGAACTCGCATTGGATAGTCACTGTATCAGTCTGTAGTGATATGGAGACCAAATGTCTGCAGCTGCTTCTCCATTCTTTCTCAGCATTCAGGTAAGAAAGAGTTTCTGATAGGATTGAAAGTAATGAAAGCGGTTTTAACCAACAACCAATGATATTCAATTTATTACACCGACTGCTAAACATGCGCGATACTGGTCTCTTGTCCAAGCGGTGGATATTGTCTGATCGTCATGTGATGGGACCTAACGATAGATTTGTCTAGCGAATTTTCGTGCAGGAGTACTTACCACTGCGGAGGTTTACTTAGAAGTGCCTACTGTGGGATATTGACGCTAGAGAAGGCAGGGAAAAGCATTTCAAGTAATCGGAAAATACCTACACAATCCTAATGATTATTTGGCAGAGTATTTGACACCTTTCCGTATAATGACAGGAGACGAAACTCCACTTCAGATTATCGAGTACTGTATAATAACGCCACTGGAGACAGTAATCTACCGCAGGAAGCCATGCTAGAATTGTCGTCGGTTGACAGAAGGAAGATCCGGGCCGAAAAATCGGAAATCCTCTCCTCTCCACGGCTGATGATTGTTTTCGAACATCAACAGAGGGGTGAAGAGCAGAAGGAAAACCAAAAGGAAGAGTGAAAGAGAAAACAGTATCTTCGAGAACAGAAAAAACCTCATTCTGAAAGAAAACTGCTCATAGTTCTCCAGAAAACTGATTCCGCCCAGGGTGTGGACGTGATTTCAATGAGTACTGAGTACTATTAAATGTAAAGAATGCTGGCATGATGACAATTCGGATTATGAAGGTGTAGGACGTTACCTATGCGACCACTGCTGAAGAATTTCATGACTGACTGCTTATTCTTATTTGCCCGTACTGATAAGAACGCAGTTACTGCCTTCGTACTCGCACTCTTATTATGCCTGTCTTAAGCGTAAAAATGCATCTATTTTTGTAATTATTAATAAGTGGCTGCTTAAATGACAGACTGATATATAAAGAACTAGATTAAAATAAAAGATTAAACATATATTCACATGTTTCCTTATCTGCACACACCCGAAATTCTCTTAAGACGTCACTCAAGTTTTATAGCAGGTTCATTTTTCTGATGTGGTGCAATTTTCCAGAACACTCCCTTCCATTCAAACGTTTTGTTATCGATCCGCGTCTTGTTGTCCGTTACTGTATTGCTAGAAGCTGAATCAATAAGTGTGGTTCTAGATTCTGTGGGTAATTAGTGCGCCTCTCACCATATTTAGCCACATTAAGGACAAGCTGCCAGTCGCTGTACCCAGAGGAAATATGGTAGAAAAATTCTACATTTTCTTTCAATTTTAAGCGGTGGCACTTTCCTGTAGACGAAATGTCTTGACAACAATAGCTAGGACTATTCTGTTCAGTCTGCCTGTACAATTCAATACACCAGTATGTACTGAGAACGCGTCTTTGTGACCGACAGTTACTTGTGATGAGGGTTCACCGTCGATGTTGAATTGTCGGATACTGTCCGTCAAGAAGTCTTCGAGCCAAGTTCGAAAGGTGCCACATATGGTGCTTTCTTTTCAATGAGTGAACGGCACTGAGACATTCGGAATAAATGGGGGCGATGAAGAAGTTTCCTTTCCAAGGCCGTACAGTTCAGCATCGCTATACCAATCAGGCAGAATCGCCGTAAACATTGAGGCAATCTCTCACCGGTGCACCAGGCTGAAGATACGTGTTTGTTAAAACATCGTGCCCTGTTGCGTCAGAAGTCCGTAGCTTCCTCATGCACATCTTCGTCCGACAGGAATCGTTGCTCTTCAGTGCTTTTTGTAATTGGCCGAAGGCATGAAAATCGCATAGAGAGAGATGAGGACTATGGGACGGGTGCTCGAATGTCTCTCGCTCGGTCTGTCATAACTTCTGCATTACGACATTTGAGATATGAGAACATGCGTTATAATGAAACAGCAGGACCTCTTGTCTCACACCATTCCACAACGGTGGTTTTCGACCCCATACACATCCTTTACTCTCCGATGAATGTTCACCGCTATCTGATCCTGTTCCGGCGTTTGATAAAAACGTCGCCATAGTTCGCTGTTCGACATTTGCCGCACGCACGTCGGGAAGACACGAAAGGCACACTAATCACTTACCTACATGTCAGTGCTTATATACCCGTTCGGAGTCGCGACATGTTGCGTATAAGCTGCAGCAAAGACCTAACGGAAATTTTTTTGTCGCCCCATGTAGAATTTCTCCTACAAACACGATGTGAAAGATGATGTTTCTGAAGAGAACGATCTCTGTTTGTTTAAATAATTCTTCCTAAATCTGAGTCGATATTCTGAAACAAAAAATGTAATTATCTCTCACGTTACACCATTATGTTCGAGCTTACGATATGTTACAAGGTTTTAAACAGATGATCTTGTTTCACAATTTTCAAAAAACACTTTTTTATTATTCTTGCTAGTGTCAGCGTCGTGTTACATCATTATCGTAGTCGATGGAATTTTGGAACAGAATCCATACACATCCTAAACCTGCGCAAATGCATCTACTGTTTTCAATGAAATAAATGAATCTTCTTCACAGTAAGTTTATTTGTGGGAGATGCACGTCATAGTTTGGCATAAAGATCGAATTTAAAAAAAAAATTCTTATGGATTTAGCTCCAATAAAGAGAGTCGACGATATCTTGCACAAATCTGGGTGTTATTAAGTACATGTGCTTTTCATTTCTTAGCTGTACCCAAAAATATGGGTATTTCAAATGCAATATCAAATTGGGTATCTAAGTAGTTAGTTACAAGATTGTGAAACAAAAGACGGAACAACAATTATAAAGTCAAAACTTTTATATTTTAGAGGTTCCAGTTGCATACTTTTCTGAAATAGTCATTCAGTTCAAATTTTATCACAACGCCAATAAAATTTACTCACTGAAGAACCAAAGAAACTGGTACACCTGCTTAATATCGTGCAGGGCCCCCGCGAGCACGCAGAAGTGCCGCAACACGACGTGGGATGGACTCGACTAATGTCTGAAGTAGTGCTGGAGGGAATTGACACCATGAATCCTGCAGGGCTGTCCATAAAAACGCAAGAGTACGAGGGGGTGGAGATCTCTTATGAATAGCACGTTGCAAGGAAGCCCAGATATGCTCAATAATGTTCATGTATGGGGAATTTGGTGGCCAGCGGAAGTGTTTAAACTCAGAACAGTGTTCTTGGAGCCACTCTGTAGCAATTCAGGATGTATGGGGTGTCGCATTGTGCTACTGGAATTGCCAAAGTACGTCCGAATGCGCAATGGACATGAATGGATGCAGGTGATCAGACAGGAAGCTTACGTACCTGTCACCCGTCAGAGTCGTATCTAGACGTATCAAGGGTCCCATATCACTCCGACTGCACACGCCCCCCACCATTACTCAACCCCCACCAGCTTGGACAGTCCCCTGCTGACATGCAGCGCCCATGGATTCATGACGTTGTCTTCATACCCTTACCCGTCCATCCGCTCGATACGATTCGAAACGACGCTCGTCCACCCAGGCAACATTTTTCCAGTGATCAACAGTCCAATTTCGGCGTTGACGTGCCCAGGCGAGGCGTAAAGCTTTGTGTCGTGCAATCATCAAGGATACTCTGGTGGGCCTTCGGCTCCGAAAGCCCGTATCAATGATATTTTGTAGACTGGTTCGCACGCTGACAATTATTGGCGGCCCAGCGTTGAAATCTTTAGCAATTTGAGGAAAGGTTTACACTTCTGTCACGTTGAAAGATTCTTTTCAGTCGTCGTTGGTCCCGTACTTGCAGGATCTTTTCCCGGCCGCAGCGGTGGCGGAGATTTGATGTTTTACGGATTTCCTGATATTGACGGTACACTCGTGAAATGGTCGTAAGGGAAATCCCCACTTCATTGCTACCTCAGAGATGCTGTGTTCCATCGCTCGTGCGCCGACTATAACATCACATCTTGATAACCTGCCATTGTAGCAGCAGTAACTGACAGACACTTTTGTCTTACATAGGTGTTGCCGATTGCAGCCCCTTATCTTACCTGCTAACAAATCTCTGTATTTGAAGAAGCTTGCCTATACCAATTTGTTTGGCGCTTCAGTGTATAAGTATGTAGCATCTATTAAGAGTTTCACAGACATTGCAACAATAAAAACATTTAGTGGTTGGAAGTTTGTGCGTCAGTTTGTAGGTCAAAAGAATTGACGTAGTCGGTAAGTTCTCATATAACTTACGATTTCAACCATATAATAACCTCTCCCTCTTACATTTTCCTCTTTTAGTTATGTTACTGATATTACATATTTTAACAGCTGTTTTAGCGAGGAAAAAACACACCTCACTGTCAAAAGCGTATAATTTATCGCTTGGTAATAAACTAAACAAACATTTTTGATCTTACTGAATCAACAGAATGCATAATCAATGTTTTGGGCACTGAAGCACGGCGTTAGTGCTCTGGCGCGAGACGTGGAACTGAAACCCAAGAAAGCCAAAGACCTTTGGTTCCCACGTTCTTGTAAACTGTCAGTGCCCCGTCCTGATTAACGTCGATGTCAACGGAGCATTAACCCGAAGTTAGCCAGAATTAAACTTTATTTGCAGTTTGTAGGCAGTGCCCCTATGTGTCACTCCGATGAACGGAAGCGGCACTTGCACTTAATCAGATATATCTGCAAGTATAAGTTTGCAGAAGGACCACACCTAACTCACCACACAGCTATGTAAATCAGGGTATTTATGACTATTACTCGTTTTCCTGGTGAAGCATCTCCGCTGTAAATCTAGTCAAGCTGCCGACTTGATGGCATTCGCCAAGTCGATGGCGTTAAATTGTGGTTTAAAGAAAAATGGGATGCGACATTCTTCTAATGGAATATGTCCATTCTGTACTATTGCCCGGCTGGACTGCTATTATTATACGGTTCTTAGCTCTTGTTTAGATGGATGATGCAGTGGTTCCCAGCCCCTAGCAGACATATATTTTTGAGAAAGCTAATGTACCGGGATTTAATAGATTTCTCTTAACAGATGTCGAGAAATAGTAAAGATCGCATGATGTTCTAATAACGTTTCCACTTTTTGTGTAAGAGTACACTACTTTGGCGAAAAGACGGGACTCATTGAGCAAACTGCGAAAAACACATAGTGTGCATGCGATATGAACTATTTCGAGGCATATTTGTTAAAGCCCAATTGGAAGAATCTAAGTAAATAAGTCCGCACATAGAATTGACGTTTTCAGTAGTGTATAAAATAACAAACAATCAGCATAAGGAAATGATAGTATATTCTGAAACATGTCTTCACAATAAATTACCATGAATGTTAGCAGCACCGGTGATTTGAAATATAAAATATTTATGGGAACAGTCTTCCAACCTTCTAAGTCAAAAATTAAATTGAAAGTAGAACAAACACGATGGTAGTTTCTTTTTCATTCTTAAATAAACCTAAAGTATGGGACAATCAGTATATGACGTACAGAAATACCATAATTAATTTTTTTCAGCATCCGTGACTCTATTAATTATGTATGGTGAGGAAATAATGCGAAGACAGTGGGTACTTTATAAAACTCCTTTTTTGTATAAGCCATCAGTTGTTTCGGATATCTATGACCTCATCTAGTAATATTCACTTGTTGTACGCTACATGGCACACTTAGAGTTAAATATGCGATAAATACGTATGGTATTGAAAGGTGATGGGAAATGCCAAAATACCTGCACATGATCTTGAGTTTTCGACTTTACAGCATTGCTTTGTTCCGTAATTTTCCTCAGAACCTCGCGTTAGGAAAAATTGCAGTTCAAAATAAATATCACCGAAACTATTATTGAATGGTAATATGTAATTTTTCACTCACACCTTTTGCAGCATTAAGCAATAGCTTTACGGCAAGTAATGTTTTGATTTGCAACCAAAGCGCTTCTATTGAGAAAAGGTGCAAATATATTAAGATTTTATTTTGGGGGCAGTTACCGCTGCAAGGTGAATATTAATGGAAGATATGAAGCAACAGTTATAATGAAAAAAAAAATTGATTGTCACTGAGTTGCTATAAATATGATTTTCAGTAAGAGTGAGTTCATATTCTAAATACTATTCTTGATCGTCACTGAAGGGCCGGAAATTTCACTGTCAGTAAGAGTGAGTGCATATTCCAGATAATGTGAACAACGGAATAAGAATTCCAGTAAACGAAAATTACTTTAACTAAAAATTATTTCCTAACCCAGGAGCAGGCATAGTGTTAACGTCACACACTGTTTCATGCACTCAAAAATAACTGAATGGCACCATCTAAAAGTGACCCAAAATTTTATAGAGCAGTGACTCGTCTGGAATTCATCACGCTTGACATGTAGAGAGGAAAAATTTTTCAAAGCATTGTCAGAAATACAAAATCTGAGAAATACTGAAGCAGTGTGTTGTTGCTGGATAGTACAGAACCCATCACTATACCCCTTTACGTAAGCGGCACGAACACCAACGAGAGAGGTGGCAAAGAGCGTAGGAGGGGTACCGAGAGCTCGCGTCCGACGGCCGTCCGCTGCCTGTCAGCCAGCACAAAGGCAGTGATTTGAAATCAAGAGCGCTTGCCAGTGTACGTCAATCCCTCAAATCAGATAGGGAGGCCGTTATCGTAGGACATCTAGGCGGGCTTGTGCCCTGCGCGTGGGAAGAGCCTCTCCGTGCTGCATACCCAAACGACCCATAAACCAGACGCTGCGTTCGTGCCCACAGGCCTCGTACATACAGCAGTTGAAACGTCGCCTGCGCCTCATTGTCGAAAGTGACACGCAGTAGGAAGTGCAGGCGTCTATAGCGAAGCACTTGGAGCCTCCGTCTTTAAAATTTTTGGAAGGAACCATGATACGACCGGCAAAATTTGGGCTCGATGAATCTGTAAGGTCAGAACTACACTGTAGGCAATGGAAAGGCGTGGTGATGATATAATGGACCGTTGCATTTCCACCGAAGCACCGATTAATGCTTTTTCATCGTAAGTGTGCCATAAGAATAAAGTGAAACAAAATTTGTAACTCGGTCTAAATGTCCTATAAACAATATTCTTTTAGATGGGACGCTGACTTTACGAAACGCTCACACCGTTATAAAAGTAATATTATGACCTCTGGCTGCCTAAAGGGTTACGTTACAGAAATGAATAACAAAATGGAGTTTCTTCGTTAAACTTTCACCTTATAATGAGGCCATCTCCCTGTGTCCCATTCTTCTGCAGTAATTTACGGTTCTCTGTTAGTTTCGCGAGTAAGATACAGAAACTAAGATTTGATAAATACACCCTATGACTCTTTAACGAGGTTACAATATGAAGCAGATACTCCACATTAATTTCTAACGAGTCGTCAGCTCATAGTAACGACGTGTCAGAAGATTCCATTAATTTTTATCGATTCATGACACTAGAAAATATCATCTCGTTCATAGAGATAACTAGGTAATCTCTATCTTTTCTTAGTTTGTAGATCGTGACTCATCTTGATAAAATGGTTCAAATGGCTCTGAGCACTATGGGACTTAACTTCTGGGGTCATCAGTCCCCTAGAACTTAGAAATACTTAAACCGAACTAACCTAAGGACATCACACACATCCATGCCCGAGGCAGGATTCGAACCTGCGATCGTGGCGGTCGCGCGGTTCCAGGCTGTAGCGCCTAGAACCGCTCGGCCACACAGGCCGGCACTCATCTTGATATTCTTTGAACTACTCTCACTTGCGGGTACTACGTGGAAATCGCAAGCTGAAAGTCTGCAATGTGCGCTAACTCTGTTCATACCTCCCACAGAACTCTCTGAGCCGCAATTCTCCTTTTGGTTGTATCTTCGATACAACGTTTCTTTGCATTAGCATACAGGAAACCAACTTGTTGTTAACTAAGAACTGAAAACTAAAATTTCCTGTCTTGAATTAATTATGCATGTTTATGTAACGATTTTTACTTTTATCTGGGTTACGTGTACTACGCCTGATCTGCACTTCCCACGAGCATCAGTTCAGAAATTTCTGTGGTCATGGCAGCAGTGCAAAAACAGAGTTCTCTCCGTAAACCCCGCGGACCGTCTCCAAGTCCGAGCCTGATGGAAGCTTTGAATCCGTGTCAGACGTGCTCGGGTACCACATTTCGTAACATACTGTCTGCCAGAGGGGTAGTTTTCCCGGTTCGAGTCCTGTTCTGGTACACAGTCAGAACTTGTAATATCCGCTTACGAGAGCAGAAACATACTTTTATTCTGAATAAAAGAGACGCAAAACTTACTATTCGATCGTTGGTGGGTGAGTTTGACGTTGTTATTGAGGAAAGCAAATAGAAAACACAGTGTTAAGCTACGAATTTAAAAATATGCACTCACATTAAGGACATTACCATATTAATGTTTGTTTGACACACAGGCTCGAAATACAAAAAAAAAAAAAAAATAATGGTACTCCTCAGAGTGAACAGAGAACCAGGCTGTGAAGGAATTCCAAGTCTTATTTACATTGAACACACTGTGAAATCAACCCCTTTTCTACCACATTTGAGTCGAGAATCTCTTATGAAGCGAATAATCCCACGTGTCTGAGAGACAGCACAAGCAACTATAGTTTACAAAAACGATAAAATAACATACACGCAAAGTTACAGACCACTATTGCTGATCTCGATCTCTTGCAGGATCATACAGGCTATTGTAAGGCCATGACGCTCTTAGTCGCTCGCTCTCAGCGAATCAACGATGCTTCAGAAAAATAATCTGCCGGTGTGAAATGCAGCTTATTTTATTCACGCTCAATATCTTGCAAACAGTTAATGCAGGTGAACAGGAAATTTCGTTTTCGTAGGTTTCCAAAAGGCGTTTGTCGCCACGCAGCATCGTTGACTAATAATCAACACACGATCATGCGGATTTTGTTCATTAAACGATGGCCCCTATGATTTTCTGAGTAATGGATCCCAGTACGTTACTCTGAACCGCGAACGATTAACAGAAACGAGAGGAATATCGAGTGTGCCTCAAGGAAGCACAATAGGACCACTAATGTTCTCAGTATATACAAATGATTTATCAAATACATTATCTGATCAAAAGTATGTAATGCAGAATAGACATCTAGATTTCATGTGAGGCGGACCAGCCAGTATAAAAGGACGCGGGGAGTATTTTAGCAGTAAAATAGCAGTAATAGCAGAATAGGTCCACAAGGAGAGGTTTGTGACATTGGCTGTCATCGGAGTAACAAATCCACCAGGGGCCTCCCAAGTCTTCTAGAGCTACACAAGTGGACTTTCGGTTATTTGATTGGGAAGTCCCGGCAGGTCAGGGATTTTCTCTGCCTCGTGATGACTGGGTTTGTGTGAAGTCCTTAGGATAGTTAGGTTTAAGTAGTTCTAAGTTCTAGGGGACTGATGACCATAGATGTTAAGTCCCATAGTGCTCAGAGCCATTTGAACCATTTGATTGGGAAGTGGAAACGAGGAGGGAGAACCACGACTAAAAAAACCAGGTAGATTTCATGTACTGACGGATAGGGACCATTGAGCGTTATGGAAGGTGATTCTAAGAAATTCCATGAAATAAACGGAAGGAATCACTCGCGAGTTCCAAAGTGCTGCCAACAGTCCAGCTAGCACAGTGACAATGCATAAAAAAAAAATAATGGGATGCAATGGTCGAGCAGCTCCCCATGAGCCACACATATCCGTAGTCAGTGCTGAGGGACGCTTGAGATGATGCGGGGAGCGACGCCACTGGGCAGTGGATGCCTGGAAAAAGAGTGACTTGCAGTGATGAATCACGCTACATCTTGTGCTAATCCGACGGAAGGGGTTGGGTTTGGGGAATGCCTGGAGAACGTCAACTGCCGCCACGTATTGCGCCAACAGTGAGGAACAGTGGAAGTTTTTACACGGTGTGAGGGAGTTTATCGCTCTTACGGTGTGATCATTGGGCTCCAGAAAACTCTTAACGCGGAGGGATACGAACGTATTTTATAACATGCGTAGTGCGTGCAGCAGAGGAACACACTGGAAACCATGATTGTTCGTATCACTATGACAGTGCACTCTGTCATAAAGCAATATCAACGGGTTGTGGATAATAATATTCCTGAAATGGACTGGCCTACCTAGAATCCTGACCTGAATCCAATGGAACAGCTTTGGTATGACTTAGAATGTCGACTTCGCCCCAGAAATCAGCGTCCAACATCATTACCTTCTCTGGTTTCGACTCATCAGAAATAATGGGCTGCCACTCCTCATCTGGCATTCAGACACTTCGTTGAGTGTCCCCAGCAGCCGGCCGCTGTGGCCGAGCGGTTCTAGGCGCGTCAATTCGGACCCACGCGGCTGCTGCGGTCGCAGGTTCGAATCCTGCCTCGGGCGTGGATGTGTGTGATGTCCTTAGGTTAGTTAGGTTTAAGTAATTCTAAGTCAAGGGGACTGGTGACCTCAGATGTTAACTCCCACAGTGCTTAGAGCCATTTGATCCATTTTTTGTCCCCAGCAGAGTGAAGTGGTCACAGAGGCAAAGAGTTGACCCACCCATGTTAATGTCCACGGATAGGTGTCCGGATACATTTGATCAGATAGTGTAGTGTCAACACCCCTATCGGGTTGTTCACTATTGCGTTCTTCCAATAAACCGCAGTCTTTGATTTGCTTTCCCAGTATCGTTATCTGCTTGATGGTTCCAGTTTAAGCTATCGTATTTGTAATACCTAAGGATTCAGTTGAATAAAGAGCCTTTTGATTTGTGTGTTATATGCGTAACCGAAATTTAGCGGATTTCTTTCTGTATTCATGTGAATGACTTCACTCTTTTAATTATTTAGAGTCAGGTGCCACTTTTTGCACCACACAGACATCTTGCCTAAGTAATTTTGCAATTGGTTTTGATCAAAAATGGTTCAAATGGCTCTGAGCATTATGGGACTGAACATCTGAGGTCATCAGTCTCCTAGAACTTAGAACTACTTAAACCTAACTAACCTAAGGATAACACACACATCCATGCCCGAGGCAGGATTCGAACCTGCGACCGCAGCGGTAGCGCGTTTCCAGACTGAAGCGCCTAGAACCGTTCGGCCACTCCGGCCGGCTGGTTTTGATTGTATGATGACATTATTAGACTATAAACGATAGCGTCATCTGCAAACAATGTAACAGGGCTACTCTAGTTGTTTGCTAAATCCTTTATGTGGATCGGTAACAGGACAGGAAAAAGAGTAAGGTACTGGATTGCATTTCTGACAGAAAATCACAGACGGAGTCAGACAACTGAGATGACGCTTCATAGACACGCAATTTAAAAAGAAGTCACCTGTGAGGAACGGTGTCAAAACCGTTCTGTAAATCTGAAAGTATGAAATTAATGTGACGTCACCCATCGACAGCACTGATTACTTCGTGGGAATAAAGAGCTAGTTATGTTTCATGAGGACGACATTTCCTGAATCCATGTTGATTGTTTTGTCAGTAAATCGTTTTCTTCGACCTAGTCCATAATGTTCGAGCTGAGCGGTCTGGGGCACCTTGCCACGGTTCGCGCAGCTCGCTCCGTCGGGGGTTCGAGTCCTCCCTCAGGCATGGGTGTTTGTGCGTTGTCCTTAGCGTAAGTTAGATTAAGTAGTATGTAAGCCTAGACATCGATGACCTCAGTAGTTTGGTCTTGTAGGAACTTAAAACCACTACCATCATAATGTTCGAACACAACATATGTTCCAAAATGCTACTGTAAATCGACTTTAGCAATAAGAGTCTGTAATTCAGCGGATTACTCCTGTTTCCTTTCTTGCGCATTGGTTTGATATGGGCAACTTTCCAGTCTTTAGGTACCGATCTTTCGAGGAGCGAGCATTATATGTGACTGCTAAGTATTGTATCAGTATACTCTGAACCATCAGCTATATTTATTGATTTTATTCCTACGCAGCCGGTTTTGGTGTTGAGCACAGCATATGTAGACCCCTCTGTGAAGATGTGCTGTAACACCGAAAGTGGTTGCGTATGAATAAAGCTAGTAAGTTGTGTTATCCTTACCGCTTATATGAAAAAAATAACAATGTCCCAATACCCATCAGAAGATGGCTGCATGGAGATCGTGTTACAATAATCGGAAGGACATGATAGTGAACTCACGTTGGTGTCTTGACCTGTGCGTAGTTATTTGGCGCAACATACGTCCGGAAACTCACCAAGGACTTGTCGAATCCATGCCACGCATATTTGCTGTTGTGTTGCTTTCCAAAGGTGGACCAACACGGTGTTAAACAGGTCATAATTTTTTGGCTCATCAATGTATACGTATTCAGTAAGAAAAAAACAGAAATAATCTCATTAATTTTTTACTTTCTCTGTCGTAAAGACAAGTACTATGAACATGAAATAGCTCTCTGGTGCTGATAAAGTAATTGTTTGAGACGTGCAGATCATCTCTTTATTGACGTGCTGTGTGGATTATTGCTACGTGGCAGGGGCTTCGTTGCGCATCTGTGGAAAGGAGGGCCATTGAGAACTGGCGGACAGATGCAAGTTTCAGGATGGCGCCCGCCCAGCCATCCTCCTGTGGATTACTCATCTGCACGCGGGTTGAGTGTGCTGGCCGTACGTAATTGGTTAAATTGTGAAGGGCCGCGGAAAACGAACCGCCAGGCATGCGAGAGGGTGCTGACCAAAGTTTCCCCAGTTCGACGCAGCCCTCGAATAGCCGGTCTGTCGAAAGCCACTTGTTCCGCTAGCAAATCAGATTTCA
The DNA here is from genome assembly GCF_021461385.2 of Schistocerca piceifrons. Classification (NCBI taxonomy): domain Eukaryota; kingdom Metazoa; phylum Arthropoda; class Insecta; order Orthoptera; family Acrididae; genus Schistocerca; species Schistocerca piceifrons. The sequence continues at coordinate 394,916,202 of NC_060142.1, read as the reverse complement.
GGTCCTGGCCACATGGGCCCCACTAGCCGCTATGGCCCGCTCGCTCCCTCCTCGCGATTTCAAGCTGCTTAATTTAACTAACCTCATACGGAGGAAATGTGCTCCTGTAGAAGATAAATGTTCAGTTCGTCACACGAGCGTTATTTTCGATCTTCCCTAAACAATAATTGGCGTGTTTGCATTTTTTAAATTTTTTCTACAATAAAATTTGACTTTTGTTCTGCCACTGGCATACCTGCTCAACCATACATTCAGTCACACATCGTTTAAAATGTTGAAGGCGATTTTATCACAAAACAAGGTATAACAATGTGGTATGATAGGACATTTGGTCAGACTATATGGACTCTACATGATTAACAGAAATCAAGGCAGTTGACCAGTTACAGGCACTGAAATAAATCAATGATTTAGGTTTAAAATTTGTGCCGGAGCGGGACTCGAACCGGAATGCTCCGCTTCTCTAGAACATGTCCATCATAAGAGACACCACATATTTATGTGTGTCTATGAGCGAGGACGGTTGTTGGTACTTTCAGTGCGGATGCACCACATATTCCGAATCCCTGCTGGACTTAGCGAATGGCTACAACCAGGGGACTGTTCAATACAGCCACTGTACCACCAGAAGTATCTGTACTGTCGGACATGTCCGACAGGACAGACACCACACATCCATGCATATAGATTCTGGCACTTCCAAATGTCGATCACAGTTAGGGGTATCACTTTGGTGCGAAAGAGTTAGAGTTGTTGGGTCTGGTAGGTAATGACTGCGTTTCGATTAGTGATGGCACTGTTCCTCGTAGTACATAAGTGTGCAAAAGTGGCTCGTGCTAACTTGATAGACTTTTCGTTATAACAGTAACTGTATAGTTAGTTAAAAGGGTTAAATCGAGGTACAAAAATTACAAAAGATTCTCTCTCGCTGCCACAGGCCCGATATTTACTTCGTGATGTCATAGGGCACGTAGAATATTTCCGCAAGTGGTGCTATGATTCATTATTAAAATGCGTAACTTGGAGTAAAATGATAGATTTACACGTTTTGGCGTTTCTTCCCTGATGATGGTCAAAGATTCAACAGCGGAATTTGTGGCTGTATGAACTACATGAACTGCCGATGGACAACGCTGGAACTGCAAATTAGGCTACACTGCTAACCATACCGCAAAACACGAGCGCACGATCGTTTGGTTTCCGGCAAATCACTCTGAGCGAGCAAAGCGTACCCGAACGGCAATATTTTGTAATTCCAACGGCAAAAGGAACAGTTACACAAAGAAGATTGGAGGACCAACTGTTAGAACATGTGCTTTATAGCAACTGCGCTGATCCTTGCGAAGCGCAGAAATATCGTTGGCATATTAGTTCTGGCTAACGAAGCGGAAGACCACAACAGGTTGACCGAACTCCGTTCTCTGCGCTATGCGAGCGGTCAAGAGCGTCGATTTAAAGAACTGATTTGCGTCCGTGTTCCTCACGAACGAACAATTTTGCTTTGACGTGCTCGGCAAGTTACGGTGCACACAGAGCGGGTAATCGTAGTCATCGTGGGCAGTTCTTTTGATACGTACGCGGAAGTGAACCAAGGCAGGCCACTCATCTCCACAAAGCTCTCCTGTGTAAGGCCCGAGCTGTCTGCTCGCTGACACTGACCGTCCTACCTTCGGTGCCCACCTATTTGCACTGTCAGCAGGGACGGCAACACTTTATCTTCATCCACATCTTCCGTTTTACGACCCACGCAGATGTTCTCTAGTGACTTTGGCTCTACGACTTTCTGTACGTTGCCAGTTTCTCTTTTTATTTTTCTTGTTGCTTTCTCCGCATTTCCCTCCAAAGCTGCTGCGAAAGTAATAGCGGCTCTAGTTTATCGGTATAACGAAGTGATTGGCAAAAAGCGCAAATCATTTCCCTCTTGAGGAAGAGTCGTCGAGCTGAGTCACATAATTGTTGACGCATATCGATGATATTATACCCAATTGTGGAACATGTTCTATGCTCATGCATAGTACCTGGGTGTTAAAATTACGAACAACTTTAGTTGGAAAGACCACATAGATGTTATTGTGGGGAAGGTGTGCCAAAGGTTGCGTTTCATTGGCAGGACACTTAGAAGATGCAACAAGTCCACTAGAGAGACAGCTTACACTACACTCGTTCGTCCTCTGCTAGAATATTGCTGCGCTGTGTGGGATCCTTACCAGGTGGGGTTGACGGAGGACATCGAAAGGGTGCAAAAAAGGGCAGCTCGTTTTGTATTATCACGTAATAGGGGAGAGAGTGTGGCAGATATGATACGCGAGTTGGGATGGAAGTCTTTAAAGCAAAGACGTTTTTCGTCGCGGCGAGATCTATTTACGAAATTTCAGGCACCAACTTTCTCATCCGAATGCGAAAATATTTTGTTGAGCCCAACCTACATAGGTAGGAATGATCATCAAAATAAAATAAGTGAAATCAGAGCTCGAACACAAAGGTTTAGGTGTTCGTTTTTCCCGCTGTTCGGGAGTGGAATGGTAGAGAGATAGTATGATTGTGGTTCGATGAACCCTCTGCCAAGCACTTAAATGTGAATTGCAGAGTAATCATGTAGATGTAGATGAAGAGTGAAAACCGCTTCTAAAAAACCAACATGGATTCTGTAAACAGAGATATTGAAAAATACAGTTCGCTCTGTTCAGCCATGAAATCAAGAGCACCGTTGATAAAGGTGGCCAGATTTATGCCTTATTCTTTGACTTGCGGAAGGCATTCGAGTCTGTCTGACACACTCATTTGGTGAACAAAATGCGAGCTTGCCGAGTGCTGGATCAGGTTTGTAAATGGACTCAGAACTTTCTAGATGACAGAAATCAATACTTTAATCTTAACGTTACGAAATCAACAGCTGTAAGGAGAATTTCGGAAATTTCCCAAGTGAGTGTTATAGGGCCGTCACTCTTTACGATTATATTGATGACCTAGCGGATAACAATGGAAGCTCCGTGGAGCTACCTGCAGACGATGCTGTTGTCTGTAGGAAGGCTGCAACGATAGAATGCTGTAGAGAAATGCGGGAAGACCTGTGGAGGGGCGATGATTGGTTTGGGAACTGGCGATTGACCCCGAACGTAAGCAGATTGAGCGTAAATAGGTGAAAAGATTCCACTACCGCTCGATTACGCTATTTGTGAAAAATAACAGGAAACATTAACAACTGTAAAATACTTAGGAATAACAATCGTCCAGAGCGACCTAAAGCAGAATGGCCTCGTAAAACAAACAGCAAGAAAAGCAGATGCCAGGTTGAGAGCGATTTAAAGAATTTTAAGAAAGTGTAATTCATCCATAAGAGAAGTTGCTTACAAGAACTAGTCCGATTCGTGAGTATCGGTAATCAGTCTGAGACCATTTACGAAGGAATTATGAAGATTTACCCTGGACTTTAACGCACTGTCGACGTGTAACTCATTAAAGCTAGAGTGTTATCTAGAAACAGAAAGGAATTAATGGGGAAATCAGTGTGGCTTATCAAAGGAACCGGGGCAGTAATAGCCTGAACTGAATTAGGACAATTAAAGCAAATCAAAATTAGGATGAACAAACAAAAATTTGAGCCTTGTGTTTCTCGAACGAGCTCAGTTTCGGAAACAAAGGGTTAAATCTCTTATTTTACGGTTTGGCAAATTTCCAGAAATGTTTCTGTTGTTCTCGCAAACATCAGCTTCTTCATACCGGTCGCAGGTTCGAATCCTGCCTCGGGCATGGATGTGTGTGATGTCCTTAGGTTAGTTAGGTTTAAGTAGTTCTAAGTTCTAGGGGACTGATGACCTGAGAAGTTAAGTCCCATAGTGCTCAGAGCCTTCTTCATTCCATTACGTTCTTATTTCTTTATCATCAATTTTGATGCTGCAAGTGATACACCTTTTTGCGTTTCAGCACTTGTTATTCCATGGTGCTCTTGACGTCCCCACATTTATGCTTTAATCGGTTTAATTGTGTATCTCTCTGGTTCTTCTCCATCAGAATCTGTTTCCTTGAAATCGTAGTGATTTTTCCACCCTAAGTTGCTCTACTTGTTTTCCTGTGTTGGTTTCCACTATTGCCTGCATGCAGATTTGTAGTTGATATACAAATCAACAGATGAAGGCAGGCATTGAACTTGCGTCTTCGTATTACATACGTCCAGAACTCTGCAACAACAAAGACTATCGTGCTGCCTTACGTGAGACCAATCTCTGAGCAAGATGTTGGACACAGAGGGCACATCACCTGTGCTGACGACCCATTGTCTCATGTTGTCCTTGAATGTCCTCGCTCCTGATCGTAACCTGTTCAGCAAGATCCTAGCAGGCCAGCCTTATCTGCATACATGGGTTATCTGCTACGCTGCTGTCATCCATCAGTGGAGGGTGAAGTTAGATGTCTTTTCTTTCCGCGGCTCCAAATTTAATCCTCAGATGGAACTTCAGGCTCTCAGATGTTCGCAGAAAGTTATTCCGGGACCTCAGTCGTGGAGAAGTGGTAAGGCCAGGTAGCGGACGGTCCCTGTTTCGTCATGAAGCCTTTTCTTACATTCAGTCATGTGTTATTGCGCACGTGATGGGGCAAGCATAACAGCCTGTCCACGAGAGTAGTCTACAAGGAACCTATAACAGACCCAAAGGTATAACTTATACCGCAAACTGACTTGCACAAGATGAATTATACCAGATTGGGAAAAATATTCTGCGGAAAAAAACTGACATGGAAGAGCCAGTGCTACGCTACCAGTTCAACAATCTGATTGTTTTCGAACCAGATCCATACGAATACGTTTTGCTTTTGCCTTCTTACCGTGGAGTTGATGGGCGTTTACGTGTATGTCTTGTATATAAATGCGTCACGTTCTGACCAGTAGCCGTTCCATTAACCACATGTTATGTTCACTCTGTTGTAGGAAAGAGTCTCAATAGGACCCGTGTTACGAATGACAACACCATTTTTTCTAAAGCAAATTGTTTTTCACCAGTTCCCGTTCTGGTATATACACTCTTCCCAGCGTCCCAGCCGTTTTAACTCTTGCATAAACAGAAATGAGTACCTGTATCGACGATGACTTTATGTTAGCACATTTATGTGTGTAAGCCATTTCTTCATTTTTGGGAACAGGAGGAAATCGTAGGCAGCTAGTGCGGGCGAATACTGAGTGTTTGGTAACAGTTCATAAAGCAATTAATGCAGTTTTTCGGTGACATCTCCAGATGAACGTGCTGACGCGTTGTCGTGGTAAAACAGCACTTTCTTGTGCTGGAAGAAATTTCGGGTTTGCAACCGGCCGTCATCATTTACAGTCCGCGATATTTCGACTGGGGACCTGCTCAGCCTCAAGTGAGCCATCGAAGACTGACGGAGACGTGAGTATTCTGAGCATACATCACAATGAAGTTGACAGCCGGACCACACTACCCGGTGGCAGTGCCCTCGCTGGTGGAATCGCAGGACTCAGATGTCAGCGTTGCCGCCTGCGAAATATTGCCAACAAAGCGAAAAAATGGTAGAGGGCTTCGTGGCGTGTTCTCCTCTTTATCCAATTTATGCTTTTTTGTTTTAACTGACAGTCCCCTCTTAATGTGCCTGGTAGAAATCCATTTTTCCCGAACGCTGTCGTTAGGTGGGCAAGTTCTTTAGGTAAACTATACGCATCTAAGACTGTGTAAGCCCTTAATACAAGTTTTTTAAGCACACTAATACGGGGGTTGGAACTTTAATAATGACTACTATCATCTGTAACTTATACAAGACAGCTAAATTTTTCGAAGTTATACTGTCCTTCAAGATAGTCGCCAACTTATGTCTAACCCGTTGCAGCCATGTGGAAGTGGTAGGACACCCTTGGCAGCGCCAGTTCTGCATCTACATCTATACTCTGCAAACCACCGTGAGGTACATTGCAGAGGGTACGTCCACTGTACCAGCTATTAGGATTTCTTCTTGTCCCATTCACGCGTGGAGTTGGAGGAATGATTGTTTGAATTCCTCTGTGCGTGCAGTAATTATTCTAATCTTGTCCTCACGATCCCTATGTGAGCGATACGTAGAGGGTTGTAGTATATCCGTAGAGTAATCATTTAAAGCCGGTTCTTGAAACTTTTTAATAAACTTTCTCGGTATACTTTACGTCCGTCTTCAAGAGTCTGCCATTTCAGTTCCTTAAGTATCACTGCGACACTTCCAAATGGATTAAACAAGGTTTTGACCATTCCTGCTGCCCTTCTCTGTATACGTTTAATATCTCGTGTTAGTCCTATTTGGTATGGGTCCCACACACTTGAGTTGTATTCTAGAACCAATCGCACGAGTGATTTGTAAGCAGTCTCTTTCGTAGACTGATTGCACTTCCCCAGTATTCTACCAATAAACGCAAGTCCACCACCTGCTTTTCCCACTACTGAACCTATGTGATCATTCCATTTCATATCCCTACAAAGTGTACACCCAGGCATCTGTATGAGTTGGCCGATTCAAACAGTGACTCACTGATATTATAGTCACAGGATAGTACGTTTTTTCCTTTTGTGAAGTGAAAAATTTTACATTTCTGGACATTCAGAGCAAGTTGCCAATCTTTGCACCACCTTGAAAGCCTATCAAGAACTGATTGAATATTTATGCAGCTTCTCTCAAATAGTACTTCATTATGGAAAACTGCATTATCTGTCAAATGCTTGATAGTACTATTGATATTGTCTGAAAGGTCATTAACACACAACATGAACAACAAGAGTCCGAACGCACTTCCCTGGGACACAACCGAAGTTTCTTCTACGTCTAAAGATGACTCTCCATCCAAGATAAAGTGATGCGTCCTCCCTACTAAAAGTCCTCTATCCATTCACAGAGTTCACTTGATATCCCATATGATCGTACTTTTGGCAATAAGCGTAAGTGCGGTACTGATTCGAATGCTTATCAGAAATGAAGAAGCCTGATCGAAACATTTCAGTACGTCATGTGAGAAAAGTGTTAGTTGGGTTTCACATGATCGATGATTTGGAAATGCATGCTGATTTGCATTGAGGAAGTCATTCTGTTTAAGATACCTCATTATGTTTGAGCTCAGAATATGTTATAAGATTGTGCAACAAATCGATGTCAAGGATATTGAACGGTAGTTATGTGGATCATTTCTAATACCCTTCTTGTAGATGTGCGAGACCTGTGCCTTTTCCGAGAACTGCGCACGGTTTTTTGTTCGAGGGATCTACGAAATATGTAAATTGAAGGGGAATCACTGCTATCAGATGCAACAGGATATTAAGCGGAGTCAGCGAGGACATGCGAAAATGTGTACCGGACTGGGATTCGAACCCGGGGTCTCCTGCTTACTAGGCAGGTGCGGTAGCCACTGCGCCATCCGGGACACAGTGTTATCGCAACAACACGAACTATTTCGGTACACCTCACAGCCGATCTAGACTCCCACCGAGCGCCACCTATCCGCAAACCCTGTCCATTATACTGCATTTCGCTACTTAAGAGATTCCCACAGAAGGCTGGACGTATTTATGCATTCGCACTGAAGAAAGTGGCTGGATCCATTGCCCAGCGCCGGCCGCGCAACCGCTACGGTCGCAGGTTCGACTACTGCCTCGGGCATGGATGTGTGTGACGTCCTGAGGTTAGTTAGGTTCAAGTAGTTCTAAGTTCTAGGGGACTGATGCCCTCAGATGTTAAGTCGCACAGTGCTCAGAGCCATTTGAACCATTGCCCAGCCAGGCTTATCAATTATCTGAAAGCATGGTGCCTACGATAGATTCTAGTTAGAAGAGGAGCTAAATCAGCCATAAATTCAATAACATATATATTTCATTTATCTTTTCAGTAGTACAAGGATTACATTGGGCAATTCTCCTGAGGTTTCTTTTGTAAAGGAACATTTGAAAACGGAGTGAAGCATTTCAGCTTTTGGTTTCCTACCCTCAATTTCAATTTCTGCATCATTCGGTAGGCACTCGACACTAACTTTGGTGCCACTAACAGGCTTCGTATACGACCAGAATTTCTTTGTGTTCTGCGAAAGATCACTTGACAGTATTCTACTACGGTAGTCGTTGAAGGCATCACACATTGCTCTCTTGAGAGGCAAACGCGTTTCATTCAGCATCTCTCTATCTATAGTCCTACTTTTTGTTTTACACCTATTATGCAGTAATCTCTGTTTCTTCAGATGTTTCTTTACAGTGGCTATGCCATAGAGATTCCCTTCCATTATGAGCTGTTCTACTGGGTATATATGTATCCAGTGTGTGGTCAATTATTCTGTTAAACTTGAGCCAGGGTTCGTCTAAATGCTCCTGACCTGTGCCAAAAGTTTCAAATTCCTCATAGAGATATGACACTACTGATTTTTATGTAGTTTTTTTTAAATATATTCAGTAAACTACATTGCCACAGCCGCGTCATTGTCACTGATACCAGCTTCGATGTGAAGATCCTCAAAGATGTCACGTCTGTTCGTTGCCATTATACCCAATAAATTTCTGTCATGAGCGGGGTACCTAACTAGATGTTCTAGGTAGTTTCCAGAGAAGGCATTTCGTACAGTGTTAGTAAGGCAGTTGTGCCGATACTTCAAGTGTAGCGCTTTATTGCCCGACGAATATCTCTAACAGTTCTGAAGCGAATTGTATGAATTACTTCCCTCAGTTTAGGAATCAAGTTGAAATTATAAGAGCTTAAGTCTAGGGAGTGTGATGGGTGGTAACAGGACCTCACAGACCCATCGATCGAACAAGTCAGTCACAACTTGCGCCATCTGCGCCCGGTCATTGTCCTGAAAATGATAGCCAGTTCTTTCTCTAATCTGGTTGCAGACTGTGTTACACACCACATGCCCCAAACGTAAGAACTTGTTGCTTCAGCTTAATTCCTAAATTGAAAGAAACACTTCATGGTATGTGCTTCAGAACTATTGCAGGGATTCTTCGGGCAATAGAAGGATCTACACAAACTATCAACACAACTGGCGTTGTTATGGGTTTTCTACGATTCCCACATTACTGGTAACAGGGTATACGTAAGCTGGCGACTATTCTGAAGGACAGTAAAACTGTGTAACAATTATTTATTTTATATAAATTGTACGTAAATGCCGGCCGGAGTGGCCGAGTGGTTCTAGGCGCTTCAGTCTGGAACCGCGCGACCGCTACGGTCGCAGGTTCGAATCCTGCCTAGGACATGGATGTGTGTGTTGTCCTTAGGTTAGTTAGGTTTAATTAGTTCTAAGTTCTAGGGGACTGATGACCTCAGAAGTTAAGTCCTATAGTACTCAGAGCCATTTGAACCATTTTTCATACGTAAGTAGTTGCCACTATTAAAGTAACATCCCCCGTAGTTTGCGACTGGTGATGACAACTTGATTCCAAATACAAGGTGAGTGTGTGTGCGCTTGTGATGAATTGAATGTCCCATCTAACTAAAACATCTAGGAAAGACAGACGGTCATCTTTCTCTATTTACATAGTGAAACGGATGTTCTTATTAACAGAGATGAGATGAGATGATGGAAAAACTCCACCACTTTATCTTCTCTCTGAGAACTCACTATGAAAGTACTTGTCCACATACCTCCAAATTATAGTTAGGTAGGTGGCCGCCAGGGGAGAGAGAGACACTTATTGGCTATAAGTTTCAGAAGGACATAATTGCTTTTTTCGGCACGCTCCTTCCTCGATCTGTTTTACGAGGGGCGTTAAATAGGCAATGCAATATTTTTTTCCTGCCTTTTCGGTTAAAAAAAAAAAAAAAAAAAAAAAAAACAGAATTTGTTCCCTCTTCAGCTCTGGTAGTTTCATGAAGTTCCAACAGTGTGTCGGCGATATACGGGCACGTAGTCTCCAAAATGACATCTGTAACTGAGGTGCGCTCTAAGTAGAGCTCCTTTTTGCCAAAAACGAGATCATCACAAATGTCGATAGGCGCTTGCAGAATGTCTACGGAGGCCTGGCAGAGGACATAAGCACGGGGTCGCGCAGACCTGTCCTACCTCCCGCGTGCCGGCCGGCCACATACAGTTTTGACTTCTGCAATTTTGGAACATGCGGACACTCTCATTCGAGGTGATCGACGAATACCAACCGAACACCTCGCTGCACAACTGGAAGCCTTTGTTGGTAGCGATGGCACACTCGTCCACCAGTTGTACTTAAAAGTATGTGCCCGCCTAACAGAAGACTAGAAAGAGCAATGAAGGACCATCTTTGCGGAATTGCCTGATAGGGGCAATTTTTCGTATAACATCTTCACAGGCGATGAAACATGTGTTCATCATTTCGAACTAAACGGCAGTTGAAACTTCCTGGCAGATTAAAACTGTGTGCCGGACTGAGACTCGAACTCGGGACCTTTGCCTTTCGCGGGCAAGTGCTCTACCAACTGAGCTACCGAAGCACGACTCACGCCCCGTCCTCACAGCTTTACTTCTGCCAGTACCTCGTCTCCTACCTTCCAAACTTAACAGAAGCTCTCCTGCGAACCTTGCAGAACTAGCACTCCTGAAAGAAAGGATATTGCGGAGACATGGCTTAGCCACAGCCTGGGGGATGTTTCCAGAATGAAATTTTCACTCTGCAGCGGAGTGTGCGCTGATATCAAAGGAGAGCTTCTGTAAAGTTTGGGAGGTAGGAGACGAGGTTCTGGCAGAAGTAAAGCTGTGAGGACGGGGCGTGAGTCGTGCTTGGGTAGCTCAGTTAGTAGAGCACTTGCCCGCGAAAGGCAAAGGTCCCGAGTTCGAGTCTCGGTCCGGCACACAGTTTTAATCTGCCAGGAAGTTTCATATCAGCGCACACTCCGCTGCAGAGTGAAAATCTCATTCTGTAAACGGCAGTTCATAAAATGATGCGACACCACCTCTCCTCCGAAGCAAAAGTTCGAATACGCACCCTCAGTCGGTAAAGTCATGGCGACGATTTTCTGGGACTCTGAAGAGGTTATTCTGGTTGATGCCTTCCGTCATGGTGAAAAGATCAGCTCTGAAGGGAATTGTGCTGCTCTCAGGAAATTGAAGAAACGGCTTCAGCGTATTCTTAGGCACAAAAATGCAAACGAACTTTTCCACGACAACGAAAGGTCTCTCACAAGTCGGCGAGCCCGAAAGGAGCTCACTAAACTTTATTGGACTTTTCTTTCTCATCCGTACCACAGCCCGGATCTTGCACCTTCCGACTTTCGTGTGTGTAGCTCAATGAAGGATGCACTCCGCGGGAAACAGTACGTGAATGATGGGGAGGCTACTGATTCAGCAAAGGTGGCTCCGACGTCGACCAGACGCGGGCGTACAGAACTCTCTGAGTGAGACGGCGTAAGGCCGTCGCATTGAACGGAGACGATGTTGAAAAGAGTGGATAATAATATGGTGTACTGGAATCCTGAATAAAACCAGCCTGCTCTCGGGAAAAACTTTGTCAAATTACTACTTATTGAAGGCCCCTCGTATGTTACCCACGAATGTTGTGAGTAGGCTGACGGCGCCGGCGTGGCTACACGGAGCTGTGTATGCGATCGAGACTGGGCGGTGCCGGCGATCGCAGACGGCTCGGTGGAGATGGCCGCTGCAGACACGCACTCTTGTGACCGGTGCCGCCGGCCACTGCTCGCGTGCCGCGCCGTTCCGCGTCGCGCCCCCTTATTGGCGGCGCCGGCCGCTGACAAATTTTATGAAGCCGTTCGTTGCGTGAAATACGGCGAGACGTTTATGCCGGCCGATTTACTGTGCGCAGCGCATAAGGGGCCCGGCGTCCCGCCTCTCGCAGGCAAGGACGACCGGACCGGGAGCGCACTGAGCCCTCTCCGCCGTCCCTCAGATGGGATGGAGATGGGGCGTCGAGGTCCTTGGAGATGGCGCGTAGCACCAGCTCGGTTGGAGAGGGGTGCTTGAGGAAGTGACCGCGGTCTGTTCGAGTTTGTCTGGATATGCAATGTCCTGCTGAAGCCACTCACTGACGGTTAGACACCGCAGAACAGGTTTCGGTAAAACTGTAAGTAGGCTGTTCAGGTTTTTATGTTGGTAACGCCACGTAGCACTCTGTATGAAAATCACTGGCTGTGCTTTGTGCAGTCTGTGGCTGATTTGCATTGTTGGAAGATTGTTATTGTAGTGTTGGGCAGTTGGCTATTAATAGCGCGTAACGTTGCGCAGTTGGAGGTGAGCCTCCAGCAGTGGTGGATGTGGGGAGAGAGATGGCGGAGTTTTGAGAGCGGATGATCTGGACGTGTGTCCATCAGAGAGAGTAAATTTGTAGTACTGGATATCATGAACTGATATATATATATATATATATATATATATATATATATATATATATATATATATATAATGACTTTTGAGCACTATTAAGATAAATACATTGTTTGTTCTCTATCAAAATCTTTCATTTGCTAACTACGCCTATCAGTAGTTAGTGCCTTCAGTAGTCAGAATCTTTTATTTAGCTGGCAGTAGTGGCGCTCGCTGTATTGCAGTAGTTCGAGTAACGAAGATTTTTGTGAGGTAAGTGATTCATGAAAGGTATAGGTTATTGTTAGCCAGGGCCATTCTTTTGTAGGGATTTTTGAAAGTCAGATTGCGTTGCGCTAAAAGTATTGTGTGTCAGTTTAGTGTTGATCAGAATAAGTAAAGAGCGAAATGTCTGAGTACGTTCAGTTCTGCTCAGCTGTTTGAAAATCAAATAACGTAAGGGGTTTACCAGCACAGTAATTCATAATTTTTCTAAGGGGACGTTTCAAAACGTCATTTAAACGGGGTGTCCAACCCGCTGCCCGCGGCCCGCATGCGGTCCAAACCAAGTACAAGTGAGGATCAAGAAGTGAGCATGTATCAAAATATCGGTAAAAACGTCCATAAAATTCCGTATACATAAAGTTATGATAAATATTTTTAATCTGAAATTCCCGCCACACGATGGTATTCTGTTATTCGTCCATCCTGCCTACTGCTGCACCCCCAAAGTCTCGTTCTTATAAACAACGAATCCGTCAGATGCGCTAGTCTGTTACCTTACAAAAACTTCAGATGGAACTGCGAGATTTAGAGAACCATAATGAAATTAATTTACGGAAATACAAGGAAATGCGGTGTTATTTCTGAATAACTGTGATAATGCAAATTTTTGACCGTAGTTCTGATCACTACAAATCGGTAGAAATTATAAATCTTAATGTGAATTGCAATTGCTGCCAATGTTTGCTGACAGTACCGTAATTCTGTTATAACAGTTTTAATTTGATATCATGTGCTCTGCTATAAGTATGATGCACATTTGAACATTAACGTCTCTCAAAAATGGCTCAGATGGCTCTAAGCACTATGGGACTTAACATCTGATGTCATCAGTCCCCTAGACTTAGAACTACTTAAACCTAACTAACCTAAGGACATCACACACATCCATGCCCGAAGCAGCATTCGAAGCTACGACCGTAGCAATTTTGGTAAATTTCCTATCCGACGGTCACCTATCTAGATATCTCATTTTCTTCTTCGTGCGACGAAAAACTTAGAATCGCAGTTCGATCTTCCTCAGCTAAACAATTTTGGAATAGCGGAGTTCACTATCTGTATTTCGGCTTCATCGTTAGTTTGGATGCCATTACGTTCACTGAATGGACAGATGGCTTTGATCCGTTTGCTGATATAACTTAAGATCAAACATCCTTAGGATTTTCTACCAGATCAATACACAGAACTTTATTTTCGCATTTGTTAAAGGCTTCAGGCATTCTCGCATAACGCTAATTTTAGTTTGATTTCGTGTAGTTTTGTTTGCCCATGAGTCTTCGGCTAATGTTTAATTGTGCGGTGTAACTCTCATTGCTTTCGGAGAAGCTTTCTATCACGGCTGCCAAACCACGGCTGTAACGCTTCCTCATCTTCCATCTCCTTCAGTTTTCACCCATGTAATACACTGTGAAAATATGGCAGAGTTTTTCATTTTGACAGATCCTATTTCATAAAGTAGATTCTGCAAAACTGAAGTCGTCGCTGTATGACAGGAACAGTTTCTGCTGTCCCGTTCTTAGCGGAGAGAGCAGTGGGAGCGCGCGCCGCGCTGCGGAGGAACGAAGAACTAGAGGCTCGCAAACGGAGGGGCAGGAGCGCGCGTTATCTGCCGGCCGCCTTTATGAATCTGGCCTGAATACGAATGTACGCCTAACGAGTTTTGACGGATAACATCGCCGGCGCCGCTCTGGATTTGCAGCAACTCGTAACTGTCGATAAAGACTCGCTCCAGGCCAATCCAGGCGGAAAATTCGTTACGACTAGTGCAGCTGGCAACATTATTAGCATGCGAGAAACTGCTCAAGTGAAATACACTGGAATTTCGATTTCTTTCCGTTTATGTAACGGCGAATAAACAGTTGAAAAAGAGTTTTCTACTTCTAAAAAATTAAAAAAAGGCGCGAGCTATGTTAACGACATTGAGTGTATTGACCTTTCGCAGTTAAATCGAACATAACATGAAAAATGTAAAGTCAACAAAAGTTCAGTCTGGCTTATAACAGGAAAGTGTCCCGTTTGTCACAGCACTTGCTTGTCTCAGTTTCACCTATCGTTCACAAACTTTAATTGGCTGGTCAGCTGAAGACCTCGGCAGTGAGTGAAAAAAAGCATTTCTTGCAGTATCAGAAGAGATATCAAAGCATCTAATATGCTCTCTTCCCATTCTACACCATAAGTTAACCTAAAAATTAACAAATGTTTTTATTGAAACTTTTTTATTATTTTGAGCTTTTCCTCATTACAGAGGCTTTTCTCCAACATAATAATTTACTCGGAAACTACTATACAAAGAATAAAGGATCTTAAGCTATATTTTCAAAATATTCCTCCAGGTGTTTCGATCTTGTGTGTCCTCTTCTTCTGCACCCATTCTCCTCATTGTGTGCTGTACATTTTGGAGCCAGGAGGTCATAAGTCTTCTTCTTCTTCTTCTTCTTCTTCTCCCCTACGGTTCCCACTCCAGTATCAATTTTGGTATTCTGGCTTCCTCCATTCGTCGTACATGCCCGTACCACTGTAATTCCTTCCTATCCATTACGTCATATATTCTTTCTTTTATTTCCGTTCTCCTTATTATTTCGGTGTTCCTTATCTTCTAGTTCCTGGAGCGTCTTGCCGGTCTTCTCCAGAAGTCCATCTCTAGAGCTTGTAATTTTTTAATGTGCTTCAGGTTAATTGTCCAGGTCTCCGTTCCATACAGAACCACACTCTCTAATATAGATTTGTATATTGATTTTTTAGTTCTGCTTATTACATTCCTGCTCCATAAGACTGAGTTAAGCATCCCACTGACCTTCCGACCGGTACTAATTCTTTTATTGATTTCTGACTCTGATTTTTCCTCGATTTCTAAAATGGAACCCAAAGACCAGAAAAGTGTTTCTCTTTTTTTTCTTTGATTTTATTGAAATTGCCTTGAATAATAACGAGATTGACTGGCTTCATCTATTAAACAGCCATTAGCAGAACCATTTAGAATGTCACACACTAACATGTTACAGTGGTCGGCACAATATGACCTGTTGAGCGTCTCTAATGATGGCTATTTAGCAGCTGGAGCTGGTCAACCTTGATATTGAATTTTGTGATAAGACACTTTCAATAAAAACTACATTAGTATTAGATGGTGTGCTCCAGAGACAATAATAGGAGGAGAATAGGCATTCTGGATAAAATATAACCTCGAACTTTCCCTCCCCTCTAGCCTCCCACCCCTCATTCACCTGTGCCTTGCCTCCTCCTCACGTCCCCTGACCCTGCTCTTCCCCTCCTTGCCACCACCGCTCCCACTCCCTATAACTCCACCTTCCGAATCACCCTCCTCCCTCCATACCTAATATATGACCCAAAAACAGACATGCCTTAGGAATCGAAATCGTTTTTAAGAATGGGGGAGAGGGGTGAGTGGGAAGGGTTGTGTGAGGGGTGTGGGAGGACTAGGGATGGAGATGGAAGAAGGGGTGGGGGAGGCGATGGAGCGGGACAACGATTTTTAAATCAACGTTAATCCAGAATGTCTATTGTTCTCCTAGAAACATTACCTAGTTCCTTGTAATCTAATATTAATTAGTTTTTTTAAAGAAGACGTTCTTTCAGGAAAAGAATGTCAATTTCAGTGCTCACCTGAGAACAGAAAACCACAGAATGGGTTTCAATTGGCTGTACTGCATAAGCAATGTAGAGGTAGTTTACTTAACATATTATAGATATTCTGGATTTGTGCCCTTTTGAATAAAAAAGAAGACAATATGCTCAATGAATGGACATAACTGCGCAACACAGTCTGACATTTGAGGACTTCAGTAAAGTGTTATAGTATGGTGGTCGCCCGAGATGTCTTGACAGATAGGAGTCCATCTGATGCTATAATCAGTGTAAAACTTTCCCTTTGGTATGTTTTTTATATTTTTTGCATTATGAGAATAACGATATTTTGATTATGAGCATTGTGAGATTCTTGCTGCAGTGTTCACAAACTGATGTTTGTCCATACTTTTGACATGTGTGTAACAAGTTAACATGGTCGCTGGTAGGTAGTATGCATAACTGTGCACACGCCCTTGTTCCGATTTCTTTCAAGATAATGGAAATTCGTTGTTCCAAAAATTATAACCTTTTTCTACCAGTGTCTAGCGACACTCGTGGAACAACACTGTAAATGCCAGTGATGTACCGTATCTTGACAGCCATAATGTGCATTTTCGTAAATATTGTATAGACATAGAAATAGCTGTGATAGTAATCGATGTGTGGTGTTTAGGCTGTGATGACATGCCGTTACAGCTTAATGCATGTGATTTTCAAAAAAATTTGAGCAGCTGATTTAGGTATCCACGATCAACTGGCAGTTGTATTTATGATTGTTAAAGAGGGTGTGGTGATAGATAATTTACTGCTGTTGATATAGTGCATAAGAGTAACAGATTTATAGGACACACATGGTATTAATGAAAATCTGGAACTAGTCTAAATAAGGAAGTACTTTTACGTGGATGTCTAGAGATTTGGTTGTCATATTCTGTAGTCAGTAATAACGTATACTTTTACTTGCACCACGCCATGAGCCATACTACAATCTTAAAAAAAGAAAACGTACCAAGATTTACTGGTGCGAAGGTGCCAGTGCCTATGTGAAGAAGTAAACAATGTTGTTTGTTCATGAAGTTTCCTTTCAGAGATGAATATATGTTTGTAAACGAAAACCATCTATACACCATTTGTCATTTGCATATTTATTTCGGTGGAGATAAACTGTTGATAAAGGAATTGTTCTAAAATGTGCAGTATGTGAACAATACAGCATACGTTGCGTCTCAAAGGTAATATTAGTGGTGCTTAAAAAGTTAGTTTTCCGTTTGGTTGGCGGGCTGTACAGAGATGAATCATCATTTTATTCACAGACTTCAGGAAAAATGATTCGGATCTCGATGTGAACTTTCAGTTGTGTGCAGTTCTTTTGGTATTTAGGACACAGATCACGTGTTTTGGCTACAGAATCGTTGCAGGTACCCAGGATGCAACAAGATTCAAGGAAAGAATAAGTTTCATTAACGTTTGTGCTAGATATCTCCTCAGCGGCTACTTTGTATGGACGAAACATTAGCTCATATGGGAAAAAAAGTCGCCACTTCCGCCCTGATTCTACTTGAAAGTTGAAAAACTACCGTAACGCACAGATGTTAACCCTATTTCTTTATTTGAGTATAGTACCATTTCATGCGGTGTGTTACGGTGTCTGAGAAAGTCGGAAAACTCGGAAAAAACGAAAATAATCTAAGGAAAAAAAGTCGGTTGGCTTTAATTAATTCAAGAAATATATTTTATTAAAAACTTCATTTAGAGTGCTGAAAGTTGCTTTCTTTATCTACATAATTATCTCCATTATTTAAGCATTTGTTGTGTCTAACCACGAGCCATAGAATCCCCGTGTAGTATTCGGCTTCCACCAGTCCATTGAATCAGTTCTTTGCTACATTGTTCACCTCTACCTCGCTTCCAATTTTTTTCCGCTAGGAACTTCTTCAGCTTAGTCGAAAGATGTCATACACAACTTCGTTCTGCACTTGAATCTTCAAATCGTCTCAGCATAGATGCCGAAGGCGGCGAAGTGGCGTCAAATAGAAAGACCCGCACAAGGCGGCCGAACAACCCCAGATAGGATCTCCCGACCAGTAATGCCGTACCACCACTTCATTTCATCTGTGATGACGGATGAAGTCAGGTCAAGTTTGGTCATGCACATTTGTTCGTCCATTAAGGAACATTCACACAGGTTTCTCACATTTATTTCGTTCGCTACCATGTCGCCATACACTTCCTTTGAATATTTAGAAATTGACTAACACCTCTGACCTCCTTTATATGATTTTCCATTACTTTCGAAGGATAACTCTATTAGCAAGTCAGTAGTTGATAAAGTATCAGTTCTATAAATAGAAGTGTCATAGCTGCTCATTGTTTTTATTTTTTATTTATATTCATTTTTTGCGATTAATTTCGGGGATGCAACATGCAGAAAAAAAAGAAATGTAAATAAATGAAATAAAAACAGTGTAGATATAGCTCTTTATTTGCAACACAAAAACCTGTAGCCTCACAATATGCAGGACTTCGTATAACACAGTTGATTTTAAAGCACTATATCAACTTGTTTCGATATTCACTCGCATTATATCGTCACAAGATGTCAAGGAAACCATTCGAGCTCGGATGACACGAACGTGCTTATAGGGAATGCAGAATACTTTAATTCCTGGATTGCACTCGTATTAAGAGGAATTAGAACGAAATTTTTTTTCACATTTTCAGATTTTTATCTCATTATAAAATTTGCAGTTTCCCAAATAAAATGATACATATTTATCATCTATAAACTCACATGGGAAGTATTTTATTTTTTAAATATAATCTACACTGGTTGAAAATGTTAAAATTTTTACATGCATTACTTCAAGATCTAATAAAATCGGTAATTTTTTATATATAAGGCTGTGTTATGAAGGTCATGTCCAGAAGAGGATGGGGAACAAGGTTGAGGAAGTTGAAACAAAGTTTGAGAGACAAGAAATTTTCTGATCGTAAAACCATAAGAGGCAGGGTGACAGACAAAATGATTGATGAACTACAGCAGTATTATGGGATGGCCATTAGAAATAATGGCTCTGAGCACTATGGGACTTAACTTCTGAGTTCATCAGTCCCCTAGAACTTAGAACTACTTAAACCTAACTAACCTAAGGACATCACACACATCCGTACCCGAGGCAGGATTCGAATCTGCGACCGTAGTGGTCGCGAGGTTCCAAACTGTAGCGCCTAGAACCGCTCGGTCACTCCGGCCGGGTTAGAAATAATACTGAGGATTTGTTGAAAATGAAGCAGGCATTATGGGCTATCTTCTTCCACAGACTGTCAACTGATGAAAGACCAGTACACCACCTTTGCCCTCCTGGACCTGATTCATGGTTCAATTATCGCAATGCCCAGGTCTCAAACAGTTCATACAGCCATAAACATTCCATCCCAGCAGCAGTCATGGATATCATAAAACCTATTTACAGAGACCTGGCAAATCCTGACTTACTGAAGAAGTGTCTGCACGGTCAGACTCAAAATCCCAATGAGTCGTTCAATAATCTTATATGGACTCGCTTACCAAAAAATTTTTTTGTTGGAATGAAGAAACTAAAGTTGGAGGTGGGGACAGTGATGCTGTTATTGCTTTTAATGATGGCGACATTGGTAGGGTGAAAGTACTACAGCATACGGGAATTAATCCTGGAGCAAACTGCATCAGAGAACTTTAACAGTTGGACAAGGTTCGCATTGAAAAAACAGTGTATGCACCACAGTAGGCCACTAAGGAGTGCAGAAAGAATAAAAACTTGGAAAAAGTTCAAGAGGATGATGTACAGGATGGTGCAGGGTGCTCCTGAGTGACAAAATAAGAAATTAAGCATATATTAAGTGAGTTACAGTCTTGAAACTTTAGAAGCCATTCCTCAAAATTTAAATTTTCTATTGCATTTTTCCCTAAATCTCAGAAACCACTTCGAGTAGAGTATTCAAATTTTCAGGGAGTAATAACATTCATATCCTGAGTCAACTGAATTAAAGGAAGAACATAATGTTATGTATATTTAAAATTGTTTAGGATAACGTACAAAAAATACACAAAATTTTAACCGTGTAATTAAAAAATTGTATTTCCGAAAGAAGTGGCTGAAATGCAATTATTGTAGTTCAGTAGACTCAGAACATACAGTTTAATGTCCTGTAAAGGTTTCATGTCAATGGATACTGTGGTTTCTGAGATACAATTTAACATTGTCGGGATAGGGCGTTCCAACTCCCCTTAATCAAGCTTTCGTTTGCTTCCTGTAGTACTGAGGGATGTACTATAAGTAGGCAAAGTTTAGTATGAGCATTTTTTAAATACCCGCCCCTCAGGTTTTATTCGCTGACATGGATCACCTTACAGTGCTTTTCCTGCTCATAACGGAATAAAGTTTCCAGAAAAATGAGAAGGCGTATACGAGGAGCTTGATTTAAATGAGTTGTCTCGCCTGTCCTTGGAGGAAACGGCGGCAGTGCCTTTCTTTCCCGCGAGCAGAGCAGAGTTATTTAATGAGCCGCTCCGGCGCCGGAGTGGCGCTGGGTATGCGCGGCATGCATAAGGCGCTTTGTCCTCGGAAACAAAAACTGCCCGACCGATGTTTATGTGCAATCCTATAAGTGCCGGCGCGCCGTTTCCGTGGGATTTACGGCCACCCCTCGGCTCTCGGCGGTGCGGTGCGGTGCGGTGCGGTGCGCGATCGCGCCTGGCTATTTTTCCCGCAGCGGCATAACCCGCCCGCTCCGTCCCCTAGGAGCGCGGGCAAGCGATAATGTCGCTGTGCAGTGCTAGGCTCTTCCCGCAGAATCGCCTTCTCCTCGCTTCGGAAAACATCTTATGTATGAGGGCAGTGCTGCTTTCAGGCTCATATCCAAGGCGGTGGTTACGAGAAGAGTCCATCCACAATCCCAAAGCGTTAACTTTATTTTGCACATTTCTATGATTGCTACTTGCAGCTGTATTGCTTTCGTAAAAAAATGAAAGCAGACCTCTTCCAGAGACAAATTGTGATTTTTATCTGAGCCGACCAGCGTGGCCGAGCGGTTCTAGGCGCTACAGTCTATAACCGCGCGACCGCTACGGTCGCAGGTTCGAATCCTGCCTCGGGCATGGATGTGTGTGATGTCCTTAGGTTAGTTAGGTTTAAGTAGTTCTAAGTTCTAGGGGACTGATGACCTCAGTAGTTAAGTCCCATAGTGCTCAGAGCCATTTGAACTATTTTTATCTCAATAAAC
The DNA here is from genome assembly GCF_021461385.2 of Schistocerca piceifrons. Taxonomy (NCBI): domain Eukaryota; kingdom Metazoa; phylum Arthropoda; class Insecta; order Orthoptera; family Acrididae; genus Schistocerca; species Schistocerca piceifrons. The sequence goes on along the minus strand of NC_060142.1, from coordinate 394,894,829 downwards.
AATGCATTTCGAGCCCTGGGACCTCACCTTCAGTTCCTTGATGAGTCTAATTTTTTTTTTTTTTTTTTTGGGGGGGGGGGGGGTTACTCCTTATCCTGTTTAGAATTCATAGGTATATTACAGGGTGGCACACTGTGACTACAATATTTTTAAAAATAAGACAAAACCAAAAAATTACTTACTGTTTCCAGTAGCGGTTAAATAGTTTCCAAGCACAATAAAGGTACTCATACTTATTTACGAGTAAGCACACTTTTCGTTTCACAGCACATTCGTATATAAAATTCAAACAAGTCAAAACATATCCAAATGTAAAGCTGTTACATTTCCACACATACACAGCTGTTGCTATTTCTAAGAAGATACTTAGATGTCATTTGCATTGGCAGTCAGAGACGTGAAGCGCCTACGATGTGCTTGGTGCACAAAACGGTGATCCTCCATTGGCGTAGTCAGACGTATCCGACCAGAACCTTGACGACAAATATACCTGTCCTAATGTTCCCATGCAGTCCACCAGCCGCCACTGTCATCGGGATATTGCACGATTTGACCAGCCGGCGACATGTAGAACCACAATGAGGCACCTGCCGATAAATAACTCTGCGTCACACGATTCCGCGGCATCTCCGTGTCCTTCACAGTGAGAACTCAAACATCTGATGCTGTTTCCGACCTCTATATACGCTACCTGCACTGAGAACAACACCCTAAACGCGATTAATACTAAACACTAGCCGGCCCTTGTGGCCGAGCTGTTCTAGGCGCTTCAGTCCGGAACCGCGCTGCTGCTACGGTCGCAGGTTCGAATCCCGCCTCGGGCATTGATGTGTGTGACTTCCTTAGATTAGTTAGGTTTAAGTAGTTATAAGTCTAGGGGACTGATGACCTCAGAAGTCCCATAGTGCTTAGAGCCATTTGAACAAACTAAACACTAACAACACTAATGCTCTCTGGTGGTCGTTCTCCATCGACATCCGCCTATGTCTTCTGGGTACTTGACCTCTATTTTTGTCAGGCAGTGTATCTGGTAAAATAAATTTGCAATTTGCTTTTAAAGCTGTGAAATGATCGTTGAAAAGGTATGTTTAATGCTGCAGCGGTGAATGGTATATAAATTGCTTCAGAGTTTCATTCTGTTCCTATTGTGCGGTGGATAACGGTTTCATATGCAGAATACACAAGTCAGCGTTGACGTGAAAATCTCAACGTACGCGTTCTAATTCCAGTTGAGCTTGAAAAGGCAACACAGGCGCCGCAACAGCCTGACGAGAGTAATTGTGTTACGACAAGCTACTGCACACTGTTTTTGTGTGTGCAGTAGGAGACCAATCAGCTGGAAAGACTAACACTGTTAAGCTCTTTGTGCTGGCCGGCATTCGCTTTTTGTTGCTGGTGAAACGGCGCTGACCGCCTGCGATGAAAGCTAAGGCCTCCGTCGGTTCTTGCGCAGGAAGGGCAGCTCTCACGTTACACTCGGGTGTGCGCAAGAGATTTACCTTAGGTACCACGCCGTTTAACAGTCTCGGCTAGTGTCACTTGGAAGATGAATTCCAGTTACGAACTCGCATCTTATGAACTACGTCACGGGTGTTGTGAAAGTATTCGAAACAGACACACATTTAATGGAGAAACATCGACAGAAGTGCCTCAGACAAGCCTATGCATATTATACAAAATATCTGAACAGGCGAACATTCGTAACTGAGGAACATTTTAGTAGAATAAAGAATCAGCTTTAGTTGCCAGTAACTTCGTATTTATTGCACGACCGGTTTCAAAGCCTAAAGCTTCTTCAGGTGCCACCAAATTATTACGAAACATAAATGTGTGGCGGTCGGGCGGTTCACTCACTCACACACGTCAAACGCATGAGAGCGTAGGACCAGCAAGCGCGGCGCCTGCGTCTGTATCGCTTCCAGTGGCCGCGGGTCATCAAAACTTGCCTATGCCTGCATTAGAGCGTTACAGAAAGCTACTATCAAAACTCTGAACCTACATCTACATTTAGACTCGACGAGCCACCTTATGGTGTGTGGCGAAGGGTACCTCTCGCAGCGACTGACACCGGAGTCTGTTGAGTATGTCAGTAACGCTTACTAAACGATAAGGAGACGAAAGTGTCGTTCTTCGTTAGATAACCTCCGCCTCTTCCGTTAATCGTGATTAGTAAGGGTCGCAGACTGACGCAATACAGAAGAATCGGTAGAACAATGGGTTCGTACACAGATTATTTCGTGGATGATTTACATTTCCTTAAGATTTTTCCACTAGATCTCATGCTGGCATATACTCTACCTACACTTTTTATGCACTTATTCCACTTTAGGTCGCTACGGGCGCTTGCTACTAGATATTTTACGGTTGATACTGATTCTGGTGATTTTTCGCCAATAGCAAAATCGAATAGTAACGTATCTATTCGCCTGTTTACGTGCAATATGCGGCAACGAGGAAGAAATTGCTGAGAATGTACGTTTGGAGCACAGTATTGTGTAAAGAGAACAATAGTCTGTGGTAAAAGCGGAACAGAATAGAAGCGAGGCGTTTGAAACGTGGTGCTACAGAATGTTGTTGAAAATTAGGTGGACTGATAAGATAAGGAATGAGGAGGTTCTATGAAGAACTGACGAAAACAGGAATAATGGTAAACAGTATCGGGAGTAAGTGACAGGATGATAGGATGATAGGATGATAGGATATTTGGTATAAATCTCTCCATTGCTGTCGATACTATTTCTTTGAATTCAAGTCGCATCTGGTCTAAATTTTCATAGTCGATTCAGAAGCAATGGAGGCTGAGGCTGTCATTTTGGAAGGCATCAAGCGCAGTTTTATCTGCTTTTTAAAATATATATCTTTTGTGTTTATTTTTGGTAGGTTTGGTTGTTATGGTATTCAGTCCCGCTACAATGACCCTGTCGTCACTAATGCCTGTATCAGTGATAATGTTCCCTATTTGTTCGAGATTATTTGTTGCGAAGAGGTCGAGTATGTTTTCGCAACAATGTAAGTATTCGAGTGGGCTCCACAACTAATAGTTCAGAATATAAGGGTCGACGAAAAACTTTTCGTTCGAAGACTCTACACTCCAGAATCGGTATGCCAAACAGGCAAAATCATCGTGATCGTCGAGACAGTTATCCCACCAACGCACCAGGTTGCTGGCTGAAGTTACCCGTTTGGTAAAGCACCCTGTTCTAATGCGTGATGAAGTCCGTAACTGCCTACTACACATTCTCGTCCAACAGGAATTACCGACCCTTCGAGGCCTTTTCTTAAAGTTTGGTGGTTGTTAGGGAAGAATGTGGAAGGAAGCCGGCCGCGCCCTCTCAAAGCAACCACCCCGGCATTTGTCCGAAGCGATTTAGGGAAATCACGGAAACCCCAAATCAGGATGACCGGACGCGGGTTTGAATCGTCGTCCTCCCGAATGCGAGTCCAGTGTGGTAATCACTGCGCAACCTGTTTCCCTGTTTTTTTTTTGGAAGGCGTATAGTCGCAGAGGGAGACATCAGGACTGTAGAGGGCTCGGACTTGTGGTGGCGTTAACTTATGCGTTACGAAATTTGCGATAAGGGGACGTGTGCTATCTTGAAGCAGCAGCACTACTTGTTGTAATTTTCCCGGAAGTTTAGATTTTCGACGACATGCTGCCCCATACACATTCTTCAAAAATGGCTCTGAGCACTGTGGGACTTAACAGCTGTGGTCATCAGTCCCCTAGAACTTAGAACTACTTAAACCTAACTAACCTAAGGACATCACACACATCCATGCCCGAGGCAGGATTCGAACCTGCGACCGTGGCGGTCACACGGTTCCAGACTGAAGCACCTAGAACCACACGGCCACACCGGCCGGCTATACACATTCTTCATTACCGGCAGTCAAGAAATGAATAACAGCACGTTGCTCCTGTTTGGACGCAGATGGGTGTTACGTCGTCACAGTTCACATATCCGCATTTACCGCACGCACGTCGGAAAGACACAAAAGCCACAATAATCCATTGTCCACCTGTCGTTGCTTATACAGCCGTGTCGGATTTGTGCCACGTCACATGTGCGCAGCTGCAATGGCCTCAGACGGAAACGTTTTGATCACCCGTTATAATTTTCGGAGAAAATATGTTAAGACATGAGAGAAAAACTTCCATGGTACTACAGGAAGCTGTAGAGGGCAAAAACTATAGGGGAAGACAGAGATTGGAATATATCCAAGAAATAAATGAGGTTACTGTGTGCAAATGCTACTCTGAGACAAAGAGGTTGGCACAAGAGAGGAATCTGTGGCAGGCTGTGCCAAACGAGTCACAAGATTGATGACAGCTAGGTGATTTTATTTGAGTTTAGAGTTAACTGCCATTCTATCCACCAATCATCGACTGAAATTTCTCTGATTTTAAAGAGAAATTTTATACACATCCTTCTAGAAACATGATGTCTTCGAACTTGTAAGACACACCTTCTCCGCGCTGCTTGACTGTCCTATGGCGTAAGCGAGCACTCCAAAACTGGTGGTAGCCAAAGTTGGCTACGCTGGCAGGATCACACGAATTATCACGATAGCGAGTATCAATCAGACTTAGGGAGTAGGCGGCCAGTGCACAAGAGGCAGCGGGCTGCTGTGAGTAAGTCGATTAGGCCGATGCTGCTCCGATAGCGGCGGCACGCTAGTCGCCTTTTGTGGGAGCCGCAGTGCTCGATGCACTGCTTTCGCTGCCTCCCGCCGAGCACCTGCCTCGCAAAGTGACGCGGGGCGTTGGCGTGGGCGGGGCTGCCGCACTAGCACATTTGTTGTTGTCGTTGGGCCGGCTCGTAGTACCCGGAACAAACCCCGTTCCCAAACCTGAGGCGGTGGACAACAGTGTTGTTTAAAAGTTCTAGCCAGTTGCTTTTTGTGGGCACACTCTAAGCTGTCACTCTAATTACTGTTCAATTTGTTTTGTTCGTTTCTGGAGCTTGAAAACATTAAGATCGAAAATTTCCAGTCAGATAATAGTCTCTTGAAGCAACCAGTTTTAAAATCAGCTGCTTAATTTGTTTTTGCTTAGCTAAAAAAGGCGACCTCCTTTTTTTTATTTATACTAGTCACCATATCCTTAGCAACGACGTTGTCCAGTAGAGGAATTCATCGCTGGAGCGACAGTGGTTCATCCTCGGTTTATTCACCACTTATACAGGTTTTGTAACAAACTACCCACTTCTGGAGCAGGGTAACACAGGTGGATGGGCATCTGAAACAGGAAGGAGAACCTCATGTTTCTAAACTAATCAGTTGCTGTGGTGGTGGTGGTGGTGGTGGTGGTGGTGGCGGCGGCGACGGCGAGATTAGAGTGGACACTTGTTTCTGGACTCTCCAAGCGCTTATGACAGCGTAAAAAACATGCTGGGTGGTAACTTCCAGTACTACGCTAGCTCAGTACAAGTAGCGTCATGTTCCCATTTTCATCTAATGCGCAACATAACCGTAAATACCTATATTTCTTTTTACTTTCTAATTTTATTTTCTCAGCTGTAGACTGTATGAAATGTTGTCAATACAATTCCTGAAATGAAAAGTACTTGTCACTTTCCTTTTGTGAGAGCATTTTCCTCGGCTGAATGTGAAGACGTTTTTAAATTAACAGGCAAACAGGAAACTCTGCATCTGTCAAAAAGCATAAATGTAAAGAAAAAAAAAGAAACATGAAGCCGTTCACCTTGATAATTTACAGATAAACTTCCTTTTTCCTACTAACGTCTGTTGAGAAAGATACTGATGAACGCACGCACACACACTATCTCAGATAGTGATCCTCGGAAATTAATGTTAGGATTACACTTGTGCTGCCTGCCTTGCATTGGTGTCGTTGCGTTCCTGCAAACCATGGAATCAGTATTTTTGCATAAACTGTGTAGATGCCTAACTTTAGTAAAAAAAATGGTTCAAATGGCTCTGAGCACTATGGGACTTAACATCTATGGTCATCAGTCCCCTAGAACTTAGAACTACCTAAACCTAACTAACCTAAGGACAGCACACAACACCCAGCCATCACGAGGCAGAGAAAATCCCTGACCCCGCCGGGAATCGAACCCGGGAACCCGGGCGTGGGAAGCGAGAACGCTACCGCACGACCACGAGATGCGGGCCTAACTTTAGTACGTTATTCTTTTCTCCTATGTACAGGCTAAGAATGCAATACAATCTATCTGCAGTGCTGTGGAATTTTCTAAGGCAATAGAAGCGGGCTTGCTATTTCTGATTGTTAACTTTCCAGAGGAAACTGGTTCCAAAGACTGATGGAAGTGGCACTAACAGTTTTTTTAGCGTTTTCTCCATACTTTTTAGCAGGACATGTTTACAGTAATCGCAATCGAAACTATTAAACTGTGAAAGCAGAATCAAATTAAAACTATAAGTTCTGTTGAAGTAGAACTAGAAGGAAGAAACGGCAGAATGCTACACGCTAATACGGGTTCTGGCAAATATACTTTATGCTGACGTTGTAATCGAATTAGCCGATGGGTCGATAAATACAGAGCAGGTTAAGGTGCAGCGTAGGGCGCGTATATCATTTACGTTATGTGCAACGAAGCTTTCTCTGCAGGCCTGTCCACACAGCAGCTATTTGCGAGACATATAATAAATCGCAGGACTTTTAAATTAAGTCCTCTGCGTGAGACAACATAAATCCCGGAGACGTAAATGCACTTAAAGTCTAACCTTGGTAGTCCAAGAAATGTGCAGACGCGTGCTCTGGGACTGTTAAGGAAGTAACGTCTTGTGGTCTTCGCACATTAAAGAGTCGTGCCGCACGGCTATTACGATAATTACGATGTTGGGTTTTTTAAAGCATGGTTCTTCCTGTTACGTCGAATGGCAAACGACCGGTTGCAAGCGGCTATGCGTGCCATTATTGACCGTTGGAAGGAGAGTACTGCCAGTTGGGTTAATACTTTTCTAACCGCTCCACTCTTGTGTAGGATGTATGGAACTGAACCTGCTATAAGAATAAATCTGTAGTTTCAGTATGCAGGCATAAACTACAAGATTTAGGAAGTGCTTCTTCTGCGTTTAAAATAGAACTCTGTAACTGAAGACCCTTTCTAGTGCCAAATGGAAATAATTACAACGAATCTAGAAATTCGTTAGTTCAACATTGTCTTTCTGTATTTACTTTAGTTAATTATTTTATTGTAATTAAGTTAGTTAAAATGTTTGTGATCAGTTTTGGAACTGGCTATACTCGCACAGAGATGAAATTTAGAGCTACAGTACTCAAAATTTACGCCAAAATGTGAATAAAACAGTTTTGCGATCTTGATATTCACGAGATAAAGCGATAGCAGACTCGGTCAGTAAATTAGTTTCCCTTAATAATAAGAAATTATTCGACTATCAATTATAGAACTTCTGCAATACGTTAACGTAGAGGGCTGTTCGATGATCAGGGTTACGTAACTGCGAATCCCGACCGACTACTGTTTCATCATGTCAGAGCTTTGGACGCCAACATTACACGGACATGTCATTAAAACATAACTCTCCCAAATGATGATAACGGTATTTTTAGGAAATCGGAGCTGCTACTTCCTAAAGGATCTTCTCAGTTGTCTTTACGAAGCTCATTAGTCCCGGCGTAGTACTCTACTTGCAAAAAACTCCTTGGCAGTACCAGGAATCAAGGCTGAATTCTCCGTCTGGCAGTCAGACATGCTAACCATTCACCAAGAACGAACTTAGAAATCCACTTTCTTTAAATAGAGGAGGTTTCAGAATTATTCATCTGATTTCACAAAACTATTCTTTACATGAACGGAAAGAGAATTTAGGGTGAATTTTACTTTATGCACAGAAGTACAAGTTTTTATTTTTAAAGAATCTTCCGATTTTAGAAGGGTATCTATTTTACATGCTTGCACATACAGTTTTGGGGTACATTTTACAGTTAAGTTTAGGATCAACGTTTTTCTCTATTGTCGAACGTGCCCTGTACTAGAAGCATGACTAACGTGCAGACGATCCTCGAACTTTTCCCATACTTCTGTGAGCATGTCCGGAGCTACTGCTTTCGCCACCGCAACGAATGTGGCGACATTGTTCACCCAAAAACGTTGAAAGGTAGGAGGGGAGACATATAGAAAGAGTTTTTCACAACTGCCCCCCCCCCCCCTCGGTCCCGTGGGAAATCATGATATCAGGCTACTTTGGAGGCCAACGATGCAATGCGAGATCTGTAAACACCTTATGCTGCAATACATGCAGCGCCCTACTCCGAATGAAATTCACGCGCCACGGTTGTAACTGAATTCTAACTGTTGAAGACGCTTGCCTTTCGTTGCTGTGTTATCACGGTAAAAATGAACGAGCGAGCGACTATTTCTACCAGGGAGACCCCTTCCAAAAACTACAAGAAGCGGTAACTTAACAACTGGGGCCAAGGTAAGCTTTTAGTTCAGATGCGCATGTTAAAATTTACCTCAGTTCATCATTCATTAAGGAGATATAGTCTTGTAAAATCCGATGGATATTTTTTAAACATCCTGTAGAAGAGCATAACTAGCTCGACGCCCATAATAAAAGTGAGGGGTCCTGTTCATACAGTATTTAGAGGCAAACCCTAGGGGTATTAAGAGTGAGTCGGTAATTTACAAGAACGTTGCTAAATTTTTCAGTGTTCTCGTTTGTCAAATGGATCGTTTTACTCTACATGAAGTTGAGTATTAACATTCATGGAAATGGGCATTCAGGAATATTTCTTAAAAATATCTACAGTCTTCTTTTTTCTAATTACCCGAACTGTGATGTAGTACCTCGCTTATAGCAAACCATGTACAACACGGGTATTGAAGACGTTTACTCGATTGCTGGGCTAAGACTTGCGATAACTGCGTTTATTCTCTGTTGGTTATGATGGAGTTAACATAATTTTCTAAACATGACGAAATCCGTTCTTCACATTTCACAGCTGAAAGCAAGTGAAACTAATGATAGCTGCAGTATACAGCATCGTTTGATGCGAAGGAGCGGTTAGTACAATAGAGATAGAAAAGTTATGTTTAAGAATTTCCAGGAAGCCAAGTTGATCCTTCATCTGGAGTTCTCGGTTTTAGAAACAACAAAGAATTAAAAGGGTTTGGCAAGGGTACTCATTTTTTAATTCCGAAGGAAACGAGTACAGCACACCCGTACAAATGTAGTCGGCTGTTATATCGTGCGCTTTTTCGTGACGGCATGTGTGGATCAAATGGTTCAAATGGCTCTGAGCACTATGGGACTTAACTGCTGTGGTCATCAGTTCCCTAGAACTTATAACTACTTAAACCTAACTAACCTAAGGATATCACACACATCCATGCCCGAGGCAGGATTCGAACCTGCGACCGGAGCGGTCGCGCGGTTCCAGACTGTAGCGCCTAGAACCGCTCGGCCACCCTGGCCGGCACGGAATGTGTGACGGCTTGAAAATATTGACATAAGGTTCCTTAGTTGAGGTGTGTTCTGTGAGCTGCATTCGTAGTAATGACTCATCCAATAGTGATCATGTGCAGTAAGTGCTTAGCAGTGCCTTTATCTCTACTGAAATTATTTGCTAAACCACGGCACCAATGGACGATCAGACTTAGTCTGCTGTACTTCTTTTAATAACCGCAGAATCTGGGTGACGCCTGTAGAAATACTGCCAAAAAAATGGCTCTGAGCACTATGGGACTCAACTGCTGTGGTCATCAGTCCCCTAGAACTTAGAACTACTTAAACCTAACTAACCTAAGGACATCACACACATCCATGCCCGAGGCAGGATTCGAACCTGCGACCGTAGCAGTCGCACGGTTCCTGACTGCGCGCCTAGAACCGCGAGACCACCGCGGCCGGCAGAAATACTGCCAGGTGTCGCATTCTCTTTAGAAGATGAAGTTTAGTCACTGTCTCGAAAGCTGGCTACTTCAGTACAGTAGCTATTCCCCACCATCAATCACAACTCCCTTACATCTACTAATGCCAAGGACAGAGAAACAAAATTTCCTTCGTCGGCCACCCCTTTCTCCGTCCGTCAAAATGATACCGTCAACTGACTGAGTATAATTGTAAATGTAAATATCTTATTTTGTAGTTGACTGAGAAATCCCACAGAGTGGGTTCAGCCGCCAAGCGGAAAAGTTTTTCTTCCTCAGCGCACAATGACCTTCTTCCTTGCAGATAAATAAGGGTTATCATGCGTGTAATTGTGGAGTGTAGGTGAGTGCAATGGAGATGACGACGACGACGATAAGAGAAGGGTGAAGCGTGGTGCTGACCCGGCACATAGCCTACTCCCCCCGGCCGCCGAGCGTAACGTCCCCATCCGACGGATGGATTACTATCAACAGTGTCACATGGTCTCACTTAATTAGACACTGTGGAGCGGTTTGAAATTTAATCAAGCACAATGGCGCAAAGAGTAGTGGTCAGGAACTTTATACGCCACCACCTCGCCTCCTCTTGCCGGCCAAATACTGAGATGAAAATTTCATCCATCACCAGGCTTCGAAACAGGATTTCCTCCGCCGTTTGCGACTTCGGCTACGGAGACAGATATTTTCTGACTCTACTAACTATTTACATTTTGAATATCGATATTTCCCCGCGAAATGTCCGATATTGTGAGTGTTTTTGTACAAGATTCAGAAGAAGAGCAAGCACTCAACGGGTCACCAATTTGCTCATTATTCGTATGATCGTAGTACAGACGTAAGTGTAACAAATGTTCCTCTAGTACGAGGGACTTCTCAGATATTTCCAAGAAATAGGGGTTCATGGTTTTACGAAATTATTGAATACTGTAAGAGTTCGCCAGCCGTCGAGAAACGCTATTAGTGTTGTCTAATCCGTACAGCTTTTAAGACATGTCAGTTTTCTGTTCCTAATATTCCATCAGAGGTACGAAGATTCTTCAGTCACTGTCGAATGGTGTTGTAACGGCTTCATTTCAAAAACGCAGCAAACGTCTGTTTGCAGAGTACAGTAACGAACGAGCGTCCTCAGCTGTTGACTAACAACTTTGCTACTTCTGGTATCGAAATGAAGTGGTTTGCTAAAGAGCAGGTGGGGAAGTAGACACCACGGCCCAGTACACGAGTAGTGGATACAATTGCTTCCTATTGCTGTTCCAAAATCGGTACAAATACAGCGTACGTTGTTCAAAGTTGGTATAGCGTGGTATGATTTCGCTACGATACGCGCATGAATGAATTGCCACATAAATGTTCAATTCATTACAGTTCTTTTTCATACTTGGACTGTAGCACAGTGAGTAACATTATTTTGTTATTATTATTATTAACATTAATTGAATTTTTCGTCGGTGCTTGGCAGAAAATGATTATAATAATTAACAGGAAACACTTCCTGATGTTCGGCAAAAGTATGTTTTGGAAATACATTTGTGCCATCAGCTGTACAATTTTATGTTTATTCTCTACCGGTTTCGATTGTTAAAGTCGTTTTCAAGGAGAAAAACATTGTACATCTATTTCCGTCATTTATGGTTGATCCAATGATGTATAATGTTTTTCTCCTTGAAGAGGACTGTAACAAGCGAAACCGGCAGAGAATAAACATAAAATTGTAGAGCTGATGGCACAAATATTCTTTTCCCAAATTATTTAATAGCTGTAGAGAAGCAACTTCGGAAAGCTCTTTTATCTGCAGGTGACAACTGAACGTCGCAATCACAGATACAATAACGTGCGATTTACACAAATACTACTTACACAGAAGATAGAAAAATGGTAACATAGAGAGTGATTACGTAGGTCCTTGTTAAATCATTTGCCACGAAGAAATAAATGCTTTAACTAAAAAAGGAACATACTTTCTTTTCTACAAAAGAACTTTGCTTTTTTCTTTAGCTTCTATAATTATTTTTGCGTGACATAAAATGTAATACTGTAATATGTCATCATTTTTGCATCTTCTATGTTGATAATATTTGTGCAAATCGCACGTAATTGTATTTGTGTTTGCGACATTCAGTTGTTACTTGAAGGTCGCCTAAGGGGCTGAAAGCCGATTCGTGAGCAAATAGGTATAGTTTAAGCGAAAATCAGGAAGTCTTTCCTCTTCATTATTATTAATGTTGTTTCGAAGAAACATGTTTATATACAGCGACACAGGCTTAGGAAGAAAGTAAGGAGACTAGAAGGCAGTACGGGCAGACTTCTAATCTGAAACCTTGGTCGTTTGTGCCAATGTTACCGCTTGGCGGCTGGCGCTTTCGTGTGATATTCAGATGGTTCGAAAACTTGATTTAGCGGTAACGCTTGAGAAGACAATCGCCTAGGAATAGCATTTGTTACGTCTGAGTACAAACTACAGTCGTGCGAAAGATGAGCATAATCGGTGATTCGCAGGGTGTACGCTTGCCTATTGTGCACCAGAGCGAGGCTTCGCGTTTGTCCGCGCATGCCATTGGCCACTATTTAGCTGAACCTCCTTTGTGAGATCCGAAGGCCGCGGTGGGTGCCATGCCGCGTCACCTGTCGGCAGAAGACGGCTGCCGCGGCGGCGTAATTAATCTCGGGCTCGGAACGAGAGCGTGACATTGATTCGGCGTTGGGCAACGCAGGGCCTTGGGCCGGTTGCTCCGTTTTCTGCGGCTACCTGACGGCATCTTTGTGCCGCAGCCTTGGTGGGCTCTTTAGTTAAGGGACAGCGCGCCGCTATACATACGTAACGAGAGAAAGTGGCCCGCCGCGTCGCTTGCTCGTCGGGTGCCACTCTGCCCCACGAGTCCCGCACTGGCGGCTTTTTCGTTTAATTCTGAAACAACGGCGGGTCCTGGCCACCATATTCTCATTACTTTAATATTTTACATCTTCTCTATTTCCTGGCACAAATTCATTTTAAGGCTTTCGCGCGTCCTGGATATTGAACTCATCGATTCATACGATCGTACTCCAGTCCTTTTTATTCCTACCGAGCAAGATAGAAACTGGATTTCGGAAGAGAATTAAGATTTAGGTTTCCTGTCGTTTCGGTAAGTCACTTAGGGCAAACCAGTAACCCCCACTCCATCTCTATAAAGGGAGCAAAGTTCCGTGTATAACACATCTATTTAACGTATCTCAGTGTTATGACGTCGTATCTCCTGAGCTATGATTCGTACAGTGACATAATTTTGCATGTAGATTCAGTGGTATACGTAGCTGCTGTCTGCTAAATAGACTGCGAATAGACTGAGTACCAAAGAAGTGATAAATTCTACATCTACAACTGCGTGATTACTCTGCTATTCACAATAAAGTGCCTGGCAGAGGCGGGGTCAGGGATTTTCTCTGCCTCGTGATGGCTGGGTGTTGTGTGCTGTCCTTAGGTTAGTTAGGTTTAAGTAGTTCTACGTTCTAGGGGATTGATGACCATAGATGTTAAGTCCCATAGTGCTCAGAGCCATTTGAACCATTTGAACCTGGTAGAGGGTTCAATGAACCACCTTCAAGATTTCTCTCTACTGTTACACTCTCGAACGGCACGCAGGAAGAACGAGCACTTAAATTTTTCTGTGCAAGCCCCGATTTCTCTTATTTTATCGTGATGATCATTTCTCCCTATGTAGGTGGGTGCCAACAGAATGTTTTTGCAGTCGGAGGAGAAAACTTGTGATTGAAATTTCATGAGAAGATCCTGTCGTAACGAAAAACGCCTTTGTTTTAATGATTGCCACTCCGATTTACGTATCATGTCTGTGACACTATCTCGCCTGTTTCGCGATAATACAAAACGAGCTGCCCTTCTCTGTAATACAAAACGAGCTGCCCTTCTTTGTACTTTTTCGATGTCATCCGTCAGTCCCACCTGATGCGGATCCTACACCGCACAGCAGTACTCCAGAATAGGGCGGACAAGCGTGATGTAAGCAGTCTCTTTAGTAGACCTGTTGCACCTAAGTGTTCTGCCAATGAATCGCAGTCTTTGGTTTGCTCTACCCACAATATTATCTATGTGATTGTTCCAATTTAGGTTATTTGTAATTGTAATCCCTAAGTATTTAGTTGAATTTACAGCCTTCAGATTTGTGTGACTTATCACATAATCGAAATTTAGCTGATTTCTTTTAGTACTCATGTGAATAACTTTACACTCTTCGTTATTCAGGGTCAACTGCAACTTTTCGCACCATACAGATATCTTATCTAAATCATTTTCCAAGTCGTTTTGATCATCTGATGACTTTACAAGACGGTAAGTGACAGCATCATCTGCAAACAATCTAAGACGGCTACTCAGATTGTCTCCCATGTCGTTAATATAGATTAGGAACTATAGAGGGCCTATAAAACTTCCATGGGAACGCCGGATATTACTCCTGTTTTACTCGATTGCTTCCCGTCTACTACTACCAAATGTGACCTTTCTGACAGTCGGTCAAAGGCGCTGCAATCATGTACTGTGCTGCTGGTCCCGGCGGGGGTTCGAGTCCTCCCTCGGGCATGGATGTGTGTGTTTGTCCTTAGGATAATTTAGGTTAAGTAGTATGTAAGCTCATCGATTGATGACCTCAGTAGGTAAGTCCCATAAGATTTCACACACATTTGAACGTTTTTCTGACAGGAAATCACGAATCCAGTCGCACAACTGAGGCGATACACGGTAGGCACGCAGTTTGGTTAGAATACGCTTGTGAGGAACGGTGTCGAAAGCCTTCTGGAAATCTAAAAATGTGGAAATTAAAACGTTATGGCTGATACTAAAGTTTTACTGCAGGAACAGCGAAACTACAGTAAGCCATTAACTTGTTTCTCCTTTCATTATTTCGTGGGAGGTGTCAGTTACGCAAAAGTTTGAAATTACGTGTAAAGTATGACGAAAGTCGCTTCTCATTTAAAACACAGGGTGAAGATAGTCTGTGAATTACGAAACGTCAAAAACTAAAGACAGTTTACATCTGCAATACCTGTCTTCCTGTGTTAAAACTTTAACATAAGATTATACCTCTTAATGAGTAGATCATGACAGCATTAAATTATAAATTCAGTCAATAATTGTTTGAAATACTCAAAATCAATGTTTCGTTGCCCCTGGAAGCCGGTGTATAGGCAACCTGCAACTGCGAATGAGCCCAGGGTTAGTCCTTTAGTTTGTTCGACGTCAACGACCAGTAATCACTCACAGACGGCAAATGGCAGCACTAGCAGTAGAGAGTATACAAAGGGTGTCAGCGGAACACGGAAAATAGCACAGTCATTGCTTAATGCGAAAGCACAGCGATTTATGTCAAATCCAAAAGGGCAGGATCATTGGCTTTCGGGCCAAGGGGGAAGCATTACCGAAACGGCTAAGTTTGTAAACTGTTCGTGTACCGCCGTGATAAAGCATACCGAACATAGCGAAAGAGCGCTATTGAAAACTGGCGGCGAAGCAACTGTCGTGCACCATGGGTCATAGATGTCAGAGGTGAACAACGGCTGCGGAGATGTGTACGGGCGTATAGATGAGCGTACCGTTGACTGACTGACCGCCCAGCTGACCCAAGGGGCTACCAACAGTGTTTCCAGTGAACGTTGCTGCGTATGCAGTATGCAGCTACCTCCCCCCTCCCAGCAGGCGAGTGCTTCTTGCACACATGCTGACTGCTGTTCATCTGCGACGAAGGTTGGAGTTCACACGCCACTACCGCAACTAGACATCTACTGAACCGTAACAGGTGGAATCTTCAGAGGAATCACGTTTTATCCTCCATCTAACAGATGGCTGTCGCCGTGTATGACGTGAAACGTCTAATAGCAAACACCCTCAACAATCCTCAGAAGGATCCAGGCTGGTGAGCAATCAGTTGGTGATCTCGTCTGTCTGGAAAGCACAAGAGATCAACCCAAGTATCGAGCTAACCTTGGGGACCATGTCCAACCCTACATGCAGTTTGTACGTACTCAGCGCGGTGGCACTTACCAGTTTCATAGCATCTCCCGACTTCGCACTCATTCGGTACGTAAAGAATGAAGTTCCGCTTTCTGGTCCTAGAAGGGCAAATCATGCCCGATAACCGCCATGTCATCGTCTGCCAATGGCGACATTGCATGCGGCATGGAGGGGCGTGTCGTCAGCACATTGCCCGGCAGTCAGCCGCGCTAACCGCTCAACTTAAGAAAACGGACACTTATTCTAGGTATTAGCAGATAACTCAGAACCTTAATCTGCTTCATTTCTCTTCAAAACTTTTTCTGGATCTGCGAAGAACCATCTATGACGTAGCAAGTAATTAAACGTGTAATGAGGGCCATAATCTTTAATATCAACGTATCATCACCAGCGTCAGCATCAATTACTTCATTGTATTAAAATAATAATCTTTTGCCTCAATAAATACTAATAATACTACTAAGAATAATAATCTATCATCTTGCCTTTCTATGGATGCATCATCACCTCCTGCCCCTTCTTTTTATTCTTCTTCAAGGTCGTCGCCGCCACCGCTGCCGTCGTTGTCGTCATTGGCAGCGTGTTGATCTTTTGTTGTTAAGTTAAATCTTTTTTTTTCGGTTATGCCTATTCTTTAGAGATTGCTTTCCTTTCTGGTATTGCTATGGTAAGACGATTTTTCCATTTTTCACGACATTTTTATTGTTGTTTGAAACATGATTACTCTTCATACCGCGTCTTACCTTATATCGCTTTGGCATCGTATTCTGCTAAATCTGTAAGGAATCTCGTTTTAGCTGATTTTACCCAACAAGTCTCGTCCATTTTTAACGTCTGTCGATCAGTTGACCACGGGTCATATAAAAATTTTATGAGAACGCAGCATTATTAGTGTTCCGTACCTCAATCGTTAAAAACTATGCACTTACGTTTGTCCGACTGTTAAAAACAATTTTTCTCAGGAACAGGTAGACGTATCAAGTTGAAATGTATGTAGTATACTAACGCCTACAGTCCCTTGGCAATGTAAAAAAATTGAAGAATTACGTCATTCCAGTCAAAAGATGCGGTCATTTATGTAACATGTTTTGATACCCGAAAACTCGCTCATCAAAACCTATAGGGTACTTCCCGTTGACGCAGAATCATGAAATTTGGCAGCAAGCAAGGTTTCTCGGTACAGCTAAAGGAAAAATCCGAAAATAGTTGATTTGTAACTATACCATACGAAAAAAATGTTTATTTCTGTCTCTCTCGAAAGTATGGAATCCCCGGGACCGATATCTTGCCAGTATCGATATTGATAATAGGCAAGAATCGTTGAGATTCTCGACTCCCATGACGGATGAACTGTCTATATAAATAATTAAGTTTGTGCAGAACTCTCGGTACGCGAATACTACTCCCACTTGCTTGGATTTTTTATGTTCGTTAAGCGCGAATGTAATACTTAACATTTGCTGGAAGCGGCATGTCTATCAGCAGGATATCGCTTCACTGGATAACGACAGAAATAGTTGGCAGAACGCAGACGATGTTTTCGAGTATACCCAGGCCTCACTCTCTTGAAACATAACGGTCATCAAACCTCTGGATGTATTTAGATACTGAAAAATTCATTAACCATAACTAAATAACTTAAAACTCCACAATATCGGTAAGATTCAGCTCGGAAATGCGTTTTAGCGCTGTACTGCTTGGATCGTTTGCATCAAACAGGAATCCAAACTTTTGTAAGAATTGCTGTGAAGGGAAGAAAATTATAAATATTCAGACGTCTTTAAATTCCTCGATGGTCGCCACAGTTGACGAGACGAAAGCTGGTCGAGGTTAATTATCTTGTCCTGACCAAATATCAGTGACATGATCTACTGGTCTTCATTCGTTTAGTTCATGTTAACAAATGTTCTGAATTAGCATATGCTAATAGCTGTTTCAAGATGCTAATTAAAATATTTGTTTGACATCTGGAGATGACTATGGAGGTTTCCCTAGAGTGGGTTCCTCGAGGCTGTGAGAGAGACCGCCCCTGCTTTTTGTAACAGTCACATATATCTGTTTTCTGCCTGTTGCGTTCTTGAACGGATATCGTGTTTATTCTTGTCCTATGACCTATCAGTTTGCCGTTCTTTCTTTTGGCTTTCTAGATAGCGATAAAAATAGCATCTTGTGTATCAATAGACACGGAAGTTTGACACACAGATGTGTATATGTCGACTAATGGCTTGATACTAAGAAAATTGGTTGGTGCATACGACAGTCAAAGAGCGTAGCATAAACAGAGGAAGGTCAGTGCCAAGGCGCCTACAACATCGGCATGTCAATAAAATCCGTCTTTCCTCGTTTACACATCATTTTTGATTTAGGTCACATTGCAACATGCGGCTAAAATGCTGCTAAGTCCTATTGTTCGTTACTCAACCGGCATCAATCATCACGCAGGAATGTATTTTTACATGAAGTGGTAAAATGTGATAACTCGTTACGCGATGTTTAAAATTAGATCTCTGTGGAAACACAAACGTCTTTATGAATAATTCTCTATTAGTGATATATGAATTACATTTTGTTTTATCTGACGCTTGAATTTTGGCGGGAAAACTGATTGGTCACATTGCCAAACTCCTAATTTCTTAGATGATGCCACCTACCTTACAGAAGTATACAGAATACGTCCTGGAGGGAAGGTCAGAGTATTATTCATCCAAGTAATTGAAATTGGCGCACAAATTCGGATTGGTCAAGTTTGAGAAAAGAAATCCATTGTGGCCCTTTTTGGAAGAACGATCTCGACATTCCCCTGGAATGATTTGGGAAGCCCACTAAAAGTGTAAATCAGTGTAATCGACCGGGAATTTCAGTACCATTCCTTCTTAAATATAAATCTAATATCTGAGTTATTGCGCCATATTGCTCGATCATATTGTATTTGCGCTGCCAGAAGGAAGCTTAGAATTAAGTGAGACAGAAGCAGTGAAAGTGGATGCAGCACATAATCTTATCCTAAGAAAAGATGAGGACAGTCAGGACTAACATTAGGATCACTCTGCAGACAGATCGTCATCAACAATGTCTTATGCCCTGGTTCAAATGGCTCTGAGCACTATGGGACTTAACATCTGAGGTCATCAGTCCTCTAGATTTTGAACTACTTAAACCTAACTAACCTAAGGACATCACACACATCCATGCCCAAGGCAGGATTCGAACCTGCGGCCGTAGCAGCAGCGCGGTTCCGGATTGAATCACCTAGAACCGCTCGGCCACAACGACCGGCTCTTATGCCCTGCTTCATGCGAAATTTCTTTAGTGGTTTGGGATTTTCCCTGGATGATAGTGCTGAGAAACTGTACACCAAGTCTTATTCACTCGCCAATCAAAGTCGAGAACTGGGATTTCTTTCAAGGGGCATACGTTTTCTCTGAGCACCACCGCATCGCCAAGGTAACCGTCACTGAGGCTACTGAAGGAAGAATTCTGTAAACAGTTGAGCCACACGAGAGATTCAGCTGCGTGCTGACGCAAGAAACGAGTGTAATTATTTACGGTCGGCAAGCAAGGCCTATACGAAAGTCGCACGCAGCGCTGGTAGCACAGATCATCTAGTTCCATTTAATTTACGAGTGTAGTCTGAACTCACGTTACGCCACTCGGTAAACGGTAGAATAAAAAACTGGAGCGCTGTTTTTTGCACCTGTCTTACAGAATCGGTTCGCGTAGAGGACCGTAATTTGATTCGAAATATCAACTGAGCGCAACGGGAGCAGTCGTCAGTTAAGTGGCTGCCGTGCGCGGCCTCTAACACGAGAGGCGACGGCGCCGGCGAACGTAGCTACTCAGTGGCGCAAGGGGCCTGAAGACGCCGCGGCTGGACCGCTACTCGCAGCCAATTAGACTTTCACCCGCGATTAGGCCCCCGCCACGTGTGTCTCACTAAATTATTGCGCGTACCGCCGAAACCGCAGTCACGTTCTCTGTGCACATGCAACAGCTTATCTGCGGAGCGTAATCTCTCCGTCACACCCTTCCCTACCAACACCTCTCGTTCTGCTTTCAGCCCTCCCCTCCCGTCCCCACCCCTCTTTACCGGCGACACACGTTTCTGCCATTACACGACGCCAGTTCTGGGACGAGCGAAATTTGGAGCACTGGAAGGTGCCATGACTTGTTCTCCCACCAATTGATCACACATTCCGTACACGCTTATCGATAATTGCCAAACCGATCGAGGTAATATTTTGATAAGAACTGCTCTCCTATTCGTTGTGCAATCTGAATTCGGCTTTTCTTAATTGGGTATTTAATGGATTCACTGCATCATGGGAGATGACAGCAGAATTTAATTAATTTGTCAATACTGTGTTCGAAATGTTTAGTGTTCTCGCAATGTTTAGTTCGTATTGAGCCACATCAATGACAAAGTAACTTATTTTTCACAACTCTTTCGGAATGCTTTAGAACTGTGAGCAAGACAATCCAAGACCGGTTTCGTGTTTGGACGTTACTGTCACTCAAACCAGGATTTCCTGCTTTTCGCGACCAGTCAGTTGAGGACCGCGGCTTTCCCTCCCATAAGGGGTTTATGGGATTGGAATTAAACTCACTGAAATGAAATTGATAAGGATCCTCCAAGTCCATACGTAAAATATTACTATTCCTGTCATCCTGTCACGGAACGTCTGGTTGCAGTGTTTAGAAATTGCAGATGGAAACATCAGTAACAATGAAAGTTTGCATCAGATCTGGAGGTGAGTTCACATAACAAGTGGGTTAAGATGAATGCTCGCGCAAAGCACGCCGCTCTGGCATCAAATTTCAGTTTTTACAATATATTTATAACAATGCCGTTAAGCCTTATAGCTGAGCTGTATTTCTGAGGGAAATATAACGTCTGTAGTTTCCCCTTGCTTTTAGTCGTTCGCAGTAAGAATGCAGCAACCATGTTGGTTAGTGTTACAAGGCCAGTCAGTCAGTCATCCAGACTGATGCCCCTGCAGCTATTCAAAATGCTACTGTCCTTCGTCAGAAACCATATGTTTGTCTGGACTCTTCATATTTCGTCCAGTGTAGTTGCACCAACTGTAAGGATATCATAGAGGCTCGCAAGCCACATCATGTTGGAAAGGTGAAATGGATGATAAACAGGGTAGATAAGAAGGAAGTAAGGGGTTGGGAAGGTAAATATTCTACCACCAAGGCTTGAATGCAGTAAGCAGGTTTAAACGGAGGTAGGTTGGAAAGATAGAGGCTTGCACAGATACACTTGCTTTGAAACCCACACCAAACTAGTCCTCCGACTGAAGATTAGGACGCCGGCCAGAGTGGCCGAGCGGTTCTAGGCACTATAGTCTGAATCCGCGCGATCGCTACGGTCGCAGGTTCGAATCCTGCCTCGGGCATGGATGTGTGTGACGTCCTTAGGTTAGTTAGGTTTAAGTAGTTCTAAGTTCTAGGGGACTGATGACCACAGAAGTTAAGTCCCATAGTGCTCAGAGCCATTTGAACCATTTTTGAAGATCAGAACAACATCCAACAGTATCGTGTAAGGCACACCGCTGTTTCAGTTTGAGGCTGGTCATTTTACACTTGAAGTGATTCGTTGCGATACTCCTACTCTTTAACTTGAAATAAATGATAGTGCGTCATGGGGCTTCGATGTCTGCCAGTTTTCACATTCTCCGAAATGGACGGGTCATTGGTTCGGAAGCGTGGTGGAAGAAGACGAGGAAGGAGATTCTTTTATCTCGCGAAGGTAGCAGCAGCTCAGACACTGACTGCAAAATTATGGCAACTTATAGATATCCGACAGGGGCAATCACTGCAGCGTAGCACGTACCTATACTACAGAGAAATTGATCAGCGAAGGCACTAACGGATGGAGTACCATTTGTGTCACGTGGTATCAGCGGAAGCGGCAGTTCGCGGCTGAACCGGGAGCATCCACAACTTCGAATCGAACGCTGCTCGGACCGTGGTGTGTTTGACTGCGATTGAGTTTTGGCCTATGAATCGGTCTGTTTACCTGCGCGCTGTACAGGGTTTGTGATTACGGTCTCGAGTCGAAAATGTTTCTGAACACGTTTTGAGACGATCAGGCAGCTCCGCTAAATCTGCAATTCAGGTGTGTTTGAGCTATTCTCGTTCCTTGTCAATAAACGCTGTGCACTGCTGCGCCCAGTAAGAAAATCTACAGGTTTATTTGGTGCAATGTGCGGACAGTCATCCCAGAGCATGTTCCGAATATGAAAGGTAAAAGGCGGCATTATCCTTGACAAAGAGGTCCATTAAACAAATAGCTGGTAATTCCATACCATGCGCCGTGGTTATTCTGTTAACCGAGAGATCTCCATTCGTAGCAGCTGCTTGTAAACACTGAGAAAGTATTCAGGAAGGTGCGATGAGAACATACGTAACAATAATAACTGGAGCCAGAAAGCCCCTGGGGAAATCAACTTTTCTCGCGCCATTATTCGCCGTACAGCGGAGTGAGCGCCCAGCCCAATTGCCGGCTGCGTGCCATTTCCATACCTAGCCCCGCGCCGCGACGCGAAGCGACGGGCCGATGCCTCGCTAGGGACGCCACGCAGCGCCTGTCCAGCTCTGCCGCTGTCATTGTGTGTAGGCTGCTGCCTGGGGGGGGACGCAACGCACGCTGCAATTAGGAAATGGATAGCTCAGCTAGCTTCAAAGAAGAGGCGAACACAAAGGACGCCGAAGATAATCACGCTCGGAGAGAAGTTTTTGGAAGTAAGGATAAAGCTGACAAAAATGAACGAAGTACTTCGGGAAAGTGTTATCACGTGGACTAGAGAGAAGTGGTGCAGTATTTAAGATCTTGGACTTGCAAGTCAGCAGAAGCGAGATTCAAATTCTTATTCAGTAATTTGATGTAAATAACCCATCGATTCCACAATGGTTGGAAGATTTTCAGCTTAAATATCGGAAGAAGAAATAACGGTTTCCCAGATACCACCCAGAAAACGGATGGAGGATGATAAGTAAGGACTGACATTTGATAACAGTTGGACTGAAATTACTTAATATTGCACGAACTGTTGTTGCTACTTCTGTTGTAATCATTAGTCCGAACACAGTTTACATCCAGCTATCTGCGCTACTCTGCCTTATACAAGCCTTTCTTATATCTACATAACTGTTGCTTCCTACACCCATTTGAACTTGTCCACAGTATTTAATCCTTCGCCCCCACACTACCCTACTCAACTCCATTTCCAAATTAACCATACCTTGATGCTCAAAATGTGTGCTATCAACCGATCTCTCCTTTAGGTCAAGTTGTGCCATAAAATTTTCTTCCTACTCATTTCAGCGCCTCATTTTTTTTCCCACCTACCACCGGTTAATAAGTCACGGTTGCAAAATATTAACACTAATTTTTTACAGAAACTGGTAGAAGCAGACTTCAAGGAAGGTCAATTTGTGAGGCAATAGTGACCCTACGATTGTAAGGTGGCTATAATTTAGCACCTTACAAGCACTCGTTTGCTTTGCCGTGATTTACAACCGGAATTCGGTATCATTTGATAGGTTCTAGGTCGTACATATGAATATTTAAAGAAGACTGACAGTGTAACGTAGACCTTGTAAATACTTAACGCTTATTGCATGAAAAGTGATGGTGTGTCTTTATTATCAAAGTGGCCTAATGAATGATTACCTATACTAGTAGAGGTTGGAACGCCAGTGGAAATGAAACGGCAGGCGTAACTCAAGCCCTGGGTGGTGTGTTGGTCCTGCTTGACACACGGAGTAGCCAAGACGGACGGGTCGGGGCACCTGAGTGTCGAAGCACAATACAGCGGCCGGCAGGTGTGGCCGAGCGGTTCAAGGCGCCTACGGTCGCAGTTTCGAATCCTGCCTCGAGCATGGATGTGTGTGTGTCCTTAGGTTAGTTAGGTTTAAGTAGTTCTAAGCTCTAGGGGACTGATGATCTCAGATGTTAAGTCCCATAGTGCTCAGAGCCATTGAACCATTTGAACAATACAGCGGCGACCGGCCGGTTTTGTAGCGCTACCGGAAGGATAACCAGATGATACTTTGGAAACTCTTAAAATCTTCGACGCAGCAGAGAGGAACGAGGAAACGTTACCTCAGAAATCACGCAGGCTGGGTTATTTTCGAGGATATTTACTCTGAGAAGCGTACCATTGTATGTATTCCTAATTAACGGGGATAGGTATTTCCTCACAAACTTTCCGCGCTGGACGACAAAAGACTAAAATATGGTTGAAATGATAATGAAATCAAGACCCTAAGCTGTCGGCAGGCTTTGATATACATCAACGGGGACAACTGAAAATGTGTGCCCCGACCAGTACTCGAACCCGGGATCTCCTGCTTGCATGGCAGACGCTCTATCCATCCCTTTTTTTTTTCATTTTGTCGTTGTTGATCGTTGTGTTTGGTCGTTGCGGACGTCATATGACATCCGTTAAAGCTCGTTTTGTTGATCCTTCCACTCAATTTTTTTATTACAGAGGCCAACCGGCTCTCTGACCGAACACGCTGAGCCACCGTGCTGGCTGTTTTGTTCGTTATGGTTTGTTGTATTTCGTCGTAGCGGACGTCACATGACATCCGTTAAAGTTCATTGTTGAACTTCTTTTCACTCAGTTTTTTTTATTGTAGAGGCCAACCAGGTCTCTGACCGAACACGCTGAGCTACCGTGGCGGCAAATAGGATGCATGTCCGACAGAACAATACCATCTTCATATAGTTAAGATTAAATGAGTAAAGTAAGCAGATTCAAAAGAATGAAAGTTGCTGTGAGCTACCGTGGCGGCAAATAGGATGCATGTCCGACAGAACATATACCATCTTCATATAGTTAAGGCTAAATGAATAAAGTAAGCAGATTCAAAAGAATGAAAGTTGCTGTAGTTATTCGGAGATGATGAGCCTTCTACGGGGTAGCATAGCATGGAGAGCTACCATTGTCAAGTGATACTTAAACTTACAGAAATATCTCTCGAATATAGATTGTTAGGACCAGCATACAAGCAATTTCTAGAACACGCAAACACTTTCTGCAAGCACTGCCTTCGCGTAACTTTACTTACTTGTACATTTACGGACATCATCGTCACTTTGTACGTTGACATACTAAACCCCTGTCAACCGTATGCACTATGAACGAGCTGACACATGGTATAAATAAAAGATAGGTCAAGATACATCTCAGACTCTGCGCTAAAAGGAACGTGAAAATCATAGATTTTTTGTGGGAGTTACTGCGTCCGTTGATGTATACGTATGCCAAAGTGAAACAGTGGTCAGTACAGAAATGTTGTTGACACATACGTAAATGCAATGGTTTTTTTTTAACGTTGCCTAAAATTTGTTTTATGGTCCGATTCTGTTTCATCTAGGAGATACAGTATTGTGAAAGTTGAGGACTCTTTTTTTGAAACACTCTGGGATTGACACAAAATATGTCATTTGGTGTATCTAAGCAACTTTGATACGACGTTTGATTATAACGCTAGCAAAGCCTCATATAGAACGACATGTACGGTTGTTACGTGGGCTGTGTGTATTGCTGTTTCGTCCATGGGATGAACCTTGTGTGGTCAGAAGATGTCTTGTAGGAATTAAGCGTCTTCTAGATGACGGAAATGAGTGCCACACCTACTCGTCTCACAGTACTAAGAATCTACGTGTGTGTGAGCGCGCACATGTGTTTTTTTGTGTCTGGTGGGGGGAGAGAGGGGGGGGAGGGAGGGAGGGGGGGAGTGAGCGAAGGGGGGAGGGAGAGAGGAGATTTGTGAAAGGGAGTGCGGACTGCGAAAAAGGGGAAGTGACGAGGGACGGCCATGTGCTTCTATATGGCATTGTTCTGCAGAATGCAATGCATACTGAATATCTAAAAATGTTTCCTCGATAAAACACGTAAACAGACTGAGGCTCTTACAGCTGCATTTTCAGACGAAAAATAGGATGCAAACTGTTTTATTCTAACTTCAAAGAGGAATTTTCACTTGCTGAATATGCATTAAAATCATTTGGTTACATGTACGAAGAAACACAAACACAACGGTTTGCGCACGCACACACACACACACACACACACACACATACACACACACACACGCACGCACACACATACATACACACACACACACACACACACACACACACACACTCACACACACACACACACACACTCACACACACACACACACACTCACTCACTCACTGCCGTCCCGTGTGGAATCCGAGTCTTGTTTATAAGTGTCCGTGAGCAGGGATATATCTGAAGACTTTAAAAAACGAATTAATAACTGCTGTTATTTCAGAATTATATTTATAGGATTTATGTTCTCGAATTTGTCCTCGTCTGTGTAAGTCAAGGATTAGCGTAGCATAAACAATATGTTTCTGGATAGAGATACTGGTAATGCTTGCGGCGAGGTGAAACCAATCTGATAGTCACATTTCATGCCAACAGAGTGTTATAGACGGTAACTTGTCAGTATATTTTGAAAACTTTTGCAACGTTTGTTGCGATACGCAAGACATTACAATTTTTCAACTGCATTCCTATTTATTTCCTGCCGATTAAACTGAAGCCACTCTCTTGATTTTACTTATCCGAAGAACTTAAAAAGTCACGCATTAGGCAAGTGACAAACCATACGAAGGGATTTTCGCAAGGTGCACTTACATTCAGGCAAACATTTTAATCGCGTAAACTTGGGTTGGAAATGACAGCTCTAAAATGGCATCCCAAGATTACATCGTGAAAGAGGCAAAGCGTGTCTAACCGTACCCTGTGATTATATACTCTCAGCAGTGGCTGCAAAAGCATGCTGGAATGCAGCTCGCACTGCTGTCGGAACATCTCAGTACTAATTCTATGATGTATAATGTTCTGCTATAGCTCCCACGTACAAAGCTTGAAATAAAATAAGTATGATGCAACAGTAAATTTCAATTTTCATTGATAGCGTGTGCAGAAGTGATGTTATACTCCAAATGCTTCGTTTACACGTTAGATTGACACCTCTCCGTGTGCGTGTGTGCGCTTGCGTGTGTGTTTTATTTTACAGGATAGAATGTCCGAGGTAACAGGGAATCATGGACATGCGTATCCTACACACACCTATCAATGCTCGTTGAAACTGACTGTTGCATCGCACGTAATGCGTTTGTGTGTGTCTTGACGCGATATACTTCGAAAACATATGATTGTTGTCTGTTTCTTCATCAAAATGGCCATGCATGTTAGATGTTTCTTAGAGTTCCAAGTTATTATCGTTTTTGTTGTTGTTGTTATTTTGAGGAGCAGGAATGGGCAACTCACTGAATCAAAATTAAATCAAAAGATTACCGTTCCACACACGTTACGTATAAGAGATTCAAAGATCATAATGCCTAGAAAATAAGATGGTCCTAAAAATTGTAAGATACCCCTAGCAATAGCAACAATAACCAGTCTCAGTCGTTAAGGTAACTTAATTGAGCACTCGTTACTTTAATGAGGGCTCTGAACTTAACATTCTTGCGTAGCTATTTAACGAATGAGAGAAGATTAATGGTAAGTTATCGTTGTTCAGAAGCTTTACCAGAATTGTGGTTTCGATAGTTTGGAAAGAATTTGATGAGGCATGGACAGAATAGTCTAGACAGGGTGTTCCTTTATGTAACCGTAATTAACTTTTCGGCTGAATCAGGTCATCTTCAGATATAAAAAAGTAAGACGTTTCCTACACTGTGGTGAACTGGAGATTAATCTTTTTGCACGACGCAGGAACGGGAGATCATTTCTTGTACTTGCTGTAATAGCTAAAGTGTAAATTGACGAATATACACGCTGACACACAAAAGTAGAAGTGCTTGTTGTTCAGCTTACATGCCAGATATTGTAGTAGCTTCGAGAACTGATCAATCGTTGCTTCGTTACTGCGGCGTGTAAAACTATATTAAGGCTGCTCCAGATTGTTTACCAGCTTAATTGTCAGTTTGTGAACCAATTACACATATACTTGGGACCATAATCTGTAATGGAACGATCTTAAAGGCTTCGTCGTACGTAAAACAAGTGGCCTACTTCGATTATTGGTAGAATATTGGTAGCTCCAATTCATCTGTGTAAAAAGTCGCTTAGTAAATACTTTAACATCTCAGTGTACGGCACCCACTATGAGAGTGGACTCTCAGAGGATCTGGAGTGTATGCGAAGGAAGACCATACAAATGTCCAGAGGCTTCGAAGAAGAATGAAACAGGAGTGCTGCGAATTATTTAGAGGTACACAATTGAGGAATGACGTCTGCTCTTTCACGAGAGCCTGCTTAGAAAATATTGAGAACCAGGACAGAATCTACGACAGTTCCTTAGCCTCCTATGCTGCCGTCGCAGAAGCTGATTGTAAAGTAACGGCTCGCGCAGAAGCGATTCAGCAGTCCTTCTTTCCACACTCAGTTCATGAACGTAACATAAATAAATATTATTGTTGTTTTCGTTGCTGTTTTCCTCCCGAAGACGGGCTTGATGCAGATTGCAACTCTCCATGCTAGTCTATCCTGTGCAAATTTCTTCCCATCTGCGTGACTGCTACAACCTACTTCCTCTGGAACCTGCCTAATGCACTCACGTTATGATCTCCCTCTACCGTTTTCACCTCCCTCCCACCCAACTCCCCCTAAACTCCCCCCCCCCCCCCGCCCCCCACTGCCGAACTGCGTATTCCTTGTTCCTCAGGATGTGTCAAATCGTTCTTTTAGTCGATTTGTGCCAAATATTTCTTTTCTCCCCAATTCTATTCCGTACCTTCTCTTTCGTTATCCGATCAGCCCATCTAAGCTTCAGAGTTCTCCTGTTCTCTTCTTGTCTGAACTGTTTATCGTCCACGTTTAACTTCCAAACAATGCTACACTGCAGACTGGTACCTTCAGAAAAAGCTTCACAACAATAAAATTTATACTAGACGTCAACATTCCCTTTTTCAAAAACTTTTTTCTTGCTATTGAAAGTCTACGTTTTGCGTTCTTTACTGCCTTAGTGGTACAATAAAGTGTCCTCTGCTACCCCCCTTACAGTGTTTTGCAGAGTAGATATCCTGAGGATTTAGAAGTATCGTGGACAAGGGGTATGTCGCAGCGTGCGGCTGGAAAGCACGGTGTGTCTACTAGTGAGTCGTGCGTGACTAATGGGAAGACAACGGCAGAGGCTGTCGAGGCCCCCACGGGGCGCTATGTCAACAAGAAGCGGGCAGGTGCGTAGCCCATCCTGTCCCTGGGAGGCTATTAGTGGGACGGGACGACTTCATTGTAGCGCGATGACACTACAAACCTGCTGTTTCTGGAGTGGGGCATTTACCTGTCCAAGTAGCCATACAGTTGATATTTCTTGGCTGATAACCAGAATTTGATCTTCACTTTCATAGTGTTCCCTTCTTTGTAAGAATTTAACGCATTATCGACGTCAAGATCATTATAGCCTAGTGTAAACCTCTTGGTATCTGATCGTTTAAGGTCCGAAGTCGCCCCAAGTGTTGTGTCTACAGGCAGTCGCCACAGCGCTCAGCTCTGCGTGACGAAAGAAAATCGCTTTAAGGTACCTATCTCCAAAAAAATTACGTAAAAAATCTGCGGTTTACGTATGGTATCGGTCTCCCTAGCCTCTCTAAGCTTGTCAGAAATTTACTCTTTATTTTAACTAGGATCTAAGTCATGTAAGTTTCTTCTAAGAAATGAAACTTTTCCTCCCTGTAAACACCTTCAAGCTTTTTTCGTAATATCTCGATATCTTTGCAACTCACTGAAATTCGTTTTTTGTTGATTAAAAATTTACTCTGTCAAAAACGGGTATCTCCGGAGTTGCATATCGCCTTGCGGTGGTATGCATAAGCCTTAGAAAACAGCATTTTTTTGTTTTTGTTTGTCATTTGCCTGTCTTTAACTAATAACACATGCGAAGTTTAAAGTTGACCATGGTGTCAGGCGATGCTTTTAACCTCCAGTGTACTGCTACCAGGTCAGTGAATATCTGATCATAGTCTCGTCTGACAAGTGAAACTTGTCAAATAAATCAAATGTAATATGACAGGTAGCTGTTTATCTGTACATTAATTACAGCGATCGCCGCGTCCTACGCAGGTGATGGCTGCGGTTGCACGCTCCGTTTCACTTGCTCACACCTTAATTTCTTCCATTTGCTTCGCGATGTATGTGTTTGTAACGAATAACAGAAATTGTATGAAGTATTATCGAAAAACGCAAAAATTGATTCGACTTTGACGGTTCTCACAGGCCATAATTAAAGGAAGTAACGTTGTCATTCATTTAGAAGGTGCAAAATGTACTGACTGACATAGGAGCAGATAAGGACTAAAAGCTCTTTGTCGAAGGATGATAATAGGAGCATGTGTGTAAATCACAAAAAAAGACCATTTCAAGGCTCAGCGAGTGCTACGTTAAACTTTGTGGAATTATTGGAAGAACCCTAAGCGTCTCACTTCTGCAGATACATACACATATATGATACGCAAGCCACGTTACAGTGCGTTGTGGAGGATATGTCGTAGAATACCAGTATTACCGATTTTCTGTCATGTGTTGTTCGCGTATTGAATGAGAGAAAAGCTACTGTCAGTGTGCCTTGGAACGGGTCCGTTTCGTCCTTCTGTTAGCCTCACGATCTCCACGAGATACACGACGGTGACTTCGTAGCGACTGCACAATCTTCTTCAAATACAGTATCTCTAAAGTTATCCAGCAGCGTTTCAAGGGACTACATCATCCTTCTCTATTCCCCGAGCGCTTCTGTCACGCTTTCGTATGGGCTACTCCGACAGGTTACAGTCCTAGTAGCGTCTCTGAATCCGTTCGATATTTGTATCAACATACATACTCCGCAAGCCACTGTATGGTGCATGGCTTAGTGTACCTTGCACGACTGCTAATAATTTCATTTGCTTTTCTACTCGCAAATAGGAAGAAGTGAAAACCATTGTCTACACCCATCCGTACGGACCCTAATTTCTCGTATCTTCTCTACGCGGTCCCTACGCGAAGTATACGTCGGCGGCAGTAGAATCGTTCTGCAGCCAGCCGCAAATCCTGGTTCTCTAAAATTTCTCGAAAACGTTTCACAAAAAAAAGTCGTCTTCCCTCTAATTGCCATTTGAATTCTCTGAGCATTTCCGCAATACACGCCTGTTGATCGAAATTACCGACAGCAAATCTAGCAGCATGCCTCTGATTTGTCTTGATGTATTTCTTTAATCCGAACTGGTGGGATCCGGAACATTCGAGCAGTACTCAAGAGTGGGTCGCACTAGTATTCTATAGGCGACCTCCTTTACAAATTAACTGCACTTCCTTAAATCCTCCCAATAAAACGAAGTCGACCACTCACCTTCCCTACTAGCATCCTTACGTGCCCGTTCCATTTCATATCACGTTACACCTCCACATTTAATCATCGTATTACTATTTTTGTGTCCGAATATTATGGGTTTGTTTTTCCTATACATCTGAATTAACTCACACTAACTAACTTTTAGAGCAAGCTGTCATTTATCGCACCAACTTGAAAGTTTGTCAAAGATATCTTGTATGCTCTTACAGTCACTCGACGACGACATCTTCCCGTACACCACTGCGTCATCAGCTGACAGATCCAGATTGGTGCTCGCCCTGTCTGTCAGATCATTTATGTATATAGATAACAAGAGCGGACCTACCACAGTTTTCTGAGGCACTCCTTACGATACCCCTCTCTCTGATGAGCACTTCCTGTCAAGGACAGTGTACTGGGTTCTATTACTGAGGTAGTCTTCGAGCCACTCACATATCTGGGGACCTAAGCCGTATGCTCGGACTTTCGTAACAGTCTGCAATGGGGCTCCGTGTCAAACGCTTTCGGGAAA
This sequence comes from Schistocerca piceifrons, assembly GCF_021461385.2. NCBI lineage: Eukaryota > Metazoa > Arthropoda > Insecta > Orthoptera > Acrididae > Schistocerca > Schistocerca piceifrons. The sequence goes on along the minus strand of NC_060142.1, from coordinate 394,863,049 downwards.
CCTAGCAACGTGGAAACTACCAGTTGCCCTTCAACTGTCTTTCGCAAGAGCTAAGTTTCGCACGAGCGATACGTTCTGAATCCGTGCTGTCTTGTGGACAGAAGCTTTTCCGTCTCAAGGAAACTTATTACATGTCTGTTGTCGGTTCAAATGGCTCTGAGCACTATGGGACTTAACATCTGAGGTCATCAGTCCCCTAGAACTTAGAACTACTTAAACCTAACTAACCTAAGGACGTCACACACATCCATGCCCGAGGCAAGATTCGAACCTGCGACCGTAGCGGTCGCGCGGTTCCAGACTTAAGCGCCTAGAACCACTCGGCCACACCGGCCGGCTGTTTGTTGTCGCACCTACCTGAAAAGGACTCCGAACTCTGATACCTTTACTAATACCTGGCAGTTATAATTAAAGAGTAGCTGTTCGCCAAGGTTCAGTGTGGGCTGTGATTATCTTATGGCAGCGGAACTTCGTAGGTACGCTAATACGTTATTTCGGAACCGAATTACGTCGCAAAAATTTAGTTCCAATTTCGGCCACCAGGCGCAAATTGGCAGGTCGTCGACTCTACGATGCTCCTACGTACAAATTGTGTAAGTGGCGGTTAAATCTTTATTATGCCTTTCTCACTTGTTTAACCTTTTCTGCCCACGTCCCATTCCTAGCCCATCACATATGGAAACATTTCCATACGTTTTTCCTGTATTCACGGCGCCGTATTTGCGCCTGGTGACTAAATCTGTAACTAATGTTTTTCCTGCGTAAATCGGTTCCGCATACACGCATTAGAATATCTATAAAATTTCGCTGCTATACGGTAATCATGGGTCACACTGGTCCTCTGTGAGTAGCTGCACTTTAATTATAGCCACCATTATGGTTCAAATGGCTCTGAGCACTATGGGACTTAACATCTGTGGTCATCAGTCCCCTAGAACTTAGAACTACTTAAACCTAACTAAGCTAAGGACATCACACACATCCATGCCCGAGGCAGGATTCGAACCTGCGACCGTAGCGGTCACGCGGTTCAGACTGAAGCGCCTAGAACGGCACGGCCACACCGGCCGGCCCACCATTATGCTATGGTCTTATTTCATATCGCTTCTTATCGTCCCTAACTGCTTATGTGATTTGAAGTGATCAAGATATTCAGCAGTAATCCTGTAATCATTTTCTTCTTTCTTTCTCTGTGTTCTAGCCGTTACCTACGTTTACCCAGTTTTACAGAGAGCTGCCAAACTCTTTCTGCAATTGCTTATGATCGTTCACCGACGATACTTTCCCGCATACATCATCATGGCCACGGAAGAATTTTAGAGTACTGCTGATCCCATCCGATAAGTCGTTTATGTACTACGAGAATTTTCTAGGTCCTTACTAGTCTTCCTTTGGGCGCACCCGCCGTCACTTTCCAACAACTCCATGCTTTCCAGCACGTTGGGTACTCAGTGGGAGCACGTCTATATACTTTTGCGGCGTGATAAACACTAGGTCTGCACGTTTTCCTTTCTGGATGTACTGCTGCCCATGCTGAGGTTCGTCGCTCCCGCAGCCGGCGGTGCGGCGCGGCGCGGCGCTCCTACACATTGTGGCTGCCGCCTTTGTCTCGAGTGCGAGCTCCCGAGTGCGCCTGGACTGATGGCCGGCTCTATAAAACACCCATTTAATAGTCACAGTAGTCCGCTTTTGTGTCGGCCCACGGCATCTGGCGACATTGCAGGCATTACAGTAACTTGCTGTCGCAAGTGCAGTCTACCGTCCCAAGCGAGAAACGAGCGAACAGCGGAAGGAAAAAAAATGCGACGGTGCACTTGCTCAACTGGAATGCTGTACCGGCGTGTAAGGACGTGCTGCTTTATGCTCGCCAGCCTGTCGGCATGATGTGTGACGACAATTAGCGAGGAAGCGGACTAACAATTTTCAAACATTGTCGTTGTAGAAAATATGCTCGTGCCCAAGTAAAGGCACAGAAATATAACAATACTTGCAAAGATATTGTCTTCGCCGCCTAGATGGGTCTTTGTTCTTGTTCCTTGAATAATATCCTGCTGCAGCCTTTCGCACAGAGCAAATTAAAACTGCTCAAATGACATTCCTACAAGGTGTAAGGGAGCAGACGTAACAAATTTTCTTCCTTGTATAAATAGAGAAGGAAACCACAAAGACATTAATCCTATAGAAGTGTCAGACGTCCAAGTAACAACGCCAGAAAAGTACAAGCTTGAGCAAATCGTTATTCTCTTATTGATATTTTCTGTCTGGCGCTGGCGAGTGTGATGAAACGATTGCAGTTTTTCAACATGTTCTATATGGTGGAATGTGTGTGGTAACACCTATTTAAAACAATAATCTCATGCAAGCTACATTTTAAGGATATCTAGTTTGCCCAACAGATTTTGAGCTTCGTATATCCGACTTAGTTGCACATAGAGTAAAGAAAGATATGGCAGCTACAATGCACGTTCGTGACTCACTCAGCTTGTTCTAAACGTTAAAATTAATTTTCTTGACAGACTTAAGACTACAGTTTCTCTCTCGAAAAGGAAGATTGTTGAAAAGAGGACAAAATTTATATATTTCGAGTGAATCAAAATTATGCAAACACATCCAACACGCCACTGAACAGCTGAAGATGTGTGCAGTAACGTATTACCTGTTGGCTCCTGTATCGAGACCTTCGGCCGACTGTTGTTTAAGGGTTTTTCTTGAAGTTTCGCCAAGACGGGTGGTTGGGATTGTCAAATGTTGATCCTCCACTGCAATGCTTGTAAATATGCTATGATTTTCGCAGCGAACAATAAAGGTTTTATCCAGCGGAAATGCACTAATTCTTGAATTCAACATTTCGGTATTCTGATCTTGTAGCAGTGGCATCTTTCGTCTACAGCTCTCCACAAAGGAAAACAAGAGTGAAACGGAGGCCAATCAGACATTCAAAAATTTGTGAAAATGACTAGATTTGAATAGGTAATCGCCTTTTGCTCGGTAAAAAATTTTCGTAAATATGTTTAATATTTGTGACTACGAAAGAGTTTCAAGGCGCCATGGTGTTAAACGACGGTGGTGACTATCCAGAAGAATGAAACCATCATTCGTCAGACGTAAATTCCCTTGTTAACACTACAGAGCTGAAACAGTATTCAGACTTTATATTGCGAATGCAGTCACGAAGGGAAATGAAATTCATGAGGCATCGTACGAGGATTGCGTTTTATTACAGACCGTAACGTTGCGGAAGAATTCCAAGATGTCCGCTTGTATTATTGTAACCATTTCCTATTGCCGGCCGCGGTGGCCAAGCGGTTCTGGGCGCTGAGTCCGGAAACGCGCGACTGCTACGGTCGCAGGTTCGAATCCTGCCTCGGGCATGGATGTGTGTGATGTCCGTAAGTTAGTTACGTTTAAGTAGTTCTAAGTTCTAGGGGACTGGTGACTTCAGAAGTTAAGTCCCATAGTGCTCAGAGCCAACCATTTCCTATTGCCTGGTGTGAATGACGTGCTCGCGGAACTTTCAACTGACTTGTAGAAATGCCCAATACTTTCTTGTACATCTGAAAATATCTTCTAAGACTTTTCTTAATTCTCATCGTAATTATTGTTGTGACGAAATGATACTTCATTGAATGTACCGCGAAATTTACGTCGCGTCTGCAAAAGGTTTCACAATATAAATGATTTCTTCCCGGGCATCAACTATGTCACTATGAACAACAAAAAGTTTCACTAAATCATCAAATCAGTCTTTAATAATGATCTGCAAGTCTGTCTTCTCCACGTTCTTTCCAACAAATAGATGAAATATAGTTATTGAAACAATCTCATGCAAGCTACATTTTAAGGATATCTAGTGTGCCCAACAGATTTTGAGCTGCGTATATCCGACTTAGTTGCACATAGAGTAAAGAAAGGTATGGCAGCTACAATGCACATATAAAAATAAGCTCATAGGACAAAAATCAGTCACTCCAATGCAGAAACACAGATGACTCCTTAAACTTTTACAGTTGGCGCAGCGATTGGGTCTTGTGCTCAACAGGCGCACAATACCCCTGCCTGAGCACAAGGCAGTAGCTATCAATGAGACATTAATGTTTAAAGCGGATGTCCTACGTAAACATCGGTAAATGTAAGAGCGTGACAATGGCAAAAATGGGCAATCGTGTTTGGCCGCACGCACGGCCGTATGGTGTGTGAAGTTGCTGGATTTGTTGGTGTTTTGCGATGGACTGTTCAACGTGTCTACAAGCAGAGGCCACGAAACACGGCGTCAATATTGTGATGGACGAAAAGATCCTGATTGAGAGGTATCGCAGAAGCGTATCGCCGCTGTGTATGAAAATCGCTTCCAAATCTGACAGGAATGATTGCAGGTAGTAAATGAAGGGCCATCCCAATATGTTAGCGAGAGAACATTTCGACGGAAACTGCATGTAATGAGCATTCTGAGTCGGTCACCCCGCAAGAGGCATATAAAAACAACAGCAAAGTTCATCTGGCTGGAAGAATATGTGACTGGTTTTCCGAACACTCCTCCGCGCTATAATGTATCCCGACTGGCACGCAAAATACCTGGTTGCAGCCCCACAGAAAATCTGCAGAGCATATCGGAACAACGGGTAAAACGCCGACAGCTTCCCCATAGTTTGTGGCTTCCAACCCTCGTATTAATATGTTAAGTCACGGTTGAAGAACAGGTTGTAGTAAAACTACTAAAAGAGCTGGTAACCATGAGATCTGTTCACAGAATCTTTGTTTAATTCTGCCAATTGACTGGCCATGCACTGAAGTTCTGTCACTTGTTTCGCTCTGTCTCTTACCTCTGCTACTTCACTGAACATGCACAGTAATTCTGTCACCTGTTTCTCTGTATTCTTTTATCTTGACTCAGTAATTTGAGAGCCCGCAGTTTTTAAAATCACTAAAATTGTATTTCGTACTACCTATTACCTTCAGCGATGCCAGGGTATCCATAGGCAAGTTTTGTAAAGTTTTGGACATGTGAGAGTGTCTGGGAAGCTTAGCTGTAACCCTCGTCGGTTCGTGGCTGTGGGACCTCTACTTACGGCTGGTCGTGCCTGGCCGCCTGTTGGAAGCAGATCTGCGCCGCGACTGGTTGGAAGCCACCGCGCCGTGTCGCAGGCACTGGCCCACCAATTACGCACGATTGGACCCTTACAGCCATATTACTTTGCATCTGCGTGGTAATGGAAACAGGGTAATCGACGCGGCCCCAGGCCATTCGTTTCCGTCCCACTCGCAGCTACCGTACCATCAGCCGACTTTCGCCGCGTCTCAAAGTGCCGGCGTGGCATCGTAGCTTTCCGCCTTTTCCTCCTATTACTCCAGATGTATGGTCAGAATATTGCCTTAAAGATGACTCGCTTATGCCATTCACTCACCTACTGCTTTTCTCTTATCATGGGAACGCTTGCACCACCTTTGTGCCTCCTCTACCTTCAGAAGATATCATGGTTTTCTCATGTCGATTTCAGGTTTTCCAACCTTGTACTTTGTACTAACTGAAAAGTCTTTTAACAATTTCATCGTTATCTTCATAATCTTCACTTAAATTATTTTATTTAATTACTTATTTATCGTGGCCGGATGACTGCCATCATGTCGGTGTGTGGTAACACCCCTTATTGACCTTGCTGCGGCACCTTCAGTACATGTAGAGTGATTCTCGCGAGTATTTCATTTAGTCTCGTGAGCATGACTAGACTCTTCATTATGCGTCGTATATGCGTCGTATAAATACATAATCCACAATGCTTTCGTAATAATTATTACATTCAGGAAAAGGTCTTCTTCGCATAACCAGCCAACATGTTTGTATAAATGAGACATTGCACCAGTATTGTGTATAAGCGTATAAGTTTGCTGTCAAAGAAATGCCGTCTGAACAAACATAGACCACAACCAGTCACCCATACACTTTCGATTAGTAGTAGATGTTACTCTGCTCTTCGTGTAGTACAGCACTTAATTCTGTAGGTGATGATGAGGCAATAGTTTCACAATGATTTATCCAGTTCTAAATAGAACAAAGATGTGTTACGTATCAATACTACGGTTTTACCGGCCACGGGAGATGGTCAATCACACGTTCAACAATCTATGATCGAAAATAGCTTTCAGTGACAGTTGGAGGACTTAACATTGCATTTGACCTAACTTTGCATTAGAAAACGCAACAACTCGCGATTTTCCAAATCATCTCCTGTGTAGCAATTTCCTTTCATTCTTTAATGCACGAAGAGAAGTATATAAGCATGTCATTTACCTATCGTAGGACTTGTGTCCCAAACTAAAAATTGGTTGGCTACAATACATAAGAGGAAAAGGTAAAAAAATATTGTCATCTACTTATAAACTGTTCCTACTCATTATAAAAAAGAAACACTTTCTTGATATTCTACATCACTGGTTTTGAATTTAACATGTTTTCAGATTCTTAAGCAATCATTAAGTGACAACTGACTGACGTAATCGGAGATAAAATAACTAGGAACAGGCAGAGATCTGAAATGTCGTAACTTCTGAGTCATCTATCCATAGCATGGAGTCAAAATGTTGTCTGGGCCTGCAGACAAAAGATCCTTGTACTTCGTTTCTTGTCCGACTATAACACGGCGGCCAAGAAGTGTGACTGGAAAGGAAAAGAAAATACTTTCCTATTCTGTGCGCACGTAAGCCTGTTATATCAGATGTTCCAGTTTTCTGGAGATGTAAAAAAAAGATCTCTTTTCAAACTAGTGCGAAAACGGTGACCGTTCTATTGTATCGTTTCAGAACTGATGTGATCCGGAAGACAGGATGACCAGGAATTGATTCCATGTCATTTGGCGTATGGACTACGCATACATTCCATTGTTATGCAGAACTTCATGGTGTACGGTAGACATCGATAAATAAGGCACTAAATTAACGAGAGTTTTAAATTTCATATTATTCCCAAAATGAAGTATCATAAAGAATGCACACACCTCTTGAACAAAGTTTACATCGTTTACTCAGCTCTGCCGCTACTAATGATATAGATTACAAACGACCTAAATACATACTCAGTTAGTATAAAATGATTAAAAAACTCATGGAAACTTACTTCCTAATCTAGAGCGTAATACATTTTTATATTATGGTATATGACTTGGTATCTGAAGTGATGTAGTTGCCTCTTTGATTTATATTACCACTCTATTTCGTAGAGATGTGCCCTACAGTGTATTTCTCTCAACAAAACGTTAAATATAGATTCTTGAGGAAGATTATGTGCCCTTCTGGTTATTATATGCGATCTATTTTGATAACACAGATACATTTCAGAGTGACAGATGACGAATTTAAGTTGAAAACTGCAATGCTTCTCAGTTTTTTTTTCTTTCCTACACGTAGTGAAGATGCAAAAGACACGAAATATTTCTGGAACAATAAATGTTTTGTTTCCGTTTCAAAGAACAAAGTTGTAGGAGGGATTGTAAAATTTGAAGCTTATGTGAAGAAAAGAATTATTCTTATTATGTGGGAGTGTTCTATTCATCTCTCGGGCTATTTACGTAAGGTTTATAGCCAGTAACAATAATTCTTAACTACACATATGCCGATGGAAATTTCTTGTCTAACTGCACCGTGACGGATCGCGCAGGCGTCATAAATATGCAGGTTCGCATACTTTGCTCCAAGAAAAGATGGACAATTTAACATCCCGTCGACAACTGGTTCATTAAAGATGGAATGCAAGCGTGGATTGTGGAGAGAGAGGGAAGTAAATCGGACGTGTCCTTTCAAACGAACCATCCTAAGTTCTCCTTAAGCGATTTAGGGGAATCACAGCTATCTTAAATCTGGATGACTGAACGGGAATCAAAACGCTATACTCCCGAATACGAGTCCAGTATTTTACCGCTGCTCCATCTATGCTACCAGAGCTCTACATCCATGTATTATAAAAATCGCTGTGATTTTATCATCTAACATCTGTCTCTGCTCCATTTCAATTTAAGTCCGGTTAAGATAGTCTGCAACAGTCAGTTCTCACCAGTGGAGGTTCAAGAACCCGAAAATTGCGTATTGAATAAATAAAAATTGCTTCAGAACATTGTAAATATGTATATTTTTCAAAAAATCATCATCATGTATGCAAACACCTTTCTGGAGAGGGCAGTCACAGTTCAGAAACATGGCGAATAACATTAAAACACTCAACACTCAATAACCATTTAAATTATCTTAAAAATATATCACTTAGAAAGTCAAGAATGATGAGTGTTCTCGAAATGCGTATAACTAAACTATATGAAAGTGCTTTATTCACATCCTCCGGTTTCTCGTCAGTTTAGATGCGTCTTCAGATTTATCTGCCAAACAAGAACTCACATGGTTATATATTCATAATTTATATGGACAAAATCAGGTCACGAAAACTGACACCGGCCGGGAGAGCGCTGTGCTGACCACATGCCCCTCCATATCCGCATCCAATGACGCTTATCAGCTGAGGATGACACTGTGGTTGATCGGTACCGATGGGCCTTCCGTGGGCTGTTTGGATGGAGTTAATGTATTGAAAATTACAGAATGTCAGTATTCGGGAAGTTGTCCACGTTAACAATCAAACCACATTCGAGGGTTGCCATAATGAAATTGAGTACAGCCAAAAAATGTTTATCAAAAGAGTACAAAGAATGACTGCTGACGGGGCCAGGCTAATAGAAAAAAGCGGAGGGGAAAGAGATAATGAATGGGACACAATATGAACGGGGATAAAATGCCTAAAACTTGACTGACGTCTTTGGAACGTACTATGTGCACACGAGAAGATATGATTGAAAAATTAATATTATAGTATGGAATTGAAACGTCGAATATTGAAAAATATTGAAAATAGCTTACCGGATAAGGCCCCGTAGGACATATGTTACAGGATTCTGTAGACACCAGCTGTATAAAAGCAATGCAAATAAAACTTAAAATCATATACGATGTGTGGTGTCACCGCCAGACACCACACTTGCTAGGTGGTAGCCTTTAAATCGGCCGCGGTCCGTTAGTATACGTCGGACCCGCGTGTCGCCACTATCTGTGATTGCAGACCGAGCGCCGCCACACGGCAGGTCTAGTCTAGAGAGACTTCCTAGCACTCGCCCCAGTTGTACAGCCGACTTTGCTAGCGATGGTTCACTGGCTACTTACGCTCTCATTTGCAGAGACGACAGTTTAGAATAGCCTTCAGCTACGTCATTTGCTACGACCTAGCAAGGCGCCATATTCAGTTACTACTGATATTGATATTGTGAATCATGTATCGTCAAGAGCGACGTTCAACATTAATGGATTAAAGTCAAGTATGAAACTAGCTACGTCCGCTTTCTGAATTCTCATTCCTTGTCATGTTCCAGACCTCACGTCAGTATAGTTCTTCCCTCCTCACGCCAGCCTGCGTGAGCTAAAACGCGTGCTTTTCGGCCTCCTCTTGTAACACGGTGTTGGCTCTTCTGCCAACACTACACGATGTGCATAATCGACCGTATTGCTAACAAGCCGCTGTGGTGAAAGCAGCCCGTGAAGGCTAGCAACAAACTGCATGGCGGAAGGCCATGGTGCCGAAGGGGAAAACAAAGTAAACACATGACCAGCTGCACGAAGGAAATCGTAACTAGGAAAACAATGAAGGCTATTCTGCCAATCACACATAAATTATTTAATTTACCTACTCACCTAGTCGTTTTTCTGCAAGGTACTGATTATTCTATAAGTAATTTTGGTGTAATTGAACAAGCGCATTTTGGTCCCTATATTGGATTTCACCGCTAGGATTTACGGCATGCCAGACCGCACCCCCCCCCCCCCCCCCGCTCTCTCTCTCTCTCTCTCTCTCTCTCTCTCTCTCTTACACACACACACGCACACACACACACACACGAGCGCGCGCTGAGCTAAACAATCTACACACGTGCTTTTAAGGGTGAAATGCTGTAGTGAATTGACGCAGGGATAATGGGCTCCTGCGAACTGCCTTCTGGCTGGCGAGAAAATAAATAGTAATCGCCATGACGAGGCAGCGTTAACAGCGGTTACTCGGACGAGAGGCACGCAGTATCGAAATTAATTGTAGAGGTCATGGCGCGCCTTAGTCTTAATGCCCGGAACGTGCGACACAAAGGTTTGCGGTGCGCCGGCCTCTCTCTCTTTTCTCGTGTGGCGTGCGCGCTAGTGCTCAAAGTTGAGCAGCCGCGAGGGTGTGTGCGGCGAGCTGATCATTACGGCCGTAAATTACTTGCGGCGGCTTCGTGCACGTCGCGGGCAGAACAATAGCGGCCGGCCGTGGAGAAAGCGCTGCGGAGGCTCCGGCCCTGCCCGGCCTGCGACACCGGCGACCGCGGCCGCGCTTAATCACTTCGCTACGTGGGGCGTCTCCGAACTCACCTGTGCAGCGGCTCCTCCGTACTCGCAAACACTCCGTCCACAAAAAATCATTGCAGTCCTGCAACGGCAGTAAACATCGCAAAGGGCAACTCTGGGGTAGTTCTGAGTGCGCTCACCTCCCTGTCGCCTAATGGTGTACCTCTCGGTGCTGACCCGACTTGTTGACTCTCTTTTTCTGTAAGATATTTCGACACCGACCCACTCGTCTTCAGGCACTGCGAGATGTGTTATAGGTACTCACTGCCTGAAGTCCCAGCACAATGTGAACTGTTGCTGGTATCCCGCTCCTAAGCTCACCGGACAAAAAGAATAGTCAGTCCAATGTACTAGCACAGATGAATCGTTAAATCTTTACAGGTGGTTCAGCGATCGAGTCATGTGCTCAAACGCAAGCGCACTGCCTCTGTATGAGCACAAGATAGTAGCGATTGGTTAGACATTTATGTTTAAAGCGGGTGATCTACGTAAGCATGGGTAAATATAAGAACGTGACAGTGGCAAAAGGAGAAATCGCGTTTGGCGCTGCCCATGACCATATTGTGTGTGAATTTGCTTGATTTCTTGGTGTTTCACGGGGACCGGCCCGACGAGTCTACAAGCAGTGACCACGAAACACGACGTCAGAACTGTGATCGAAACAAGATGCTGACTGAAAGGTACCGGAGTCGCGTTTCATGGCTAGTGCATCAAAATCGCTTCCAGACCTGACAGGAATTGCTTCAGGCAGTGAATGAAGATTCATCCCCACCAGTTACGACGGCAACTCCATGCAATGAATATTCGGAGTCTGTCACCTCGCAAGAGGCCTTTGTTCACACAGGTACATGAAGACGACAACAGCAATGTTCCTCGGGCTTGACGAATGATATGTGGCTGGTCTCCTGAACACTCCCCCACACCTTTATATCTCGACTGGCCTGCAAAATCATCTGACTAGAAACGAATAGAAAATCCGTGGAACAGTGGCCAAAACGCCATCACCAGCAACAGCACGATAAAATCCTCAGCGAGTGGTTTAACGTGATGTAACGCCCTGAACGAAACCAGGCGGCTATCAAGTCCAAGAGCTGAGTTACAGGGTATTAAATGAAGCTTGTAATGATTTCTCTATGGGTGACTAATCTTTTGTTCGGTGATCTTAGTTATTGCAGAGTTCGACTCTCGGCACACGCTACGCTCTTTGGTATTCAATAGGGGTGTTTTTACACCACGAAATGTTATTCCGTGAAATACACATTACCTTACAAATAAGCAAACGACGAGTAGCCCTTTTAGAATCTTACTGGCAGATTAAAACTGTATGTCGGACTGAGCCTCTAACCTGAGAGCTTTGACTTTTGCGGGCAAGTTCTCACTGACTGAACTATCCGAGCATGACTCACGATTCGCCCTTACAGCTTCAGTTCGCCAGCACCTCAGGTCATATCTTCCAAACTTCACAAAAATTCTCCTGCATATATTGCGGCACTAGCGCTCTCGGAAGAAAGGCCACAGATTAGAGTCCCGGTATGGCACACAGTTTTAATCAGCCAGGAAGTTTAAGATCAGTGCACACTCTGCTGCAGAATCAAAATTTCATTCTGGAAACAACCTCCGAGGCTGTGGCTGAGCCCTGTCTCCGCAGTATCCTTTCTTCCAAAAGCGCTAGTCCCGCAAGGTACGCAGGAGAACTTTTGTGAAGTTGTGGTAGGAGAAAGTAAACGTGTGGGGGCGGGTTTTGGATGGTGCTTGGGTAACTCAGTCGGTGAGCCCTTATTGGCGAAAGGCAAAGATTCGATATACAGTTGTAATCTGCCAGGAAGTTTCAAATCAGCGTACACTCCACTGCGGACTGAAAATTCATTCTGGAGGCATTGACTTCTTGTCATAAAAGGTACGTGGAATAAAAACCTTATTAGGGGCCACGATGACCTAACGAAACAGAAGAGAATCTCAGTTAGTTCATCCACCCTAATAACAAAGAGACACCGTCCACTGAATTCAGTATAGGCTAAAATGTACGGAGCCTAAGGAGACAGTTTCATGGAGCGTTTGATTACTGTTGACTGGACGGAGGGATACCTTGATACAACGGAGGCAAGTAATTTACATTCGGAATAGCAGCGCACGTACTCCACAAACTGAGCAATGAGGGAGGTGCTCTCTGATGTGGGATGTGAAAGAAACCATGCTTCAGGAGTTCCTGGAAGACAGCGAAACCGCCACCTCTGACCGCTACACGGCGTCACAGTCAAAGCTGTAAGAGTGAAGCTGCACCGTCAGACCACAAAGGAAATCAAACTTTCTCCGGTAACATGAGATTGCGGTCCTGCGTTTCAATTTGAAGACCGTGGCAAATCTGGCCGACACGTCCTTTCACATTGCCAGAAGACTACGTTTTGCTTCTTCAGGTGTCCACTTTTTGTCACTCGTATGACAGATGGACTACATAAACATAATTCCCCTGGTACGGCTACCATCATAGTAACCTCGAAAGTCATTGCTTCTGACTCGTATCCATCACCACAAGAAACGCGCAGCTTTCAGTAATAACTATTTAGAAAAATACTGTTTCAGACCAAAAAATGTCGCACATTAACCTACATAAAACATATCGAAACAAAGGACATAACTTTCTTTGCTTTGATGTACAAATAATTGTTAATGGCAAAGACTGGCACAATTATTTTGTGTTAATTTATACTACTTTTGTATTTTTTTCCTTGTGCAGTGCCAAGGGCTGTAAAGATACAATCAGTAAGGCCACATACTGTTTCTAACGACGTTAAATTCGTAATAACCTTCTGAGATGGAGACAGGGAGCCCGTGCGATCATTCAGGTCACGGAACTGGCAGTGCCCTTCCATTCTCTCTGTGACCCGAGATGTCTGCGAGATAATCTCAGACGCTGAGGCAAGACTTTCCATAGGAAAGCAAAATATAGTGCAACACTGTAACTATAGTCGGATTAAAATTACTTGATAGTTTACATTTCGCGCCTTGGAGCTGGTTTCCTCCAATCGGGGCGTTCAACGTCAAGCTCGAACCGTTCGCCGTGGCCAAACTGCCTCAACAGTTAGTCAGTCGCTTCCAATTCCTTGCCCGGCTTTCTTTCCTAATGTGTTTGGATCCCAAATCGTGGTGCTGGCACTTTCATTTCGAATCTGATCACACACGATAACCACACCAAAAACAACACACACCTACACACACACACGCGCACACACACACACACACACACACACACACACACACACACATACACATAAAATTATGCTAACGGAATACACACGTTTCATACAGAGCCCTGTCAAAGCACAGCTGGATACTCCGCACAAGGCACGTTTGAGCGTCACATATACAGTTATCATAATCACAGAGATCGGCTTGTATTAGATAAAATTTGCACGACACAGCGTAAAGCCGAATTTTTTACGGTTGCAATTCATCGTTGCGACACACGAGAAGGGACCCACATGAAACAGCTGGTGAAATTGCAACAACATTTGACTGGTGTGCAAGGCACGGCACGCAATCTCACGCTGCACAGTGGCAAGGCGGCTGCTTGGGGTGACGGCCACCCTCCCTCCCACTCTCCCTCCCCCCCATCCCCCCCCCCTCTCTCTCTCTCTCTCTCTCTCTCTCTCTCTCTCTCTCTCTACCCGACAACCAGTAATTTGTGTTCTGTTGACAGCCGCACATCGGAGGCACCGTTTGCGATGGGTATGCATAACGTTGCGTGGGCGTACTGACTCCCAACTCTTTGAACACGGTACTCTCGCCGGTAAACGTTGCTGTGACACTGTGCTTACTTCTTTCCCACGTGCGTCTGTTCAGAGGTTCATTTGGCCCTGGACTTAATTTTTATGGATAACAATCCGCGACGCCATCGAACAGTGCAGGTGGAGCTCCTCTGGGAACGAGAGTGTATTCGGTTAAAGGACAGGCCTGCCCGGGCAGACACATTGCAGCACGCCAACATGCACCAACGACCATCCAGCAGCCGTCAATCGCGCTGGTGGGGGAATGGAGGGCCTTACCACAAGAACTCCTAACCGACCTGGTGGCTAGCATGGGAGCACTTTGTAGAGTATGCACTGCCTTATTAAGCACCACGTCTCACCTTTTATAATTCCCACATCTACGTGATTACTCTGCTATTCACAATAAAGTGCCTGGCAGAGGGTTCAATGAACCTGTCTTTCAATGAAGCTGTCTCTCTACCGTTTTACTCTCGAACGGCACACGGGAAAAACCAGCACTTAAATTTTTCTGTGCGAGCCCTGATTTCTCTTATTTTATCGTGATGGTCATTTCTCCCTATGTAGGTGGGTGCCAACAGAATGTTTTCGCAATCGGAGGAGAAAACTTGTGATTGAAATTTCATGAGAAGATCCCGTCGCAACGAAAAGCGACTTTGTTTTAATGATTACCACAACAATTCACGTATCATGTCTGTGACACTATCTCCCCTATTTCGCGATAATACAAAACGAGCTGCCCTTCTTTGTACTTTTTCAATGTCATCCGTCAGTCCCACCTGATGCGGATCCCACACCGCACAGCAATACTCCAGAATACGGCGGACAAGCGTGGTGTAAGCAGTCTCTTTAGTAGACCTGTTGAACCATCTAAGTGTTCTGCCAATGAATCGCAGTCTTTGGTCTGCTCTACCCACAATATTATCTATGTCATCGTTCCAGTTTACGTTATTTGTAATTGTAATCCCTAAGTATTTATTTGAATTTACAGCCTTCAGATTTGTGTGACTTATCGCGCAATCGAAATTAATCGGATTTCGCTTAGTACTCATGTGAATAACTTCACACTTTTCGTTATTCAGGGTCAATTGCCACTTTTCGCACCATACAGATATCTTATCTAAATCATTTTCCAAGTCGTTTTGATCATCTGATGACATTACAAGACGTTAAATGACTGCATCATCTGCAAACAATCTAAGACGGCTACTGAGATTGTCTCCTATGTCGTTAATATAGATCAGGAACAATAGAGGGCCTATAACACTTCCTTGGGGAACGCCGGATAATTACTTCTGTTTTACTCGATAACTTTCCGTCTATTACTACGAACTGTGACCTTTCTGACAGGAAATCACGAATCCAGTCGCGCAACTGAGGCGATATTTCGTAGGCGCGCAGTTTGGTTAGAAGACGCTTGTGAGGAACGGTGTCGAAAGCCTTCTGGAAATGTAAAAATATGGAATCAATTTGACATCGATAGCACTTATTACTTCATGAGTATAAAGAGCTAGTTGTGTATCTGAAACCGTGCTGCCTATGTGTCAATAAATCGTTTTCTTCGAGGTACTTCATAATCTGCGAATACAGTATATGTTCCAAAACCTACTACAAATCGACGTTACTTATTTAGGCCTGTAATTCAGCGGATTACTTCTACTTCCCTTTTTGGGACCTTCATGATAAATCCCGATGATGTCAGTGTAATCATTGTCTTCAAATAACACTGTCATCTCTGTAGGTCCCATTGTGTGTTTCTTTCAGTCACTTGCTGTACTATACTGTAGCAGTTCTTCCTGTGTATGGTCCAAGTTTTATCGAGCTATGCTACTCCGCAGTAACACATCATGCGAAAGTTACTTCCATCCTCGTGTTTCGCACGGCAACATCTTTCAGACGCGAGCGAATTCCAGGTTTATTCAGTTCTGAAGTGGATCGAACATACTCAGCATTCATGTCTATTGGTCCTTATATTTAAAGTTACTACAGTTTTCTAATTTTACAATAATTTATCTAACCAAAGTACAGCGTTACGACGTTTCATGCACAAAGCCCTGTTCTTCTAACGTGCGCTATAAATTCACAGACCATGATTGAAGGTGGATATCGAGAAGTTGCTGGGCATCTTCACCGTTTCTAAGCCTGAGGCGCTCCCCAAACCTCTGCAGGACGGTTTTTCGTCGAGAGCTGCTGACTCGCCCTTTTGTATCGTCGACGTTATCATTTACATTTGCACTGACAGGAAGTTAGTGAGGAACAGACAAATTTAAATGTCTTACGTTCGGTTTAAAAAAGAGAGATGGGGCCCCTCCACGCCCGCACCGACGTGGTGACCAAACCGAAAGTTCTACTGTCACCTCCGTAAGCATGTTAGTTATCTAGTAAGTGGATCACAGGATGCTGGGCTATGATGTTATCCGTGCGTCTGGGTAAGACTGCGCATTAACACGGTCCATCAGGTGGTAGATAGTGGACGAAACGCGAGTGAGGGTAGCGATTTTAAGAGCACAGGGAAAAAAGTGGCATGGCTTGTGCCGTGGGAAAAAAACCTTTGCGACAGTGGGTTGGGTAGTAAGAGCAGTAGTGGCTTACTAGCTGCGATAGTTCATGCAAGGTTGGATTTGTTAGTATGGGCATCATGTATCATTACCGTGGCAAGCGATGGCGATGTATCCCAGTTGCTGCAGCCGCTACATTCCTGGAACAATCAGGATCGTTATACAGTAGTGGGAGATCGGCCATAGATCATCTCACTGTGTGGGGGATGTGTGGAGCTTCTCTGCATGCAGTGTACGGTACGGCTTCCCTGCGTGGTGCCAGTTATTCGGCAGTGTATTCCAGCTGGATATCCAGTAATGGCGTCTGATTAACAGGGGCTCGCCTGTACCGTTATGTTCGCGTATGCTTGGCCATAGATGTTAGGTCCTTACAAGTATGTCTTTTGGTCTTTTATGTTTCCATCTATGGTTGTGGTCGTAGTTCCCCAGATTCAGAATAAACGGGTTCTGCGAATGTCTGAAGTTTCTGTATAGTCTTGTGGTGAGAGTGTGGATTACCTCCGTGAGAGTCTCAAGTCGGTATTCCCGGTGAAGGTCCGCGATGCGTGTGTATCGTGGAGCATTGCTTATGATTTTGGGTACTTTGTTTTGTATGAGCTGCAGACGGCGCAGCGTATCACCAGACACGAGCTGCTTACGTCATCAGGGGTCGGATAAGTGTCACGTACATGGACCTCGACACCCTTCTGTTCAGTGTGCTACGCCTATTGAACATAGGGTAGAACTGTTTGAGCCTCACGCTAGCTCGGTTGGTCATGTGTTGTATGTGGTCCCCCCAGAGTAATTTCCGGTCCGGTGTGCTGGAGTACATAGGGACGGGAGACTAAGGAGGTAATGTGGAGGTGCGAACCGGCTGCGGCCAGAGCGGCGCCGCTGGCGGGGAGAAAGCTGCGTGCGACAAGACAGCCGGCCGGGCCGTTAACTGATTTCGTCCCCCTGGCCTGTTGGTCGGCTCGACGGCGGCGGTCGTGCGTAGCTCGGCGGGCGGCGCGGCTGTCGTGTTCGCCGTCTGCTCCGCCGCTGGACGGCCTGACAAGCGCGCCGACGGACAGGTTTCGCGCCGGCTAGCGCCCCAGTGTGCGCCAGGTCACCTGTCCTCCGTACTCACTCGCAGAGCGTAATAATTTATCACTGGCGTATCCAATGCGAAACGACATACGGGACACCTACTACTACGACTTCATTGGTCGCCTTGCTGACAGCCATCGAAAACGGTGATGACAGGTCGTTGAAAATTACGTGAAGTTACTGCCTCTTCCACGGTCTTATTTTAAAGATACGCTTCCCGGTAACAATCTGGGTTGAAAACATCAGTTTCCTGCACAATATTTCGACAATAGATCTACCAATAATTATCACATACAGCGAACAACACTGTTTCATGTTCTACCTGGAAACAGGTTGGCGATCTGGTGTTACATTTGTCGTAGGGTTGTTACATTTGTCGTAGGGTTACGCAAACTTTCGAATATCTTCGTTACAGAAGACAGCCTCACATGCTTGCCGCCAGTTCTCTACACTGGTCTGCAGTTCGTTGTCTGTGCCAAAATGCTGTCCCCACAGCCAGTGGTTTATGTGAGCAAAGAGGTGAAAATCGGAAGGAGCCAAGTCCGGGCTCTGCGATGGATGACCAACAATTCCAATCGAAAACGCTGCAGGAGCGTCTGTGTTGCAGCTGCAGTGATTTCCTGTACCATCGCTACGCTTTGCTGTTACGCATGACAGTTACGTTATGTAGGCTGCGTGAGATCAGGTGGAAACCTTGAGCGAATGACAACACGCACTTCACACTTCGCTGGAGAGATTATTGTTCCAGGCATATTCATCTGCTCACTGTGCGCTCAGAACTCAACAGTGCGACGTGAAGCAATTGACGGGCATACTAGAGACACTGAGGAACACATGTGCGCAAAGCTTCATCGGATTGGCACTGTGGTTTCAATTTCACGACCGATCGATCTTAAAAAATAATAAGTAGCTCGTACCGATAGGACGAAAGTCTAGGAACTGTTAACGAAAATTTTAGTCTGCATAAGAAAACTCTGTATGAGGTTAATTGGAAAGAGTCCTCAAAACATAAATCAAGTGCAAAGGCTCGTTTCCATGTGTCACGAGATCTTCCTCTTGTTCTGTATACGTCCGTTACTTTCCACAGTTGTGATAATTTGAGGATTCTTCCATATTTCATGCGTAGAATACACCCCGCGAACTACAGTCTTCTTTCAGTAATGATTTTATGCAGGCTGCATATCCTATTTCTTTTCATCACTTAAGTTGTGATAACTGATCTTTAGAATTCGCCTTTGGATCATTTGTGGAAATCATTAAGCTTGTGTCCTGATTTTACAGACGTTTTGCACGTCCCACATGCACATTGATAAAGAGGGGAGAGAAGTAAATATGTAGACATGAAGAATAAAGATGTAGAATGTTAATAAAGTTGGTTTTGTTTAAAAATCTTTGAAAGTTTGCACATAAAAATTCGGAGGCATTACTTCTCAGCTCGCCCTCGAAGAACGTTTTGTTGTCTGTAAATAAAAGGGGAGTTTATTCTGGACGGAGCTGCGGATCTGATTCGGACGGGAAAGCTGACACCCCTTCGGCTGCAGCTTTGTCCTCCATCGTTCACGCCTGCTGTTCTGCTGAGAGCAGGAGAAACAAAACTGTCGTGAGAGCAGCCTTCACGGGTATCGTTTACTACGGCAGCTTCAGGCTTGACCTTACCTCAGCTGAGGTATCAGAATCAGTGCCAGCATTACGATCTTCCGCTCTATTATTTAATCTTTTGATTGTTGAGGACTTTTAATACAAACGTTATTTATTATCAATACTAGTCACATATTGTGATTACGGAAACAATATGTAAATCTCATACGATTTCAAATTAAGTTTTTATTCGCTATAATTCGATATTTGCTGAGTCTAATTCAGGCACCTGAATAAGTAAATAAATACATCGTTTAGAGTAGTCTTTCCAAATATTATATAATGAAGCATGGAAGAGAGTCCTGTAGAAATACAGAAATCATCGTTCTGCGACACGTTTTCAGTGACTGCTCTGCGATGCTGTACATCAGGGGTGTCCGACTGCAGGGCGTGAGTCGCATTCGGCCCAAAGCAAGTATCATTGCGGCCCAATAAACTGAGCATCTGTCACACTCTAGGTAAATAAAAAAATCGATAATTCCATTTCTATAAAGTTACGATCAATTCTCTGTTAGTGTTACTCAGCTTCTTCAACTGTGGCCCATGTAATCTAAAAGATTGGGAACCTCTGGTGTAGATACTTTAAGCGAATCATTAAAAATTTCCATGCTGATCTGTTATCAACATATAATTATTCGTCTCTTTTGAAGAGGCTGTTAACTGATTTATTGTTTTCCGATATTGAGGGACACTGGTCTTAGCCGGCCGAAGTGGCCGTGCGGTTATAGGCGCTGCAGTCTGGAACCGCGAGACCGTTACGGTCGCAGGTTCGAATCCTGCCTCTTGCATGGATGTGTGTGATGTCCTTAGGTTAGTTAGGTTCAACTAGTTCTAAATTCTACCCCTAGAACTTAGAACTAGTTAAACCTAACTAACCTAAGACTGACCTAAGAAGTTGAGTCCCATAGTGCTCAGAGCCATTTTTTTGACACTGGTCTTACTCACACCTGATCTCAACCGTCTCCTTATACGTGAATGGAACAGGAAAAGCGGGCAATGACACTGGTTCACAGAGTATCCTGGTGGCTTGAGACTATAAATGCAGCTGTAGATTAGCCTAGGTCGCTTATGTATGTGAATGCTGCGGCACTCGACTCTGAAGTAGGAAGTTTCAGTTCAGGTTTTTGAAGAAATACGGGAAGTGGCAATAAAGAAAAAGCGCTGGTTGTTGTGCGCATCTCCGGCTTCGTCGATGTCAAAGAGAAGTGTGGGGGAATAACCTTGGAACTCTCCCTGACACGCGTACAAAATTTCACGCCACTTTGGTGGTTAGTCTGGCTGTGAGGCTTGTTAGAAAGGGGTCGTGTGTCTTTGGAGTTATGCTACGCTCTGAAGCGGAACAACATGTTAACATCAAAATTCCTCCCAAAACTTGGAAAACCCGCCATAGAAACTTACAATTTGTTGAAAATAGTTTATGGTGGTTAGTGTCTATCTCGTAAGCAAGTTTTAGAGTGGGTTAAGAAGTTCAAGGATGAGTGTCAGCACAGCAATCCACTCGATTTTGCTTTTGCTCGTTTGTGAGGATTTTTGAGACCACTTTAACACAAGCCTATGTCATGCCTAGATCATCATGCAAAATCTGTCTAACGGTTTCTTTATTGATGCAGGCAAGTTCTGAAATTGCCCGAATACTCAGGCGACGGTCTGCGTGAAAAGAAACCAGGTTCGAGTCGTTGTAAGCAGTGAAAGAAAAAGCGACGAGCATCCTCGATGGCGTAACAGAAAAAGACTTGCAGCTCTGCTTCAAACAGTGGAAAATTCACATGGAGCGGAGAACGGACGGGTGGGGTGGTGGGGGTACGACACAACATAAAAGTGGACAACACTTGCATTGCGTAAGTTTAAGTTTTTTCGACGAGTCTTGTTTCTTTATTGCCACTCCTAGTATTATCATTATTTGGCGGGAAGAGCGGAAGATGATGGGATGAATTTCAGGTGGAGAGGTGATGTGTCTGATCATTAGACTGTGCGCCAGTTTCCTAGGTGTCTCCTGATTGATGTGTGAAATTGCGAAGGGGTCTGAGTGTACGACGAAGACGTTAAACTTGTCGATACCCTTGATACTAAGCGAGAGAAGTGTTATGTTGTGCCAAAGCGTTTCATATTGACCATATCATTCAGAAGACACTTTTCACGCACGAGTTCTCTTTTCAGTCGCCTGTTAAAAGATTAGATTAGATTAATACTAGTTCCATGGATCATGAATACGATATTTCGTAATGATGTGGAACGAGTCGAATTTTCCAATACATGACATAATTAGGTTAATTTAACAACATACTTAAGTTAATATAACAACTTTATTTTTTTGTGTTTTTTGTTTTTCTTTATTTTTATTTTTATTTTTTTTATTTTTTATTTTTATTTTTTTTATTTTTTTATTTTTTTTAATATTTTTTCTTAATTTGTATCTAAAAATTCCTCTATGGAGTAGAAGGAGTTGTCATTCAGAAATTCTTTTAATTTCTTCTTAAATACTTGTTGGTTATCTGTCAGACTTTTGATACTATTTGGTAAGTGACCAAAGACTTTAGTGCCAGTATAATTCACCCATTTCTGTGGCAAAGTTAGATTTAATCTTGAATAATGAAGATCGTCCTTTCTCCTAGTATTGTATTGTAGTTATGCACACTGCTATTACTTTTGAATTGGGTTTGGTTGTTAATAACAAATTTCATAAGAGAGTATATATACTGAGAAGCTACTGTGAATATCCCTGGATCCTTAAATAAATGTCTACAGGATGATCTTGGGTGGACTCCAGCTATTATTCTGACTACACGCTTTTGTGCAATAAATACTTTATTCCTCAATGATGAATTACCCCAAAATAGGATGCCATATGAAAGCAATGAGTGAAAATAGGCGTAGTAAGCTAATTTACTAAGATGTTTATCACCAAAATTTGCAATGACCCTTATTGCATAAGTAGCTGAACTCAAACGTTTCAGCAGATCATCAATGTGTTTCTTCCAATTTAATCTCTCATCAATGGACATACCTAAAAATTTGGAATATTCTAACTTAGCTATATGCTTCTGATTAAGGTCTATATTTATTAATGGCGTCATACCATTCACTGTACGGAGCTGTATGTACTGTGTCTTATCAAAATTCAGTGAGAGTCCATTTACAAGGAACCACTTAGTAATTTTCTGAAAGACAGTATTGACAATTTCATCAGTTAATTCTTGTTTCTCAGGTGTGATTACTATACTTCTATCATCAGCGAAGAGAACTAACTTTGCCTCTTCATGAATATAGGATGGCAAGTCATTAATATATAATAAGAACAACAAAGGACCCAAGACTGACCCTTGTGGAACCCCATTCTTGATAGTTCCCCAGTTTGAGGAATGTGCTGATCTTTGTATGTTACGAGAACTGCTTATTTCAACTTTCTGCACTCTTCCAGTTAGGTACGAATTAAACCATTTGTGCACTGTCCCACTCATGCCACAATACTTGAGCTTGTCTAGCAGAATTTCATGATTTACACAATCAAAAGCCTTTGAGAGATCACAAAAAATCCCAATGGGTGGTGTTCGGTTATTCAGATCATTCAAAATTTGACTGGTGAAAGCATATATGGCATTTTCTGTTGAAAAACCTTTATGGAAACCAAACTGACATTTTGTTAGTACTTCATTTTTACAGATATGTGAAGCTACTCTTGAATACATTACTTTCTCAAAAATTTTGGATAAAGCTGTTAGAAGGGAGATTGGACGGTAATTGTTGACATCAGATTTATCCCCCTTTTTATGCAAAGGTATAACAATAGCATATTTCAGTCTATCAGGAAAATGCCCTGTTCCAGAGAGCTATTACACAGGTGGCTGAGAATCTTACTTATCTGTTGAGAACAAGCTTTTAGTATTTTGCTGGAAATGCCATCAATTCCATGTGAGTTTTTGCTTTTAAGCAAGTTTATTATTTTCCTAATTTCAGAGGGAGAAGTGGGTGAGATTTCAATTGTATCAAATTGCATAGGTATGGCCTCTTCCATTAACAGCCTAGCATCTTCTAATGAACACCTGGATCCTACTATATCCACAACATTTAGAAAATGATTATTAAAAATATTTTCAACTTCTGACTTTTTGTTCGTAAAGTTTTCATTCAATTTGATGGTAATACTGTCTTCCTCTGCTCTTGGTTGACCTGTTTCTCTTTTAATAATATTCCAAATTGTTTTAATTTTATTATCAGAGTTGCTGATTTCAGACATGATACACATACTCCTGGATTTTTTAATAACTTTTCTTAATATAACACAGTAGTTTTTATAATTTTTGATAGTTTCTGGGTCACTACTCTTTCTTGCTGTCAGATACATTTCCCTTTTCCGGTTACAAGATATTTTTATACCCTTAGTAAGCCATGGTTTGTTACAAGGTTTCTTACGAGTATATTTAACTATTTTCTTGGGGAAGCAGTTTTCAAATGCATTTACAAAAATGTCATGAAATAAATTATATTTTAAATTGGCATCAGGTTCACGGTACACCTCATCCCAGTCTAACTGCTGTAGGCTTTCCCTGAAATTTGCAATTGTTGAATCGTTGACTGAACGTACTACTTTGGAGGACTGTTTAGTATTGCTGAATGGAGCTATGTCATATATTGTAACTAGCTGTGCACCATGATCAGAAAGACCATTCTCAACAGGCTGAGCATTTATCTGGTTAAACTTATCTTGGTCTATAAAGAAGTTATCTATCAGTGAGCTGCTATCCTTTACCACCCGAGTAGGAAAATCAATAACGGGCGTCAAATTGAAAGAACCGAGTAATACTTCAAGGTCATTTTTCCTATTACCCTCTTTCAGAGAATCTACATTGAAGTCCCCACAAATAATAATTTGCTTCCCCCTGTCTGACAGATAGCACAACAAGGAGTCCAAATTTTTCAGAAATAGATGAAAATTTCCTGATGGGGACCTATATACAGTTACAATTATAAATGTGTCTTTATTTAATTTAAGCTCACAGGCACATGCTTCTATATGTTTCTCTACACAAAACTTTTTTGTTTCTATACTTTTTGCACAATGATAACTTTTGACATATATGGCAACTCCTCCTTTCTCCATATTTTCTCTCATTACATGTGCAGAGAGCTTATAACCACTTACATTTACCTTATCCATAGCAGTAACAATGTGATGCTCAGACAGGCATAGTATATCTATTTCATTCTCAGCTTCTAAATCTTCTAAACAAACCAGAAGCTCATCTACTTTATTCTTTAAACTCCCAATATACTTACATTATTTTTAATTATACTTTTATGAGAACCTTTCCTTATTCTAACATTTGCAGTACTCTCCTGTCTGAGTTTCTCATTGTGCTTAGGCCTAGTTCCTATACCAGTGGTCACATGGTGTTCAGAGAGGCAGATTATGTCAATTGGGTTGGGTGACTTTAGTTCATCATTGCAATTACCTAGGACTGAGATACAACTTGGTGGAGATAAAATTTCTGGTGATTGGTGAAAATTTATAATTGATAGCTGTGATTGGTGATCCAATGTGCTAGAATTGTGCTGTTTAATTTCTTTCCTAAACTGAAGATTTGTTTCAATCCTGACCTCTCGTAGAACTTGACATCTTTCTGTCTTACCTATCCTAAAAAAGGTGCTGCTCCAACACCTGTAACCACTGGTATTTTACCATTCATGGCAGTGCCTCCCCCCCTTAAATTTCCTGCTATTACCCCAGCCAGTTTCCCCTTCCCTTTCCTGTTGAGATGTAGGCCGTGCCTGGTATAGTCCCACCTACTGAGATAATCAACAGGAACCACACCAATATGAGCCCCCGCACCCGACCCAAACAGCCGTTCCAACTCCAAATTAACTCTCCCAACAGAAGAGTTCAAATGAGGCCGGTCATGGCGTCTCAGGACAGATACAAATTCAACATTGGTGTGTCTCGATGCCGACGCAATCTTTACCAGGTCACACTCTATACTGTACCCAGGATCTCTGTCGATGCTGTTCCCTGGCCCTCCCACAATAACCACGGTGTCTTCCCTGGTAAATCCTTTACAGAGTGAACCTAAATCCTCTGTCACCTGATCCAGACTAGCACTTGGTTTGAAAAAATTTGTGACCTGGTATTCTGGTCCTAATTCCTCCTGCAGAAGTTGGCCTACACCTCTGGCATGAGAACTGCCTAACAACAAAACTTTCTTCCTTTTCGATGACTTTCCTACATTCTTTTTCAATTTCCTATTGAAAGTTTGTTGTGTCCTGTCTACACCTACCTCTGCTTGAGGCTCATCAGTTTCTAACTGAAGCAACAGGTCAAACTTATTTTTGACATTCACCACAAAACTGTCAGACTTAGTTCTAGGCCTGTTCCTTCTGTTACCTGTTGCCACTTCCCACCTCTCTTTGCCCTTCTCCCTCCTTAACCTGTCCAGATCTTCCCTAGCCTGATCTAGCTCAGCCTGAAGGGCAGCAATTTTCCCCTCCTGTTCCACTATCTTCCTATCTCTGCTGCAAATCCTACATAACCACTGATGAGCCTAATCCACTTTCCCAACACCCACGCCACTGCAGTCCCCCCAGTGAAAAAAACTACTGCATCCATCACACCAAACCCCGGAACTAACAATTCTACGGCAAGTCAGGCACTTCTCACTCATGGCAAAAATAATACTTTAGCTAGAATAAATCAATTAAATTACCGAAAATAAAAAAAGACGTTACAAGAATTAAGCCTATTCGCAAATGTATATAAGCAAGTTTCTGATTTAAAATTCCGTTGTTTTTCTGAGATCTGTATTAAAACAACGAAGGTATACGCTATTTATTATGTATTTCACTCGATGGAATGAAAAAAGGACAATTAAACGAGATACTTTAACTTTGATTCTCCAAAAACGTTACGAGAATAGGCCTATAAACAAATGTATATAGGCAAGTTTCTGATATAAAGTTACGCTGTTTTTCTGAAATCTGTATTAAAACAATGAAGTTATACGCTATTTACGGTAGTTTACTTATTTGTTACCGAGAAACTAGTTAAATTACCTTGAAACAAGAAACAAACACGTTTACAAAATTTAAGCCTAAGCGCGACTTCGCGAAGTTACGATCTTTTCGTGTTTTCTGAAAAAATACGCAAAGAAAAGTGAAACCTTTAACGGCAAGACTAAACGATACACTAATGCACGTATTTAATTTGTTGTCAGCGTTAAACTAAATTATATTCCTGTCTAAATCACTAAACTTTCTGGAAATCGTTTCTGGCGTCACTTACTCGGCGGCCATCTTGGAAGAGATGGACTCTCGATACGAAGAAATATTAGGATTTAACGTCGTATAGACGTGGAGGTTTTTTTAGAGACGGAGTAGTACCATTCAGTGGACAAAGGTGGGAAACAAATTCGGCAATGAGCCGCTCAAACGAACCATTCCGCCATTTTTCGCATTATTTCTTGGGAACCGTGAAAATCCAGTGGGTCATCGACTGGGCGAGAATTTGAACTCAGCTCCTCCTAAATGTCTTCACCACTTCGCGCCTCGATTCTGAGGTTTGTTATTGTGGACGGCTCAGAGGAATTCAGCGACCAACCACCTCCAGGATGACCGTTCCACGACAAAGTGTGGGGTTCCCGTCCTTTTCCAAGAGTGGAAGCCAAGAAGTTCTATTACTGTCACTATGGACTTAGTTCACAAAGAATTTTCGCAATTGACAACACTCACAAGAGGTTATACAAGGGAAAGATGTCGTAAAATTTATTAAATCTCAGAGAAGACGCTGGTTAGGACATATGGAAAGCATACCAGATCACAGTCTGCCCAAACGGATAATGAAAGACAAACTGTATTCGACCAGTAGCAAGAGACGACTACGTGCAAGATGGCTTGACAATATCCAAGATAAAATTCGAAAATGCAAGAGAAAACCTGAGACTAAAGATGTCCAATGCCTGAAAAACAAAGTGAAGCACGCAGATGATATCGATGTAACTTTGTACACGCACACCATCGGCGGATATGTGAATGCTTAGCTGCAACTCTCTGCGAATGGTAGAAAGGCCACCATAATGCATTAATGAGGTTACGGTTTCTTGTAGGTCATATAAGGATCGTGAACGTCGTCAGACATTGAGTGATCATTATGAAGGACATGGAGATGCCGCGTACACGTATGAGGCAGCGTTATCAGCACCTGACATTTTTTAAGGGAGCTTATTGTGGGTCACCATTGGACCGGCTGGTTTAATGCCGTATAGAAGAGCCTTTTTTTCTTTTTACTTTAATAGTTTACCGACTTATTCGCTTGCCATTAGACTGCCAAGAATTACAGTAAGATAAAGAAGAAAGAACATAAGCACTCAAGTGCGTAAGAGGCAACGAAAACTAACAAAAATTCTGCGCGGATGATAAGTTTCTGTACTGCTAGAGAAGCAACTGAAGAAGAAAACCGTCAGGCGCGGCTTTCAAATAAATAATACTCTGAAACTGCTGCGTTGACACAAGATAGTTAACAAATGTAATAAAATTTCAAAGTCGGGCATCTACAGAATACATTGCGCTAGTTGTGATAAATTTTATATTGGACAGACGGGTGGAAATTTTAATATTAGAGTTAGGGAACATACACATCCGCAGAATAAAACTACATTTGGGCAGTAACCGACATAAATTGCAACAAGCAAGGCGTACACACTGCGCCAAAGGATCGTCTGCTGAACATTTGGAACAGACATCTGCGGGAAAAAAATGCACCACCCTAGAAAAATTCTGAACGAACGAAACGAATTCGCACCGAACTCCTGTTTTTCCTGTATGATATGCTGTTGTAGTTTGGAGGTCCTGATGTTCTGATTCTGTCTATTTCTTTTCTGTCCGTGACCCCACTCCTCCCACATTTTCTTGGATCTGTTTTCGCGAGCCCGTTGTTCTTGTGTTCATTTAACATCTCGAGAAGCTGTTTTCAATTAACTTCATTATACATTGCATACGACGCAGAAACCTATTTGAAAGCTAGCCTTAAGGCCCTATTATGGCCAGGTTAAATAAGCAAATAAATAAATAAATAAATAAATATTTTAATCACCATTTTTCTGTGGACCCACGTTTAAATTCTAGCAGTTTTTTTTAATTACATTTTTAACTCATCCTGTTTTGGTTCATGTGGAATGTAAAACTTAATAACTTTGGCTTTGTAATACGCCGTGTAAACAACGATTACGGTCAGCGGCACCTAGCGGCCAAGCCCCCTCACAAGTTTGTACTGCACTTGTAAACAAAGTGTGCTAACGACTGCTCTGTATCACGGACCATGATCATGATTTTATCACGTTTTTCTACTACTTAACGATGCCAATTAGGGCAATAAATTTTATTCACCTCTTTTATTAACTTCAAATAGGCAGGTATGTTGTTTGTTAGATGCTACTCAGATAATATGAATCAACAATTCTGCTTATAATTTTGTTAATTTAACGTAATACTTTTGCTCGTAAATGTACACATTCCTTTTTATATTAATTTGATGATACTCAAAACCAAGGAAACCGGTCATTGGATAAAACAAGTATATGTGATCATAGACTGGTTTGGTTTTCACATGTTGCCACACATTGGATCGCGGTTACCTTCAAGTTGATCATGTCATCTTACATTAAAATCTGACCGACTGAGCGCAATTTTCAGACGAGTGACATTAGGACGGAGAGTTCGAGTACTACTGAAGGAAAATAGAGGTGTTGACTATGTCTCGCGGGTAACAGCGAAACTCATGATAGTGGAGTTGAAGAGCATCGATCTGGATATGACTCTCAAGTGTACTGTCGACCGTAACATTAAGTTTTAACGATGGGAAGGAATGTAGCTCGCGGGATGCCGGCGGTAGCGCATTGATGACATCGTAAAGGGAGAGATGATAACGGAAAGCGCTACTCACAGTTTCTGCTCGGAGAGTGGCAGTAGGAGGAACGGAATACCCTGGAGTTGCGCCCTACGCCGTAACGGAATAACCCGAGGCCCACGAGAAAGACAGGCCGCAGGGCGTACGTCATGAGGGTAGGCACGAGCTTGCTCGCGCGCTCAGCTCGGCAGATGAACTGCGGTTGTGCTCCTGGTACCTCGTAATTGGGTATTTACGTACGAAAGAGAATGGCATCGTCTATTGAAATCTGCTGTTATTGGGTCTTATCGATTACTAATACTACAACGAAATACATAACTTTGCGGTATGCTGTAGTTTTAGATCTGTGCTCGACTTAAATGGTATAACGGCTTGTTTATAGCTCAAAATGGTTCAAATGGCTCTGAGCACTATGGGACTTAACATCTGTGGTCATCAGTCTCCTATAACTTAGAACTACTTAAACCTAACTATCCTAAGAACGTCACACACATCCATGCCCGAGGCAGGATTCGAACCTGCGAACGTAGCGGTCACGCGGTTCCAGACTGAAGCGCCTAGAACCGCACGGCCACACCGGCCGGCTTGTTTATAGCATTTCTTCTCTTCAGATTAACATTCCTCATTTCATACAAGGTGTGTCTCATGTAACAGATAATCATTTAGGCATGATTTTAATTTTATTGTACCAGTAGAGTCGTAAGAAGTTACTAGCAGGCCTACAGAATTCCGATCGTTGTGGGACTTATAAACAATAAGGTTCCATAGTAGTAGATTCCAGTAGAAGATGCAATTCTCGTTTGTACATAAATAAGCAATCGTAAATATCCAATTATGATTTATCAGGTGTTGAAACGCATTTCGTCTGCTGAGCTTAGCGAGCGAGCTCCGGCCTGGCCTCGTGAAGTACACGCCGCCGCCTGTCTTTCACGTGCGCCTGGGGAATCACTTCCCTTTTAACAGCAAGAAGTAACCAATGCGATTCATACGTAACTTAAGGCATTGATTATTACAGTGAGTAATTGTATCATATACAAATCAGTCTTTCGAGGGATTTGATGGTCTGTTCCACCTTTTCGTACCTTGCACTGATCACTCCACTTAATCCCAACATCCTCAACACTCTTTTTTGCATATTTTAGTCTTTCCTTGTCCCTGCTATTTTCTCCTCTATTGCCTCTACCGATATCAAGTTAACAATTCTGAATGACACCGCAGATGTTCCATTAAGCTGTTCCTTCCTTTAATAACAGTCTTCCATGGCTTCTTTCACCACTTATTATTATTGGCACATATTCATTCAGTATTTAGCTGCCCATGTGATTTTTAACTTTGTTCGATATACCGCATATCGAAAGATTCCAATTTCTTCTTCCTTGGATTTAAGATAGCCCACATTTCACATCCATACTGTGCAGATTGGAAATACATATTATGTAATCTTGTCTGCGCATTTCGTTTGTGAAGAAATGAGATATTACCAATTAACAGCAACTTAAGAGTTCTAGACTGTTTCCACTTAGAAAAATACCACAGGTCTTCTGAGTTAAGCCCGGTAACACAGTAGAAGACGCAGGAGCTCACGTGCGTAAATTTGTTAAAAGACTTTTACATAATCTTGTAATGTCGAGAAAATCTCAGTATTATAGGGTTTAGATGCCCTTAGTAATACCAGTTCGATATCCGCTTATGTGTCACCAGTAGTGAGCTCTTCTGCTGGTGATAACCAAAGCTGATGGACCTAATTAGACTGGTGCTTAAAATGTACAGTGAGTTTCGGAAATAGTGCCTCGTTTTCAGTCGCTGTTCGGCGTGTTCGGAATTGTGAAGCGAGTATCCATCACTGGTAAACACCCGAGATTCGCATGTACCTGTCAGTTACTAGAAACAAGATGAATGATGATTAGAGTGTCATTTTTCTTCACCAACCGTCGTTAGTTGTGCACAAACGTTAATTTGAAGTCGTGGGCCTCTGTCTAGTGTACAGCAGAGCAACTTCCTTCGCCACAGTAGTAAACAAAAACTGCAGGGCAGGAATTGACCAGTGCTACAATGTCGTATCTTTGGTGTTCATTGACAGAATAGTTTCGATGAGCTACTGCGCCTATGACGTTGCGCACCTGCAAGGTCGGACGTTTCCGCAGTGAGCGGGCAGTGGACTAGAGTAGAGTGGCGAACGGCTCGTCAGAGGCCGGGACAAAAAAGCAAAGCGCTGCACCCAAAAAAGACCGTAATAATTGACTGAACTAAAAGTGAAAGCCGGCAGTTAATAGGACTTGGTAATTATTTATCTTTTTGTTTATCTGCCACTCGTGGGGTGGTGTGTGTGTGTGTGCGTGTGTGTGTAGTGCGGAGTTTTGTGCAATCACCGGAGCGCCAGCTCTCGGCTGGTAGCCGGCAGGCAATCAGTTGTACTGATCCCCACACCTCCTCCTACCGCCACCTCCACCCATCCACACCACTCCCGCTTACCGCGTTGCTGTCGGCCAACACACCGCGCCAGCAGGGAACGTCGACAAGTTTGCCACATCACATTTACAGGATTTTCACGGCTTTAATCAGGTGCGTCACGAGGGGGACCGGGGAGTGGTGGGAGGCGGTAGTGGGGGTGTTACAAAGGGAATTAAATTTTCAGATGGTCTGTCTTCTCGTCGCAGCGGCGGCAGTGATTAAACGTTCTGTCGTGCGTGTTAGGTGTGGACAAGTTGGGCGTGTGGCCTCTGTCGAGGCTAGTGGTTACATCGAATAGTAGGACAAAAAGCTTGCGCTTACGCGATAATATATTTTTCACGTATATACGTGAAGGACTAGCCGATAATACTAAAGGCCAGTTACGAATTGAGAGTCCATAACACAGTAAAAATATTCTTTAAACTGACAACGATCGGGAGAGCGGTGTACTGACCGCATGCACTTCCGTTTCCGCATCCCGTGACGCCTAAGGGCTGAGGATGACACGGCGGCCGGTCGGCACAGTTGGACATTCAAGGCCTGTTCGAACAGTGTTTGTTATTACAGTTGAAATTAATGGGTCTCAAATCAGCGTTTACGGCCTGCCTTTTATGACACCGATTGAGATGTTGTCGATATTACTCTTGTACGCTGTTTGAACTGACAATATGAAGCAAATTAATCGCGTTAAGAACTAAAGCTTTATTATTAAATTTGCTGGGCACATTCTGTAATGTAATTTTGTATTGTTGGTTACGTTTCTTGCGCATGTCACGAGCTGTAATACATCCCATATCAGATTTGTGATCTCCAATCATGCAAATGCAATAATTCGGCGTCCATTGCATGTGCTGTATGTCGCAGTAATTATTGTTTTCCAAGTATCTACAATCATCATCATCCTGATACGTACAGTGCTCCACGCTGATTCAATAATATAAATGAAATGACTATACTGGTTTGAGTGAATGTTCTCATGTATCCTTTATTATTTCCAATGTCCTTACGAAAAGATTTTTCTTCATTTTTTAATGTTACAGATTATGAAACTAATAAACGAATCATTAAATAGATACTATATACAGCCGTAATTATATCTATCGTTAGAATTCATGAGAATGAAAAAAAATTTCCAGCAGCGAGATTCGATCCATGGTACTTCGGCTTACGAAGCTAAGCGCTTATTCACTAAGTTACGAATTCCTTGACAACTACCGGTGGTACAAGCTAGATTTTCTCAAAATCGGCTTAAGAGTTGCGTCTTCCTATTTACATACGTTGAGGTCCGTGTCGTGCCGTACGCATCCTGTCAATATGAATCAAATCGGTGAGGGGAATTTCGTAAGTTCCCCTTGTAAGTAGGTAGACCACTTGCTCTCGAAAGGTAAAGGTGCCAGGCTGAAGTCCCGGTTAGTTACAGTTTCAATCCGTCAGGAAGTTTGAAGTCAGCGGACACTTCACAGCAGAGTGAAAACTTTTTCTGGAAAAAATATGAATGCATTTTGAGTGTATGTAAAGGGTGACAATTATTGAACTATATGAAGTAAAACTGCGATACATTCTGAACGGTTTGCGTAAGGAAGTTAAAATTCCACAATTGGCCGCGGGGCGTAATGGAAATTAGCATGCTCAGTATGGTTTGATTTAGCGACGAAGCCCATTTTCATTTGGATGAGTTCGGCAAAAAGCAAAATTGGCGCATTTCAGGGACACAGAATCCGCATTTCGCGATCGAGAAGTCTCTTCAACCTGAGCGGGAGACTGTGTGGCGCTCAACGTCCAGTCACGAAATAACCGGTACGATATTCCTTGATGACTCGGTGAATACCGAACGGTACGTGAACGTTTGGTACATGATTTCATCCCCATTAACCAAACTGACCCTGATTTCGACAAAATATGGTTCATGCAAGGAGCAGCTCGACGCTTTCGAGGCAGGAGAGTGTTTGATATCCTGGAGGAGCACTTTGGGGCGCGCATTCTGGTTCTGGGGTATCCAGAGGCCGCTTGCGTGGGACTCGATTGCCTGCCATATTTCCTGATCTGAACACATGCGACTCCTTTTTGTGGGGCGATATTGAAAACAAGGCGTACAGCAATAACCCCAAAACCATTGCTGAGCTGAAAACAGCCGTTCAGGAGGTCATAACAGCATATATGTTCCGACACTTTAGCGGATCGTGCAAAATTTCGCTATTCCACTGCTCCACATCATCGCCAATGATGGCAGGCATATCGAACATGTCATAACCTAAATCCGAATATCTGTAGCGACGTTTACATTTTGAATAAACTGTGTACACACCCTAATTCGTAACGAATTTACGTTTTTTATATAATTTAATAATTGTCATCCTCTAAGTGTGCTCTGTAACAGAGTTACTCCAAATTTGGTGTAGTATCTCTCACCGTCGGTGGTGCATGCCTATAGATGTCGGTGTGCACGAGACATTAAACTGTAAATTTCATATCTTTTATACCGAAAATAAGAAGTCACCGGCTGTGTCGGCTGCGTTAAATATGGATTAATGTAGTGTTTCTTGGCGATACGTTTTGTCAGTATGAGTATATCATACACATACTAAATTAGCGTTACAAGTGCCAGTTTTGACAGGGAGCCATAGCAGCTGCAACTCTCGGAAACCAGCTCTAGAATTAATAGCCGTCTTTCCATTAATATGATTCTTATTAATTTTCTGAAGTATTTTACAGCTTGATAACGTAAAATCTGTAGTTCATGGTTTCGGCTGTATGAAGATTCAATTTATGCCTCAACTTCAGAGAAGAATGAATACCACAAATTGTGACAGCTGTTACAGTGATTTTCAAGACTAATATTCCTCTTTTAGATATTTTCTGAGTGGTTATTGCTTTCATGGGGTGCGTAGATATATCATCAGAATTGGATGAGGTCACTGGCCGAGCTATGCCGGAATATACGGACAAGCTGAGGTGCTTCCGAATGAAAACAATGAAGAAATTTGAAAAGTAAGCTTGAGCACCGCGTCAGATATCTGCAGATAATGACGCTTCATCCTCGCCCCCTCGCCGATCTTCTTACTCCATCCTTCCAGCTTCCACGGCAACTTTCAGATCTAGAATAAATAAATTACATTAATGTAAGTGTTCGGGGTCTTGTGTTTAATTACAAGCATTATAAGCCCGAAGATAGGCTGCTAAGCCTCAAATGAATCGCAGGATTTGTGAATAGGTTTGCAAATTTGAAGCGTTTCAAAGCGGCGCGACAGCAGTTCGACGAATGCTCTGTACGGTGAGTGGCGGAGCCTAGTTGGTAGGCATGCTTCCGCTGGGGGACAGAGGCTGCGCCCACGGAGAATGCGGCGACTTTGCGTGCAGGCCACGCGCCGGCCGGCGCGCGTGACATTCCTGCGGACATGACGCCACCCCACCCACCACCCATCCCGCCCCCGCACTCTCACGTCCACCGGCCATCTTCCGGTGTACCGCGCGTCCCCAGCCATTCCCAAGACTCCCACTTCTTACCAGGGACCGACTACGTTGTACTCCCCACTTTGCCGTGCTATAAAAACACCAAGTACTTGAAGTGATTTGCCTTTCGTTGGAAGAAGTAGCATCTTTACTAATTCCAAATTGAAAGAAATTTAAAAATAAGAAGTCGGAGTAATTCTTTCATTGAACTGTTTATTGTGACCAGACGAAACTCAATCGTCTGACCACAACTGTGGATTCTTCGATTCCTCCGGGAGATGGTTCTTATTTAACTACAACAGGTGAAGTATTAGTTCACTTTATCACATAAATGATTAAAAAATTACTTGAGACAGTTATTTGCCGCATTAGAGTATAGAATATTCGCAACTGTCATTGAGTATGAAAGAATCACTGGACGTATACAATCACAACGTATTCTCTTGAAGTACGACGTTCAATATTAACACAACTACATGTTCTTCTGAGTCTTCAACTAACACTGTTCTACTAGATGGTGTTGACTGTTGAAGTTGAGGTCACAAACTAGTCTGAGCTGCTGCATACTCGATACTGTATTGACCTCAGTGTGAGCGCACTGATATGCTGAGACAGGAGGTGTGGTCTTCAGTAGCGCCTCCGATTCGTTGTTGCGAATTGCAGCGAGGCATCGCTAGCACCTGTGGTATCGATGTGCTTCACCGAATTTGGTGTAGTACCGTGATCTCTGGTCGGTACCACACTATTACTAACTGTAATTTTTAAGCATAATAGGTACGAAAATGTTACTTTATCTGTGTACCTTATCAGTAACTTGACGTTATCCTTCCTTAGCACATTTGAAACTGTTTCACACAGAAATGGGAAAAAGAAAGATATCCAAAATCCAGTTCATCGTTAAAGAAATTCGGAACTGTAAAAGTTAAATTGCACATAGCTGTAGTTACTTTTTAGTTGGATTTCACAGCAGGCACAAACAAACTGATTTAGTATACTGAAAAACTATCTGACACCTTGCAGTTTTTAATGGTGTACGTAATAATGTGCTTCAAAGTAGAGAAAAGGATTAATACCTACTGCACTAAAGTAAGTTCAACTAAAATGCAATACTAAGTTCAATACATGACTCGAATAATAGGTTACCTAAAGACGTTCTGAAGGAACGGCTCCCTATGGCTTTTCCTAACGCTCACACTACCAATATCGTGCTAACTAAATACATTCCGCAGTGCAGAAACATGCTTTGAATTGGCTAACTACAAGAATACATCCTGCATAAATTACCTTTGAAATCGAACGCCTAATTATTCATCAAGACATTACTCACCTGCACACCCTGCAAACCAGATATACCCTGACATGGGGAGGAACTTTGAATTAGTCATTCTGCACAACGCAGTTGTATGATATTAACTGCCACAAAAACAGAAAACAGACGAAGAAAAAATGAACAAGCAACTTAAACTGCATCTAACTTAATTAATCACGTCATATGAATTGATTTCAATATCGTTAGGGGTCAAATAATGACTGAATTGTTGTTTATTGACATAATCTGTGTTGTTTGTTTGTTCACCTGTAACAATTGTTTCGTGTTTGTGGGTGTGCTCCTGCGGAAGCGGCGGGTAATATTGCCGGCCGTTTAACGTATTAGTGGGATAAATGCAGTCTCCAGTCAGGTGATGACGAGTATGTCCTCGCTCGTTCCAACTGCTGAGGGCGCGGGCGAATCTTGCAGGTCAGTCCCTTAATAAACAGCAAAGAAAAAACGCCCACATGGGGCCTGCAGGGGACTCTTGTCGTCGTGTTGCAGCGACAACAACAAGACTCCTTTTTACTTTGCTTCGTACTGTCTCTCCCGTTCTGTTCAGAACCGCCCTTCTCTTTTGTTCCCTCTAGGGTCGCTAACATTCTTTGCCTTCCACTTTTGCCACTAGATGGCACAGGCTTATTGAAAGATGAAATGGAATGGAGGGAGGGGATCATGATGTTCCTAAGTGGCTACTTCACATAGAGTAGCTGCAGCTTTCGCGCAGCTCTCGATAGAACAATAATAAATGTGTAACTGGGCTGAGCTGTCTGGAAACAGGCGAATGAGCATGAACCGTGCTATAGCGAAAGAAAATGAGAGAAAAGGTGATCGGTTCCCTTGTTCTTAAAATTTGACGTGTCAAAGGGTCAGTAAGATAATCATAGAAATCTCCATTTTCGTGTCATTTGACAGAAGAAAGTATTAAAGAAAATAGACAAAAAAGCAATGTGTTAAACTCTCAGCAAAAGCAACAAATAATTTATGGGACACTTGATAATGCAAGTACATGTTTACTTTTTCAGAAATGTTAGTAGTAGTAAATTTTTGAGTGATTGTTTACTACTTTTGACAAAGGACACTAGCCATGGACACAGAAGGAACGACGAAGTGCATGAGACTAGACGAGAGAATATGCGCTAGGAAGGAGAGAAAGTCTTTCCAAGCACTTAGCCTGTATCGTAAAGTTCAGTCCCTGGTATGGCATACGTGGTGCGTGGGTGGCGCTTCCAGCCGCCGCGCGTGCAGCAATTAAGATAGAGTAGCGGAGAGAATCCAGCCTGCGCGGCCTGATTGTTCCAGAAAGGCGGCGTGGCTGGCTGGGCTCTCTTTGTGCGACCACACTGCCGACCGATTCTGCGAACACCGCCCGCGCACCAGCTGTTCTGGATTTTCCGCCGACCTCCAGCGTGATTTCATGGAACGTTGGCCGAACGGGAGGTGTGAAACACACCGGGAAGTCTTTCAGGACGATTCTAACCCACTGTAGGATCTCCATTACACATTCACCTCACGTTTTTATTTACGAAAAAAGATGAAGGTTAAAATTTTAATCTTTTGATAAACAACATAAATTGAATAATTTATAAGAATAGCTGCAACTAGACGGATTTTTTAAAGTTTTCCAGCGTCGCAGGTTGATGGTTAACCGCATTCTGAGGAGAGTTACAAAGGTCTTGGGACTTGCCATTGCATGGAGAATACATAACCTTTCTAGACGTACAAACAAGCAGGCATGAGTTCAATAGGTCGCGAACGCGAATGGTGTATCACATTCTTCTTGATTTTCTTAAATAATTTTTCTTTCGGCCCAACCGTGAAGGTGATGTGTGTCCGGTTGAATACATGCTGCCTCTGATGATAAACTCGCTGCGCACACACACACACACACACACACACACACACACACACACACACACTCACACTAGCGCGCGCGCGCAGAGAGAGAGAGAGAGAGAGAGAGAGAGAGAGAGGAAGGAAGGAAGGAAGGAAGGAAGGAAGGAAAGCTACTTTGCTTGTACATCATTTCGCAGGTGTTCAAAATTGGTTCAAATGGCTCTGAGCACTATGGGACTCAACTTCTGAGGTCATCAGTCCCCTAGAACTTAGAACAACTTAAACCTAACTAACCTAAGGACATCACACACATCCATGCCCGAGGCAGGATTCAAACCTACGACCGTAGCAGCAGCGCGATTCCGGATTGAAGCGCCTAGAACCGCTCGGCCACAACGGCCGGCTTCGCAGGTGTATTTGGCACCAGCACACAATGAAACAAGAACTCCTCTTTTTACGTGGTGGTCTGCGTATCTTCTCCTTCCACTGGAAGAGGAGAACTGAGTGTGTTTTAATTATTATCTCAATCTAATAGCTGGAGATTTGTACAGCCGACCGCTGGACTGAGTTGTTCTAGGCGCTTCAGCCCGGAACCGCGCTGCTGCTGCGGTCGTAGGTTCGAATCCTGCCTCGGTCATGGATGTGTGTGATGTCCTTAGGTTAGTTAGGTTTAAGTAGTTCTAAGTCTATGGGATTGGTGAACTCATATGTTAAGTCCCTTAGTGCTTAGAGCGATTTGAACCATTTTTTGACATTTGTACACCTAAACAGGCAATTTTATTAATTATTTCGAACGTAATATTATACTTTGCCAATACAAAGGATGATTCAGCTGCCCCTACCATGGGCTCTATGCAATCCACAGTACTTTCAAACAGCATGAGCAAGATTTTAAGGTTCTCTGAGTCACTATGAGCAAACTCTTAGTCCTACAGAGAAAATAAATAGGACCCTTTAGTAGGAACTTTGACGTAGTTAAATTTTGTACTGGGATATGTTTCCGCTAGAGGCCGTAGTTTTCCCATTATTCAAGAAAAATATACAAAAGATACCTACAAAAGTGTTTTTCTTGATTGACTCGAAAACCGTGGTCTCCAGCGAAAACGTACCCCAGTAGGAAATTCGACTGCACTAAATTTTTCACAAAAAGGTCATGTTCATTTTTACTGCAGGACTAATACTGTAGTTTGTGCATAGCGAGTGAGAGAATATGAAAATCTCGTGCATGGTTTTTGAAGGCGTTGTGGGTGGCATAAAACCCATAGGTAGTGGGAGCTGAATCACCCTGTATATACCGACTGATGTGTCGCACTGATTAGTACACTGGATTCGTATTCCGGAGGCCTGCAGTTCAAATCCCCTACATGCTGTCCATATTTAGGTTTTCCTCATTCGCTTAAGACGAATGGAGGTGTTGATCCCTTTGAAAAGGACATGGCTGCTTTTTTTCCTCGCCCTTCCCCCAATGCGATCTTGTGCCCTGACTACAATAACCTTGTCGTTTACGTGACAATAAACCCTGATCTTCGTCTCCCCATTTTCAACAATATATCGGGAGATCATACGTTGGCATAGTTTGATGATAGCCTTCTTTAATTCCATTAGCCTAAAAAGCCAAACACTTTTGTGATAACTTACTTTTCAGACTGCCATTTTGCATTCTGACCCTTCGAATGATGTTCTGTAAATTGTCTTCTTTTATGAGCACAGTATACTACACCAGCGATGAAAAAGGATTGAATAGTAGCGTTGTCAGTGACCTCGAGTGCTCTGAACCGACCATTTTGATGTCGTGCAGGTATCTGTTTATGCAAAGCTAACCCCTCTAGTACCAACTGGCAGCTAATGAACACATTGCTCAGTAGCGTTCAGCATGAGAAAAGACCTTTGAATGTATAATTCCTAGTGATATTGGACAATTGTTATAGAGTTTTGTTGGATATGGAGTCATCTCAGCATCGGTAAGGTAATATTTTGACAGTAGTAGGTATTGGCCATAGACGTGTTATAGAGACCATATATGCATTTGCATTGAAAACATTTGGAGAATCGTGACGAACCAAAACCATGATAAAGTCGTATGTCGAAAACGTGTACTAGAAGTTGTTTCTGCAGGATTCTGGCACTCGCGTACATTTTCTCCAGACCAGGTGTCAATTGACTAGTCATACAGGCACTCGATTTTTTTTAATCTCAAGAAAACTGAAACATTGTTAAATGTACTATAACATTTCAAAATGAAATGAAAGATATTGATAACATAGGGCGTTCACCGTCGATTAGTGCATATTTTGGAAGGTGGGACTGTAAACTAATTCGAATGAAATCTTCCACATAATATTGGATTACAGAGATAGAGCTATTTGAAAATAATTCAAATATTCATAGAAGGCGTTAAACAAAGGCAAATAAGTTCAAAGTTGATTTTCTTGAATTCCGTCTGTGACAACGTGCAGCTCTTTCAGGTAGTCTTGGAGTTCATTTACGAGCGCAGCAGTATCATAATGCGATGAGCTCAGTTGAGTCAGACGTGGTGTTGTCAAGAGTATCCGAAAGTGCATTCTTCAAGACAGGGGGAGAATTTATTATAATCAACTAGGAATTTAATAGTTTGCGTTTGGTTATCACTTTCTGTGATTTTTTTATGACTTACATTGATACAGCTATATCACTGTAACCAAGAAAACTTGGTTACATGTTACATGGAGTGTTTTACTTGAATTTTTCTATACTACCACCATGTACAATACTTACCATTCCTCGTGAAAGACCCCGTATTTGTCGCGAACGCATTGCTCGCAGATGTCATTAAAAAAAAGATGGAAGAAATGAGATGTAGCGAGAAATATTGGGCTGAGTTTTATTTGCAGCTTCCATAAATCCTCGTCGGAAGGGAAGCGATGCGACGGTGCTCAGAGTTGACCACTGGGTGGCTACTGTTAGTGGCTGCATGGTCGCCGCCGCCGCTGGGAACCCGAACCTCTGCAGAGGCGCGCGGCTTCTCGGAAGGACGGGCCCTGCCTGGAATACAGAGCCGCAGACGGCAGGCACTCCAGGATGCGGGCCGACCCCTGCCTGCGGCAGCCGGCTCGTCACGCCGAGACGGAGCCCAGCCGTCCTGTCGTTGTACTCTAGTTGACGGAGGTACATTCCGTCTACCTAGGGCAGGTGGATTTGAAATGTTTCGTTTCGTCCTTACCCGGAGCGCGAAATCGTACTCCGCGGCCAGAACACGTGCACTTTCAGCGCCGTGCGGTGCGCGAGATGAATTACGCGAATTCAGCTGCTTGGACTTCCCCGGAAACGTTTGTCGGCGAGCCAGGTTTATTTTTATGGACTGCTACACAAGCTTTCAAGTGAAATAAGGGTCACCAACTTCAGTTTGACTAGCGAGACAGGGTTAAAATAGTAACTACTTCTGTACCTTAATATCTTTCTTTTGAAGACTAGCAGTTTTTGTTCGTATGTTTTCCTTAATGTAAAAGTTTCGGATCCTTTTTGAGATACTGGGAGAATTACACTTTGGTATAGTCTGGTTTTAAAACTTCTCGAAACTGCTTTACTGCACAGCACATCTCGTAACCCAAAATAAGTTCTGTT
The DNA here is from genome assembly GCF_021461385.2 of Schistocerca piceifrons. Classification (NCBI taxonomy): domain Eukaryota; kingdom Metazoa; phylum Arthropoda; class Insecta; order Orthoptera; family Acrididae; genus Schistocerca; species Schistocerca piceifrons. The sequence continues at coordinate 394,821,082 of NC_060142.1, read as the reverse complement.
TGACGCTTCGATCCTTGCCGTAATCTCAGTTTCCGTTTTATTCTACTCGCTAAAACGTTTCCCCAATATTTATATATGTCTATTGTTTTAAAAGTTACTTCGTGAGCTATCAGTCGGTTGCCATCATTGAATGCCTTGCTGAAGACCTTGTGCTGTGTTTATTCTCATTAATTTGTGGTTGTGATCTCCTTGCAATATTTCTGTAAGAACTTTTTGTTAGCTACACGTCTTCTTTGCTGCCACATGTTAGAACATCATCGTCCGTACATGCATATCGTGTTATTAGCCAGTCTTAAACCAGATGAGATTGTTTCTTTTTATGTTCTCTGTCTATCTTTTCTAAGATTAAAAAATTTGAAGGATATTAAAAAAAAAAAAACAGGAACTCGAAGACCTATATTCACAAGCTGATGTTGGCCGAAGGAAGAAGAGTGGAGATTGATGTGGGCAGGACACCAAATTAAGATGGAAGACGAAAGGCTACTGTGAGAAGCCGGCTCAGGGTGCCTGGAGGGCATAAGGGGCGGGGGAAGGCCGCGGACAAATTGGGAGGATGATTTAAACAGGGATACAGAGACGATGGACTTGGCAGTAGGAGAGAGGACCACGAAAGCCGGGGACAGACATGATTTATGGAGGAATTATAAAATTATATGTTGTCGTGTTGGAAGTCAGATCTGGAAGCTCGAGAGATCTGTAGAGATTCAATAGGAGTCCATAACCGTTCTTTCCACCGACCTGCCGTCTTCTAAAGTTGTGACCCCAGCGCAGAAGACGGCTCGTCGGTCGTGGATCTGCTTCGGCGGAGGCTGTTATGCTGTCATCTCGAACTTGAACCTGTGTTTGTGCGTTTTTTGTGGAATGCTACTTGCCCAGATTAGTCTCTGTATCTACAGAGAGCAAGATCTGTAGTACTGACAATGATGGTAGGCGACACCTCTCATTAATGTATCCTGTTTGTTTACATTTTAAAATATCTCTTTTTACACTGTCTTCTACAACACTCGATCTAGGTTTTATAGCCGGCCGAAGTGGCCGAGCGGTTCTAGGCACTACAGTCTGGAACCGCGCGACCGCTACGTCGCAGGTTCGAATCCTGCCTTGGCCATGGATGTGTGTGATGTCCTTAGGTTAGTTAGGTTTAAGTAGTTCTAAGTTCTAGCCATTGTTTTAGGTTTTATAATAGTACGGTAACTTTTCTGATAACTTCCGATATAGAGTACGAAATGTCCTTCCGGAACGGAGATATACGTCCGGATCTGAAGAACACCCGAAACAGAGTGACTAGCGCAGCCGTAGTACTTCGTCTCCCAGGCGCGTCAAAGCGACCCGAATGTGTCCGAAGCACTTCGGTTGTAATATCATTACTCTTCTGTTTCTCGAAACTAGCGAAATTTAATAAACAAAAACGGTAGAATCGTAGGGTAATCATGAGAGATAGTCATACTGAAAAAATGGTTAAATACAATGAAAAGTATATAAATAATTAATAAGAGAAGTTAGGCGTTTTGGTGCTTACCATCCAAATGTGCCGACGAATCAGAAGCAAGTTCAGTAGAACTGGTGGACTCTCCCACGGGAATAGTACATACTGTACCATCTGCTGCTTGTACGTCGCTCCACTTTTGTACCATATGCTACTTCACGTGTATCAAGCTGCATCAAGGCGAGCTTCTAGCAAGATAAAATTATTGCGGCCACAGCCAGGAGTATCACAGAATGTAGAGGACTCGTATGGTCTCTCAAGCCAAAGCGATAGCTGAAGAATTTCTGTACCAGTAATTAATGTCACGTAGTAATCAAAAGCTTCTCCGATCGGACCACTGGGCCGGAAAATAACCCCGCAAATTGTCACAACACCGTCTCCAAACAGTTTTTAGTGTCATATCCACAACTAAAACTGGACAAAAATTTAAAATTAAAAAAGGTGAAGTATGCAGCAGAAATACAAGAAGTTCGCCTTGAAACAAGTCCGCCACGTTATTCGAACACTACCTCCAGATAGCCGATGTCTCCGTGTTCTGATATGAGACCTCTGCCCATCTAGCGTGCTCTCTCATTGAGCCGTACCCTTCCTCACAAGACTGGAAAGCAGCCGAGCCCTTCGCACCCATGTATGGAAGATGTTGTCAAATCTTTTAATATTTCGTAGCAGAACAACAACTTCTTTGATCGCCGAGGACCACTCACTTCCGACCTCGTATACGCAACACTTTCGAAACCACAGCCCTGCCCCACATGGCCCACGACTCCCGTCTTAATCTCGCGATGGCTGCCGGCTGACTCCCAGTTTTGCGAGCTCCAAAACTGCTGCACAAAATTATTTTAACATTCAGGCCTTTCGGTCAAATACCCCCCCCCCCCCCCCCCCCATAGCAGGATGTGGATGTAGCCACTTGAGTTTGCCGTTTGTGGCCAAGCTCGTACTATTATCTGTGAGGTGCTGCTGCCTAGCAGGCGCGTCTCGGAAGTGACATAGAAATTCACCCTTGATCTTTTTACCGCTACGAAAAAGACAGAGGCACAACCTAGTTGATGATCAACTGTGTTCAACAAGCTGCGGAAAATAAGAAATTGGTATCGGCTGCTGATTCTCTAGGTCGGATTAATTATGCGAACTGTTCAATGCGTCTCCAGGTGTGCAGTTATTGTTGCTGACAGACAGAGACACGACGAGATAAATTTGACGACCTGAGAACGCTCCGCGAGGGATTTCTTCCCAATAACCATCAAAAACGCGTATTATTTAATGGAGTTAAATTATAACATTAGATATCCGGACAATTAAGTTTCCGTTTTGTGTGGGACGACAAGTACCAGCATTATTAGAAGCACTCAATGCCATCTGGTTCTATTTTCTGTAAACAGAGACCGTTATTCAAGCTTCTCGCAAGCAATATTGGCGATTTTGCTCGTCCGTCTGAGGCAGATGCGATGACACTGTTAAGCTTTCACGTGGATAAATGTGTGAGAGCATATTAAATCAATAAACATATCTTGGAAAACCGTCTACTCTATTTTTTTAAATTTCTTTCCGCTACCGTAGCAACAATCATCCAGAGCACGAATTTGGTCACACGGCCTGCCCTGCGCACAGTTGTCATCTCTCTCTACAACCGCAGTTCAAATGGCTCTGAGCACTATGCGACTCAACTTCTGAGGTCATCAGTCGCCTAGAACTTAGAACTACTTAAACCTAACGAACCTAAGGACATCACACACATCCATGCCCGAGGCAGGATTCGAACCTGCGACCGTAGCGGTCGCTCGGCTCCAGACTGTAGCGCCTAGAACCGCACGGCCACTCCGGCCGGCGCAACCGCAGTCTGTGTATATTGTTGTAAATTGTTCTTTCGGGTTGGTTTCTTTGTGCCGTATGTTTCTTTTACGAAATGAATGTGAAACTAACAGACAGTTTGTTAGGAAAGTTATAATACTAATGGGAAGTTAACGGAGTACTTATACCCGTAATTCTTGCGACACCGCTGCTGCTGCTGCTGCCCGGAGCCTTACTGTGCCTTAGCAAGGAAACCGGGAGGAGACGACGTCGGTCCACAGTTACGCGTAGCTGTCAATCAATTTATTATTCTGCTCCAGGTTTAGACAAGTTACACTAACTCGGGTTCCGATAAATGTCATTACTTGAAGAAACGCATTCTTATGAACAAACCTGTGTTAATGTCTGACAGTAACCACAGTATATGTAGGAGTAAACGAATGCTTCCAGCCCCCACACAATTCTAAAGACTGTCAGTTCAACTACATACCTGAGGATAAAAACTACGAACAACGTAAACTGGAATGATGTCATAGATAATGTTGTGAGAAATGCAGAACGCTGGGAACACTTAGCAGATGCAACAGATCCACCAAAGAGATGGTTACACGATGCCTGTGCGTCCCCCGCTAGAGTACTGTGTGCGGTATGGGATCCGTACGAGATGACGTCACCGGTTTTACAGACGACACTGGGTGGCAACCATCAAAGCAAGGCATTATTTATTGCAGCGAGGTCTATTCACGAAATTCCACTAACTTTCTCCCCTGAATGCGTAAATGTTTTATTGACGCCAACCTACGTAGAAAGAAACGATCATCATAATAAAATAAGAGAAATCAGCGTTCACACGGAAACATTTAGTAAAAATTCATTGTTCCCATGCGCTTAAGTGTGAATAGCGGAATAATCATGTAGATGGGTGTTGAACCCTCTACCAGGCGCTTAAGTGTAAATTGCAAATTAATCATGTAGATGTAGATGAAATTCCCTTCTTATTTCGGTGATCGTTCCACTGGTGTTAATAATGCTGTAAGGCCGGTATTACACTATCAAATTTCTTTGTCAAATATCTTTGTCCATTATCTTTGTCAAAGATAGTTGATGGTGTAGTAGGGAACTGTGTCAAATGTCGTCCAGTATTTGATCAAATCTAGGGCCTCACTGTAGATTTGATCAAAGAAGTCGCTTGTCTTCTGTTCACCGCAATGTGACATGTTACCACATGGAGCGCTAGCATCGCTGCAGCATTCTGTCGTCTGTAGTGTTTTAATAAACATTGCCGGTAAATACAATTGATGTGTGCCAACAACTACTACATTAATAGAGATGTATGAAGCTGCTGAGGAGCTTTACAACGTGAGGCACGCTGAATACAAAAATAGATTAAGAAGATTGGAGACCTCACCTGACCTGACCTAACCTAACCTAACCTAACCTAACCCTCTCCTATAGCAAGGAATCGGAGTGTTACAGTGAGCCTGTCTTCTGCGGATGTAGCAGTTCTTAAGTGAATATTGCGCTTTGTGATATGATGATACACTTCATTGAGCACATACAGAAATGTATGCTCATCCATTCTTAAGTAATTGATGTACGACTTGACGTCCTCTACTATAAGCTCACGTAACAAGTTTTGTTGAATGCTTTTGTCGTGTCGTCGTAAAACCCACGGCTTCACCCAGGTATATTTACTTTTTTTTCCCGCACTTCTCTTCCGCATGTGCACACAGTGCAATTGTGGTACATGCAACTGCTGTGATTACTAACAAGTTGTTGTTGTCAGCCATCTTGAACTTTGACGAAAAATATGATGACAATGTAATACCCCTTCTAGCGCTACGTCAAAGATCTTTGTCAAATATATTTGACGGAATATTTGATCACTTCTTTGATCAAATCTTTGACAAAGAAATTTGATAGTGTAATACCGGCCTAAAGTAAGACTTTCCATTAAAAAAAACTGATATTTAAAAAACTGGATGTCTAAAACTATCCATTTGGGCGTTAACACTTGCAGAAAATTTTGTTTCTACCTATTAAATCATTAATAAAATTTTAGAGAGGTCGTCGTTCAGTAGGACATATCATACAGAGAATGCAGTCCAGTTTACAAGTAAATGCTAGTATTTTATTATTATTGTATTTAATGATTATAATCACGGAACATATTCTAGCAACTTATGAGGCAAATGTTAAGGAGACTCGAGGCCACGCTACGTGTGAGTTGCTTGTGAAACGGTCGCCGCCCTAGACTAATTTCGCAGCGCCTATAGCGTGAGAAAACTCGGTGACGGGTAGGTCAGCGAGCAGGGTTAACTCGAGCACAGCGGCTAGAGCGAGCCGTAACTAGCCGCTGGAGCAGAGAGCGGGTCACGGCGCACCTGTGTAATTGCTCCCGCCCAGGTGGCCAATTACAGGCGAAAACGCCACACTGTCACACTCACATACTGCATTATGCCACGAGGCTCATTTTACCTAACTTTCACTACCCAACTGTCATCGTACTGAGAAGCACCTTTCTCACTATGACCAAGGAAGGGGTAGGTTAGAAAACAGAGCATCGGTAAGTGTTGTGTTTCGCCCGGTTCGTGTGCCTCCGAGACATCAAAGTGTGTCAGCTTTCAGACTAGTGGAGAACTTTAAGGAATTATTCTGACTTCCCTGCAGACAATTGCTGAATTGTTTATCCTCTCTTTGCCTCACATTGCTCACTGAGGAGGAGGAACTTGAATCATCTCGATCATCTTCGTTTAGGCTTTCTGGGCGAACAGAAAATGGTGCTGGACCAGTAGTACGATGGCCTTCATTCTGTGTTTCAACTCACTGCAGCTTACTGTTTTCTGTGAACACATATTTAAATTTGTGCAGAATAAACTGTTATATGCATAAGTGGATTTAAAAAATCAATTTAGAGTGCATGAAACACGCAAGTGTTAGTTTTCTCTACTTGTCAGTTGTAGATTTTAAATGTGTTACGTACAAAACAAGGAATGCAGGGCAGTTAATATGACGAGGCGACGTTTATCAACACTTCCAGCTAGCCCCCCTCCTCCGCCCCGCCCTTTTACGTGAGGACTAAAACGACAGAACGCATGAGATAATGTGCATGGGCGGGGTTAAAAAGTAAAGGCTCTTTTTCATGGCCCCATCCTTGTCTATAACAGGAAGAAGCGAAATAACGTATGTAACATACGGGCGCATTCTGTTTAGAATTGCGTGTTATCGGCTAAAGCCACGCAATTGCTGTGATATGAAACTCCTAAAAATATACTTATTTTAAAAATCTATAGGAATAATACATAATCTATATTTATACGGTCTGTTTTGCCTCGTATCTAATGTGTTGTTCAGTGGCCTTAAACTGGTGTTTTCCACCATCCTTTACTGTAAGTAGTTACAAGTTTGTTATCCTGTGTTTGAAGTCATCATCACATCATTTGGCACATGTGTTATAGCGTACGATACTAGAAGTCTATGGAAGGTCGCGAGTCATCACATGCAGATCGTTCCTAAATATCATCTCATTTTATCCTGCAGTCATGTTGCAGACCAATAAGTTACGTTATTGCCTCTCGTGTGCTAAATATCTACTTGCTTCGACAGTATACATTAACAACGTTATCGGATCGGACTCGAAACAGTGAAAATGTGGAGTGATATCGTTTAATTTAATCGGTGGACACGAATTCATTAATGAAACTCACTAGTGTTCCTTTCGATCGCTGTGTAATTACTTTCGCTTTATTTGATTTTACGGATACTGTCCGCTGGCTCTCGTTTCCAGTTTGTGTCTGTTATGGTCCTGCAATCTTTGTTCTTGTTTTCTTTCCTAGTGCAGCAATTATTCTCTCTAATCGTATAGCGATATTGAATTCTCGATATTATGACAGTTGAAATTAGGTGTTGCAAAACAGAAATACTTCGAATCGTAACCGACAAACGTTTGCTGCCCGGTTAGTACCCTTAGAAAACAATGCAGATAAGGACGTTTTTATTTGTATAATATGACAAAATTCATGCACTACAAAGGAAACTGTATTCTGACGCTCTTATTTTTACATATCACGAATTAATTGCTGTGGACTGTAAATTCGATACAATTTTTGTTTACTGGCCTGTTCACCTTTTGAATACACTGGAGAGAGAAAGCTAGAACAAACGATTTCCTTGAGGATCACATATACTATCAAGTTAAAATTAATTTTCGGAACGATGAAAACTTTTCTGCATATTTCTTGTTTGCTGTGTGTATTTTGAAGATGCTAGTGGGTGCTAATTACTAATATCCGAAATTTGTACAAAGTCAAAATATTGTGCCCATTCTTTTATTTCTTGTGTAACGTTTGTTTGTCGTGCCTAAGTTACAGGGTTTTACCATCATATTTGCGGTTCAAAATACTAAAGAGATATTACTGGAATCTTCTAGAAGATGAAAAGCCACACGAGTTGTTGCAAACTAGTGCCTTCGCATAACAAGCTTCAACATTGATAAGTACAAGCGTCGCCGCTCAAATAAACTACTGTTCTGGACGCTGTTTTACTCTCTGTTTACACCTCACACCGGTGATTGGTTCATAATCCATCTGGATAAAGTGTGTTATGCAAATACATCGGTCGAGTACAGTAAAAGTTGACAGAAATATTTATTACTCCAGAGGGGGAATAGAAAAGACATGACTTGAACCAGCTGTTGCCCAACGTGGGCTTTCACGTCAGAAGATTTATTTTTCCCACAACTGACACAGAGAAACCAATGCAGATCTTGATAGCAGTTAAAAGTCAGTTACCACTGCTACTTGCACCAAGTTGATATTTTTACAACTTGAATAAATAGTTCAAAATACTTGTAGACTCTAGGTCTAGGTGTGTGTGTGTGTGTGTGTGTGTGTGTGTGTGTGCGTTCGTTACAACTGCTGTATACGTGTAAATAAGACGATAACGTTTTCACGATGCGTTACCGCTTTTCTTGATCTTACGAGGATATAAACCAGGGCATAAATCATCTTGTACTGGAGGAACTGCTTTGCAGTAAGCTGAGAGATACGATATCGGATCTACTCGCACATACACACCCAGAATGGACTGCCCCCTCCCCCGCCCCCATACACCCACACACCATCTGATGTCTTTACAATTAGAAATATCATTAGTAGAGGACGTCACGAAAAGATGTCAAAAGGAGTATATTTGACGACGATATGTAATGCGGATGTTTGAGCAACAAGTTTTTTTTCATATGCTCAGGAATGTATTGCAGGTGGGAAAGTGCCCAGTAGCGGATATAATTACAGTCAAACGACGAAAATGTTGACTTTTAGGAACTGCAGAATAGTTCGTCGGATGTCTGGAGTGCATAGTTAAGTTTGTGATAATATTGTGAACAGCTTCTTAATAGCGCGATGCTCCACCTTTGATATGTCCACGCACAGGTCATGCAATTACCATAAATTGCTGGTCGATGGTGAGTGAGTGTGGAGCTTTCGACCGATAGCATCTCGGACGTGTTCCGTCGGGTTCAGATCAGGCGAATTTGCCGACCAAGGCACTGTAGCAAGAGACACCACCAGTTACCCAGCTGCAAGATGCCGTCGCCATCAGGGAAGACATCTAGGATGGAAGCATACAGGTTTTTCACATTAATGTTCACGTAGTCCGTAGCTGTCATAGTGCCTTTGATTACTACAACACGTTTCATGGAAACCCAGGTCAGTATCCTCCATTGCGTAAAACTGATCCCACAGGTGTTGTCCGCGATTCATCCGACCATTCTGTGCATTAAAAATATGTCCTTTGTCAGAGACACTTATGTCAATGGATTCCCCCATTTGGGGCCCCTATCGTCGTTACAATGATTCCTTATTCATCCCGCTCAGCATATATATTGGGTTGGTGCATAAGTGGCGTTTTTCAAAAGTTTAAAAACAAAATAGAAACGCTTAACAGAGACCTTAGTCAACAATAATATATTCTCCTTTGCTATTTACAGGAATACGCGAACGCTGGCGTAACTTTTCGAATCCGCGACTGTAGATATCAAAAGTTCGTTGAAGATTGTTCAGTAAAGAGTGGAAGAGGTGAAAATATGAGGGCGCGAAATCAGGTGAATATGGTGAGTGGGGATTAATTTTCCAACCCATCTCCTGTATAGTGTTTTATAGTCTGGCAGGATGCGAGCCGGCGTTATAGTGGAGTAGCATCACTCCACGCAGTCTTCCTGGTCGTTGGTCTTGGGCTGTGTGTGCAAGACGTCTCCGTTGGTGACAGTAAATGTCAGCAGTGATCGTTAAACCTTGGGAAGCAATTCGTTGTTCACCAAAACGGCGCTGTTCCACCAGGTGCATAACATTATCTTCTATGAATGCACGTAGCTGTTTGTACGGGGCGTTGCTGATTTGTTTGGGCTCGACCGTTCCTTTCTTTTCTTTACGCTAGCATAAAGATACCATTTTTCGTCACTTGTGGCGATACAGAGTAGGAATGGTTGGCGTTGTCCACGAGCCAATTGATGACATGCAAGCAGAGATGACAGATGACCATGTGCTGACTTTTGTGATTTTGGCTTAGAGCGTGCTGTACGCATACACCCGATTTCTTAACCTTCTCCGGTGCATGAAAATGTCGCACGATGATTGAATGATCACAGTTCATCACATCTGCAAGTACTCGAGTACACTGATGTGGATCATTGGGGAGGAACGCGTTTAAACGAGCTTCCTGAACGCGGGGAGATGTCAAGACGATCCTCCTTAACGCGAGAAAACCATTTTCTTGCCGTGCTCTGTTCAAAAATGGCTCTGAGCACTATGGGACTTAACATCTGAGGTCATCAGTCCCCTAGAACTTAGAACTACTTAAACCTGACTAACCTAAGGACATCACGCACATCCATGCCCGAGGCAGGATTCGAACCTGCGACTGTAGCGGTCACGTGGTTACAGTCAAGTGCCTAGAACCGCTCAGCACTCCGGCCGGCCGGCCGCGGTGGTCTCGCGGTTCTAGGCGCGCAGTCCGGAACCGTGCGACTGCTACGGTCGCAGGTTCGAATCCTGCCTCGGGCATGGATGTGTGTGATGTCCTTAGGTTAGTTAGGTTTAAGTAGTTCTAAGTTCTAGGGGACTGATGACCACAGCAGTTGAGTCCCATAGTGCTCAGAGCCATTTGAACCATTTGAACCACTCCGGTAGGCCCGTGCTCTATCCAAAGGCATTATCATCATACAGGGCGGAGGTATTTCTGGCTGCCTCCGCTGCTGTCATCCCTCTACTGAACTGAAACAGAAGAATATGTCGGAAATGTTCTGCTTTACCACTTCGCAGTCCATTTTCTAGCGTCCACAGCTTCATTCACCGTCAGCAAATGACAATATGTAAACTCAAATAGCAATATGCAAATACACATAAAAAACAACCGATAAATAAACCCATAGCTAGCGGAATACCAACATGCAAAACAAAAGTGCTTTGAACTTACCCTAAAACGAATAGTTTCCTTTCCCGTCGTGTGTCCGAAACGGGAACAAGAGGAATTCAGTTTTGTAAAGCACGATGTTCATTATGTTTTGTCTTATCATTGTGAAACCTCCCCTTAGAAAAATTTATGAATGATTGTGCTGATAAACCCCTTACGTTATTTGATTTTCAAACAGCTGAGCAAAACTGAACGTGCACAGACATTTCTCTCTTTACTTATTCACATCATCAATAAACTGACACACAATATTTTTAGCACAACGCAATCTGACTTTCAATAATCCCTACAAAAGAATGGCCCTGACTAAAAATAACCTATACCTCACAAAAATCTTCGTTACTCCAACTACGGCAATACAGCGAGCGCCAATACTGCCAGCTAAATAAAAGATTCTAACTACTGAAGTCACTAACTACTGATAGGCATAGTTCGCAAATGAAACATTTTGATAGAGAACAAACAATGTATTTACCTTAATAGTCATAATATATATATCAGTTCATGACATCAAAAATGGTTCAAATGGCTCTGAGCACTATGGGACTTAACATCTGAGGTCATCAGTCCCCTAGAACTTAGAACTACTTAAACCTAACTAACCTAAGGACATCACACACATCCATGCCCGAGGCAGGATTCGAACCTGCGACCGCAGCGGTCGCGCGGTTCCAGACTGCAGCGCCTAGAACCGCTCAGCCACCCCGGCCGGCAGTTCATGACATCCAGCCTTACACATTTACTCTCTCTGATGGACACACGTCCAGATCATCCGCTCTCAAAACTCCGCCATCTCTCTTCCCACATTCACCACTGCTGGCGGCTCACCTCCAACTGCACAACGCTACGCGCTGTTCACATCCAACAGCCCGACACTACAATAGCGAATATTACAACAATGCCGACCAGCCACAGACTGCACACAGCACAGTCAGTGATGTTTATACAGAGCGCTACGTGGCGTTACCAATATAAAAACCTAAACTGCCTACTTAAAATTGTACCAGTAAAATGTAGGAATGAGTGAGTCCGTAAATAACGATGTTGTTGATGATGATGATGATGATGATGATGGTTGTGTTGATGGTGATGGTAAAAATGATGACAGTGGTGACGGCGATGACTGTGGTGATAGTGAGCTGTTGCATAACGCGCGTCGTGTTTTGTGTGCAGAGGACGCGTGCCCGGTGAAGAGGTGCCCACCGCCCACCACCCACCCCCCGGCAGCGGCGACAGGCGCGGCGATCCCGGCCCCAGGACAGTGCAGTGCTGTGCGCGGCGCCGAGCGGACCGGCATGCAGTGCTAGCTAGTGCCGCGTGCGTGAGTGCGTGCTGATCGAGCCCGGAGCCAACGTCGCAGCCGCAGTCGCCCGAGTCAGCCAGCAGGATGCGCTGCTTCTGCAAGAGGATCCGCACCTTCCACGTCAAGGTGGTGCTGCTCGACGAGCAGGAGCTCATCCAGGAGATGCAGGTACGTCGCCGCCCCTGCGTGCAAACCTAATTACTATACTCGGCCGGCAAGCCGTGGAGCCAGTGGCGCGTTGTTAATCAGCACTGACAGACGCGGACAGGTCGTGTAATGAGTCTCTCTTTCATCTGACTGATGGCAGCTTACTTTACTTTTCCGATGGCCGCTGCCCAGCACTAGTGCTTGCCAACACTTACGTTCGAAGAAAAGAAAACACGATTCGTACTCTCTCTGTTGACAGTTACCTGTTTACTAAACAACCACAACCTACTGTGCCCGTGATTCATGTGCGAAAAGGATTTTTGCAAGTGTGAGTAATGGTCGGATGGTTTGAACACAAGCTGTTGCTTCTCATGCTGTTGTTGGTCTTTCAGATCGGTCAATAAATATAAAAGGATAGTAACGACATAACGCATCACCGAAATATCTGAAGTCTGCATCTTTTAGCACAGTGAATTTACCTAATTGTGGAAACGTGAGTCCCATTTTCAGGTAAATCACTTTTTTCAGCCGAGTTTTTCTTTTACATTTTCAGTCAGAAAAACTGTTTCACGACGATTTTCGGACATTCTCAGATGATGCCACCAAGAAAACTCTGGTGCCATTCTCGTAGAGTCCTACAGTGAAGTAACATACTTCCCAACACACAGCTTGAATTCGGCCTCTACAGACAAAATTTCGGAGATTGCTCACTGGTATTTTCTGAGTATTTTGGTGTTTTACAGCTGTCGTGTAAGGGGGCTCATTACATAAAAGTAATGTAGATATTTGTGATTCCTTCGGTTTGTTACGCCCCCCCCCCCCCATTTGCTGTTGTTTCTGTGGAGATATCCTGACAACACTGAAAGAATCACCAAAGCGCACTCAAGGAAGATACAGCAGTGGAACATACCTCAGATCGAAAGGTGTTGTGGTGTGGAAACACCTCAGCATAGCATCATTGTGCCGCTCTTCCAGTACATTCAGTGAACCCCTGTGTATCGCTGTTAAAGTAAAAGAAACAAATAAAAACATGTACAAGTAAGAGTGCCAGAAATATTAAGTCTAGTTAGAACTGAGTAATACTAAATGCATGCTTGAGGTCGGAAAGTGTATCCAGACGACACACAAAGCGCGTACCGTCGACATTTCTGCCCATCCCTAGGTATTTTCTGAGATGTATAAATACAAAGATATATGGGTTAGTTGATCAAATGAAATGAAATTTCCTAGTAACCAACCACCGAAGATCTCGGGCCCCATATTCCAAACTACTCAGAAAATATCCCTGAAAACCTCCGAAATTATGTCTGTGCGGTTCAGATTTACCATGTATTCATTATGGCTCCATTAGCAGCAGACGATAACTTTTAATGAAGAAGACCCCTTGAGCGTATGCGGTACATTCTCGTAATTTCTACAATTTTTTATACCTTTCGAAGTATAAACTCGAGAATTGTGGTACTAATAAACATTCCAAACTCTAGCGTGTCTAAAGAAATTAATTCGGTTTCACAAGACTATATTTTCTACATGAATGAAGGTAGACTCTTGGGGTACCTTTTAACTTACACATCCCGTGAAACCTGTCGGCTGAGGATGACACGGCGGTCGGTGGGTACCGTTGGGCCTTCCGAGGCCTGTCTGGACGGAGTTTTTATTAGACTGTAAGGATATCTATATTTTTATTTTTTATTTTTGTAAACTACGCGATTTTGCGAGAATATATCTTTTACATGCAAGCACATACAACCATCGTTTACTTTTTACGATTACGTTTAGAATCAGCGTTTAGATTTACCTTTCACAAGTATTCAATATGCTCTCCACCGGACGCGCGACAAACATTTAAGACTTTTGCGAGCGTATCTGGAGTTACAGCGTTTACTGCTATTGCTACGCGACTTCGGAGTTCACCCAAGGCCGTTGGATGGGGAGGCCCCCACAAGGGATTTTTCACGAATCCTCATCTAAAAAAAGTAACACACAGAGAGAGCAGGTGACCTAGCAAGCCAGTGATGTTATGAGACAGGAGGCGCAGTGGCGCATTCTGGACGTAAATCAGGCCACACGGGTGTAAGTGAACTGCACCTATTGAAACGGAGAACGGAAAGCGACTTTTTGTTGCGGTGTTACCGCCATGTCTATTCGACACCATTGGATGATGAACTAGCAAGCGAATGAGCTAGCTGACGACCACGACCCGCCACCACATGAACCGGAAACTTACAGCTGCCGATAAGATCAGCTATTATTTTCGATACCTAAGTTAAAATTCACCAAAAGTTTGTATCTCCATTCGTGTTAGGAGTTAGGGTCTCAAAGAAATTCTGTGAATATTTTTGAAACACCCTGTCCAACTACAGTAGTCACGCTACCGCTAATCTGAGAGGTCTAATATGGAGTCCTTCTCCTGCAGCGGTGGAGGGAACTTTCTCTTACACATGCCACCAGAAACTTCTGCTCATTTGCATCCGCTTCGCAGCTGCCAATTGTTGCCGAATTTGAGCGATTACGCTCGGTACAGGGAAAGACGCCAGTCGTTTCTGGCCTGAATACCAGAGACAACGCAACTACCGTAAACGTGCAGTTCCATCTTAAAGTATATGGGATCAATATTTTTAACCTTAAGCTTCTCTTACACGAGCGACTCTCAGTCGATTGCGTGTGGTGAGTGCGCCTCCTGCAGCATCCCTGGTGTATTATTCATGTAGAGTCGCGCCTGTCACGATCGATTTTTTTTCGTTTTCATGTTGGTGCCAAAATTTATGTGTGTAATTTCTGTGCCGTTTGGCACTCAGAATACGAAAATGTGGCTATGGAGGACGGTCTTCTACAAAAACCTTTGAAATATAGCGACAAATTTAAGGAACAAATAATGACAATAGAGTTTATTAATGACTAAAGCAAAATTCATAATGGATGTTCTTGTCAACAGGTGTATGGAAAATTCTACACACTGCTGAGAACTGAAAGACTAGAAAAAGTGTCATCCAAACATTTATTTGCTCAAGACAAACTATTTTCACAAGACCATTTTTACTTTCCCTTTCTATCTTGTTTTCTAACTGCTAAACAACATCGAAAATTATTTCTCTCAGTCTGTAGATCTTTTTCACTGTGGAAACAGTTTTCATCTGAAAAAAGATTTATGTACTTACGTTCTTATTTAATCACAATGTAGGCTTTTCTGTCCAAGTATTGTATAGCCTACTTACCTTTTCGCCTTCAGGTATTTCGCCTCTCTTGTGGAGAGAAGACTAGCAGGAAACATATCAACTCCTTCCGCAACTTTTTTTTAAATTATTGACTTTTGAACGTGCACATACAGCCATCTTAACACTGGAAATGTTACATTACAGATTACAGTGTGTTTTGACAATTCAAAGTAGATATTAGTTTAAGTCGTATTCTGGTACGAAATTACGTGGACTTAACAAAGGAATGATTCCGAAGTAAAACACGGTTTACAACCACAGTATACTAAAACAAGTAAACAAGAAGAAATTTTTTGGAAATTTGTGGTAAGGTCTTATGGGACCAAATTGCAAAGGTCAGCGGTCCCTAAGCCTACACACTACTCAGTCTAACTTAAATTAACTTACGCTATGGACAACACACACCCATGCCCGAGGGAAGACTCGGACCTCCGTCGGGGGAGCCGCATCCAGACCGCTCGGCTACTCCGCGCGGCAAAGAAAATGTAACACATGATACACAGAAGTAATATGCTATAAAAATCCTGCTGGTAACACAAAAAGAGATCATAAATCGCAGTTGCTACACATTTATTCCCAATTCAATCCATATTAATGAGTATATCGAAAATAAAAACAAAACGTTCTTTTGTATGTCCTGCAAGAATTGTTTCAAGAGCTGCGAATAGAGAAATGAATATTTTTGAGGTCTATAAGTACAAGCTAGAGAGAAAAGGGAAACTTAGTTTACAAGACCCATATTTGGGTACTACAGCCATATGTATTGTTACACCAGTATTCAGACACGTACATATAGCTGATACATAGTGACACACTTAGAGGCTGATCGTTCCATATTCTGCTGAGTAGCACGTGGGAATATAGTCAGTTAATTGGGCTTTGGTGTCCGCCTGGCATTCTAATTGCCAAGAGCGTTAGATTAGCAACCCCGTGAGCTATATCTTGATGTTGGAGCTTTTGACGAACTCGTACTGCACTTTATACGTTGCTATTTCGTTGTATGCTAACAGGGTTTTGAGGCCGCTTGGGAACCGATTACCAAGAGCCCTAAGATTATTTGCAAGTACGTTTTGTGATATGTGATGGAGGACACTCATGCAACCTTCGCAGTGTGGCAGAAAAACATAGCAAAGAATAAATTAAAGGATTGTGGAAATGAGAGTTTGGTGTCATTGGCCGGGAGGCCCCTTACGGGGCAGGACCGGCCGCCTTGGTGCAGGTCTTATTACATTCGACGCCGCATTGGACGACCTGCGCGCCGGATGGGGATGAAATGATAATGACGGCAACACAACACCCAATCGCTGAGCGGAGAAAATCTCCGACCCAGCCGGGAATCGAACCCGGGTCCGTAGGACGGCAATCCGTCACGCTGACCACTTTTTTTTTCCACTCAGCTATCGGGGCGGACAACATCTACACCTACATGTACGTGATTACTCTGCTATTCACAATAAAGTGCCTGGCAGAGGGTTCAATGAACTACCTTCAAGCTGTCCCTCTACCGTTCCACTCTCGAATGAAACACGGGAGATGGCTCTGAGCACTATGGGACTTAACATCTTAGGTCATCAGTCCCCTAGAACTTAGAACTACTTAAACCTAACTAACCTAAGTACATCACACAACACCCAGCCATCACGAGGCAGAGAAAATCCCTGACCCCGCCGGGAATCGAACCCGGGAACCCGGGCGTGGGAAGCGAGAACGCTACCGCACGACCACGAGATGCGGGCGAAACACGGGAGAAACGACCACTTAAATTTTTCTGTGCGAGCCCTGATTTCTCTTACGTTATCGTGATGATCATTCCGCTCTTTGTATGTGGGTGCCAACAGAATGTTTTCGCTATCGCAGGACAAAACTGGTGATTGAAATTTCATGAGAAGACAAATAATGGATTAAGACGACACAAAGCATACAATACATTACTACAACGTGAGTGAACGGGGCGAGAACAGATAACTTTTGATGTAAGAAGACGAGACCCCCCATCCCATCTCTAATCTTATGTTTCTACGCACGTGTAATCTACAGCAGAGTCAGAATTTTTGTCAGAAAGTAGCTTCTGATAAGCTTTCGCCCCGTTTACGGTGTTAGCAGGAAAGCCACTAAAGTCGCGTTAGCAACTGGACCGTAGGTCCAACTGCGTCTTCCCCAGCAACCTGAGCGCAGTACCTCGTCGTCTCAGTGGCGCGGTAGGTTCACCTGACCCGGAGCCCCTGCGGTGTCCTGACTGTAGGTAGTGTGGTAGGGTGTTCACCCCGGGGGAAGGCCGGCCTGCGGCCTCGGAAAGGTCATTACGGCGCCAATCTGAAAGCGCGCCTTTTTTGTGCGCCGGGCGCGCCATAATCACGGCTATTACTCCAGTGCTCTGCTCCGGCAGTGCATATGGGCCGGCATTCTAAGCAGGAAGCGCGTGTAATTATAATTATATTCGGGCCGCTGTTTTACACCAATTCAGCAATGTTTGCGTCATTACCGGCCGGGAGGAAGCAAGAATAATTGTCCGGCCGGATAAAAAAGGACGGCGCCGACTAGAAGAAAATAACATTGTGCCACCGGTGTGGGTGAGCACTCGTCCAACAGTTTCAGTCCCGCTTCGTTTTGCTCTCGTTCTCGTCGTCTGTAATTCGCTCTTGGAAGCAATAGATACTTAATGCAACATCATTCCGTGCTTAATTATCTTTTTGCTAATTGCGAGATTGCAAAATGTATTTTCCTGTCGCACGTTATTTGGCCTATTACACCGGTAATTTCTGTCGTCCGTGTGTGGGCTGTCCCTTGTGGTTTTCTAGTTCATTATGTTTTAAGAGACGTGATCGACTGATCGTCCAATGCTTGGTCATTCGGATGCTTACCAATTATTTTTATCTTCTTCTTCGTTTTTTGGTTATTGTGAGACGTTAGATTTACATTGCCAGAATACAAAACCTGCGCACTCGACAAGCTGTGATTTATTTATGACATTATTAGTAATTGATATTTCGTATCTTTCCATAAATGCAGTCATATTAATTCTGCTAGAGACCTTAACTGATACAGTCCTCTGGTAGGACAGATGTTGTGAGTCGAGAACTTTTGCACGTATAGCCTAAACGAAAAATTTACATCCCGGAGTCTTTCTGTGCAAATGGTTCTAATAATCTCAAAGCTATATGCTACATGAATGTGCTTAGAGTGCTCATACAGAGCGTAAGAAAATATACATACAAAATTTTTGTGTGTTCAGAAGATATTAAAAAAAGTGATGAAGTGTCACAGGTGTACAGTTTCCCAAGAATGGATCCATGATGGCTTTGAAGTTAGTGATGTTCAGAGAAAGTAATCAAAATGCAGTGCGATGAATATTGTTTTAGTTACGTTGTTGACCTTCTATGGATTTATAATATTTTTGTGGGAGAGGATGCGTTTGGTGTATGAGACACTGATAGAAGAGCTGCACGCGGATGCTAATTGTGCATTAATGTAAGCGGGTGAAATTTCCAGCATTATTCATCATATGGCAGTTTGAACACCGTCTCTGAATATCACTAACTTCAAAACCTTCATGGTCTCGTAGCGGGAAATGTGATATTTTCGTGACATAAAAAGTTTCTTTTTATCTCCTCTAAACACTCTAAAAATTGTCTACGTTGTTTCTTTGCGCCCGTCTAATCTCAGTTTTATGATATCTCATTGATTTTTGTTTGACCTCGATATTTACCTTTCATTCTATTCTATGATCGATGAAAGTCCGAAATCAGCAGGGAAATATTATAAGTGTTGCTGCTCTGAGTACTGGCCTCCGGAGATCGTGAGCTGAGTACTAATTCATTGTAAAATGAAAAGCAAGTTGGTCTACAACTTGGCTGACTGCTAGCTACAGTGCTTTTCTAATTAGAGTGCGGTTTATGTGTTTGACAGCTTTTGTAGAGAAGACTACGAACACGTTAGATGATGTACAGTGTAACGATCCTTGGTAGTCAAGCGGCCTTACTGTGTCAAGCTAAGTGGAATTACGTCTCTCGTTACCAAAATTTTCTTCTGTCAGTTTGAAAGGGGAATTTCTTGTGCACTTCGTCGGTATAAGAACTAATTTTCTACTCTAGACTACCTACTTTCCTACGTTAAAAAAAACACATACAGCTTACTTTGTAGCTACTGGTGTTCCTCTCTTTGGTATGTGAGTTCAGGAAGGAGAAGTAAATTTCTTACATTTTAGAAAAGTTGAGGTGTTGGTATATGTTTGCAGATGTGTATGACTGAATTCATTCAGTAACTTGTTATATACGGTTAAAACCACTTTCACTCTCGTCAGTTAGTAATTTTGATTTCGTTAATTACTTTCTGATGATCTGCATTCCTTTCCTTCTTTTTCATAATAAAATAGTGCACTAGATCTTTCGATACTCATTTAAAGTTTCTCCAAAGAGAGCAATGAAGTTACAGCGTAATAAAACGCAGTTGTAGTTGTTAATTAGCTCATTAAAAGTTCTTCCGCTGGTACCACGCTCATTTGCTGAACTACATGCGTGTACGGCTTATCAATGACTATGCACTGGAAATGCTGTCTAACGGGCATGCAACTTACAGTGTAAGAAATAAAGTCCTCCTTGCGGAAGGAAACAAAATGAAAGACGAGTAATTGGCACAAAATCGGAACTCACTAATTGAGGGTAGATCTGAACAAGTTCTCGTTATCACGAATCTTAGCTTCCGACGACTCTTTCCGCAGCGCTGTTGAGGCTACAAGAGAACTGTTGTTGCTCGCTTCCTTACGCAGGCAGCAGCATCGAATTCCTTCCTACTCTACATAAGTGTCGTAACACAGTTTGTCTGTAACTCACGAAACGGGTCAGTTGCCAGATTGAGCTAACTAAAATAAATTTGGAACACCGAAGTCGCATCATATTTTAGAGCGTTGGATTTCGTAAATATTTTAGAGCGTTGGATTTCGTAAATGTCGTTAAATGCGATGATGATGAAAGCGTGTGTTAGAATCTGAGTGCATTAAAATACTAACGTGGGTCTGCTATGATAAACTAGGAACCTATGCAGTAGTGAAAGGTTAATAATTAATAATTAATGTAATGAGGTCATCATGTAACTTTTGTCGCCGATAGTCTGCCATGTGATGATGAATCAGAACATTAAAAATTTTTCGCGGTTGCTATCCCGAGACCACTCGTGAGAAATATAGGTAAAGAAACCCTCTCTAGAGACAAGTACTGGGATTGAGGGTTTGGTTACTTCACCGTTTGAAATTCTAAATTTGCTCACAAATGAACTTAGTTAAATTCCAGGGTAGCCTACATAGCATTTTAGAAAGAATAATGCATACACATCTGAGGTGCTGATGTTTCTTGGTCAACACCTCCTTGTCACGTCATGCCCCTTACTCTTCATAGGCTTTGGGTCTTTCCATCTCTGTTATTTTCTGTGTTGTTTAACAGTACATTATGTCTTTTTCGCTTACTCTGTCATTTCTTCTTAACCGTCGATATGTGTATTGCGTAATGATTATATCATCATCATTGCTTTGGTGAATAAAGCGGAAGTGTTCCTAAACACAAGACTGTGTGATTGCTGTTGCTCATTTTCGGTTTGATTACGAGAAAAAAAATGAAGTGAATAGCAGCTGATGATATGGACTGATAGATTGTAAAATTCGGATGAAACTCGATATCAAAAGGAAAATGTCTAAATCTACGCAAAACCAAAGTACAAAATAGTGTAGCCAGATAATGCAAATTGAGCATGCGAGATCTGTTATACATAACAACTGTTATGCAAGAAGGCAATAAACCCCAAGTATCGACAGTTCAGTAGAATAGCGAAAGCTACAACTGGCATAAACGAGCTATTGATGGTTTCGCGTCAACAGTTCTTGAAAACGAGCTTCCAAATTGCCGTGGAAAAAATGCATCAGAGTCTAAGAGATTGATGAGGAGTGTTTCTAAATTCAGAATGAGACGGTGGAATTTAACTGTAAGGTGACATGCTAATGACAGTCAGAAACTAATCGCGACAAAAATCTTAAGAGGTTGCTGGAAACGAATTCCACACAAGAAAAATACCAGGAATTGAAGATAGGTGCTGCAGACAACGGGAAATTTATGAAGCACATAAAGGAAAATAGCAACCATGTCGAAAAATTTGAGGCACTTTATTCTGATCTAAACTTCAATGGTTTACATCATTGGCATGTTCAGCAGCATCTCATATTTTACTGGGTCATTCCGTGCTGCTAAAATGATAAAAAGTAGCTCATTTAAAAACACAGGAAAAAAAACTGTTTCTCTAAGTTTGTCTTATAGGTTAGCACCTCTCAGTAATTCGCTCTCAACTGTGAATCAGTTCATTTGCGGAGCTCAGTCTCTGTCAACGCCGCATCTGCTCTGTAAAAAATACTGCGGACTGGTGTGTTACTGTTAGTAACAAAGTCTCATTTACCAGAGGTACTTGTTGAGGAGAGCAGAAACCAGCCATCACAGAATAACTGTCATTCTCTCGTGGCGTGCATTTGCTGAACTCAAGGAACCTTGTTTGTCCTTTCGACTAGAAGCGCGGTATCGATCGAAAGCAGTGGAGGATTCGTTTGCGGCGTCTTCGATGTTTCGCTGTTGCAACCGCATCTCTTCTCGCTTGATGGTTTCTCGAGTTTCACAAATGTGCACCGCGGCGAGAGCTTGTTATATTTGTTCCGAGGAGCA
Organism: Schistocerca piceifrons; assembly: GCF_021461385.2. Lineage (NCBI taxonomy): Eukaryota > Metazoa > Arthropoda > Insecta > Orthoptera > Acrididae > Schistocerca > Schistocerca piceifrons. The sequence goes on along the minus strand of NC_060142.1, from coordinate 394,798,975 downwards.
TCCATCCGCTTTTAGACCCGCTTCCCTCCCGATGTGGCGCTGCGTGTCCAATTATGAGCGCGCACGTCCCCTGTGCGAGGGTGTCGGATTGGCCACGGAGGCGTTAACGCCTGAAGATCTCACAACCTACCGGATAGGGCTTTCACTCATTCGCGGATATCCACTAATTTCTCCATGTTTACAAATTCGATGTTTTTAATATCTGTCGTTCGTCGTCCTCTTCTCCTCTTTCATCAAGTCATGCCTGATCGATTCGTAGAGCCTTCTTCGTCGGAAGAATTACGACAAAAGGCCATTCTTGCAGCTTAATAACCGATCATGTCACGTAGTACCTTATGCAGCGAAGCTCTGTCATACATTCCAAATTACGTAGTGTCGATGATCGTAAGGCAACGAAAGACAAAGGCTGGTACTTCGAGCCAAATTCGCTCGCTTTAACGCTGATTCCACTCTTGTAAAACAACGTCACCAATTCAGACATTTTCACTCAGAAAACACGTCGTTATCACATTAAAGATGCGATTCTTTTGTCTCGAATGATGCTCAAGATGGTAGCATTTGGTAACGTCGGTCACAGTTGAGAACTCTTCGAAATAAGAACAGAACGAAATTTGTCTTCGTTAATTAAATTATGGGAATTTTGACGTAGATCTCGTATTTAGAATGAACTTGATGGAGAAATACAGCCACTTGACAACTGATAAAAGATGATAAAAAAGTTATTGATTTAAGCACTGATCAAAGAACACATCAGTAAGGATTCTTCAAATAAGAGATACGCACACTACAGGACGTTTATGTATGTAAGATATGTAGCATCGTTACAGCAAGAAAATTATGACACTGTTTTCACAGGTTTCTCGCTATCAACCTCAATAAATATAACTTTTGTTGAGTACATTGCTTGTCAGTAAAGTAGTTTTTCTCATCTATAATTATGCTTAGGGGGAAGTACTCATGAGAAGGTGCGTTATGCAGTTCTGTTGACCTGGCAGTAACCACGAAAGACTGTTGCAGCTGCGGAACCATTCCCCAACGCTCCATGGTAGTGACCTGCTAGTCTATTACTGACACCAGATATTAGTGTACCAAGTACACAGATGTGTATTGAGTGGCATTCGCGGCCACATATGGTATTCGACGATTATCTTTTAAGAAGTAGCGCAATAATCTGTTCATATTTTTCGCATTACCACAGAATGACGCGTGTGAATGATAGCTGCCAGCAGCGCTAGTTAGACCTTTTCATGGATGGGTTTATGGCTAGACATAGAGGATCAGGGATATATATATATATATATATATATATATATATATATATATATATATAAGTATGCCAATGGTAGCACGTATCTTGCGGTATGTGCAGAATGCTATGTGATGATGCATGACTGCTCTGAGACGTGTGTGTGACATCTCGGAGAACGTTATTAGTTTCTCCTGTATGAGCGTCGAGGAAAAGCGATTCTCCCAGATAATACTGCAACATCACAGGCATCATCATAATCAGCCAATTCTTGGAAGAGAAAGACGTTTTTAGAGGAGTTCCCAAATCTTACCGCAGTCAAGCGCATTTGAGATACTTTCACTTAAAAAAAATCGGTCGCTTTGATCTTCATCTAACGAGCAGTCACGTTCTTCATCCAAAGATGATTTGGTTTTGAGAAACCAAGCCAAGTTATCGGAGCGTGTGTTGGAATTCCGTTCCTGCCGAGTTACATTCTAATGCTTTAATAGGGGGCCACCTGACTAGGCTGGTCTTGCTAGTCGTGGACATTGTGTAGTGCGCGATATCTGCTATACTATTCTGAAACTTTGCAAAAAGATAACGAACGAAAAAATATAATTCCACTTAATCACAATTGCGTGGAATCAATAAAATTATTTTGCTCCTTTCAGCTTCAAAGCTGACTCTTCTAATTACGACGCAAATGTGTTACGAGACACGCCTACATATTTTTTATATAAATAATACTTCCGTTAATGTTTTAACCAATAAACGCTGTTTTTATGAAGCATAATTAGCGGGAAGAACTGAGGACTGTATGACGAATGTTTTGACGCTTGTTTCGTGAGCTAAAATGATTTGAAGAACACGTCATGTGTTTAATATCTTTCTAGCGAGTGGACGAAAAATACATTTCTATAAGAAAATTATGTCATCGTCAGAAGGTAGGATGAGGCAAAAAATTTCATTTATTTGAGTGAACTGTGATCACTCTATGTTTTTTAAGTAATTAAATTATCAAAGATTTACAACCTAATAACCATTTCTTTTCATTGTTCTCGTGGACATGGCATTTTATGCCGCTGTTGGTACATTACCACAGCATGTCGCGTGAATGTTTTGGAGGCGCGCATCGATTATTGGAGCATTCCTGTACGTGGGACCACAATGCGCAGGGCGCTTCCACTCTCTGTTAGCGTAAAAGGCATTTTTTAATTATCGAATGGCGACATGGATTTTCAGTCAAACCGGCTCTGCTTGTTTCCACAAGCTGGCTGTTTCGCCGTGTTGCGGAGATGCTGTTAGATGCGCTCCACTTGGCATGTAGGTGGCACCGCCGATTTTTGTAGCAATTTCCTGATCACAACCGTGCAGCCCATGCACCAGGGTCGCATACAGCTTTGCAATTCTTGCAGAAGTAGCAACTGTTACACAAGCACTACGGCATAGCTCAAGTGACTGCAGTAGCCCTGAATCACTCGATCCAGAGCTGGTTCGATTTCTGGTGGCGACAGAAATTTCCATTGCAAATTTCCATTGCCGGAAGTAGGTAGGAAAAGGGTGGCGTGAGCCGTACCGTACCGGATCACTAATCGATGCCCCATTGTGTGTTGGACGAATCACCGTCGATAAATAGCGGCATGAGCTCTAATTTCTCTGATTTTCTCGTCGTGAAGATTTCACGAGACGTACGTTTGAGGTGGTCATATGTTGCTCAACTCTTCGTGGAACGTGCTGTCTCTGAATTTCTTTAGCAAATCTTGCGGTGATACACAACGCCTTTCGTGAAGAGTCTGCCACTAGAGTTTGTTGAGCATCTCCGCCACGTTCTTGCGCCTGTTGCACGATCCTGTGACCAAAAGTGTCACTTTTCGTTGGAATTTTTCTGTCCTTTCTGTTAACTGAAACTGTTGTTAATGGTCTAAGACTGATGAACAATACTCAAGAATCGACCTTCAATTGTTTTGTAAACCACCTCTTTCGTGAATGAATTACGTTCCCTTAAGATTCTTCCAGTGAGTCTAGCCCTGATTTCTACATTTTATTTCGGCTGTTCCAATGTGATACACGTACCTTTGTGAACTTATCATTTCTGAGAACGCATGCTGTTACAGCGTGATTACCTGTAAATACCACATTAGTGCAATAAATGCTCAAAATGTTGCTGGTTCCTGTAACTGAACTCAACAATGCCGCCTAATCCGCTCTCACTGTCAGTCTGCGTAACGAACAACGGTCTCGAAAAGTAATTTCTTTCAACTGGTGTGTGGCTTACATCCTTTGGACGCCTGACATTAGTGAGACACTACTATAGGAAATAGAAACACGTACTTTATGAGGAAAGTACAGTTCGCCAGGAAGTGGTTGGGAAACGTCGAGTAAGACACTTCACTCTTGGCACTTGCCACTCTCACTTCTTCTCGCATCGCTGCCCCCCCCCCCCCCCCCCCACCAAGGAAAGCGCTCACTTATGACGACCAGCTGGACATACTCAGTTAATGGGCTCAGTACTTCACGCTCAAGAGTGAGAGAACATCCGTTCTCCGTGAAAACTTTCGCGCGTCAGCGTTGTGATTGCTATTACGAACGATCGAAGACACTAAAACTGTGTCGTACCGACTTCTCACGCCAGAATTGTGAGTCTTGCCGCTTGGCCCATATTTGCACGCGCTGCATCCTGGGAGAAAGGAGTAATCTGCCAAGGCGCATTCACTTTCCTAAGATGAAAGCATTGTATCCTGAATATGTAAATAACTTTTTACTAGCAGATGGAATCCTAATTTCGAAACACAAGGAAGGAGAAATACTGACAGATGTATGCTATACGTCCGCCAGTGAGTCTTTCATCATATTCCATCTATTAGGAGCATTTCCGAGGTCGAGCCTTCTTTTTAATCTGTTTCAGACTTCATTCAACCAAAAACTTCGACCTACAGAGAAATATACACCCTCACGATTGCTACAAATAAACCCGATCTTCCTTTTGAACATTCTGTGAAAGTAGCTCACGAGTATCATTTATTTATTGAGTTTGGACGCTAACAGTCTTTAGTGGCAGAGCTGAACCGTCTCTACTATTTAATACCGTAATTAAAACAGTATTAAACCCTTCATGGAAGAACAATCAGATGGCTGTTGAAAATTGAGTATGGATCTATTTGCGTAAATTAGAAGATATAAAGTCCCTTAATGGAAACTTGTGCTTTTGAAATAACATAGACTCATCGTTATTCATTGTCGAATACTCCTTGTTGATTAAGATATCTTCATGTACAGTATAGTGTTTCGATGCAGCGCATTTTAGGTTACCCGAGCGGTTCTAGGTGCTTCAGTCAAGAACCGCGCGAGTGCTACGGTCGCAGGTTCGAATCCTGCCTCGGGCATGGATGTGTGTGATGTCCTTAGGTTAGTCAGGTTTAAGTAGTTCTAAGTTCTAGAGGACTGATGACCTCAGATGTTAAGTCCCATAGTACTCAGAGCCATTTGAACCATTTTAGGTTACCATTTTCATTCAATGGTGCAGCCATTGTTCCGGCAAGCGATTCCGATGATAAAACGGCTGCAAATGCCCAAGACAGAGTTTATGAAAATGAGGGTGAAATGACTGGCGTCCACAGTCGCTGGATATCAAGCATAGTCATGACTGATGCACGGATAGCCGAATTGGTTAAAGCGATCGCTCGCGACAAGCGGGAAATCCGGGTTCGAGTCCCAGTCTGGTACAAATTTCCAATGTAATTCCATTCTGCATTTGGAGATTGCCGTATTCGCAACTGCGAATACATCTCCTGAATTCTCAAGTGACTGCACCCCTGTTCACTTCCTACGAGCCACGATCACTGCTTTCCGCCCAGGCATCACCCACGGACGGAAATCTTGGTGACTTTCCATTTCTCACTCCTTTAAAGGTTTTCCTTTATAAAGCTCAGCTCGCGATAGAAATGTCAACGCTGACTGCGCCACACAGGCCACGCCTTAACTAAATCTAGTGACAGTTCCTGTGCCGGGACCCGACAACAGCAACGAGAATGCTTAAAGGAGCAGATCGGAAGGTGACAATCTGCTGTAGTGTCGTCATACTGCAGCCAGCGGGCCGCTTGCGCCCTGAATAGTTTTCGTGCGACACGCAGTTCTCAGCCGCTTTTTGTAATAATATGCATCATGCTCAATAACAAACAAAACTCCTTAAGACGTGCTCAATTTTACTGGACGTTAGTGTGTTCGGTCGGAGTTAACTAAAGTTGCCTGCCTACCTTGGAGGCAGGGAGCAGGTAGCGTTGCCAATGCGGGGTTAGAGAGGATGTGAGAGGGGGAATGTTTCATTGTTTGCCTTCCAGTACAGACAACTCCCGGGGAAGTGCGACTCGTAACGATCTGCAGCTATTGTGTAAATTTTAACACGAAAATATCATCGATTCGTGAATACGTATTATAGAGGCGGCCATCTCTACTACGGACATATTTGTAGAAAGGAATATGAAATTAAATGAAGACGGTTCTAACAGAATGCCATGAGTAATAGGAATGTGATACCCGAAACATTTAGTTAAAATTTTTGATCGTGTCTCACACTGCATGACTCATTTAAATATAAATAAAAATACTGTTATTAATCAATTAATCGTGCACTCTCACAGACAACGAACATACAAGACTTCGTCAGGCAATGACAGTGTCACAACTTTGGGGAAACAGAGAACAGCCGGCCGCTGTGGCCGAGCGGTTCTAGGCGCTTCAGTCAGGACCCGCGCTGCTCCTACGGTCGCAGGTTCGAATCCTGCTTCGGGCATGGGTGTGTGTGACGTCCTTAGGTTTAAGTAGTTCTAAGTCTAGAGGACTGATGACCTCAGGTGTTAAGTCCGATAGTGCTTAGAGCCATTTGAAACAGAGAACAGTCAACACGAAGAATTTCCGAATGGTGCACACTGTTAAGGATCAGTACTTGGTGGTCGCCCGCCAGCTTATTGCGCCCTTTATAGCCTATTGGGGTCTCATAACATATTAATTTATGCAGTTTACCAGTTGATAGAAGCCGGCCGGAGTGGCCGAGCGGTTCTAGGCGCTTCAGTCTGGAACCGCGCGACCGCTACGGTCGCAGGTTCGAATCCTGCCTCAGGCATGGATGTGTGTGATGTCCTTAGGTTAGTTAGGTTTAAGTAGTTCTAAGTTCTAGGGGACTGATGACCTCCGCTGTTAAGTCCCATAGTGCTCAGAGCCATTTGAACCATTTTGAAGTTGATAGAAAGCTCGCTACATATGGGGCTCAGGATGACTTCCCAAAATGTTAATATCGGCTCTTGAGCAATAAAGTTTGGCTTACAGTGGTATACTGAGTCGGACACCTCGCCAACGCTCACAGCTACCTGATGATCGTTGGGTTGATAGAAGCTTGTAGTGAGTAAAGGATCATTTCATCAGCCGCTCTTGGCGGATTTTAAATACACCTCCTTTAAAATGTACGATCTGTGTGTTGCCGCGCAGGGTAGTCGCGCGATCCGAGGCGCTTTGCCACGGTTCGCGCTGCTCCCCAGTCACAGGTTCGAGTCCTCCCTTGGGCATGGGTGTGTGTTGTCATAAGCGTAAGTTAGTTTAAGTTAGATTAAGTAGTGTGTAAGCCTAGAGGCCGATGGCCCCAGCAGTTTGATCCCATAGGAACTTACCACTAAACTTCCAAATTTCTGGTTGATGCCTTCCTCACAGAATGTATAGGCATAGGTTTAATAGTTTTTCTCCTCCCCCACCTCTCTCTCTCTCCCCCCCCCCCCCTCCTCCCCCCTCCCTCCCTCTCTCTCTCTCTCTCTCTCTCTCTCTACCTACCTCCGCGTCGCACCTGGCGGGGTCGGTGGCTGCCGGCTGGCGCGGCTTGTGGATTCCCGAGGCGAGCGCGAGCTAACGCTCGCCGGTCCCGCCTTTGTTTTGACGAGTGTGTGCCCGGGCCAGGGCGCGCTAGCACGTCGCCCCGCGCTGCGCTGCGTACGCCTGCGCGCCGCCCGCCTGCGTGCGTGCGTGTCCGCGCACATAAACAATGCGCACGCGTGTCGCACCACAAGCGGCGCACCGCACCACGCCTGCCCCAGCCTCATCGCTGCCTCGGGATTTGGTTTGCCTTCCGGTCAGTCTGTTATCGGCCCGCTCGTGATCTCCTTACATTTCTTCTTGCGCGCGAGTCCTCTCCGACCCACCAAACGATTATGGTGTCTAAAAGTCCCATGCTTACTTCCAGTACATGCAACACGAGCTTTCACAAGAATAGGCTGATAGGTGGTGGATTAAGTTCTTGGGTTTCCACGGTCATAGTCATGTAGAATTAATTGTTTTTGGTTACTATACCTCATCATTATAAAACAAAAGCAACTAAGTTGCTGACGTTTCGACCGACTTTACAGTGGTCCTCTTCAACCGACCTGAAGAGCGCCACTGCAAAGTAGTTCGAAACGTCAGAAGTTTACTTGCTTTGTATATGTAATGTCTGTCCTTTCGGACATGTCCGGATACCTTAGTGACCAGAAACGCCACGAGCAGTGAGGATAATTGACAGGGGCACCGCGTCAGTACTGTGTGGGCCAGCTGAGAATCTCGGTCTGACGGGAAGCGCGCTATGGTAGTCCGTGCAGTTGCGTTGACCGCTGTGTTCGGATTTCATAGTGATTAGAGCATCTACCTACTGAGCGGGAGACCAGGGTTGGAATTCGAGTGGGGCACAAATTTTCATCTTTCCCCACTGACGTAAATCAATGCTCATTAGCAAATGGCTCTGAGCACTATGGGACTCAACTTCTCAGATCATTAGTCCCCTAGAACTTAGAACTAGTTAAACCTAACTAACCTAAGGACATCACACACATCCATGCACGAGGCAGGATTCGAACCTGCGACCGAAGCGGTCTCGCGGTTCCAGACTGCAGCGCCTAGAAACGCACGGCCACTTCGGCCGGCAATGCTCATTAGCAGCTAAATGTCAGTAATTCCTTTGTGTCTTAGTTACTTTAGTTTTATAAGATCGCTGCCTGATACACAAAATTATTTTATTCAGCTTTTCGTTTGTTGGCCGTACATCTGTAACAGGTTGCGGCTGTTTTCACATTTACAGCTTGATCCTATGACATCCGTTTGTTCCTGTAGAGTCGTTGTTTGTGGTAATACACGGCCATTCCCCTCACCGCTGCTCCGCTACCCGTAACTGTGATCGACGTCGTCCTGCGATTAGTAGCCCATGACACACTGATTTTGATTAATTCGACCAACTGTGCCTACATGACTAATTTAAGTAAATGAATAAAAGACCATAACCAAGTTAATGTTACTCGTTGATTCCTCCGAAACAATAATCATTCACATGAAATTATACGATAATGCTCTGGATCAAAGGGCATCGACTCTATTCTTCTTACATGGTTTAACAGCAATGGTTTGATGACGATGGATCGGTCACACGGAAAACATTTTTTTCTTACCATTCATCCTTTTGTTAGCAATATCACATCGTGCATGATCAAGATGGTTTTCATCAACTGAGACGGCAATATTCATACGCTGGAACATTAGAGGAGTGTCGGCTAATTTGAGAATCTTGTGTAGAGTGCTTGATTAAAAAAAAAAAAAAAAAAAAAAAAAGATTTGGGAGTCATAACACGCTAAATCCATTTCCGATGCAATCCATTTCCGATGCAATCCATTTCTACCGATTTCAGGTCATCGAGGTACGACAGTATAGCGTATGAGACTTAAGTTTCATTTAGACAGGGTCGCAGCTATCGCAGACCACTTGTTGGTAGTGACAACGACTTAAGATTTGCATGAAGTTCAGGTAGCTCTAAGAATCATTCATTGAAAACAAATGCATTACTTTAATCGCCTAACTGTGAATAAATATATCTATAGACTGGCTATAAGTATGGAATAATAATTCGAGAGACAAGAAGATACGTATATGCTTCAACACTTGTATGTGATGGAGCTCTTATTAAAAAGTAAATAGTGTCTTGTCGCTGTGTCACAATCAGTGTCGTATTCAGTTCGTCACTTCGGTAGCAAATTTTCTGCTGGTTGATCCGCTGCGGTCAGGTCCTGAGGACTATGCGATGCAGAAAGTCGCCCCGTCATTCTTTGTCATTCAGATATGGTATTGAGGGGTATGAAGTCAGCACACTGCCGACCCCCCCCCCCCCCCCGCCAACCCTCCCCCCCCCCTACTACAGCCAGCCGTTGTGGCTGAGTGGTTCTAGGCGCTACAGTCTGGAACCGCGCGGCCGCTACGGTCGCAGGTTCGAATCCTGCCTCGGGCATGGATGTGTGTGATGTCCTTAGGTTAGTTAGGTTTAAGTAGTTCTAAGTTGTAGGGGACTGATGACCACAGCAGTTAAGTCCCATAGTGCTCAGAGCCATTTGAACCTTTTTACGTTTTTGACCCCCCCCCCCCCCCCAGCTGTTGCCGCCTGCTGTCCGGATATTTGAGTCGCTACTTCTGATTCAAGGACGAGGCTGAGTAGGCACAGCCCTGGAGTTCAACCCGGGTCCACCGCATGACAGTCACAGGCGTAGACCACTCAGCTATGGAGGCGGACTTGTACAATAATAAGTATGTTAAATACACTTACCAAGGCTTTAAAACTACTCTCTGCTGTAGAATTTCGAGCTCTTGTGTAGGCGCGCACGTGTGTGTGTGTGTGTGTGTGTGTGTGTGTGTGTGTGTGTATACACACGTGCTTGTATGTGCGATAACAGAAGACATCAGCCTACGAATCAGGTAAATGTTATTATTTTGGAGCTTGTATTCTTGAGGACAATATTATGGAAATGGAAGAGGATGTAGATGAAGATGAAATGGGAGATACGATACTGCGTGAAGAGTTTGACAGAGCACTGAAAGACCTGAGTCGAAACAAGGCCCCCGGAGTAGACAATATTCCATTGGAACTACTGACGGCCGTGGGAGAGCCAGTCCTGACAAAACTCTACCATCTGGTGAGCAAGATGTATGAAACAGGCGAAATACCCTCAGACTTCAAGAAGAATATAATAATTCCAATCCCAAAGAAAGCAGGTGTTGACAGATGTGAAAATTACCGAACTATCAGCTTAATAAGTCACAGCTGCAAAATACTAACACGAATTCTTTACAGACGAATGGAAAAACTAGTAGAAGCCAACCTCGGGGAAGATCAGTTTGGATTCCGTAGAAACACTGGAACACGTGAGGCAATACTGACCTTACGACTTATCTTAGAAGAAAGATTAAGGAAAGGCAAACCTACGTTTCTAGCATTTGTAGACTTAGAGAAAGCTTTTGACAATGTTGACTGGAATACACTCTTTCAAATTCTAATGGTGGCAGGGGTAAAATACAGGGAGCGAAAGGCTATTTACAATTTGTACAGAAACCAGATGGCAGTTATGAGAGTCGAGGGACATGAAATGGAAGCAGTGGTTGGGAAGGGAGTAAGACAGGGTTGTAGCCTCTCCCCGATGTTGTTCAATCTGTATATTGAGCAAGCAGTAAAGGAAACAAAAGAAAAATTCGGAGTAGGTATTAAAATTCATGGAGAAGAAATAAAAACTTTGAGGTTCGCCGATGACATTGTAATTCTGTCAGAGACAGCAAAGGACTTGGAAGAGCAGTTGAATGGAATGGACAGTGTCTTGAAAGGAGGATATAAGATGAACATCAACAAAAGCAAAACAAGGATAATGGAATGTAGTCTAATTAAGTCGGGTGATGCTGAGGGAATTAGATTAGGAAATGAGGCACTTAAAGTAGTAAAGGAGTTTTGCTATTTGGGGAGCAAAATAACTGATGATGGTCGAAGTAGAGAGGATATAAAATGTAGGCTGGCAATGGCAAGGAAAGCTTTTCTGAAGAAGAGAAATTTGTTAACATCCAGTATTGATTTAAGTGTCAGGAAGTCATTTCTGAAAGTATTTGTATGGAGTGTAGCCATGTATGGAAGTGAAACATGGACGATAAATAGTTTGGACAAGAAGAGAATAGAAGCTTTCGAAATGTGGTGCTACAGAAGAATGCAGAAGATTAGATGGGTAGATCACATAACTAATAAGGAAGTATCGAATAGGATTGGGGAGAAGAGAAGTTTGTGGCACAACTTGACCAGAAGAAGGGATCGGTTGGTAGGACATGTTCTGAGGCATCAAGGGATCACCAATTTAGTATTGGTGGGCAGCGTGGAGGGTAAAAATCGTAGAGGGAGACCAAGAGATGAATACACTAAGCAGATTGAGAAGGATGTAGGTTGCAGTAGGTACTGGGAGATGAAAAAGCTTGCACAGGATAGAGTAGCATGGAGAGCTGCATCAAACCAGTCTCAGGACTGAAGACCACAACAACAACAACATTCTCAATCTGTTCGTACGTATTGCTCATGTATCTGAAATGGATTGGCCGCCATTTGTCAGTAAAGCTGTTTGAACAATGTCGAAATTATTCCAGACTGCCCGATGTATCAGACGATCTAAGTCCATGGAGGAAATTAGATCCCAGTGTGGCTTCGCAGATTAACACAGTGTGTGATGGCGCAGTGAGTAAACCTGCTCTCACATTCGGATAGTGTGTCATACGAGTTCACGTCCGATTCCCAGACTTACGTTTATGTGGTTTCTTTAAATCAGTGGTCGTCCAACTATTCTGCTCGGGAGCCAATACTGACATTATGAGGCGGCATCTCGGATCTCATATGTACCGATCTTATTATTGATTGGTAACCGATATAAATAAATATGTTGTGAGTCCCAATAGACTAGCTAAACTAACGGCGGGATAAGTTGGCTGCCGGCCTCCAAGTAGTGATCTTTAAAATTTCATACCATTCGGAACACCTCGTGTCGACTGTTTACTGTTTCATATTACTGCCACCCACTGCGACGCTATAATTTCTTGCCGCGCGGGATTAGCCGAGCGGTCTTAGGCGCGGCAGTCATGGACTGTGCGGCTGATCCCGGCGGAGGTTCGAGTCCTCCCTCGGGCATGGGTGTGTGTGTTTGTCCTTAGGATAATTTAGGTTAAGAAGTGTGTAAGCTTAGGGACTGATGACCTTAGCAGTTAAGTCCCATAAGATTTCACACACACATAATTGCTTCCTAGAATGTTATGATGTTAACTGTGTGAACAGGTAAATAATGCATTAATAGTAGTAACTGCATTTACATTTTAAATGCTTTATGCAATGTGAGATACGCTCACAAATGTTTACTAAATGTTTTGAACATAATTATCCTTTTTCTCATTGCGTTGTATAACAACACTTTAATTCCATTTCTCTTTCCATGCTAGAAATATGTACCGCATTTGAAGATGACCATCTCTATAATGCCATTCAGAAACCCGTGTTACTACCGTGGCAAAAGTCACCCCATATCAGTCGCTTGGTACGAGACGCTCGTCAGTTGTGAATACTGGAAGGCAATGAAACATTTCCACCTGTCGCATCCTTTAACCACGCAGTAGCTGCGCTACTTACCCCTCTTCCCTTGAGATAATCGCCTAACTATACTTTGCTCATCGTCGAATTCACTAGTTAGTTAAAATTTAGCACATCTTATAATATTAGCGGGGGGGAGAGGAGCAGCGCGAACCGTGGCAAGACGCCCCTTGCCGCGCGGCTACCCCGCGCAGCCAGGTTAGTCAACGTTTTTGGATTCGGCTGTCAGTTGCTAGATGCATTTTACTATAAGAATGAGTATCGCGGGCCGGACAACACTTGATTCGGGCGGCATACGGCCGCGGAAGGAAGTAAGATATAGAGTTTAACGTCCCGCCGACAGCGACGTCATTAGAGACGCAGCACAAGATTGGATAAGGAAAGGATGGGGACGGAAATTGGTCGTGTCCTTTAAAAGGAACCATCCCCGCGTTTGCCTTAAGCGATTTAGGGAAATCATGGAAAACCTAAATGTGGATGGCCGGACAGGGATTTAAAAAAAAGTTCAAATGTGTGTGAAATCTTATGGGACTTAACTGCTAAGGTCATCAGTCCCTAAGCTTACACACTACTTAACCTAAATTTTCCTAAGGACAAACACACACACCCATGCCTGAGGGAGGACTCGAACCTCCGTCTGGACCAGCCGCACAGTCCATGACTGCAGCGCCCTAGACCGCTCGGCTAATCCCGCGCGGCAGGGATTTCAACCATCGTCCTTCCAAATGCGAGTCTAGTGTACTAACCACTGTGCCACTTCACTTAGTGCAGCTCGCGGGCCTCAGGCTGACGACCACTGCTCTAAATTATACGAATGACGGGAAGGTTCCATCAATAAGACCACGGCATGCCTCCATCATTGTACAGTCAGAATGAGCGCTATGACTCCTGTAGATGTTCAGCCGTAACCTTCTTTTCTTTGTGTTGGTAAGTTAAGGCTCTCTGCGCTGCACTGTGAGGGAAGATCAAATTGACTCTCTAATATTCTATTGACGTAACCAATCAGATAATGACGTTAGTTGACAGCGCCGCTGGAATTCATTCGGCTATTGCAGAAAGCTATCTCGAGACATCGATCACGCTTGGCTCTTGACGACACACGCTGCCGAAAACACGGACTGCGCTGTATCTTAGAAAGTCTTGCTATCTGCTGACGTACTGAGTATACGGACAGAGAGAGCTTGTGACAATTGATCGGTAGTGTAGTGTACTTAAAGCAAGGATCGGCTTTACTTGCTTCGTGGTTGAATAGAATATGTGTGCCATAAACCGGGAGTACCTTGCGGAGCCTGCGGTGGGCTGCTGCGGCGGCCGTGCTCCAGATGTGACGGCGTCGCAGATAGCGGCCGTTGCGGAAACACTTGTTGCCGCATAACGGCGCGAAATACGACCACTTAGGCCGCTATCGGCGCATCGCGCGCAACGGCGCAGATACTGCTGTAGCGGCAGCTGCGCTCTCCCCAAACATTACGTGCCTCCGCCCAAGGAAACTGGGGAGTATCTGCCGTATCCATCGCCGAAACACTGTCGTCGCTTTCTACGGGAAAGCTCTCCGCCTGCCTCCTTTTGAAGCTGCTAGCTACCGTGCTAGAGAGCCCACAGCGAGTAACCGAGCTGCCCGCTTATCTTAGCGAATTATTCGGGAGTTAACGGAGTGGGTCTATTGGTCGGCAGCCAGCGCTGAATTACATGGCCGCCATGTGGCTTGCATTATTTGAACGCATCACGATTCTGTCGTTCCGGTTCCAGATAGGGTCACAGCGAACGTATTGCTAAATCATGAGTAATCCTGACTGGTATCTTGAGTATGCTCTGTTATGTCTTGATATTCTGTTGCTGGAAAAGAAAACAAACGGTTCGGATCCGATTCCTAGCAGCAACGTCGTGAGATGTCATTATGAGCACAAGGCATCGGTTACTGGGCAGGCGAAGGGCCGAATATTATTAGCTGGGAAAATTGTGGGGTAGTAGAGCGCACCTAAAAAAGAGACTGTGTACAGGACGCTAGTGCGACACAGTCTTGAGTGCAGCTGGATTGTTGGGATCCAAAAGTGGTCGGATACCGGAAGGCAATTCAGAGGCGTGCTGCTAGATTTGTTGCTCGTTCTTTCCGTCAGTAAGAGAGTATTACGAAAATGCTTCGTGAACTGTCGTGTTCTGTTGTGAATTTGTACGAGTCACTCGTAACCTGTACTCTCAACTTCGTGTCAAAATATACACAGTAGGTAGTGGGACTCCCAGTCACTGGACTGTTTCTGTCCTCGAGCAATATGTTCCTCTGGGACAGAGTTCCGGCTGCCAGGCTTGACGGGTCTATTAGACCGGCCGGTCGCCGTATTATCCTCTGCCAACGGCGTCATTTGGGTGCGGTATGGAGGTGTGCCGGATCAGCTAGACTCAAGTAGCACTCTCCAGTAGTTGCTCAAATGGCATCACGAGGCTGAGTGCGCCCCGTCCCAGTCCTTCCATCAAGAAAAAAAAAAAAAAAAGCTCTGAGCACTATGGGACTTAACTTCTGAGGTCATCAGTCCCATAGAACTTAGAACTACTTAAACCTAACTAACCTAAGGACATCACACACATCCATGCCCGAGGCAGGATTCCAACCTGCGACCGTAGCAGTCGCGCGGTTCCAGACTGTAGCCGGCGCAGTCAGACACATTGACCAGTTTCTGCTAGGACAACGTTATTAGTTTATAGATGTCGTCTTGGGATACAGAATTAATCAGTTAGCACAGGCTTTATTTTGCAGCTTTTATAACTCTGGAGTCAATGCCAAATATTTCATTGTTATTATTACTAGGTGACAAACCCGGCATTGCCGGAGTATTCATTTTACCAGTTTTCTGCTAGAAACGGAAACAAAAATGAACTGCGTTTGTAGTGTAGTATCGAAAAAATGTGGTTCCCATGTATCCGTGAAACAACTTTTAAATTATGAAACAGTCGTACAAAGAAATATTCATATTGTGCAAATGTATAAGTATCGTATCCAAATTAAGAAACATGATCCCACACATTTTCTGTGCTGCGCTAGACGCAGCTGCTTCGGCTGTCTACAACACTATTTTGCAAACGTCTCTATGGCAGCGCTTCTTCATAGCTCTATAGACGGCTACTGTTTTCGCCTACAGCCGTTTGTGCTTCGCAGTTGAAAACTGTCAAAAGTGCTGCCAGGTGTCAGGGATTCCCTTAATTTGACTCCATTGTATGAGTGTCTTTGTAGTAAAGAATAAACATATTAAAACTTCATACTTGATGCGGCACGTCATGACGTCATATCTCCTGTACTATATGTTGTACCATGATATACTTTTGAAGGTGCATATGTGGATACTGTCTGAGAAACTGATTGCGAATACAGTTAGTAGCACAGAAGCAATACGTTTAAACATGTCATCATACATGATGCGGCATCTCATTATTTATGACATCATATCCCTTGAACTATGTTACGTAGATGGTTCTTACCCCATCGATGATTGTTGCCTGACAGTAAAGGATATGTGTACCAATGGGTACGAAGTTTGGTTGAAATCACTCCAGTGGTTTAGGAGGTGATGCAGAACATGCGAGCGCGCGTATGCCGACAACCCGTAGAGTGCAGATAGATTAGGTGAACGGGAAAACGTCGTCAGATGTGTTGTGCGAGAGGAGAATAAATCTGAAGACTAAAGATATGGTGTATCAGTCAGTAGTGAGATCAGCATTCTAAATGGAGCAGCGGCATGTGCACCTACTGAGGCACGTTGTAAGTCGGTAGCTGTGGCGTCACCAGATCCGCCGGCAGGAGTGGCCGAGCGGTTAAAGGCGCTACAGTCTGGAACCGCACGACCGCTACGGTCGCAGGTTCGAATCCTGCCTCGGGCATGGATGTGTGTGATGTCCTTAGGTTAGTTAGGTTTCAGTAGTTCTAAGTTCTAGGGGACTTATGACCACAGCAGTTGAGTCCCATAGTGCTCAGAGACAGCCACCAGATCCGGTAGACTCAGGAACGAGTGTAAGAGGCAGCCTTAAAGCGCAGTGGATATCAATGAAGGTTCAAGAGAGAAGACAGCGGTGGCATCGACACGTCATGAGAAGCGAGATCACCAATGTTGGCAAAACAATGGTAGAAATGGTAGTGGGAGCGATAGACGAAGAGGAAGACCAAGAACAAGATGGGTGGACTGTGCAGGCGAAGAAGAAAGATCTAAGAGAAAGGAAAGTATGGAACCGAGGAAAATGGAGAAGACTTGCCACATGAGTGGGAAAAACGAAGGAAAACGAAGAGTGTTGTTGTTCTTGGGGCTTGTACCATCATGTTGGTTAGAATTAGTTGCCCATGCATTTATGTCTTCGGCCTTCCCTTGAGAGCAGTACAAGTGGTACATATGGTATCTTCCATGGTGTGGTTGATGCGTTCTAGTCTCTGCCTGTCTCTTGCATTCTTCCCCTCTGCTGTTTCTGCAGTGATACTTTTGATGATAGCACCATATCTCAGTAGTTTGCCGATCCATGTTTTTGATGAGTTCTCTCCTCTTCGTATCTTGTCTTCCTGGTAAATGTTGAGCAATCAGCGGTAGCGCTACTCCTCGAAGGCTGTTATTTTATGTTTTTCTGCTTCTCCGAGTGTCCATGTTTTACTTCCGTGCAGCAGCACACTCCAAACAGATGCCTTTATGAGGTCTTTCCTGAGATGTTTGTCTATGCCACTGGACGTGAAAAGGTTTCTTATCTTGTTAAAAGCAGCTTTTTCCTGGTGGATTCGGCTTGCGATATCCTTCGTTGATGTTCCGTCTATAGTAATTTTACTCCGTAGGTAGGGAAAGTATTCTATGGTCTCCGAATGGTTCAAATGGCTCTGAGCACTATGGGACTTAACTTCTGAGGTCATCAGTCCCTTAGAACTTAGAAGTACTTACACCTAACTAACCTAAGGATATCACACACATCGTCCGCAGCTCCTGGTCGTGCGGTAGCGTTCTCGCTTCCCACGCCCGAGTTCGATTCCCGTCGGGGTCAGGGATTTTCTCTGCCTCGTGATGACTGGGTGTTGAGTGACGTCCTTAGATTAGTTAGGTTTAAGTAGTTCTAAGTTCTAGGGGACTGATGACCATTGATGTTAAGTCCCATATTGCTCAGAGCCATTTGAACCATCACACACATCCATGCCAGAGGCAGGATTCGAACCTGCGACCGTAGCGGTCGCGCGGTTCAAGACTGTAACGCCTAGAACCTCTATGGTCTCCGGTTGCTTATTGTTAAGTGGTGTTTTTTCTACTCACCATTAAATTTTTTTGTCTTCATGAATATTCATATTATAGGAAGAGTTGAAGGTGGTTTCCATCTGGGCCAGCTTCGCTTCTGCGTATTATTATTACTGTTATTATTACTGCTACTATTATTACTGCTGTGTTTACAACTTCGTATTACAAATGATGATTTTATACATAAATCCAAACGTGAGAACTAAAAAGCCAAACTAGATCAAAAGTCCTAAAAGTTCAGTTTCTATAGCCTAAACAGCATGTTGCAAAAATCGTTCACCAATTATTCCTTTTTCGCACGAAATAAGCTCAAACTGAAAATTCTATTTTTGTGTATTTGATTTCTCTTTTTCGTCTTTGAAATTTCTTAAGAAAATGAGCATATGACGGCAACTGAAACGGCCACTGCTCATGACAGTGATTAATGTTGGCTGTGGATGAAAAAAAAGAGGAAACAACCTTTTTATGAATGCTGTTGCTCTTATTGGATACATGCGATGAGTGATAATGCTTGTAATAAATGATAAAATGACGGAGAGAGATGATGATAATTTGCCTTTTTTCCTCAGTGACTACTGTGCGCACCATTGCGTTAAATACGTCGGAAATGAAAAAGATATTGTCCGTAGCGCTTTGTAACGAGACAACTCACTTTTTTAAAGAACTAAGACAAACGACGTTGAGGGATAAATGGTTGGTGAGACCGATCACATGAAGCTGGTTTCGTTCTTGGCCCTAAGTACGAGTACAGTGGTCGCGGCCCCCCACGCTGGCCACCGCCAAGTGATTGGACGCGATGTGTTCCGCACTATCGATTTCGGTCACGCCCGCAGAGACCACTGCTTATGCAAATGGTCAGTACGGGCGCTCCCGAGAAATTCGGATCAGCTCACGTCTCAGTAGGACTGCGGCCGCCACCCCGTCATTACCATTCGGCGTCTGATTTACAGCCGGGCAGCTGCCCGGGCGGGCTTCCCAAGCGACTGCGCACTGCTTACGGCGGGCAGCGGACGGCCGCCTCTTCAGTTTCACTTCGCGGACCTTATCTCTCTGTACAAAACATCTTGCCAGACGCTGCGGTCGAGCGCACAATGTAACGAATATTTTTACAGCAGGAACAACTCTTCAATCATACGGACCAGCTGCCAGAATTAAGTACGTGCAAAGAATATAGAAATGTATAACATTACGTCAGCATTTAGGTTATTGATAACGGAACGCTAAAATTATCGAGTAAGTACAGGAGAAGACATTACCATCAGTTGATCGAATTCAGATGTAATGGCTGCGCTTGTTTTGACTAGTGACTCGGAAGTTTTGCGCGTATTCATGGTATTGAAATGAAATTTATTGCAAGCAAGGAAGGTTGCAACTGGAGTGATCAGATAAGAAATAAAGACATCAGAGCTGAGTTAGAAATTTAGTCAGATAACGGATTAATAAAACGCCTTGAACATACCGACAGGATGCCAAAAGGAACGATAGGAAAAGAAGAGTTGAACTAGAAACCGTGTGGAAAACGAGATCCTGTAAGATCACAGAAGAGGTGGCTAGATGTGTTCGGAACTGGCGAGGAGCCAACTCCTTGAAGTTGAGAAAAAGAAGATGAAGCGAAGTCGAATTAAAACTATAATGTGTCTTTGTATCTTTCGAACAAATTCATTTTCTCAGAGACCCAAAAACAGGGAAGCAGCTGCACAAAAAAATAATTTTCAAGTTGACCTTATTTCCTGAAAAAAAAAAACCAAAAAACAAATGGTGACCGATATTTGCAGAAGCATCGAAGTACATGAGTTGAAGTCTCAGACTTACTAATAGTTCAGTGATACTTTAACTAACCGATTTCAGTCCAAAATCATAGTCCTCACGGTGATGACACATTGTTTTGGTGATCTTCTATACAATCACGGGTTAGTAAAAGAATTTAATTTTTCGTGCAACTCGCCAAGTAACATAAATGCTAGAAACAGTACAATATAATTAACATTTTACGAATATTGGGGAAATTTACTCTCACTACTCCTCACAGACCCCCCTCTCCTTCCCCCCCTCTCTTCTCTCTCTCTCTCCCTCTCTCCCTCTCTCTGCACCCTCCTCCCCCCCCCCCCCCCCCTTCTCTGTAGCCGCATTGCGTTTTGCGTTTTGTTCGTCCAACATTCCCATGTCCGTTAGGTTTTAACGGAGACAACTCGTACTCCTTACTTGGAAGTAGGTGAGCGTAGCAGGAAAATGGCCACCGACACTATAGGCCTCGCTCTTGTCGGCTGCGATTGTCCACGGAAGGCAGTCGGCTTGACTTCTGCCATAGCACACGGTCGTCCAATTCCTTTAAGCACAACCTTCGTTTGCGTACTTCTGCAGATCGACGGATACTGATTTCTGAGATGCCTGTTTGCAAATAAGACCACGAAGTGCAATATTTTCGTAAGTGCGCTTACTTTGTGATACATGGATAAGGTTTATACACGTCTCACACTCCAAACCATGACACCATACCGAGATATGTACACCATTCTGTGTGTGAGAGCATAAAATATCAGACGCACCTGATGTGACTGTGTATTAATAACGAATTCTCTATGGCGAAATATAAAAAATATTTGTCAAAAGATAAATTGATTAATAAACCTGTAAATCGTTATTCATTAATATTAATAAATGCAGCGAAAATGCACAAGTATATGTTTAATTTGCCACTCAACTATATATGAGAAGCATTCAGTAAGTAATGCAACATAGTTTTTTTCTGAAAGCATGTTGGTTTTATTCAGGATTCCAATACACCAGTTCGGTGGACGATCTTACGCATCTTACTGGGAGGATCAGTATGTCCGCATGGTACCACTCTACTGGTCGACGTAGGAGCCAACGTCTTGCTGAATTAGTAACCTCCCCATCATTTACGTACTGCTTCCCGCGTAGTGCATCCTTCATTGGGCTAAGTAGATGGAAGTCGGAAGGTGCGAGATCGGGGCTGTAGGGTAGATGAGGAAGAAGAGATCAGTGAAGTTTTCTGAGCTCCTGTCGGTTGCGCAGCCTTAGGTGAGGCCTTGCATTTTCATGGAAATAGAGAAATTCGTTTGTATTTTTGTTGCGACGAACACGTTCAAGTGTTTCTTTAATTCCCCGAGAGTAGCCCAATACACTTCAGAGTTGATAGATGCACGATGAGGGAAGACATCGAACAGAATAACTCCTTCAGAGACTCAGAAAACCGTCGCCATGACTTTACCGTCTGAGGGTGCGGCTTTGAACGTTTCTTCGAAGGAGAAATGGTGTGGCGCCATTGCATGGACTGCCGTTTTGCTTCCGGTTCGAAGTGATGAGCCCATGTTTTATTACCTGTGACTATGTTCGACAAAAATTGTCCCGATCAGTTTCGGAATGCGCAAGCACTTCCGCACAGATGGTCCTTCGTGGCTCTCTATGGTCTTCCATTAGGCGGCGAGGAAGCCAGCGGGCACACACCATTGAGTACCCCAAGTGGTGACCGAGCGTGCCAGCACTACCAACAGAGACGTCAGCTGAGCAGCTAGGTGTTTGATGGTGATATACGAATCACCTCGAACTGCGGGAGTCACAGCCGTGTGCGGGCGGCCGACCGGCACACGGGAGACAGCCGCCGTGGCCGAGCGGTTCCTAGGCACTTCAGTCTGGAACCGCGATGCTGCTACGGTCGCAGGTTCGAATCCTGCCTCAGGCATGGATGTGTGTAATGTCCTTAGGTTCGTTAGGTTTAGGTAGTTCTAAGTCTAGGGGACTGATGACCTCAGATGTTAAGTCCAATAGTGCTTGGAGCCATCTGAACCATTTTTTTGGCACATGGGAGATGGGACAGGTTTGCACGACCTTGTTGCGATGATGACAGACACCTTGCCCAACGACTGACCACGCTCTTTTTCATTGCCAGGTCTCCGTAGAGATTCTGCAAGCGCCTGTGAATATCTGCGATGCTCTGGTTTTCCGCCAAAAGAAACTCAACAACAACTCTCTGTTTCGAACGAATCTTCGTTACAGACGACATTTTGAAGACTACGTGTCCGGTGTATGACTTTCTTTATTTGCCGTTTGTCTAACATTGTATTGTAAGGTCAGGGGCCTAGATACTTATTCACGTATGTAGATGTTTGCGCAACAGAACAATCGAATGGATCCCAAAATTTAATTGAAAATATACGTAGCCGAGAGGAGGCACTTGTGATAAAAGTTATATATCAAATGAATCATTAACTAATTCGATAACGCTTCAGTTTCATGAGATGTGCAGAAAACTAAAGAAAATTGTAAACTGAGATGCTGGATTTGTTTGTGGCATTATCATCAGAAAAGTGAAGGGTTAATTTCAAAATAAATACAGCCATGGTTGCTGTGGCATCCTACCGCTATTGAATGGAACAATTCCGAAGGGACAAATTTTAGTAATACTTATATAAAGACCTTTTGCTTCAAGTACAAAGATGAAATTTTGTAGGGGAGGGCCACCATACTATGATTAAACACTGTTTTAAATAAATACATTTGTTTGAGATATTTACTTAGTGATAGTTTAGCAAAAGGATTAATAAAGCGCCTTTCATCATGAAATTCTGAAACAACAAAACAACAAAATCTAAACCACGACTTAAATGAAATACACGACATTCAACAAAAAGGTACATGAATTAGGTTTGTTACAAATGAAAGCAGTAATTACCATTTCACCTGGTTTGGCATGTCGCAGGTAACAGCTCTGACAGGAAAATTTGTAATGGACCGGAAAATAACGCTGAATGCATTATAAAACTATGTTTGGCAGCTAGCAGAATTTATAAAAAAAGAAACATGTTTCCTGCGGACTCACTTTGTTCCCATGCTGCGTCATCTCATCCAAACGTTCTAGTAAGGCTGACTGGCGCGGAGCAGCCATGTTAAAACTTTCTCCATTCCTCCCAGAATGCCAGCCAAAGGTGGATCTGTTTAACGGCTACGCCACAAACCATGTGGAGGCAGAGAGACTCAGACGTCACACTCCAGCTGGCGGAAGAACAGATTCTCGATGAGGTGTATCGCAATCAATAGCTGGATGTCAGTTACTCGCAAACGCCAGCAGGCGAAGCAGAACAGAGGTACACAGAGATGCTTTACTTGAGATGTCATAGATTATTTAGAAACTGACAAATGGTATCTTACGTGGAGGTGTGTGTCTTGGGCACCTCATAGTGTTATGTCATCGAATTCGAAAGTGTTTGTAGCAGTACTCTTAAAGTCAATTCTCGAAAAAGTACTTTTGAACACTGTATATAGTACCGCTGTACCTCTCCTACCAACTTAAAGGTTTTTTCAGTCAACGGCACAAAAGGTCAACGACATGACAGCACGTGCGTGTCGTCACTTTTTGTGTGACAGACACCTGGTCGTTCGCGTGACAAATAGGCAGTCTTTAGCCTGTTGTGACGTAGATCTCTTTCCTCCTACTCGCCCGCTCCACGCAGGAGTTGCATTTCTTCCCGCCATTTTTTTAAAAAAAATTACCGTAGTTGGTGTACGGAACAATAATGCAGAAAGTTGAACCACCAAGAATAGGTCGTTGTAAAATGACTTAAAATATCACGTAGTTGTCTGGATCATCGGGCAGTCTTCAAAGAGTGACTGTCGTAATGAGATAATTGCTATAGCCCACGTGTAAAATATTTTACATATTAAAAACTTTACAAGCGAAGTTGTTAGTGTGTTTAGTTTTTATTGAGCAAGTTGTCTCCATTCCAAAGACTCACTCAATTACACTCCGATTTGCTTGTTAACTCAGAAATGTAACTTGTCAATGAAGGTGAACGGCTCCGCGCACGTAACTTTCAGACGGGAACGACTTGAAATCTTAGCCGCAGCACAGTGTCCTAGTGACTGTGATCGATGTAAACGTCACACCGTATCAAACATAGGACATATTGCGATCGCAGGAGACGGGAACGGCGGCGGTGCAGCCTGTTACTCGTAGCACTGACTGCTTCATAAATTGCAGAACAAATTGTTCACTATCTATTTTGATTAAGTAAAATGTCAAAGAAACACATTCCGATACATGTCTCATCAAGTCAGTGCGAAATTAGAAACTTCACCTGACCCGCTATCCTCCAGCAATCGTGAAAGGAAACCTAGGCTTTCGAAACCGTTTGTAAAGACTGATAGACACGTTGTATTTGCAATGCTGACAAACGGGCAGAATAATGAGCAAAACTTGAAAATGATACCAAGATTAACCAATCAGCGATTGCAGCAATAGTTAGGTTTACGTTCATACCGTGTTAGAAGAGATGAACATACAGTAAACCATTGTTACGTGCCCTGTTTGTACGCCTCAAATAAGACTGTTGAGTACCTGGGTCAGCAAAAGATGAGAACCAAGAGCTGCGGCGCTTTACGGATGTGTTTCATTTTTATTTCATCTTGCATGTCTTAAAACACTTCTCCAACAAAAGCCATCACGATCTGCACATACACAATCATCATCAGTTAGGCTTCGACAGTAAGTTTTATGAAAATTATGATACCTCTGACAACAAAGTTAACCATGAAAATGTTGAAAAGCACTGTTAAGGCGAAGAATTTTCACTATGGCCGCCTATATTTTTATTTTTTCCAGTATCAGAAAAACAAAGTGACTGAAACCTACTTGTTTGTAGGAGAGGTACTATGAAGACAATCTATGAGAGAATGACGCTGGTCACACCTTCCTTACTGTTCACCGTCGTTTTATCGCCTTGCTTCCTCAGGTGCCTGTTACCACAGCCAGTTGCTGACTGCGCTTGAGGCCGGGAACGTAACAATGGTGATTAGATTTCGTTTTTTGCGTTGTTTCTCTGTGTGATGTGTTGATTTTACACTACGGAATGTCCTAGACTAGTTGCGAAAGTCGGGATACTGCTACTACCACGTTAAGCAAACAAAAATCCTGCACGTTAACGGACAACGTGTGAACATATACATAACGGAAATGCTCAGTTGTTGCTACCGCAGAGGTATTCGCTGCATAAATATGAACCGGCATCATCGCCACCTCCCAGTATCGAATGTCGACCACTGTCACTGTGTCGTTTTGATCGAGGTATCGTGAAGAACCAGTAAACGCCCGAGTCTCACAGAACCGAACTCCCATGTATAGAACAGTTGCAAACTTCTGATTGCTTTACAAATGAGGTAATGTGTTAAGTATTTGACGCTACTCATGTAAACGAGTAAAAGTTTAGGAAGGGTTTGTAGTTGTGTTTAAAGTTCGTTGAAAGTCGATAAGTGCTCTCGTTGTCAAATTGTGGATGAATATAGTCTGGGTATTTGGGTGCGATGAATTATGCTGCCAGAAGACATAGACATAGATTCTGACTGTAATATTTATCTTGAATGAGATTTTCACTCTGCAGTGGAGTGTGCGCTGATACGAAACTTCCTGGCAGATTAAAACTGTGTGCCGGACCGAGACTCTAATTCGGGACCTTTGCCTTTTGCGGGCAAGCGCTCTACCAACTGAGCTACCCAAGCACGACTCACGCCCCGTCCTCACAGCTTTACTTC
This sequence comes from Schistocerca piceifrons, assembly GCF_021461385.2. NCBI lineage: Eukaryota > Metazoa > Arthropoda > Insecta > Orthoptera > Acrididae > Schistocerca > Schistocerca piceifrons. The sequence goes on along the minus strand of NC_060142.1, from coordinate 394,773,521 downwards.
TGCCAGTACCTCGTCTCCTACCTTCCAAACTTAAAAGAAGCTCTCCTGCGAAGTTTCATATCAGCGCACACTCCGATGCAGAGTGAAAATCTCATTCTGGAAACATCCCCCAGGCTGTGGCTAAGCCATGTCTCCGCAATATCCTTTCTTTCAGGAGTGCTAGTTCTGCAAAGTTTGCAGGAGATCTTCTGTTAAGTTTGGAAGGTAGGAGACGAGGTACTGGCAGAAGTAAAGCTGTGAGGACGGGGCGTGAGTCGTGCTTGGGTAGCTCAGTTGGTAGAGCGCTTGCCCGCGAAAGGCAAAGGTCCCGAATTCGAGTCTCGGTCCGACACACAGTTTTAATCTGCCAGGAAGTTTAATTATCTTGCTATGTTTAAGCTTCAACATAAAATTACACTTCTTAATCAGTCTTAATCAGTCTTAATCGGTCAACAATTGCTTGAAATACTGAAAATAAATTTTTGTTGCTCCTTGAGGCCATTATATCGGCAACCTGCAACTGGTATTGTGCGCCATAAACCGGATTAGTCCTTCAGTAACAAAAATGTGAGGACATTTCCGCGGATAACAAGGCGCTCTTTCCAAAGGGGCGGTGGAGTAGCTGGAGTATTCACTATTTTTATTGGTAACCGCGTTTGCAGTTACAGCGCTTACGAGTAGTTGCCTTGCAAGTGCGTCACAACTGCGAGACACGCACCAGGGGCCTCACGAGTAGCGCTGGAGGCAACATGTAACACGGCGCACGTAGCAGTGGAGGGCAGGAAGTGGTCGCCGCCGGCAACCACTTCCGCGCACCCAGCCGGCGCTGGAATGCCGCCCCCACCCCAGCGCGTGTAATTTGCGGAGGCTGGTGGCCGCTGGCCGGCGGCCGGGTTTATTGCATATCTGCCGCGGGACACGCCGGGCACGGATTCCTCGCGACGCAGCCGGCACCTTGATTGAAATCGCCCGAGGTTTTCTCCTGTCCCCTGACGGGGGGGAGCTGCGCGGCTCTCCGCGCCGCCAGCTACAAGGCCAAGTGCGTCGCGCACGAAATAGCTTAGCACTCAGGCACATTGTTAGACACACAAACTGCAACACTATCTACGACGGTTACCCAAGAAGTAACAGGCATTTTGAAATAAAATATTAAGAATATGGAACCAAATTTTATTACATACATTTTAGTAGTACACTCTTAAGCTATTTTTCTACATAATCGCCATTCAAATTTAGGTACTTACCGTGCTGTGGCACAGGTTTTTCAATGTTGATTGGCGTCAGTATCGAGGCGCTGTATCTTAATTGCTGGGAACAGGTAGTAGTCACTCGGCAGCAACTCCGGGCCATATGTGTAGGTTAGAGACATAACTCACATGCTTCAAAATAATGAAAATTGAGATGCCGACATATTCTCATATAGCTTTATACATAGAACATAATTCACGAAACAGTTATTCACATTTGGCACAAGATCCTTGAGAAAACCTGTGTTAAACTTCATGGTTAGTTTCAAAAGTCTCATGATCCGCGGGATCTTGTGAGTTTTGACCCGTACCTCATCTTGACCAATCAGCGATCAGCTCACTCGGCGCCATTTTCTTGTGTAGTAGTAAATATTGATGCCAGTGGAGTGTCTTTTCTGTTCTGTTCAGTTATTTTGGGGAATATAATTCAATATAGTGGCTGGCATAAAAGTGATTTGAGACACAAGTCATGGAAGAAAACGTTTCACCCGTTGGAGAAAGACGAATGGAAAATTTGTAAATTTCTTTGATCATTAAACTGAAGAAATGTGCACGGTAGACATGTCTTTTATGAAATTGCAAACGGTATTCCAAACTAGAAAATATCTTTTGTAAACTAACACAAGCAAAGTCCATAAAAGATGATTAATTGGTATTTATCACGATTAACATCGGAATGTAATGTTATATATATACTGTAGAAGAGAAAATGGTTTGCAGTCGGAACCAAAAAGTGTTACATATCGAGTCGTAACACGATAGTTTCCCGCGAAACCAACATCGTCCAAACTGCTCAGTATCAAAACTCACAAGATCCAAAATGGGGATTGTCAAAACTTACATGTTCCATAGCTCATTACCAAAACTCACATGATCCATAATATAACCTGAAATAACTGTAATTTCTCAATAAGCAAACATAATCTGAAATATACAAAATGATTTATAGCCATTGTTCTTGCACATACTGATATCAATATATGGGACGTGCGCACGACGCATGTAAAACACGTTTTTAGTCACTTGTGAAAATTTATGTTTTTGGAGCATGTGAGTTATGCTTCTAACCTATTCATATGGCGGATGCTCAGATACTTCCCATCCAAAACGCCGTAGGAGTTCTCGGATACGATTGGCCGTATGTGGACGTGCGTTGTCGTGCAAAAACAAAAATTTTGCTCTAAGTATTCCCCGACGCTTGTTTTCTGTCGACCGCCTTAAATTTGACAGTGTTTGACAATACCTCTGAGTTACCTGTCGTGCCACATTCAAGGAAATCAACGAGAGCCCCAAAACAAAGGAACAGTGCATCGTAATTGGGAATAACACAGGCACAGCAATACCGTAGTTATCATCCGACACCGGGGCAAGCAACCTTCAAATAAAAATGTTTTCCCTCTACGGGAATATACAAAATTTATGTACGAGTATATGTTGTAGACACTTGGTTGACGACATGCGGAAGTGTGGGTCTGGCGGTGAGTCGCATTCGTATAGCCAAATGGTAAGGCGATAAGCGGGAAAATCTGAGTTCGAGTACCTGTCAAATTTTCATTGTCGTCATTCCATTCTACAGCTGATGGTTGTCCATATTCGTAATTGCCAATCCATTTCACGTACTTCAGAACGGCTGTAGTCGCCGCAGGACCTGTTCCGCATACATGTTCGAAGAAACATTCTTTCGTAATTCGAAATAACACGGGATCTGCAATATCATATATAGCACAAAATTTGTGGTAAGCTTCTCCGTCACAATCTCATGCACCAAACTCGGTGAAATTTGGGAAAAATGTTGCGAAAATTCCGTATAATCATGAAACGACGACTTTCACAAATTTTGTCGTTGATTTTCATCACCAGTTTGACAGTCACAAAGTCAGGCCTATCACTACGGTCCTCATCGTGAACACTGATACGCTACTTTTTAGAATCAGTGCGCGGTTGCATCACTCGGATTTCATTCATTATTCCTTTTCCTTACACATCACAAAGGTCGCGATAAATTTCAATTGGCTTGCAATTTTTTGCCAACAAAAACCTAATTACAGAACGCATCCAACAAGTGGTAGGATTTTCTATTGCATCTCATGTTTAACACGTCACAGAAAGCAAAGTAACGGTCACACGGACCACACGCTACCACCGCTGGAGTGAAGGAACATTAAGACACCAAGATGGCGACTGTAACCCCGCCCAGCAATGCGATGGACCAAAACGCCGGTTACTTTCTTAATAGGCCTCGTATATTACTAAGAGACCGTTCCGGAAGCAAGTACAATCGCAGGTTACCAGGGGCTACAAAATTTGATTTTCAGCATTTCCCGTAATTATAGAAGGAATTTAAAAATTTAATCGCTCTCAATATCTACTTATTAAGAAGAACAACCCTAAGTTAAAAGTTTAACGCTATAAGCACTTAGCAACTTCCATCAAACTATATACTGTACATAATTTCAAACTTTTACGAAACTTTTCCTCGTTGATGCCCTTCATAAAATGATGAAAGGAAAAAAGCTTATCGCTTACTGCGTTTTCGTTGTGAATGCGGTAAACTTTCGGCATCAAACATCACATATTAATTTATGACTTCTTTCCTAATAACTCTCTTCGCAACAGCAGTTTGCAGACTGTATACACGTATACCACTGAATGTATCTGCAAAATTATATCGTTGTACGAGACATCGGTATATTCTCCGAGTGTTTCATAATTCCAATAAGTGTAGTGCAAATTGCACACACTATATTCTTCCAGTTACATAATGCCAACAAACTTTAAGCACAGGTTCAAACCTTTTTAAACTTTTTCTCGCTTACATGCTTAACGTCAAATATTTAACACTTAAACTCATTTGCAAAGTAATGAGACTTCTGTGTCTGTTTCATATTTGGGAGTTAGATGGTTTAGACAATCAGAGGTCTAGTGGTAAATGACTAACCCGACTCACCCAAAATACTTGTCGTTGTATGAGTCTATACACGTTTTAAAGTCCATCACCTGTATGTGAAGGCTAATCTCAGGAACTAGCGTAAGGATTTTGATACTGTAATCTGTAATAGATTGATTCAAGAGGAAGATGTATGTGTATAATTTATTACAGATATGGCAGAAAGTCGTCCAAGGTGGGTTACTAGTAAATGTTTGAAAGTACAGACGAATACAATCTGTTCCCTGCCCCAAAGTCAATATGTTCTGGACCTACGATGAGTAGAAAGACTAGTAAGATAATGATTTTGCGTTTAGGGCGCACCAGAGATTGATCATCTGTGCATGCTGTACCTGACAGACACTTTTGGTTAATATAAGTGGATTATTTTTAAGAAAACAGTAAATATCTCCCATATACGCAGGGGCATTCCTAATCACTTCATCTCATCTTCATCGATCCATAAGTCGCCGAAATGGCGTCAAATAGCACCAGCCGGCCGAAGTACACCATAAGGGGTCTCCCGGCCAATAAATAACATACGATCATTCCATTTCTTAGAACATAAGTACGCGAGTTCGTGCAGACTGCGTTAGGAATGTCTGCAAGATGGTGATGCGAACGGCTGTGTCCGCGATGGCAACATATATTGGATATGATTGTACGTTATGGGTCTGCAGCAGTGCCGTGCATGAAATAAACATTCTTGGGAGAAGTTATGGAAGCGCGATTGGTGCATGGCACGTTTGTTGATTAACCCAAATTTGCCTGTTTTACAGAATAACAGGAGCCCGCACTATGTGGATTATTGTCAATGTGTGTGTGTGTGAAATCTTATGGGACTTAACTGCTAAGGTTATCAGTCTCTAAGTTTAGACACTACTTAACCTAAATTATCCAAAGGACAAACACACTCACCCATGCCAGAGGAAGGACTCGAACCTCCGGCAGGACCAGCCGCACAGTCCATGACTGCAGCGCCTGAGACCGCTCGGCTAATCCCGCGCGGCTATTGTCAATGGACACTGCAGGTTACTGATTGTACGACTGCATCTACGAATAATTACAATCAGTTCACAAGATAATTTTGTAGCAAATCCATCAGTAATTGATATGCTTTCCTCCGGTTTCATGAGTTCCCTGGATCATCATAAAACGTGCCGGGAACCTGTCAGAAGACTCATCCGCATATGCAACAGAACTGCGAGAAAACAAATCTGCTGCCCCGTTGTGTGATATTTGGATGACATAATGAGTATACAGCGCGGACACGAGCTCCTCTGACGAAGCTTGAGACGTTTCCACGGATGTTTCCTAAGTATTCTAGTGTAAGGGAACTGTTGTCCCCGGTTGCTCGTTTCAGAGGAATTACATATCGCCTGATTTCTTTTATTTTTGTAATTATCCACGCAACACTGCAAATGTATCTTGTGTGGAAACAAGCTTGGTCCATTTATTCATGGTACCTGATATAGACAATAGTAATGTTTACTTTACTCTGTATCTACATCTACATGATAACTCTGCGATCTACACTTATATGGCTGGCAGAGGTTTTATAGAACCACTTTCAGTTTATTTCTGGTCCTTCCAACTCTCCAGTAGCCCTTCAACAAAGCATTCAGTACATCTCAGTTTTATCTCGGGCTTGTTTTTGCAACAGTGTTAGTTATACCCTAAGAGTGATGCCCAGCAATGTGGATAAGTTAACTGATGAGGAGTTGGCCGATATCTACTTCGTGTATGGCTTCACTAAATGCAATGAAAGGGCGACACAAAGGCGCTATGCTGAAGTGTTCTTGCAGTTACGGCAAACACGTCGCAAAACATTTGCGTATGTCTGAAAGTTGCTGAGTTACTCTGTGCTTTGTGTTGTACTTTTTTATGATTTCATATAACAGGCTTTATCATTATTGTCAAGATACTTTCACACAAACAAAGGTGATTCGCGGGAAGAAACCGAATAAATAGTAATTCAGTTAATTATCGGTAATGGGCCACCAGGGTCGACGCGTCTCTTTTACCAAAATGTGTCCCTGAACAACGTTCTAAATTTTGTCGGTGGAGTCGAGAGCTTATTCTGTATAGTGGACGCTCAGCGTCGATGTTGTTTGATGTAACTTTGGGTACGGAGTCGCCGTATGCGGGCCGAATACGACTAACACGATTCGGCTGGGCCCTGTTTTAATCTCTGAGCCGCTGGTGTTTTTACAGCATTCTGTGACGTGTACGCTGTCGACAAACGATACGATGTTATCGGTGTGACTCAGCTAGGAGGCGGCGGACAACTTAATAAATGGCTCACTTACGGTAAATGTGTGTTGCAGCCTCAGAGGAACCACTGCTGCTAAGTTTGCTGTGGCAGCCGACGAGTGGGCTGTACCGGTTGGTGCCCACAATGCTGGGCGACGAGTGCGGGCGCAGCGCCTTAATGCACGACTCGTGTCTTGCCGAGCTGCCGGGCTTGGGACGCTAGTTAACCACAGATAAGGCCGCGCAGAGCGCCGGAAGGGCCCGAGGCCATAGCCGCGTACCGCTGCTCATCCTTGCGCAAATCTGTTCGCTACGGAGTAGCAAAGCGGAAATGCTGTTAACGTCGGAAACGTTTCACGATTTTCTGATAATATAATTTAGGAATTATTATTCCTGTCTTGAATAGCACTGCATTACCATTTCTTCGCTTTATACACATGATTTAATCGTGCACTGGCTCTATTTAAGATATAGTTATTAACTCCAGAAACTGCCAGCGAACGTCAAAGACTAATTATTTTCAGTCCTCCATTCGACATCAAATGCACATATGTAATCCACAAGCCGACTTATGGTGTGTGGTGGGGGGGATTCCTGGTATATATATATTCCCCCTTTTTCACTAGCGAAGTACCTGTGGGAAGAAGGACTGTCGGTACACCGTAAGGACTTTAATTTGTCTGACTTTCTTGTCGTAGTCATTTTGAGAGACGTATTTGGAAGGAAGTAATATGTTGTCAGTCTTCCTGGAGTTTCAATCTCTCCGTGATGCACAACGTTTTTCTAGTAATGAAATTACAATGAAATCCAGACCTTTAGTTGCTGACAGGCGTTGAGAAATATCAACGGGGATAGCTGAAAATGTTTGCCCCGACCGGAACTCGAACCCGGGGTCTCCTGCTTAGATGGCAGACGCTCTAGTCGTCTGAGCCACCGAGGACACAGAGGATAGTGCGACTGCAGGGACTTATCTCTGGCACGCTCCCCGTGAGACCCACATTTACAACGTACTGTTCACACACTACATTTTTAGTGCCCCTGCCCATTATACTCTTTACTCGCGGCAGTCAATCTACCGATTCGCGTAAGAGTTCGAGCAATGTGAGTGCATCCGCACTGAAGAAGATCATTGTCCGGTAAGCCATATATATATGAAGATGGTATCCGTTCTTTCAGATATGTCCGTTGACATGTCCAACATGTCAGTTGGATAGAGCGTCTGCCATGTAAGCAGGAGATCCCGAGTTCCAGTCCCGGTCGGGGCACACATTTTCATCTGTCCCCATTGATATTTATCAACGCCTGTCAGTAGCTAAAGGTCTGGATTTCATCGTAATCTCATTTTTCGAAAGCTTGAAGATCACCGATGGGATCTGTTCTTTCGGACATGTCCAAAAGAACAGATACCATCTTCATATACTTTGCTAGTAATGTCCGCCACTGGGGTTTGCCGAACGTCTCCATAACTCTGTTGTGCTGACTAAATCATCCAGTGGCAAATCGTGCCACGCTTTGTCGGTCCTGTTAATCCTGCAAAGTAAAGGTTCTGACTGGAGTAGTATTGTCTTTAGTGATGAGTCCCACTTCTAACTCAGCCTCAGTGACCAGCGAAGACGTATCTGGAGACATCCCAGACACCAGTGGCGTACCAGCCTAACTGTCGCCCGCCATTCAGCCGGACAACCAGGAATGATGGCCTGGGGGTGCATTTCTTTTCATGGCAGGACCCCGTTGATTGTCATTCGCGGCACCCTAGCAACAAATGTGCCTCGACGGTATTTTACGCCCCGTTTGGCTGCTCTTCACTCAAGCCATCCTGGGCTTACATTTCAGCAAGATATTGCCCATTCACTCACGGCGACTGTTTCTATTGCTGATCTACGTGCTTGCGAAATCCTACTTTGACTAGTAGGGTCGCCGGAACTCTCCCCAGTTATTTACATTTTATGGCAGCTCACGTTCATAAATTGTCACAGCCGATATCATTCCAATTTGCACGTTGTATAAACAAGTTCTTTGCGGCTAATTTAAAACGCAAGCAGAAAGTTTCTCTTTCATTTACACTTTTTTCCTGTAACGTTCTGTGTTAAATCAAATGATCAGCTAGTGTGGAAAGTAATGGTGACAACTCTGGCTACTGTCAGTGATAAGCGCAGTCATGTGGCCAGCAAGTGCGAGTGCAGCGAGTTTCAAATTGCTGTACTTCAGAAACCGTGAAGATTAAGTAGATCCTGTCGAAACGCTCCATGATATCACCTTTTAATATGGGTTTGTTTCCTCCTGACACACTGCTGAATAACAAAAGAGTTGCTAGCGGAATATAAACGCAGATCTACTTCGTACATCCCACCAGCCGCGCGTGATTAGCCGAGCGGTCTAAGGCGCTGCAGTCATGGACTGTACGGCTGGTCCCGGCGGAGGTTCGAGTCCTCCCTCGGGCATGAGTGTGTGTGTTTGTCCTTAGGATAATTTAGGTTAAGTAGTGTGTAAGCTTAGGGACTTATGACCTTAGCAGTTAAGTCCCATAAGATTTCACGCACATTTGAACATTTGAACATCCCACCAAATCAAACAAGTCACGTCAGCTCTCCAGTTCTTCAGAACTGCGCAGCTTGTTCTACTAAACGTGTTGAACAATGGCATTTTGGAATAATGATATGACAAAGAACGGTTTTAACAAAGAAGTATCAGACACAATTTTGAAAATAAGTTATTGTGTCTTTGTGATAGCTGAAGACTGCACGATTTTTAGGAAAAGATAAAAATACTGGTTTGAATCTCGATACAGAACACTGCTTTCAAAACGAAGGGAATTTCAGCGGAAATGTCTTCCACAGGATTCATCATACACTTATTCCATATACTCATTGAAGTATGAGTCCCTATAGTTGCAGCCAATATTCGTTTCGAACAAAAAGAGAAATGTAACCTTTTTATAGATGAAAATTGTTTGCTGGGCGAGAATACGGAATTCAGGCCCAGGTTCAGCGCATAGCTCTAATCTATCAAGAAGTTTCAATGTAGTGCACTTCTGCTGTTGTTTAACAATTAAAATTAGGCTGTTTTTAAACTAGACGTTTTTGCAGTTACGAAAGATCGTTAAGTGGTGTCTTGGTCTTCGTTTCCGATAATGCTACGAATTTTGCCAAGAAATGTTTCCTGTTATGCAAATAATATCAGTATTCTAAGGAAAGCAGCGCGTACACTGTGTGGTCATAAAAACAACTCAAATGTATATATTCACGGATCAGTGACTGTAGAAGTTGTAACGAGTATTTGTACCATAGATACCGTGAGATAACACATCTTTACGGAAACACAGTGCAAATTGTAGTGATTGTTTACTGTACTTACGTAATGTGATAACCATTCTAAAGAAAGACAAATTCACAGTAAAAATTATAATGTGTGTTAACACTACCGCTGCTGTCCAACAACCAGCTAAACGAAGTCAGTATCAAAGATGATGCACACCGTCAGAGTCATTCATTATGACAGGAACCAGCAAAAGCACATTATTTTATTTAACCTGATTCGATTGGGGCCATCAGGTCGTCTCTTACATCGGACCAGGATTTCTCACATACAGTACCATTTTTACGTCGTAGTTTCGTAAAAATAACAATTTTAATATGGCAGAGAGTAGTAAAATGATTTGAGTCTATATTGACAATGTGAGTAAATAATACTCAGTGTAAATTAAGGAAGTTAACACTTACAGCGCTTCTACCATGCCTGCTGCTGATGCCACTAATAGTAACAATAATAATAGTGGCAAGTATAAAAAGAATTTATAGGTGTAAAATACATGTTTTCTGGGGAAAGGAAATTTAAAAGGACTGCACTTACTAAGAATACTGGAAAATGAGGAGGATCAGGCTGGAAAGAAAGATGTTCGGGAGGTCGAGTGGATACAGGAACAATGGTAATCGTTGTTGTTGCTTTAGTAGAAATGTCATTAACTGTCTTCTGAAGCCAGAGGTGTTATTCAGTTCTTTAAAATAATGCGGGATGTTATTCCACAGTCGGATACCTGCTACTGAGGAGGACTTTGAGAAAATGTCTGAACGATGGAGAGGGACAGAAAGGATTTTGCTCTGATGGAAATGGGTGTTTCTGCTATATTGTTCAGACAAGAGCGTTTAAATCGAGAAGAGATATGACGGACAGTGTACGTTGATAAGACAGTAGAGAAGACGGTGGATATGAAAATCTCTGCGGTTGTCTGTAAGCAGCCAATATAGCTCTGCATACGATACTGAAATATGATAAAAGAGTAGAACATCGCAGAACACTGGCATTCAAAACCAATTCATTTTAAGCGTCAGTAGTTAAAAATGTTGGCTGTCTTCGGGATCTAGTTTTCAGTGTCAATTTCCGAAACTATCTGAGGTTTCTATTTGGTGAGAGTTTTGGAATATTTCCTAGCCCTTGCAAGAACAGATGAGGCGCTGTTTAAATTAATAACCAATATCTATCTAAAAGTTAAGATCTTGGTATTTATTTATTTTTAACATGTTAACTTAAGATGTAGCTTTTATAAGTGTATATAGTGCTAAATACGGCATAATGACCGTAAGAAGAACCCGATATTGCCGGCCGCTGTGGCCGAGCGGTTCTAGGCGCTTCAGTCCGGAACCACGCTGCTGCTTCGGTCGCAGGTTCGAATCCTGCCTCGGGTGTGTATGTGTGTGATGTCCTTAGGTTGGTTAGGTTTAAGTAGTTCTAAGTCTAGGGGACTGATGACCTCAGATGTTAAGTCCCATAGTGCTTGGAGCCATTTTTTGAACCCGATATTATGCGATTACAAAGTCAGCGGCTAACATCTGGAGATCGTCGTATCGTTAAACAGTTATTGATAATGCTAAGATGCGCTGTTAGACAGAAAATCTGCAGTGGTAACGTGGTTGGAAATCTAAATTCGTTAAAGGCGTTCTGAGAAATAGCAGTGCATATTTCAAGGAAAACGGCATGATAAACGCTAGTGCGATCAGTTCTAGAGTCCATATTAAGTAGACCTTACTTGAGACATAGAAATAATTAAGTGGGACAGCTAGAGCTACAAGCAGTCGTTATAGCCTAGACGAAGGCGTAACAGAGATACTCACGGAAATTGAATGAGGGCGTTCGAAGAATGACAGCCTAGTTCGCGCAAAGCCGTGTTGGACAAATTTAGAAAATCGACATCGGAGAAGAACTACGCGACAGTTCTGCTACCACCATTGCATATGAATAATAAGATAAGGGAAGTTAGAGCCATTCAAAAGTATTCAATCATCGCATTTCTCTTGTTCGACGCACAAATGGAGCAGGAAAGAATATCGTTGATATCGTTGATGTTGTTACTAGGCTACTTACGGCACATACTGTACATTGGCTTACGGAGAATACATCTAAGTGGTTCGTAAACGGTTAATAGGCGTAAAGTAAATAAACAGTAAATAAAATTGTAGTATGACTTGTGCGGCCATTGTTAACATCGTGTGTTAGTGTTTGAGAACCGTCACTGCTACAAAAATAATACTAATATAGTCTCAACTGAGTAGCTAAATCGACAGCCAACGCGTATTGGAAATATTTTAGATCTGGTAGCCACGAACAGACCAGACCTCATCGACGGTATCAGTGTTGAGACAGGGATTAGTGATCATAATACTGTCATTACGACTATGGTTACGAAAGTTAAAAAGTCGGTCAAGAAGGCTAGGAGAGTATTATTACTAGAAAGAGCAGATAAGCAGTTGTTAGCATCCCACTTAGTAAATGAATCGACTTTATTTACTTCCGGTACGATGGACTTGGAAGAATTATGGGCAAATTTTAAACAAATTGTAAATCACGCATTGGAGAAGTATGTGCCTAAAAAGTGGGTTACGGACGGAAAAGACCCACCGTGGTTTAACAGCGCAATTCTGAAAATGCTCAGGAAGCAAAGACAGTTGCACTTGCGGGACAAGAAAGATCGGGAGAATGAGGACAGGCAAATGTTAGTAGAGATTCGTGCTGCTGTAAAAAGAGCGATGCGCGAAGCATACAACCACTACCACCGTCATACCTTAGCAAAAGATCTTGCTGAAAACCCAAAGAAATTCTGGTCTTACGTAAAATCGGTAAGCGGGTCGAAGGCTTCCATCTAGTCACTCACTGATCAGTCTGGCCTGGCAACGGAAGACAGTAAAACGAAAGCTGAAATTTTAAATTTAGCATTTGAGAAATCTTTCACGCAGGAGGATCGTACAAACATACCGCCGTTTGAGTCTCGTACAGATTCCCGTATGGAGGATATAGTGATAGACATCCCTGTGGTTGTGAAGCAGCCGAATGGGTTGAAAATAAATAAATCGCCAGGTCCTGATGGGATTCTAATTCGGTTTTACAGAGAGTACTCTACTGCATTGGCTCCTTACTTAGCTTGTATTTATCGCGAATCTCTTGCCCAAAGTAAAGTCGCGAACGACTGAAAAAAAGCGCAGGTGACGCCTGTTTATAAGAAGGGTGGATCCTCAAAATTACAGACCAATAACCTTAACATCGGTTTGTTGCTGGATTCTCGAACATATTCTCAGTTCGAATATAATGAATTTCCTTGAGACAGAGAAGTTGCTGTCCATGCATCAGCACGGCTTTAGAACGCATCACTCCTGCGAAACGCAAACTCGCCCTTTTTTCACATGATATCTTGCGAACCATGGATGAAGGGTATCAGACGGATGCCATATTCCTTGACTTCCGGAAAGCGTTTGACTCGGTGCCCCACTGTAGACTCCTAACTAAGGTACGAGCATATGGGATTGGTTCCCAAATATGTGAGTGGCTCGAAGCCTTCTTAAGTAATAGAACCCAGTACGTTGTCCTCGATGGTGAGTGTTCATCGGAGGTGAGGGTATCATATGGATGGCCCAGGGAAGTGTGGTAGGTGCGCTGTTGTTTTCTATCTACATAAATGATCTTTTGGATAGGGTGGATATCAATGTGCGGCTGTTTGCTGATGATGCTGTGGTGTACGGGAAGGTGTCGTCGTTGAGTGACTGTAGGAGGATACAAGATGACTTGGACAGGATTTGTGATTGGTGTAAAGAATGACAGCTAACTCCAAACATAGATAAATTTAAATTAATGCAGATGAATAGGAAAAAGAATCCCGTAATGTTTGAATACTCCATTAGTAGTGTAGCACTTGACACAGTCACGTCGATTAAATATTTGGGCGTAACATTGCAGAGCGATATGAAGTGGGACAAGCTTGTAATGGCAGTTGTGGGGAAGGCGGATAGTCGTCTCCGGTTCACTGGTAGAATTTTGGGATGATGTGGTTCATCTGTAAAGGAGACCGCTTATAAAACACTAATACGACCTATTATTGAGTACTGCTCGAGCGTTTGGGATCCCTGTCAGGTCGGATTGAGGGAGGACATAGAAGCAATTCAGAGGCGGGCGGCTAGATTTGTTACTCGTAGGTTTGATCATCACGCGAGTGTTACAGAAATGCTTCAGGAACTCGGGTGGGAGTCTCTGGAGGAAAGGAGGCGTTCTTTTCGTGAATCGCTACTGAGGAAATGTAGAGAACCAGCATTTGAGGCTGACTGCAGTACAATTTTACTGCCGCCAACTTATATTTCGCGGAAAGACCACAAAGATAAGATACGAGAGATCAGGGCTCGTACAGAGGCATATAGGCACTCATTTTTTCCTCGTTCTGTTTCCGAGTGGAACAGGGAGAGAAGATGCTAGTTGTGGTACGAGGTACCCTCCGCCACTCACCGTATGGTGGATTGCGGAGTATGTATGTAGGTGTAGATGAATAGCACGGAGTACAGAGGTAAACACTTGAACGGTGGGGGTCGTTGATAGGAGTCGTGCAACGTCCACATGGCTGTGTGTACTGGCCGCGGGTTCCGGCACGTGGTGCAGCGGCTGCCACTGACCTAGTTGCAAGGTCACAGCTGCCGGCCGAGCCGCGCACTGCCCGAAGGCTCGCCTCGCTGCGGGCTGAGTGCCTAGGTAACTTGTACACCGCCTTACATCGACTGGGAAGGCAGGCGACACAGGAAGTGCGTCAACTGCACCGGCATCCCAGTTCAAGATGTCAATCAGATACACGAACAGTTATTATGTAATTAATGGCACCTCTAAAAGAAATGCCATGTAGGATGTGTAAGGTATTTAAATGTATGGAGAAAGGAAAGACGCCATGAGATAGTGATTCATTAGGAAGACCCCTTGGTCCTGGTGGTGGACCAATTTAAGCATGGTTGTTTTGTTTCTACGAATCATGGCAAGCTGTGCATTTCGTTGTCCCTATTACTGATTGCCCACTGGTAGTAGAGTTGCTGCGAGGTATTACGGCTAATCTTGCACCAGGTTTAACTGGAGTGAGTAAAGCTGGAAGCACTGTCTAGTATGCCGTCGCCTTTGGATAGGTATATTGCACATGTCCAATAAGTCAGTGACTTCACTAACACACACTTAAATATTTACTCAAACACGCAAGAGGCATTCATATTCTGTCTACGACCTTCCACAAATGAACTAAATATAGTTCCAGTCCTCCAGTGCAAAGAAGGTTTTCTAGAAGTTTCCCCTGGTAGTAAAGCAAATATTTCACTATCCTCGGCGGACTCGGACGTCGAGGTGGGCGCACTAACGTTAGCTATACGGAGTTGTTTGGCTGCGCGTCCGCACAGCGAGTGACCTGGCCTTAGCAAGTGTGCTTGCGCTCTTCCCTCGTGCAGTTGTACTGATGTCTTCGCAGTTTTCTGCTCGCTGGCATTGCTTTGGCACACGGTTACTCGCTTGCTCTTGATTTTCCTCTCGGTTTGCTATTGTGTCTTTGTACGTTTTGGAATTCTCTCGGTTCGTTCTCTCGGATTTGTGTGCGGCTTTTGCTGTCGATCACTCGGCCCTTCCGTTTTCTCAGACATAGACTCGTGGCACTCCCACAAGTGGGTAAGCCCACCGAATCGTTTACACCACTATCATCTCGGATAGCATTTGGCTGCGAAGAACTCTGGAGTGGGTCAAATTCGAGGCAGACAATGAAATGTATTAACAAAAATAACAACTTTATCCCAATTGAGAACCCTCTGCCCCATTTCCAGTTCTCTGGACTATGGGTTTTAAAAAAAGAGGGCTCTACAATGGGTCCAGTCTCAGCCAGCTCCACCCTTTGAGGTAGACAAAAATAAATTACGAAAAAATACAGAATGAATTTGTAAAATGTGTATACAGTATGTGTGTGGAGGAAGGCAATTTCCCCAAGCTAGATGGTTCAAATGGCTCTGAGCACTATGGGACTTAACATCGAAGGTCATCAGTCCCCTAGAACTTACAACTACTTAAACCTAACTAACCTAAGGACATCACACACATCCATGCCCGAGGCAGGATTCGAACCTGCAACCGTAGCGGTAGTGCGGTTCCATTTGAAGCGCCTAGAACCGCTTGGCCACTCTGGCCGGCCCCAAGCTAGAACTATGCTATAATTATTCCACTTCACGAGATAGGAAACAGGCAAGATATGAAGCAGTATAGCTCTATCAGCCTCCTCTCTGTAATGCTCTGTATTTGGTTTGCACCACACTTTTCCCTTCCCGTCAGATCCAAATAAGTTAAAATTGGTTTCGTCAGAAAATAGTACAGTATTCCAAAATTAAATCGATTTATTGGCATAATCTTTGGCGAACTGCAAACGTTTCCCTTGGTTAACTTCAGAAATAAAAGGCCTCTTTCTGAATACCAGGTACGTTCAAACCATTCCTTGTAATTTCAACACTGAACTGTTTGTTGGACGTTGATTGGATGTCCGATACAAACGATCCTGCTCTTATAAAGGGCCCCTTACATGTAAGGATTGTCGGTCGTTCGGATCTCCGCGTATTGTTACTTTGCAAAATACTTTCCTGGCCCAATTTGCGCCGCATATTAAATACCTTTAGTAGCAGTTTTTTAGTCAAAATTAAGCAAATGTAATTTGATATTAAATAAGTCATTTTTATGAACACGTGGATCACTTAATATAGCATTATCGTTCAGATTAAAAAACTAGCTCCGCTCAATATTTAACTCATGTTCGTAAATAAAATAACTGTTTAAATAACAGCTTTCAGCTTTATAATCATTCGGAACTGTTTGTGGATCGAGAATAGGATCATAATATAGATGAAGTGATGAAGGTTAAAAATGTAAACCTGACTCACGTAATTGAAATAAATACTTAAGTGCCATTTACACACTCAGCTTTGTCTGAGCAGACCATGTTCGTATTGACCGTCTGCGCATCTGGTTTGCAGTATTAAATCTGCATTTACACCTACCAGCCACAATGCAGCTCTCGCACAGTACTGAATCAGGAGCTCGTGAGTGCAGAGTATTTTCCGGCAATGATAAGGATCAGTACGGAGAAATGAACAAAAGAGTGGCTTCTAAAACCTGTAACACTTTAGCATGTTAATCTTTAAAAAAAAATCGACTGTTTAACTACCTAGGACGAAGAATCATTGTTTGTGTAATTGCAGTATGTTACATAGTATACAGGGTATTTCGACAATAAGCTTGCAAATTTGGGAACAGGTTACTACACCAAAACAAGAAAACTCTAGTAAACATGGACTCTAAAATGCATTTTTAAGTCTTAAGGGCTGTGAGTAGTTGTTCACCTTCGATGCTGTGAAACGTATCTCTTCTACTTCTAGCGCTTGGCTTCCCATGTTTTGAGAGGTCATATTATGAACGGAAAAAAAGTCCAGTAAATATGGACTCTAGCCTGCATCTCTTAAGAGCTATGAGCACTTGTTCAACGGATGAGTTGTGTTTCAATTAGCGAATATGAACAACTCCTCATAGCTCTTAAGGTACGCATTTTTAGAGCCCGTGTTTATTAGACTTTTTTCTTGTTTTGGTGTAAGGAACCTGTCTCCAAAGTTTGTAAACGCATTTTTCAAACACCATGTTAAGGAGAAATGACAGCGCAACTATGAAAGACTTGCAGTAACATTGTTACTCTTTCAAAGCTATGCTTATCTGAAGTTTTCAGGTATTATATCACCGTCACCGTTGAGCCACATCGTTCCAGAGACACGTCGTGCCATGCACGAAAGTACTAAAGCACTGCATATGGTCTGCACGTCTGGACTGCGTAAATTCAAGCGCAGCCATACTTCGCATCGGCCCAACACACACAAACATTTCAGTAGACGATTCGTTCACACGCAACTATTTGTCTATGCAAACGCTGTCTGTACAGACAAAGATCTGAGCGTGTAAAGGGCCATTTATATTGAGTAAACGTCACGAAACTCTAGTTCAAGCGTAATATTACAATTATGATTCATTACATTGCTTTGAGGTGGTTGAAGAGCTGAGTTGCTGCGGCGGCGGCGTTGGTTACAATTATGCAACCATGGTTCTTCGTATACCATGCTCTACAAAACCTCTTCTTACCAACAGACTTATGAATCAGAGCATATCATTATTTACCACATTGTTATGAAGAAATGCCAGTTTCATCCAAAATTTTATTTAATATAGTTTAGCTACAACTTTTCCTCGCTCTCCTCTCCCGTTGGTTCCACATCAATGGCTGGCCACAGGTTGCTCTTTGTTCTAGTATTAGTGCTTCCACCTATCAGGCACAAAGGGACTTTCCTCCCCCTTTTTCTGTCATTTGTAATTCTAATTCCCAAAGTAAGAACCATCTGTATTGCATAGAAATTTCATCCATTTAACATACAAAAGAACATATACTTCATACCAATATTCAGTGAAATTATAGAGACGTAGAAGCATATGAAATGCAGAAATGTTATGTGTGTGATACGAAATTTTACGCATGTTACATCGTACGTATGACACAAACGGGTATAAATCGTGAATAAGCAGCTAAGCTGCCGAGCGATATTGTGTTGTTGACCATTTTCTTGTCATTCCTGTCTGAGCGCCGCACGATTTCGGCTGGTGTGATTTTATTTCCGGAAATAAAGGGCGGCAACGGTCGTAAAGTGGATGTGAGAACCTCTGGCCGCGGCCACCCCACGCGAGTGGGAGCGCGGCGCCAAGGTCGCGGGTCGCGTTTCGCAGAAAGCGAGTCTGCGGGTCACATCTGCATCCAAATGCCCACCGCCTCTTTACGGCGCCGTAAAGCCGGGGCGGCTGCCGCGCCGTCAGCTGTGCTCGCCTCTACCCTCCTTTTCTTCGTCTCGCTACCAGCTCGCGATTGTACCTGTCTACGTTCAGAGATCCTCTGGTAGAGCTGCCGGTAATGTACGTATAGCGTGTGCTATAATTATTAACGAGAAGCTAACACGGGTGAAAAGAGACAATACAAGCGCAAAGGTTCTACTGAACATGGGTCCACAGACGGGGTTACTGATAATGTGTGTTACGAGCCGCCATTGATGTCAGTGTGAAACAGGTCCTACGTAGCACAAATGTATTTGCATTGTAATGTTTTAGATTAAATCACTTATCTAACGGTCCTAACTTACCAAGAAGTACAATATAGCTTCAGTACATTACAAGCTACAATTTTCTGTACTCTTAAAGGAAATGTTTCGCGTCTCTTCCTCGCATCTGAATGCAATGCTACAATCGTCTCAGCAGTTAGTTACTAATTCTCTCGACCACCACCTGATGGTCTCGTATATTTCGACAAGATTGCACAGTTCACCGCTATAGTTCGTAAACTGTATCGGTTTTGAGATGACACCAGACTGAAAAATCCAAGTAATAGAGGTCAGGTGATCGCGGAGGTCGAGATTCATGCTCTGCTCGACCTGTCCTCATTGGACCGTACTGACATGTTAGATGTCAGCAGCACAATATGCCGGGCTCCTCCATGCATGCACCACATACCCAACCATTCTCCATAGGCGAAACGTGGACCCAGTCAGATGGACACTTAATCTAAAAGCCTACATCTAAGATACGTTTGTAATAACTAGAGCAGTATTCGATAGTGAAGTCAGTGGCGCTACGTAACCATGCATGACACGTTTACCGATTTACTGGTACGCTTCTGCGTCTGTTATCCATACTTACAAATGATAAAGGCAGAAATGTAGTCTTTCCCTTACTGTTCAATCTACACATCGAAGAAACAATGATTGAAGTGAAAGAAAGATTCGAAAGAGGGATTAAAATTCAAGGTGAAAGGATAACAATGATAAGATTTGGTGACGTCATTGCAATCCTCGGTGAAAGCGAAGAATAATCACAGATCTGCCGGAATGAACACACTAGTGAGTACAGAATATGCGTTGAGAGTAAACCGAAGAAACGCGAAAGTAATGAGAAATAAGAACAGCGAGAAACTTCACATCAGGATTGGGGATGATTCAATAGACGAAGTTATGGAGTTCTGCTACCCAGGCAGCTAAATAACACATGATGGACGGAGCAAGGACGACATAGAAAACAGACTAGCACTGGCAAAAAGGGCACTCTACTAGTATCAAACAAAGGCCTAAATTTGAGGCCGAAATGTCTGAGAATGTACAGGGTGTCCGAAAAGTCTTTCCCTGATTACCTAAATTGATAACTCAGGCTAGAAGTAAGACGCAAATATGAAACTGGTGTCTAATTGTTTACAAACTATCAAAGTTTTTTCCACACATCAGTAAACTTCCACATGAGCACCCTTGGTAGCACGTAGCACATCTAGGCGATATTCAGTTTCCGTCCACACATTAGCCAACATCACTGGAGGGATCGATTCAACGACTGTGGTTATCCGTTGCCGCAGGGTTTCAAGATCTGGTACACGTGTTCGGTAGACCTCGTCCTTGACATAACCCTATAAAAAGAAGTCTAATGGGGTTATGTCAGGAGAGCGTGGAGGCCAAACCGTTGGCCCATCACGACCAGTCCATCGCCTAGGAAAGGTCATATCGAGATAGGCACAGACGTCCAAACCCCAATGAGGCGGTGCACCGTCTTGCTGAAACAAGACATCGGGGTGATACTGAAGCAGCTGAGGAACAGCATACAGTTGCAACATGTCGAGATACACTGCAGATGTGATGGTAGCCTCAGCGAAGAAGAATGGCCCGATAATTCGATCGTGCAATAGCGCGCACCAAACATTCACCTTTGGACTGCCTCTGGTGCACTCCATGACCTCGCCAGGGGGTTGTGAACCCCAAATGCGCACATTATGGCGATTCACTACTCCACTGACAAAAAAGGTCGCTTCGTCGGAAAAGGCAATTCGTCTGAGATAACCATCATCGTCCTCAATACGTGATAGCTTTTCGACTGCAAAGTCATATCGACGTGTACTGTCATTGGGCAACAATGGAAGTGGAAGTTTACTGATGTGTGAAAAAAACTTTGATAGTTTGTTAACAATTAGACACCGGTTTCATATTTGTATCTTACTTCTAGCCTGAGTTATCAGTTTATGTAATCAGGGAAAGACTTTTCCGACACCCTGTATTTTTGTAACACAGAATTGAATGGTAGTGAAACATGGACTGTGGGGAAATCTGAACAGAAGAGAATCAAAGAATTTGAGATGTGATGCTACACACGAATATTGAAAATTAGGTTGACTCATAACATAGGGCACGAGGTGGTTCCGCGCAGAATCGGCGAAGAAAGGAATTTATGGGGAACACTGACAAGAAGACGGGAGAGGTTTATAGGACATCTAGTAAGATATCAGGGAGTAGCCTCCACGCACGTACGTACATCTGGAGGTTCTGGAAGGTGTGTAAGCTTCCCGCTGCGGGGAGAAACGCGCGCAGTGAAGCGCGTGTCGCGGCGCCTGGGCTCCCTCCGTGGCGGTGGCGGTGACCGCGGCTGCCACAATGCCCGGCTCAGTCACGGCGCCCCGCTACCATTGTCTCGCCTGGGCCCGCGGAGTCAACGACTGGCAGCCAGCAGCCCTGCGGCGCACGCGCAGCGGTACCACGTTTCTTACAAACTCTCACAGCCCGGGGCACAAGTGTGCGAAACCGGCATCAGTGCGTTTTCGTTTTATTGACATCAGCAGGACTGGTTTACATTAGATTCTCTCGCAGCATCTACACCAGTTACTGCATTCCACAATTCCTCGATAGATACTGTAACTCATCATCATCATCATCATCATCATCATCATCATCATTTAAGACTGATTATGCCTTTCAGCGTTCAGTCTGGAGCATAGTCCCACTTATAAAATTCCTCCATGATCCGCTATTCAGTGCTAATATTGGTGCCTCTTACTAAGCCTATTACTTCAAAATCATTCTTAACCGAATCCAGGTACCTTCTCCTTGGTCTACCCCGACTCCTCCTACGCTCTACTGCTGAACCCATGAGTCTCTTCGGTAACCTTGCTTCTCCCATGCGTGTAACATGACCCCACCATCTAAGCCTGTTCGCCCTGGCTGCTACATCTACAGAGTTCATTCCCAGTTTTTCTTTGATTTCCTCATTGTGGACACCCTCCTGCCATTGTTCCCATCTACTAGTACCTGCAATCATCCTAGCTACTTTCATATCCGTAACCTCAACATTATTGATAAGGTAACCTGAATCCACCCAGCTTTCGCTCCCATACAGCAAAGTTCCTTCTTGCAGAAGAGAGGAGATCGTAGCTGAGCGCTCACTGCATTAGCTTTGCTACACCTCGCTTCCAGTTCTTTCACTATGTTGCCACCCTGTGAGAATATGCATCCTAAGTACTTGAAACCGTCCACCTGTTCTAACTTTGTTCCTCCTATTTGGCACTCAATCCGTTTTATATCTCTTTCCCACTGACATTACTTTCGTTTTGGAGATGTTAATCTTCATACCATAGTCCTTACATTTCTGATCCAGCTCTGAAATATTACTTTGCAAACTTTCAATCGAATCTGCCATCACAACTAAGTCATCTGCATATGCGAGACTCCTTATTTTGTGTTCACATGTCTTAATCTCACCGAGCCAATCTATTGTTTTCAACGTATGATCCATAAATAATATGAACAACAGTGGAGGCAGGTTGTAGCCTTGTCTTATCCCTGAAACTACTCTGAACCATGAACTCAATTTATCGTCAACTCTAACTGCTGCCTGACTATCTATGTAAAGACCTTTAATTGCTTGCAAAAGTTTGCCTCCTATTCCATAATCTCGTAGAACAGACAATAACTTCCTCCTAGGAACCCGGTCATATGCCTTTTCTAGATCTATAAAGCATAGATACAATTCCCTGTTCCACTCTTAACACTTCTCCATTATTTGCCGTAAGCTAAAGATCTGGTCCTGACAACCTCTAAGAGACCTAAACCCACACTGATTTTCATCCAATTTGTCCTCAACTAATACTCGCACTTTCCTTTCAACAATACCTGAGAAGATTTTACCCACAACGCTGATTAAAAAGATACCTCTGTAATTGTTACAATCTTTTCTGTTTCCATGTTTAAAGATTGGTGTGATTACTGCTTTCGTCCAGTCTGATGGAACCTGTCCCGACTCCCACGCCATTTCAGTTATCCTGTGTAAACATTTAAGACCTAACATTCTACTGTATTTGATGAGTTCCGACTTAATTTCATCCACCCCAGCCGCTTTAATGCACTGCACTCTGTTGACCATTTTCTCCACTTCCTCAAATGTGACCCTATTTCCATCATCATTCCTATCCCATTGTACATAGAAATCTGAAACATTACTGATCGTATTTTCACCTACATTGCGCAACTCTTCAAAATATTCCCTCCATCTGCCCAAGGCATCAACAGGATTCACCAGATTCCTAATCTGTTATTATACTGTAACTTCCTTAAAAAAAATTCATTCTAAAATGATCCAGTGGCGTGTTTATCAAACTCTCAGACTTGAAGATAGCTACTTCATTCGTATATTACATTTTAAAATTCAGCTAGGAATGGTAAATGTGCTTAGCCGAGCAGACTCATCAGTACAGTATTGCGCAGTACAATATACATATGTATTTTTCTTTTTCATTATATTACTCTCATTTTCTTAATGCACTGGTTAGTATGGAGCGTGACTACCAGTAACATAAAGAATGGCTTGATTGAAATGGAACTGAATCAGACTCTATAAAAGGTGTAATACTTTTTCTCCTACCTCACAGTATTATACTGCTGTTCAGCACGTTTTTCTCTTATTTTTATTGTCCAGTGTTATGTTTCTAAGGCAGATGTGGGGAAGCTAACCACTAAGCGGACGTAGGAAACATCTTTTTTTTTTCGTTTCATTTGCCCGAGTCCTTTCAGCATGGGTTTATCCAGGTGTCATAACAGTGCGTTGTTGAGATGCTGCATAAGACCCGATTTCGGGTAACAGTGCACGTAATGGATTTTCTCTTGCGAACTTGCTCTTACAAGTAAAAAATAGGTCCTAAAGCTGAAAAATTAAAAAAAAATGGAATTCGCAAGACATACGACGCAGCAAATATCTGAAAAGTGGGGGCTAATATTTGCAGGGCCATATTGTACATCTGTACTGGTTAAATTTCACAAAGCAGCGTATTTCAGCCCAATTAGATCTCTTTCATTAGGAAATTCAACCAGCTCACAACTCATCAGCAGTTTGTATGGTCAAAATTGTTAACTTGCGCAGCTAACTGCCACCTCGTTCGCTCTAATCTGAAGACTTTACTTCTTGCAACTGTTTCCTCTTCCTGTGGTGTCACCGCCAGACACCACACTTGCTAGGTGGTAGATTAAATCGGCCGCGGTCCATTTAGTACATGTCGGACCCGCGTGTCGCCACTGTGTGATCGCAGACCTAGCGCCACCACAAGGCAGGTCTCGTGATACGAACAAGCACTCGCCCCAGTTGTACGGACGACCTAGCTAGCGACTAGATGTACGAAACCTTTCTCTCTCATTAGCCGAGAGACAGAATAGCCTTCAGCTAAGTTAATGGCTACGAACTAGCAAGGCGCCATTAGCCTTACAGTGATTGTAATTAAAGTCTCCTGTGTATCGTCAAGAGCGATGTACCACAATGATTGATTAAAGATAAGTATTAATCCAGCTACGTACTTTTCTTCATAGCATTAATTACGTAGCCTGTTCCAGTACTTCACGCCCGTCTGCGTTAGTCTAGCGTGCATTTTCAGCCATCTCGATCTACAAGGTGTTGGCCCAGCTGCCGACACATCACTTCCCATTCTTGGATATATATTGAGAGAAGCTTACAATATTGTTTTATTTTTTTGCAGTGCTTCATTAAGAACAAACGAACACCTCTGTTCAGCCGAACACCTCTGTTCAAACGTGATTATATCAGCAACTGGACAAATCTAAAAAAATCATAAAATATAACTAAAATAGAAAATACACGACAGAGGTTTCGTACGTCGTAAGCATTTATTCTTTTTTAATTTTAATTCTGTTTTATTCTGTTTTCGTTTTGTCGTGTTGTTAGAAACGCATAGGCTTTTCTGCTTACTTTCTCTCCATCTCGACTCTTCACCCTGTGACCTTTCTGTCGAAAAGACAATCCCCATTGTTCTTGGTGCAGCTAATGCGAAGATGTGACTCACGCCCATATCATCAGAGCCGTACGTACAGCGAAGGTGTAGGGTGATTAAATATTGTAGCATTTTCGATCACGTGTAATTATTATTTTGACGAACGCTTGTAGGAGTCTTACATACCTAAACTAATCAGAAGTTGAATCTTTCGTCGTGTTGAGACCTTCAGATTGACGATATTTCTTACTTTGTGAGCATTTAATGTGTCGTTCAAGTGATTAAGGAATCATTTCGGATTTCATACGCTAACTTTTAGCTAATCGCGATAATGTGAAAACAGTCTATTCGTACTATCAAGAGACGATGTGTCGTATTAACGTTCCAGTACACTGTGGAACGAATGACTGACGTAGACATAGTCTTATCAATGGGAATCAAGTCAATGATATCAGACCCGTTGAGAAACGTTGAATCTGCAAAGTAATGAGGATATTTCAGTATTTTCAGCATTCCTTCCATTAATTCAATTGGTATACACCCTGATGGCAGAATAATGTACGATCTCTTTAAATCCGTTGCCCCAATTGTGCTATTCTGACGTGTACCGTAGAAGAACCTCTGGTTGTAGTGTTAGGAAATTCTGTGAGGGAAAATAAACGGCGGTGAAAGTTTGAGTCAAGCTAGGAGGAGTGGTCAGATACCTCAACTGGACTGCTGATACCACTTTGGAACTTAGGATCGATTCCTTCCGCTGATGTTATGCGATTTGTCTATAGGTCAACGGTG
Organism: Schistocerca piceifrons; assembly: GCF_021461385.2. Lineage (NCBI taxonomy): Eukaryota > Metazoa > Arthropoda > Insecta > Orthoptera > Acrididae > Schistocerca > Schistocerca piceifrons. The sequence continues at coordinate 394,747,909 of NC_060142.1, read as the reverse complement.
ACTGGGGGCTTATTTTGTCAGTCGCCAAAACACTTGTGGGCGTCGAGTCGCATTAAGAAAAAGCATAGCAAATGCAGAACGAGCTGAGATTCGCTGTCGGCCACGAGGACCACATCTCTCTGAGCGCCAAGTTGCGGCTCCCTCTCTCAAACAGATTCGAGTATATCAGAGCGAAGCGTGCTCGACTGCAGCCCGGCCGCACTTCGTTTAGACGACGCGGAGACGGGGAGGCAGCCCGTCTTTATTGGATCGTTATGTAAACTGGGCGCCATTATCCGGAAGAGGGGGAGGCATCGGATGAAAAAGGCAGGAGGGGATGGCAACCACTCTGACATACGTCCTCCGCAGACTAGCTATTTGTGTGTGCTAGTAACCTTCCAGCGTCACGGAACAGCGGACGACGGCCGTACCGAGCTCCAAATCAGTCTTCCGAATATCTGTTAAATATGTTACTCACCTTTTTGGTCAAATGTTTGAGCAGAGCTAAAACAAGACTACCTAGATATTACACAATGGATTTTTGTACGATTTTTCATAGTCAAATGAAGCGAGGAGTGGAATTGGACAACGGGGTATCAAACTGACCAGCATGAGGTTGGTTTTGAAGAAAAAAAATAATTACTTGAGAGAAATCAAGGTCTTTGAGAAAAACGTAGTGATTTGAGGGAAAATTGATATATTTCACGAACAGCTGTTGCTGCCTACGTAAAAGAAGTGTCAAAAAGTTCATCTCTTCAAAGCCTATCTATTTTGTGCATAATGAGTTGCGTGCTTGTTATATTTGAGTGTCTACAAAAAAGTACTTTTTGGAAAAAGCCAACTGTTTTGAGAAATGAATTGCGTAAAAGTAAGAAATACCGTATCTGATCAAAAGCATCTGGACACCTATTTTTGGATAATTAATACAGGGTGTGTACGCCCTTCGTTTTTATGACAGCTGGAACTCAGCTGGGGACACTTTCAGCGACTGGCCTGAATATCTGTGGGTGAACCCCAGCCCATTCGTCCTCGGAAACCGAAACCAGAGAAGGTAGTAACTAGGACAATGGGGTCTGGAACGAAGCTGACGTTCTAACTCATCCAAAAGGTGTTACATTTGGTTCAGGTCGGGACTCTCGATAGTCCAGTCCATTTCGGGAAAGTTGTCGTCCACAAACCGTTGCCTCACAGACTCTGCTATATGAAAGGGTGCACTGTCATGGTGATACTGTCAATCATCGTCTTCGAACTGTTCCTCTACTGTACGCAGCACACGATGCTGTAAAATATCTTCACCATGCCCCAACATAGGAGAACACAGCCGTTCCTTAAACACTACGTTTTCCGTACTCCACTGATGATGCTACACGTGACGGTAGGTAAGGTTTTACATCCATTCGCCAAACCCAAATCCACCATCAAATTGTCACAGGGTATAGCGCGACTCACCACTGCAAGTTACTCGTCTCCAGCGCCCACTGCCCAGCGGAGTTGGTCTCGAGCGGTCTAAGGCGCTGCAGTCATGTACTCTGAGGCTGGTCCCGGAGGAGGTTCGAGTCCTCCCTCGGGCATGGGTGTGTGCGTTTGTCCTTAGGATAATTTGGGATAAGTGGTGTGTAAGCTTAGGGACTGATGACCTTAGCAACTACGTCCCATAACATTTCACACACATTTGAACATTTGGGGTTGGTCTATACACCACTTGAAGGGTCGCGTGGTGTTGACGACAGTTATGTGTGGCTTATGAGGAGCTGCTCGACCACAGTACTCCATTATTTTTAACTACCTACACACAGTCAACGTGTTAGCTGGACTGCACCATTTTGGAACTCACGAGTGAATCCTTCGGCGTCGGTCGCCGTCCGTCAGTACATGAGATTTGCCTGGCCTTGGTTTAGTTGTGGCTGTTCATTCGCGTGCCCACTTCATAATCACACCACCAAAAGTTGACTCGGGGAGCTTTAGAAGGGTTTAACTGTCCCCGATTGTCCTGTTACTAGCGTGACATCTACTGACTAATCCACGTTCGAAGTCATTGAGCTCTCCTGAGCGACCCATTCCGTTGTTACTGCTCCTCTGCTGACACAATATTTCCCGCCTCCTTTTGTACTAGTGAGCACGCTTGTCGTGACAACTAATGATCAGTTCCCCTTTACATAGGAGTGACCCGATACTTCTGACCAAATGGTGTAAAATAGATTAGAGAAGTATTTGATACGCCTCTGAATGACGCTCGGAAACATCTAGAAGAAATCAAGTGCCGAATGAGAATTTAAATCTCAATGTTTAACTTAGAATCTCAGAACTTTTTAGAGTACCAGAGGGAACAATAAGAGTGGAAAGCCAAGAACAAAGTGCTCCGGTTAAAAAGGGTGTAAGACAGGGATGTAATCTTTCGCCTCTACTGTTGGATCTATACATCGAAGAAGCAATGACGGAAGTAAAAGAAAGCTTCGAGAGAGGGATTAAAATTAAAAATGAAAGAACGTGAATGGTAAGATTCGCTGATGATATTACTATACTCAGTGAAAGTGAAGAAGAATTACAGGATCTATTGAATGGAATGAACACTCTAATGAGTGTAGAATATGGATGTAGAGTAAATCGAAGAAAGACGAAAATAATGAGAAGTAACAGAAATGAGAACAGCGAGAAACTTAACATCAGGACTGGAGCAGATGAAGTTAAGAAATTCTATAAATGATGACTAACTGAAACCCTCAGCTGCCGACAGGTGTTGTTGATATATCTCGATGTGGACAGCTGAAAATGTGTGCCCCGACGGGGACTCGAACCCGGGATCTCCTGCTTACATGGCAGACGCTCTATCCATCTGAGCCACCGAGGACACAGATGAATAGCGCGACTGCAGGGACTTATCCCTTGCACGCTTTCCGTGAGACTCGCATTCCCAACTCTTACGGGAATCGCCAAAGCGTGCGCGAGTAATAAGTGAATGGGCAAATTCTTTAAGGTACATTACGTAGGTAGAATTGTGGACAGTTGGGAATGTGAGTCTCACGGGAAGCGTGCAAGGGATAAGTCCCTGCAGTCTCGCTATTCATCTGTGTCCTCAGATGGATAGAGCGTCTGCCATGTAAGCAGGAGATCCCGGGTTCGAGTCCCGGTCGGGGCACACATTTTCAGCTGTCCACATCGAGGTATATCAACAACACCTTTCGGCAGCTGAGGGTTTCAGTTAGTCATCATTTATTCCAAGGAAAACCTGCACGGTCATCTACAGTATATGTTCTTTCGAGAACAGCTACTGTCTTCATATATATTAAGAAATTCTGCTACCTACGCAGCAAAATAAACCATGACGGACGGAACAAGGAGGACACCAAAAGCAGACCAGCACTGGCAGAAAGTATAGAACATAGGCCTTAATTTCAGGGAGAAATTTCTGACAATATAACTTTGGACCATAGCATTGTATGGTGATGAGACATGAACTGTGAAGAAACCAGAGCAGAAGAGAATCGAAGCATTTGCTATGTGGTGCTTCAGAAGAACGTAAAAAATTAGGTGGGGTGATGAGGTAGGCAATGAGGGGGTCCTCCGCAGAATTTGCGAGGAAAGGAATGTACGGCAGTCACTGACAAGAAGAAGGGACATGGTTTTAGGACACTTGTTAAGATATCAGGGAATAGCTTCCACGGTACTAAATGAAGCTGTAGAGGATAAAAACTGTAGGGGACAACATAGGTTGTTATACATTTAGCAAATCATTGAAGATGTAGCTTGCAAGCGCTGATCTGTGATGAAAAGGTTAGCACAGGAGAGAATTCGTAGAAGGTTGCACGAGGAAAAAAGAAAAAAAGAAAAAAGAGAGAGAGAGAATTATGTACCAGGCAGTCACATGATTTGGAGCATCAGCCAAAGGCGCGTCAAATGTTTCTTTTACTTCCTTTAGAAAACTCATTTCACAAAACATTTTACCCATTTTTCAGCATTGCTACAGTCAGAAGCAGTATGCATCATTCTGTTAGATATTTTGAAGTGATCGCCTTAAACTTTAGCTGTTTGTCCTATTGGGCGTGATTTCGGTATATATTTAGGATCTGGGCCAACTTAGTTGATTTACAATAAGAAAAAAGTTTCTCATGGTATATGCCGAAACATGCCAATCACAAAGCTGAAAAATTCGCATCTGCTTGTGTCAAAGCTAAACCTTATTCTCTGTTGAAAGCCACTTAAAGAGGGATTTTTCTTGGTGGGAGGTCTGTAAACGGTTGCAGTGAGTCTCCTGAGATCAACTGATAAACTACATAAATGAGTAGTAGCTCCAAGGCCTGGCAAGTTAACAACGGACCCCATGCCCTTTCATACCGCATCCAGTGGAGTCCAAATGGCCGAGGTTGACAGGGCAGCTGATCGTCAGCGTTTGGTCCTCCGGCACTGATCGTGGAGTCATCATTTTTTCGGTATTAACAAGCAAGGAACATCCTCAACGTGGTAATGTAAAAAACTGTAATGCCTACAGTGGTGTGCAAATAAGAAGAAGACTGCTTCTTGAGGAACTGGTGGTGGGGTGGGGGGTGGGAGGAGATTTTGCAACTTCGACACTGTGCTGTCTCACGCTTCGCCCTCCTTTGTTTTCTCTCTCTCTCTCTCTCTCTCTCTCTCTTTCTCTTTCTCTTTCTCTCTTTCCCTCTATGCCCGCACCAGCATAGTGACCACCATAGAGAGTTCTACTGCCACAGCTACAAAGAGTTGGTATGCTAATCTAGGAGTCACAGACATGTGTGTATGATGTTGCCTGTATTTCTGGATGCTATCACCCATCACCCACTAATACCGTCCCATCTAGGAGATAGTAGACATAAGCAATTGAAGGGAAGCGGTTTTTAAGGCAGAGGGGAAAAAGGTACCACGGCAAGTGCAGTGCTAAGAAAACCTCTGCGGAAGTCGTTACAGGTAGTGAGGCTGCTGGCGGATTTGTATTAGTAGCTACAGTTCAAGCTTCAATGTTGGGAAATCATAGTAGAAAGGGAGATGTTACCGTTGTAGCTGACGTCCAATTACGCCTCCTGGGCCAGTTGCAGCGTCAGCATACCTGCAGGATGCCAAGTCGTCATCTGAATGGGCAGTTGGCCTACAATTGGCCGCTCTTTGGGTGCAGTCGTGTGCTATTTCTTTTTGGCTTGGATGTTTGGTTCCCTGTTTGTGCCGTTTGGTAGACCGTACGAGCGGAGCTGCCGATCCCAGTCATATTAACTATGATACAGGGGTTCGCCGATATTGCAGTGGTCGTATGCTTAATTTAAGCCTGCCATAGGTGGTCAGTTTCTTCTAAGGAAAAAATGATCTTGGGTGCTTGTGCTTCCACCTTTGGTTGTGGTCGTAGTTGCTCAGTTTCAGCTGAAGAGGTTGTTAGTGTGTCTCAAGTTTTCGTATACTCGTGTGGCGAATTTCTTGAATACCTCCACGAGACTACAACCGACATAGTCGTCTTGAGAAACTCACAAAATATGTTGATATTTAATGTGATTGAATATTAATTATGTATTGTTCAATCTCAGTTGCACATTTTTAATTAGATTACATGTTTCGACCGCTCTGGATCATCATCAGATCTAAATCAAAATAAAACTAAATGCGTACCATCCAATATTCTTCAGTAAGCAGAAAAGGAAAGAACTGTACATATATGTAGAATTTACCTAAGTAGTTGCGTCAGAACCACTATCAGAGTACTGTGTTTTACAACTGTGGCCTATGCTTTAAATAGGTGTATGTTGGAGGTGGGGGAAAGGGAAAGTGAAGTGAGGTTTATTGGGGTAGAGGATAGGATGAAGGAGAGGGATGGTGGGGGATGTCATGAGCTTAACAAGAAAAGTCGTGCTAAATTATAGAACGTATAATTATTTAAAAATTCTCGTTGAAACACTAATAATGTAGAGCAGTGCCTATGTCAAATGTAAACAGCATAAAATAATGAAATTATAAAATGTAGCAAGGGGTGATTGAGAGCGGGTAAGGAGGGCAAGAGAGGGGGAGAGGGTGGGATAGTGTCAGGGATGCTATGGGTTGAGCAAGAGGGTCATATACTAAAATAGCAAAAAGGCAGTTATGTGAAAAACTTTCTGATAAGATTCCAGAATGGATGTGTAAAATAGTAAAAGGGGAATAAAATAGTGGATTATAAAAATGGAAACAAAGTAATGAAACTGAATTAGTGTCTTAAGATATTTAGTGTGAAACTTTGTAAGTACAAAGGCGTAAGATCTTACTCTGAAAATACAAAAGTACTCTGTATAAAACTACCCCGATGTGTGGTTCTGAGTAGACAAGAAGGGTTACTGACGCGGCTGCTTAGGTAAATATACTTTCGTAGGCTTCCACGGCCGGTGTCATTTTGGATAAAATAGATTTGGGTATGGAGCCACGCCATTGTAACTAAATTGCCGACGTTTCGACCGACTTGCTGCGATCCTTTTCAGGACGGTTCACTATGGTAAGTTCTACATTTATGTACAGTTCCTTTCTTTTCTATTAATTGTCAAGTATTAGCTGATACGTATTTAGTTGTACTTTGTCTTAGATCTGAAGATAATCCAGAGTGATCCAAATATGTAATATAATTAAAAATGTGCAACTGAAACGAGATAATAAATGAGAATTATCTTAAACGATCACGAGAATTCCGAGGCGGAACTCATTATGTAAGTTCGTGGTGTGTCTGTGTCTTGGAGCATTTCTTATAATTCGTAGCACCTTGTTCTGGATGATTTGCAGGCGGCGCAGATGTGTTGCAGCTGCGCAGCCGCAGACTGCAACTGCGTATGTCATCAGTGGTCTATAAGTGTCATGTACATGGACCTCGACACACTCCTACTCTGTGTGCTGTGCCAGTTCAGCGTAGGGTACACGCACCAACCGTTGCCTACGATGCCAACTGACAACTCTGGGACAAAGAACCACGTTTTGCCACTGTTTCTCCTTTCGATTGCCCCTAAAACCATTTATACGCTTGGTAAATTATCGCTGACGCTTCTTAACGTGATACTTGTTGTTCCTGCTTTATAGCAGCCATAATGAACCCTATCGTTACTAAGTACCCTCGTCGTACCTAAACTAACACGAAAAAAAAAAGAAAAGAAAACGCCGATGAAAGCTCTACGCGCACACGGAAGAGCAAGCTTTAGATAGACGCGGTAGAATGATGCTATTTGCTTGAGTGTCACGTGGTACAGTGCCCCTGCTAGAGCTCATAGCCCCTCTAGTTGCCTTCTTATGTGCACGCCATTATAACTTCCGAGCTGTTGGGCGCCGAGGTTTGAGACAGTGGCGGCAGTGTGTCTTCGAACTGCGTCTGGTATCTCAATTTCCTAAGAAAACCATTAGCCGTAAGTGTGCATGCATACGAGCTGCGTATGCGGAACTCAACTCTGGCTTGCAAAACAGGAACGCGAACCGGATTAATGACTACAGATGCGATGCACTGGGAGCCTAATTAAGTTTTGGACAGTTTTCGACACACGTCTTACGAAACGTAAAAACGTTTAAAATGGGAATACGCACTTAACAATGGTTACATGCTTCGCAGAAGCAGGGAACACAGGACTTCCATTTTTTATACAGAAGAAAACGTTTCAAACGGTAGGAAGGGCATCCAGCCACAGGTTCAAAATATGTAACATTCATCATACAATGACAATAAGCAAGCAGTTGCATAAAAGAAATTTAATTTCTTTACTGGTTTCGGGCAATTAGTGCCCTTCTTTAGAAGGTTATGCCTATCTCATTACTTGCGAATGTTAATGATAAAATGCATACAGCAAGATGCCGTGGTCTTAACAAATATGCAGCAGTAATAAGTAATATAGTACTCGTGTTGTTTTGTATTACTTATTGCTCCTGCATATTTTTTAGGACCATGGAATTTTGCTGTATGAACTTTATTATTGACACTCGCAAACAATGCGATAGACATAGCCTTCCGAAGGAGGTCACTAATTGCCAGAAAAGTCAAGAAATTAAATTTCTTTTATGCAGCTGCTTGCTTATTATTTCACTAGAAATTACTTTCATTATAAATTAAATTTGTTTTATGCGACTGGTTGCTTATTATTTCGTTATACGACTACATTTGGTGAAGATCGATAAAATAATAACATTTATCAAACTGGGCGATCGTCCACCGTACCTTGACTTTGCTACGACAGACACCCACTGAAGCAAGAAAAAGAGGTAAAACAGTAAGGTGGGTTAAGCCCAGACACTGCATCAGATCTATTTAATTATTGAGTTTCCTTGTAATAACGGTAAGATCTAATCTTATTACTGGCGTTGCTGTGGGAAAGTTGTTGGAATGAAGATAAGTATCATTAGTGTGCGCCTTCTTTATATGATTATTTTACGGCAAGACTTCCGGGGACAAGTCATTTCTAGCAGTCGCCGGTATTTATGGCTGTCTGCTTGTGTGTGTAATTACTTTTACTAATGATCCGCATTAAGGCGACCGGTGGTAGTGTTCCTGGAGAACACGGCTCGTGCTGTGTGGTCTAGTGCAACTTGCCGCTCGTCTGGTCTATTAGCGTGGCACACGGACTAGGCGGGCAGCTCGTAAAGCCGTCATCGCTGACTATATCTGTGGGTGCGCGGCTCAGTATGAAGGAGCTGCTGTTTTACGGCTCTGATTTAGAAGTGCAGAATCTTGTGCACGGCCAGGCCGAGAAATTTTTCACTCCGCTGTTGGCAGACCACCCATTACGAACTTTCCGAATACGCTCCCGCAATGCAATGTCGTTAACGCCGTTGACTCGAGTAATAAAACGAGTATTTTTTTATAATTGCGCCGCTGTCGCACATTAATGTAGGCCGAACAGAACTTTTACACGGTGTTGTCGTTCATTTACGGTGTGATTTATGAATACATCTTGGAGAAGTGACGTTCCCAAAGGCTTTCGCATTTCTTCACTCTGGAACGGTAGTTTACGATAGGTTTTTGCGTCCTTGATTACTTTTTCTAATTAAACCCGAATCATTATAAGAAGTAAATGTTACATATTTTGCAAACCAAGCTAAGCAGCATCTGTGCTTCAGACTGCACCTCAGTGCCACATGATAAGACCAGGGCGTAGGCATAGCGAATATTTACGAGTATGTAGCATTCCTTTTTAAGACGCGGCATAGTTATTTATATCTTTTAAATACTCGTGTTTTCCATTTTACTGCAACACAACAAGCGTTTGTGCCTACATCCTGCTTCTGTATTATCGATTCCATAAACAGGGAGTTTGTCTGGATATTGACTCTAGAACGGTTCACATTGATTCGCACCAAAAGTATGTTAGATGTGGATGTTAGATAAAGATTAACTGGATGGGAAGGGAAATTAGAATCAAATTAAATTCGATACTTTTCGACAGTTTTAACAACTAAATACATATTAATGTTCGGTTAACGGTACTACACGGCCCAGTCACAATAATGTGACCACTGCCTTTGTGCGACATCAACTTGCAATAACCATTCACAGATGGCAGCACTAGCAGTGGAGGGTATACAAAGTGTGTCGCGAAGACACGAAAAACAGTGCAATCATTATTGTGATGCGGAAACGGGACGTTGTAACTGAGATCCAAAAGGGCATGATCGTTGCCATTCGAGCAAAGGGTGGAAGCACTTCTGAAGCGGCTAAGTTTTTAAACTGTTCGTGGGCCACCGTGGTTAAAGAAAAAATGGTGCTATCCAAACCTGGCTCCGAGGCAACTTTGGTACACCACCTGCAGTAGATGACAGGGGTGAACGACGGCTGCAGAGAAGTGTACTGGAGAACGGTCGTGCAATTGTTGAGCAACTCACCGCTCAGACGAACAATGGGACTACCAACAGTTCCTCCTCAATCACTGTTCACCGAACGTTGCTGCGTAGGGACCTTCACAGAAGGCACTTGGTTCATGCACCCATGTTGACCGCTGTTCATTGGTGACGAAGATTGGAAATTACACACCAATACCGCAATTAGACGTCAAATGAAAGGGCCTTTTCGGATGAATCATGTTTTGTGCTCCATCGTACACATGGCCGTTGGCGTGTACGGCCTGAAACGTCAGAAAGCAAACAACCTGCAACAATCGTTAGAAGGCTCCAGGCCGGAGGAGGGAGCGTTATGGTCTGGAGAATGTTTTCGGACTTTCCATGGGTGATCTCGTCATTCAGTAAGGCACAGTGGGTCAACACAAGTATGCACCTACCCTTGGAAGATCATGTCCACCACTTCATGCAATATGTTTTTCCTCGTCACGACGGCATTTACCAGCAGGACAATGCAACGTGTCACACAGGTCGCACTGTATGTGGATGAGTTTATCGTACTGCCCTGGTCACCAGACTCCTCGGATTTAAACCCAGCCAAGAATCAAAGGGAACACCTCAATGGAGCTCTACGCGCAATGGATCCTCAACCGAGAAATCTAGCGCGGCTGGCCACAGCTCTGGAGTCGGCGTGGCTCCACATTCCGGTCGGTACATTCCAGAAATTCACTGACTGACTCTCTCTCTCTCTCTCTCTCTCTCTCTCTCTCTCTCTCTCTCAGCGGTCCACACTGCAAAAAGTTTTTGACTGGTGGTCATATTAGTGTGACTGGCCAGTGTATAAAATAATGACAGATGGCAGAAACAAAATAGCTTTGTTCGCCATTGAAGTAGTTTCTGTTATCATTTTTGGTAACTCTTCTCCAATGTGAGCTGGTACCACCAAACCTTATCCAACGTTATGCTGGTTGCAGAGAATGTGGATATTGGTCATTTCACGTCTGCTCGCGGAACATTTCTTCGTTTACCGATATCTTTGTCAGTGATGAAGTTAACAGTACCTTTGCCAGTCCAAAAACACTCCGATAACAATTTTAAGGACAGTGGATTTAGTGCCTGATTTTGTCACTCTTCCTCGAAAGTGACTGAAGTAATCGTACACATGTTTTCTAGTCTTATCTCTGTCACCCAGCCTGCCTAGTTCGTGAATGTTTACTGCTGTTTAGCACAATGGCGCGCGTTTTTATTGAACGTTCGGCTGTCTGCTGCAGACAAATGTGCTTCACTTTATAACGAATTCTGCACTACTTCTCGACGTGTATCTGTACTTGCTCAGTGATGCAAATACTTGTATTTTAATACATACCATTTAAATATCGACTCATTTTGTGAACGTCTTAGATATATATAATATGATACTGCAGTTTGATTCAACATTCAAAGAAATTCGACACATTGAAACGCAGAACCTTCTCGGAAGTATATTCCCCTGTTGCTTCATTTGTGAACTAGTTTACCGTTAAAAGAGGCGACTGTCAGACAGAAAGATGTAGTTTCTATACCCTTTCTATTCGGCATGGACTCCACAACGATATGACGCCGTAAATCACTTTCTTACCGACCTGGAAAATTACTTTGGATTCTTCATAGATTTACATCATAAGGGCAACGAATTTCCCTCTATTCATTACTTCACAAACGATACTTGTTGCAACGAGTCATATAGGCTTTCGTAAATGCTTTATCAGAATTTGGTCATTGTGGGAATTAGCGTCATTTGCCATTTAATGTTTGTCTTTCATCGCATGTCACTATTACACACACAAGAAGACCATTTATTTTCACGTCGAACAGAAAACCACGCACATACTGGTGTGGTGCTGTCCCGCTGATATCGCGGAGAAGGTCGTTGTGGAATTATCCTGGGATAGGCAGTGTGACGTGGCCACGCCGATTTACAATTCAAATCATTGTTTGATGGACATAAAGCTATAACTCTGATTTTGACGTCGATGGATTTGAAACCAAACACTGCTTCCTTTGTTACCGAACAACTCGGCTTCACCACGCTATTTTTACATCTATGAAAACTTCGCAAGATTGATAATCACACTTATTTTTATGAACGCTTATGTTTGAAAGTGAGCGAACTTCAACAGTGCTTGCAGATCTTCGATATCGATGGCTGCTGATATATATTCACCTGATTCATTTTCAAGGGTCGTTCTCGGCTACACTCCCCCTCCAGCCCCCCCCCCCCAACAAAAAAGAAATCTCTCTCTCTCTCTCTCTCTCTCTCTCTCATACACACACAAACACACACACACACTAGCTCTTGACTGACACATTATTTACTTGTAGAAGTGCGCAATTGCCAGTTTCGACGCAGAGGTACCATTGTGCGCAAATTTCAGCATCCTGAAATCCGTTAATACGTGTGCAAAGTTCATATAAATAAGTGCTTTTCGGAAAATAAGGAAAAAAGAGTGGTCCCATTTTTGTGAATTAGTACCCTCGGCTCTTTGGTGGCTTCAAGAGAAATGCTGTCTGTGGAATTTTGAATAGAGCAGCAGGGGGTAAACGCTCTCTCTGTGTACGCTGTATTCATTCGGTAGCAAAACGAAGATCTCACCTACATTTATTGGGAAATGTCACAGCAAACGCAACTTTTAATTCCATCTTTTCACATTTGTCACTGCGTTATGCACTATCTGTTATGATTGAACAATTTTCCATATCAAGAATCTTACGCTGTTTGGCAGAGAACAAGTGGTTCATTTTCATTTGTGTTAGTTCATGTTACACTCACGGAAAAACAACACAAGACACGTTTTCATATGTGCTCTAACATCTCTATAGGTTTTGTGGAATCTCGGTCTAGGTTGTAGAAATCGAAAGATTGACTTTTTCGAAACTATAAGAGATACTTATTGTTATATTATCTTCATGACCCAGTAAAAAATTCTAGTGCTGAAATTTCAAATTTATCTTAAATGAAGCTTTTCTTTTAACTTAGCATTTTTCTGTTCTTATGCACCAAGAGATGAATACACTAAGCAGATTCAGAAGGATTTAGGCTGCAGTACGTACTGGGAGATTCATCAGCTTGCACAGGATAGAGCAGCATGGAGAGCTACATCAAACCAGACTCAGGACTGAAGACCACAACAACAACAACAACAACAACAACATGCACTATCTGGTTAGAATGAAAAATGATAACGTAAATGTTATTAATTGTGTTTTCTTACTTAAGTGACACCATGTTTCTCATAAATCTCCCGAAAACATACAGACTAGGCTTTGTCTTTCTCGTTACGACGATGATGGGGTAATTCGATTTCATGCTGGCAAGGCGTCAGGTTTTTAGAATGCAGTTGAGGATACTGTAGAAACTTCACAATTCTCGTAGACGATTATTCTCATATAGGAACTACAGAATAGATATCGTTTAAGTACAGATAGTTGGAACGTAAGAGAATTTCTAAGGTGTGCAGAGCGAGGAAAACTGCGCTGAGTATTAATGTTATTGCCCGTCAGCACAGGTTACTAAAACAAAAGTGGTTGGTGAACAGGGGTGTGAAACTGGAAATCTAAACGTCCAGATATTGAACTCCCTGTAGCCCTTCGTTATATATATATACACGTTACTTTCACCAAGAGCTAAGTGTATATGAAAAGTCCGCCCCCGGTAGCTGAGTGGTCAGCGCGACATAATGTCAATCCTAAGGGCCCGTGTTCGATTGCCGGCTGGGTCGGAGATTTTCTCCGCTCAGGGTCTGGGTGTTGTGTTGTCCTAATCATCATCATTTCATCCCCATCGACGCGCAAGTCGCCGAAGTGGCGTCAAATCGACAGACTTGCACCCGACGAACGGTCTACCCGACGGCAGACCCTAGTCACACGACATTAATTAATTTATTTATATGAAAAAAATCAAGTATCTTCGTCAACTGTTTTCCACTCCTAACTGTAATCCCTCTTTTATTGAAATACTGCAGTGTTGGAGCCAGTCGTCGGTTAGATCACTGTGTACTTTAACTGCAGCTCTATAATGAGTAGCAGATTTATCATCGGTCCGACCTTCGGAATGTGCCGCCATTTAGGCTGTCTGTAGGCTACGTCCTCTCGGCACTGTTCCTGCCGGCAGTATTCGTAGGCGAGGAGTGGCACGAGGATCCACGTTATCCGAGGACCTTCAGCCTTTGAGTCTCCAATCCCTGACCGCCGTTTCCCTGAGAGCTGAACGATCTGCAAGATTATCGCTTTGATCCGACGTGGCCCGATGGGTTTGCCTCGGCTGACTTGCAGCGGGCATTCGACAGGCCACGTCGTGACGCTGCAGAACAAGATCGTCAGTGTCGTGTGTGTGTGTGTGTGTGTGTGTGTGTGTGTGTGTGTGTGTGTGTGTGTGTGTGTGATAGTATCGGAGTAATTTACGTACTGCGCCTTTGATGTCGGTGATCAATAAGCTAGCTCGTTCCTCGAATAAATAACTTTGGCTCGCGTTTCCATTAGGAATTGTGCTGTAAGGACTTTGCTTTCGATTGTAAGGTACTGCGTGCTGTCAAGTGATTAATTTTCAGCAACAACAAAGTCGCGACGCTTTTATTGTCAATGTTGTTTTCGTTTGGCAGCAGCAGAGCTGAGAATCGTCTTCGCGCATTGAGCGCCCTCATGATATCAAGGAACATGCGGATAATATATTTTGTCAAATTAGATGTAAATATTCTTCAACGGCTGCAGAAGTGTAGGAGTTCTGCTTTTTACATGAGAGATTATGCAACTTTCTCAAAGGATAGCTGCGGTAATCGTACAAGTAGTTGATCCTTGAAGATATGACATAGTCTGTAGAAATTAACAGTCGAAGAAAACCGCCAACTGGGAGAGGATGAACCGTTACATGTGTGTAAAAGAGAAAAAGTAAATTCTGCAGTCAGAACAATTTGGCTTTGAGCGGAGTTTAAAACCGGTGTAGCAGCTTAGTAACTTCGGTTGATAATGAATCTATGAATCTGAAAACCATATGCAACTTTGCTTACAGTCTTTACGGCCCCTTTCAATTCAAGAAGAAACAAAAGCTGTCATCCATGTCTAGGTGCTGCTGCACTTTATATATATGTGTGTGTTAAACATAGTTGACACATTGCGCACTGAGGTATCATTGTCCGGAAAATTAATTATACTATATTCTCGCTCGTAACACTCTTACGCACAGTTATTAGTACGAACTCGAGCTCCTCGTTCAGGCCGTGAATGGCTATAGACAAATTCTACTCATTGTCAGATATAAAATGGGCATTCATTTCAGGTTTGCATAGTCGAATCCTGTTGTAACTGTGCTTAAGAGTATCGTATGACTCTAATAACCTGACATAGATGTTCGATTTTAGTGTGAAAACTATTATCTACCTTGTCGATAATCTATTAGGCATGCTATTAACTACGTCAACAATTCCTGTGTTGTTATTTACGTACTGTTATTCCTACAATTACTTTCGTTGCTTGGGAAACTAACTAAAAATAACTTCGATAATTATACCGGGATCTTCCCATTGCGTAGTATTAGACGATTTCTACGGTTCTGTTTTGTTACAAGTCTGTGTCTCCCTAATGCCTGTTTTACATTACGTATAACAAAGACTGCGTAGTATCGAGAAGAAATTATGATTCTTGCAGTGGTAAATACAGTGGAAACGTCTAAAAATGATTCCAGAAAACTTAGGCTTTCGCTTGACATCACTTTGCAGTGTTATTCTCTGTCACACCTTCAGTGATTCACTGATGCATTCATCATAACTGAGTGGACTGCGCTCATATTGAACAAAAAGAAAAAGGAAATATAAAACTGCTCGAAAGTTGCATAACAGTATCATAAGTACTATTCTTGCGCGATTGCTTCCACACCATTGTGTTTTCACATTACCTCAGAGCGATCCCGACAGGCTATTCATAAGAAAACCAGTAAAAGAGACTCACATTTTCTACAGCCTCTTCCTTAAAGTATGCACTGCTGAAGCGTAGGACAGTCATAAATAATTTAAAATTCCTTCAAGGATCCGTGGCGTACATCCGGTGCGGTGGACGGCGAAATGATTAATCAGTGAGCGCTTATTCATAGTCTTGAGTATTTAATGGAAAGTGTAATACCGTACGTCCGTGTAACAAGATCACATACGCTCCTGTAGAAGATAAGTACTTACTAGCATGCTCACACGTTAGCTGCCGTAAAAAGCTGTAAGGTTTTATGTTATGAAGGTTTAATGCACAGGTGTTAGAGAGAAGATTAAGCACATAAGCACAATATGTTAATAAAAGACAAAATAGTACTGTTTTATTCCTATTTGCCAAGTTCGCTATTTCAGTTTTCTAGCTTTGTGCTATGTGACTCAGCAATCGAGATAAACGAGAAGGATTCTGGATAAGTTAGATTTAAATCCACGTCTGGTCTTTCTAGTTTCGGTTTTCCATAGTCTCCCTAAATCATATCAGGTGAATATCGGTAATGTTCTTTGAGCAACTTAATAAATCAATTCTTTTCTCATTCTTGTCCGAGACCAAGTTCCGTCTCTAGTGACCTTAGTGTCAACGGCCCACTAAATTATTAGCATTTTAGCTTTACTTGTACTACCTGAAAGAACCTAGTTTAACATGTACACAGCCAAGTCCGTTTTAGCTAAGAAAAGTTTGAAGTGTTGATGTTCCAGAAAGGAGATAGTGATTCAGCCCGAACGTAGTACTTATGCCCAGCAACTACTGAACGAGATGTCAAAAGCCTGGATACATATTCGAGTCTGAAGCGGACACGTGAGTTAGGTTTAAGTAGTTCTAAGTTCACCATTTTTGAATAGAGAGATGGGGAGGGGATGAAAGGGAAAGCCTTGGATATGAGCTCTGCCCAATCTCATATTTATTATAAGTTGTCCATGGCAACCATAAATAACTTTAGAATATTACTTAGATGATTCCATCGCTACAAGCGACTTGCTATAATCTAATTTCCATCGACTAAATGATTCTCTGCGATGTTCTTTTTTAAATGAAGCACGTTATTAATGTGTTGAGGGAATTGTTGTTAAGAAGAAATGGCTACCTTTAACTGTTAACGAACAGTGTGATTTCCGATGATCAGGGCTCTGGAGTATCGTCTGGTTCACACGAGAAAATGTATTCGACTGTAACTGAAAAGAAACTCAACTTCAAATTCAGACAACGTCCTTTGTGTCAACACAAAAATCGGTGCGGTAAGGCCGACAGTGAAGACGGGTTTTGCTGTGGTTAGTTCCGTTGCGGAGGCAGGCAACGTCACGTCGTGCCGCCGTACTCAATGCAGATGGGAGCGAGTTGCATCAAGGCCCACAAAGGCGTCGTCGGGGCCGGAGACGCCGTCTGGCGCGCTGGAACGGGCGGGCCATTCTGCCGGCGGGACAGCCAATATGTGGCTCACAATGGCACAGGCGGGACGCGGCGGCGGCGACAGCGCGAAATGAAGGCGCGGCCGGCGGGGAGGGGCGGCTAAATTGTAACAAGTTGGCGCAGGTTGCGCGTACTTCCACCGCCCACGTACAAGTTTCACGACTAAGGTACACAGCGGACACGCTACACCAGAATTCAGTCTCTAGCGACGGTACAGAGCAGAAGACATTTGTCGCGTAAATTATCTCAGCCATCAGCTGGAAGACTGAACAAACAGAAATCAAACACATGGAGTGTACACAAAATAAAAAATCGAAATATTACAGTTGTACCTTTGAACATCAGCACCTTATACAGGACTTAACAAAATTATAACATCTGCTGGTGTAAGAACGCACAGTTAATAGACGACTGGCATCTCAGGCCTATGCAACCTCAGGTGAACAAAGAGTCTAATATCACAGAGTAAAAACATGACAAGATCTGTGTAATACAACCGTTGGTAAATTCACAGAGAAAAAAGTAACAAGATTAATTACAATGTTGGCACCTTGTGGTTACTATAAACGATCAACTTTCTATGAGTGTAGCGTAAGAAAAATAAAGGCTAAAGGACACTGTCTTGCAGAACATGTCAATAAAGTGAAACATACATAGAAAAACGTGTTGTTAGAGCATGTAAAGGTATAATAACAGCGTTCTATGAACGAATTTTGTGAATAGTAATTACGATAATTGAGCTTATCATTGAATGAAGAAATGTCCATACATTTCTTCATTTAATTATGAGCTCAATCATCGTAATTACTATTTACAAATGTCGTCCATACAACACTATTATACCATTATATTGTTATTAAAAGACATTATTTTCATACATACATGTCACTTGATTGACATATTTTGCCAGATAGCGTCCTGTAGCCTTTGTTTTCCTTATGCGCCTTGGCGTCTCGTGGCCGTTGTCGGGAACAAGCGGTGTCGCTACCGTAAGTAAGTACAGTGGTGATTCAGGACAACACATCGCATTGGGGATGATTCCAAGACAGTTTTGCGTGTGCTATCAAGTGATTCAGCGTGTCCTCGTGAAATAGCACGACTAGCCGACCGAAGCGCCCTCTCTCCCGCGTGCAGTAATATTGCGATCGACTAATATACTCATAGAATAGTGTTCCCTCTAACTTTACCAACAATTGTATTACAGGTCACCTTATGTTTTTACTCTGTATTATTATACTCTCTGGTCATTTGAGTTACATAGGCCTGATATGACAATCGCCTGTTACATATCAGGATTTATGCGCAACTTGCTGAGTTTTTTAAAGATATTGTCAAAACATGGTTGCTGCATTCCACGTTTCGTCATTGTTACATTTTATATACGAAAATGTCTCCGATGAGAAATATGCATTTTTATAACCACGGATGTTATAATTATGTAAGTATTGTATATGATGTTGATATTCAGGAGTAAACTCTTGCATTTCGATTTTTTGTTCTGCGTTTACTACATGTGTTCTTTCCTGTTGGTTCAGTCTTCCAGCTGATGGTTGAAATAACCGAAACCGGTCAAGAATAAATTTAATATAGATGGCAACGAAAACTCCTTTTCTATGATTATTCTATTCTATAATTATTTTATTCTATTATATTCTATAATAAAATAAATTTTTTAATTATGTAGTATAGCTCGTGCTTGTTAATTGTTCCATTCCTTCTGTCGATTCGCCTATTTACGGTGCTTGTCCGTCGTCGGCAAATATACAATACTGATCGATTAGAAAGGCGATCGCTTTGGTCTTACTTTGACACGTCATGCTTTTCTTTATAATTCTTTGTGCTTAAGAAATGAATTTCTGAATTCGTGGAAACCAGATGGCACTTATAAGAGTAGAGGGGCATGAAAGGGAAGCAGTGGTTGAGAAGGGAGTGAGACAGGGTTGTAGCCTATCCCCGATATTATTTAATCTGTATATTGAGCTAGCAGTAAAGAAAACAAAAGAAAAATTTGGAGCCGGAATTAAAATCCATGGAGAAGAAATAAAAACTTTGATGTCTGCTGATGACATTGTAATTCTGTCAGAGACAGCAAAGAACCTGGAAGAGCAGTTGAACGGAATGGACAGCGTCTTGAAAGGAGGATATAAGATGAACATCAACAAAAGCAAAACGAGTGTAATGGAATGTAGTCGAATGAAGTCAAGTGATGCTGAGGGGATTAGATTAGGAAATGAGGCACTTAAAGTGGTAGATGAGTTTTGCTATTTGAGGAGTAAAATAACTGATGATGGACGAAGTAGAGAGGATATAAAATGTAGACTGGCTTTGACAAGGAAAGCGTTTCTGAAGAAGAGAAATTTGTTATTCTCGAGTATAGATTTATGTGTCAGGAAGTCTTTTCTGAAAGTATTTGTATGGAGTGTAGCCATTTATGGAAGTGAAACATGGAGGATAAATAGTTTGGACAAGAAGAGAATAGAAGCTTTCGAAATGTGGTGCTACAGAAGAATGCTGAAGATTAGATGGGTAGATCACGTAACTAATGAGGAGGTACTGAATAGAATTGGGGAGATGAGGAATTTGTGGCACAACTTGACTAGAACAAGGGATCGGTTGGTAGGACACGTTCGGAGGCATCAAGGGATCACCAATTTAGTATTGGAGGGCAGCGTGGAGGGTAAAAATCGTAGAGGGAGACCAAGAGATGAATACACTAAGCAGATTCAGAAGGATGTAGGTTGCAGTAGTTACTCAGAGATGAAGAAGCTTGCACAGGATAGAGTAGCATGGAGAGCTGCATCAAACCAGTCTCCACAACAACACAATAGTTACCTGTACTGAAGCTAACGAATTGTTACCTCCAAAAGAATACTTTCGTTCTGCAAGGGAGTGTATGCTGTAATGAAGAGTAATTCATTCTGGAAGCAACCCTGGACTGTGGCTCCACAATATCCCTTATTGCAGGGCGGTTAATCCCAGCTTCTGTGAAAGTTAAGAAATACAAGAGCAGAACTGAAGCTAATAGGATGGGTTATGGTTTGGAGTTTTAGCGCAGACACTGTACCCGGTTAAAATATTAACTTCCTCGAGATATTTAGTTGTTCTAAGTTAAACATCCTGTGTACGAAAAGGGGTTTCTTCGTTTCTGATTTAAAACGGTGCTGATAAAAATAAGAACAATAAGAGTATATATAAAGCGTGGTGTACATTACTGATCTTAAAAAGAAGCACTTAAGTGTTGCCAAAAGTGGCAGGAGCAGTCCCGGGAAAGATGCTCTGTTGATGAAGGGGGAACATTGGCTATTGTGGAGGGTAGGAGTGTGGGGGTAAGGGGATAGGGAGGACTGTTGCGTAGTGTCGATGGAGTAGGTATGGATGTTGGGAGACGGGAAGGGAGGAATAGTTGAGAGTATTGGTAACGCAATAATTTGAAGAGGAATAAGGGGTAGGGAAAGAAGGGAGGAATAGGAAAAGGGCTATCAAAATATGGAGAGGAAAGGAAAAGGGAGCCCTGAAGACGTGGAATGGGTGGGGTGGATTTGTGGTTGGTAGGATGGGTAAATGTCGGGACGGAGTTAGTGGTGTGGGAGGAGGAGACAGTTGAAATTTCGTTGGGAGAGTATGTGGAGGGTGTGCAGGAGTAGGGTTGGTGGGATGTGTCGTAGAGGTGTGGAGCGTACAAAGTTTGGAAACTGGAGGGGAAAAAATAGTGTTATTGCAATGCAGTTTGCGGATGGTATAGGTCATTGGAAGGTGTTCATTGTGAGCGAGAGGAGGTGGGAATTTGAACACATGGCGAAGTATTCATGGGGGGGGGGGGGGGGGGGGGGGACGGTAAACGGATGCGGTAAGGAGGGCGGATTGCATGACGTTCTAGGATCTGGAGGGACTTACAGAGCTTAGGTGGTGCGGATATCCATGCGACATTTGCATGGTAGAAGATGGGTCGAATCAAAGTTTTGTGGGTGTGAGGGGTAT
The DNA here is from genome assembly GCF_021461385.2 of Schistocerca piceifrons. NCBI lineage: Eukaryota > Metazoa > Arthropoda > Insecta > Orthoptera > Acrididae > Schistocerca > Schistocerca piceifrons. Next base: position 394,726,771 of record NC_060142.1, on the reverse strand, counting down.
AATCTGTTAACAACGTTTCCAAAATTAATCTTTCAGTCCTCAGCGGACTGTATATCCTGGAACGGTGATTGAGCTCTCGAGATTTATAGTTCAGCAAGGCATGCAGGAAAATCCTTCCACGACATGTTAAACAGTGTAGTCGTCGTAATGCAGAAACAGAGCGGTTTATCTGACGTCCAAAAGGACATCGTGATTAGCTTTCGGGCCGAGGGTGGAAGCATTTCCGAAACGGCTAAATGGTTCAAATGGCTCTAAGCACTATGGGACTTAACATCTGAGGTCATCAGTCCCCTAGACTTAGAACTACTTAAACTTAACAAACCTAAGGATCATCACACACATCCACGCCCGAGGCAGGATTCGAACCTGCAGCAGCGCGGTTCCGGACTGAAGCGTCTAGAACCTCTCAGCCCCAAGGGCGGCCCAAACGACTAAATTTTGTAAACTGTTTGCGTGCCGCCGTGGTTAAAGTACATCATTCATAGCAAAATGCTGCTATCCGAAACCGCACCGATGCAGCTGTGGTGTTGCAAGGGTATAGATGACTAGGATGAACGACAGCTGTGAAGATGTGTACGAGGGGCGATTAGATGTGAAAAATAGAGAACTGACGTCCCAGAACGGGCTACCACTAGTGTCTCCTCAACAACCGTTCAGCGAACGTTGCTGCGTATGGAACTCCACAGTGGGTGCCTGGTTTATGCAAGCTTGCCGACTGCCGCTCATTGGTGACAAAGTCTGGAATTTGTACGCCAATATCGGAACTGAACGTCCACTGAGTGGTGACAGGTGGCCTTTCGAATGAAACACGTTTTATGCCCCATCGGACAGATGGCCGTTGCATGCATGACGTGAAACCTATGCGGTGGTATATGATGTCGTCGTCCTTATCAGATACCCTACGGGGAATGGGCGCGAAGTTACCGGCTAGCGTTTCCATCTGTCCGGTGTCGCGCAGACCCCACAACGCGCCGGACCACAGCCTTTGGGAGGAAACGGCAGCTGTCACGTGACGTGAGGTGAGTCAGCACCGGCGCGAGATTAACGGCGGTGCTAACATTGACGTAGAGCGCGCCTTGTCCTCCCACCGTCGCCGCGTTTCGCGTAATTTAGAGCGGCCCGGCCTGGCGCGGGCTCCCCGCCGCGCAGAGGCACCACGCGGCACACACGGCCTTCACCTTGCGTCGCTGGTCGCCGTCCGCTACCTCTGCTGCTTGCGCCTGTCAGACATCTGTGCCCTGCATGGAATGCTGAGCTATGCGGAGCAGCCACTTCTACTGCACCGTGAACAAGAGAATCCGGCGCAGAATGTCCTTCTCTTCTACTGCACTAGTAGCGTCATATCGCTGGAAAAAATAACCACCGTAAAATACCTAGAGTAGCCATCCGGAGAGAACTAAAGTGGAATAACTACATAAAAAAACTGTAGGAATAATACATGGCAGGTTAAGTTTCGTTGGGAAAATCTTAAGAAATGTAATTTACGCACGAGAGAAGTGGCTTAAACAATTGATAGACCGAATCTGGAGTTCTGCTTTTCAGTCTGGAGCCCTTACTAGGTAGGACTGATAGAACCAATTGAGAAAAATCAGAGTTCCAGTGGCAGACGCTAAAGACGGAGATTTTTGCTGTTTTAATTTCGAGAATATACATTCCAAGAAGAGTCGGATTCCTATTTTGCGGCCAATAAGTCGAAGTATGTGATGTGTTTTGCTTACTTACAGATCTCTGTGATCGTTCCACTTGAAACGTCCCCCTAGAAAATTATTGAAATTACTGTGCTGATAAACCTCTTACGTTATTTGATTTTCAAACAGCTGAGCAGAACTGAACGTACTCAGACATTTCTCGCTTTACTTATTCTGATCAACACTAAACTGACACACAATATTTTTAGCGCAACGCAATCTGACTTTCAATAATCCCTACAAAAGACTGGCCCTGACTAATAATAACCTATACTTTTCATGAATCACTTACCTCACAAAAATCTTCGTTACTCGAACTACTGCAATACAGCGAGCGCCAATACTGCCAGCTAAATAAAAGATTCTAACTACTGAAGGCACTAACTACTGATAGGCATAGTTAGCAAATGAAATATTTTGATAGAGAACAAACAATGTATTTACCTTAATAATCTTCAAAAGTCATCATTTATATATAAGTTCATGATATACAGTATTACAAATTTACTGTTTCTGATGGACACACGTCCAGATCGTCTGCTTTCAAAATTCTGCCATCTCTCTCCCCACATCCACCACTGTTGCCGGCTCACGCTAACCACGGGACTACGGCGCTCCTGAGCTCACAGTATCCTTGATGTTGTCTATCTTGAGCATGGACTACTCAGTTTGTATATTTTGCTTATTTTTTTCATAGTCCCACACAACTTCTTCCTGTTTTCTCGATTTATATGTGTTCAGTTTTTCAAGGACTATCCACTGTGCCAACTTATAACTATATCTGAGGGGGGGTGCGATGGTGAGGTTCCCTTGTCAGGCACCAGATCTGTTCACTGCACGATCTTCCCTGCTTGATACTCTCCAATATGTGGATCGATCTGAGGTTCTAGGCGATTTAACAGAGCTTTGGGTAGAATTTTGTATGTGACAGGCAATAACTAAATTACTCTATAGTTATTAGGGTCTGTTTAATCTCCTTTCTTGTGAAGGGGGTGTATTAAGGCTGACTTCCATTCTTGTGGCACCTTTTCTGTTTCCCAGATGTTTCTGATTATTCTGTGGATTTTGGGTGTAATGTTTTCATGGTCTAATTTCCATCTTTTTGCTATCAGTCCATCTTCTCCTGGTGCTCTGTTATTTTTCAATGATTTTATTATTTTCACTATTTCTTCGTGTGTTGGTGGTTCGGAGGCCTGGTTAGGTTCTGGTTTTGTAAACTGTGATCTCTGTTTTGGTTCATTGCAGTCGAGTAATGTATCAAATTATCGAGCTAATATTTCACAGTTTTCCTTCAGATTTGTCTTCAGTGTTCCATCGTGTGTTTTGAAGCATAAGCCTGAAGGTTGTATCCTATCATATTTTCTTGGAATATTCTATAAAAATCTAGTGTGTTGTTTCCGGTGAAGTCCTGCTGTTTTAGTAACCTCTTTTTTTTATCTCGGATTATTTTTGAAGTATTTTTCTATATCCTTTTGACTTCTTCCCACTTTTATTGTGCTACAGCTGTTAAATTTTTTCCAGGCTTATATTCTGCCTTCTATGGTTCTGTCGCATGACATGTTCTACCATCAATGTTTCCTTTTTCTGGTTGTTTGCCCCAGTTTTATCAGTTCTCTCATTTTTTCAGACAGTTCTGCCCAGTTGTTGCTGTTGATTTTTGTAATTTCTTCTATTATTTATTTCTTGTTTAGTTGCAAGTGCTCTGGATCTGTTCTGAAAGGTCTGTTGGTTCTCTTGGTTTGTCAGTTGGGTATAAATTTTGCTTTGGTTTGGAGAATGTGATGATCAGACTGAAAAACTCCATTCCTAGTTCTTACGTTCATTATTTCCCTAGCGATTTCATGGACATTGCTACGTGGTCTACCTGAAATTATCCTAGAGCATTGATGGGGGATTTCCAAGTTACCAGTTTTCTGTGTGGTTTCTGGAATTGTGTTGACATGATTTTCAGCTCAAAATTCCTGCAGAAATTTATCAAGTCCTCTCCATTTTTAGAATGAGATTTTCACTCTGAGGCGGAGTGTGCGCTGATATGAAACTTCCTGGTAGATTAAAACTGTGTTCCGGACCGGGTCTCGAATTCGGGACCTTTGCCTTTCGCGAGCAAGTGCTCTACCATCTGAGCAACCGAAGCACGACTCACGCCCCGTTCTCACAGCCTCCATTTTTGTTTGTTCTCTTGTGGGCCATGTGTTTTCCTGTCGTGTCTCGGAATTTTCTTTCCTCGCCTAACTGGGTATTGAAATCCCTAGTAACACTTTCACGTGATTCTTGGGGATTTTGCTGGTAGTTTATTCCAGATCTTCCCAGAATTCCTCTATCATCTCTAGATTCTTCTTGTTATAATTATTTGTGGGGGCATGTGCACTAATTAGTGTATAGGCTTTGTTTCCAGATCGTATCGTGAGTGTTGAAATTTTTTCTGAGTTTGAGGTGAAATCTATTACAGAGTCTAGTATCGATTTATGTACTACAAATACTGTTCCGAAGTGTTTGATATTACTTCCTGTAATGGTTATGGCTTGTTTCCCCTTATATATTCTGTAATTTTTCGAATCAGAGTGGTTCTCATCTGCGAATCGCGTTTCCTGCATTGCCATAATTTTGATGTTGAATTTATCCATGGTATTTGTTAATTTCCCCCCCCCCCCCCCCCCATGAACCATGGACCTTGCCGTTGGTGGGGAGGCTTGCGTGCCTCAGCGATAGAGATAGCCGTACCGTAGGTACAACCACAACGGAGGGGTATCTGTTGAGAGGCCAGACAAACGTGTGGTTCCTGAAGAGGGACGGCAGCCTTTTCAGTAGTTGCAAGGGCAACAGTCTGGATGATTGACTGATCTGGCCTCGTAACAATAACCAAAACGGCCTTGCTGTGCTGGTACTGCGAACGGCTGAAAGCAAGGGGAAACTACGGCCGTAATTTTTCCCGAGGGCATGCAGCTTTACTGTATGATTAAATGACGATGGCGTCCTCTTGGGTAAAATATTCCGGAGGTAAAATAGTCCCCCATTCGGATCTCCGGGCGGGGACTACTCAAGAGGACGTCGTTCTCAGGAGAAAGAAAACTGGCGTTCTACGGATCGGAGCGTGGAATGTCAGATCCCTTAATCGGGCAGGTAGGTTAGAATATTTAAAAAGAGAAATGGATAGGTTAAAGTTAGATATAGTGGGAATTAGTGAAGTTGGGTGGCAGGAGGAACAAGACTTCTGGTCAGGTGACTACAGGGTTATAAAAACAAAATCAAATAGAGGTAATGCAGGAGTAGGTTTAATAATGAATAAAAAAATAGGAGTGCGCGCAAGCTACTACAAGCAGCATAGTGAACGCATTATTTTGGCTAAGATAGACACTAAGCCCATGCCTACTACAGTAGTACAAGTTTATATGCCAACTAGCTCTGCAGATGACGAAGAAATTGGAGAAATGTATGATGAAATAAAAGAAATTATTCAGATAGTGAAGGGAGATGAAAATTTAATAGTCATGGGTGACTGGAATTCGATAGTAGGAAAAGGGAGAGAAGGAAACATAGTAGGTGGATATGGATTGGGGCTAAGAAATGAAAGAGGAAGCCGCCTTGTAGAATTTTGCACAGAGCACAACTTAATCATAGCTGACACTTGGATTAAGAATCATGAAAGAAGGTTGTATACATGGAAGAATCCTGGAGATACTAAAAGGTATCAGATAGATTATATAATGGTAAGACAGAGATTTAGGAACCAGGTTTTAAATTGTAAGACATTTCCAGGGGCAGATGTGGACTCTGACCACAATCTATTGGTTATGACCTGTAGATTAAAACTGAAGAAACTGCAAAAAGGTGGGAATTTAAGGAGATGGGACCTGGATAAACTGAAAGAACCAGAGGTTGTACAGAGTTTCAGGGAGAGCATAAGGGAACAATTGACAGGAATGGGGGAAAGAAATACAGTAGAAGAAGAATGGGTAGCTTTGAGGGATGAAGTAGTGAAGGAAGCAGAGGATCAAGTAGGTAAAAAGACGAGGGCTAGTAGAAATCCTTGGGTAACAGAAGAAATATTGAATTTAATTGATGAAAGGAGAAAATATAAAAATGCAATAAATGAAGCAGGCAAAAAGGAATACAAACGTCTCAAAAATGAGATCGACAGTAAGTGCAAAATGGCTAAGCAGGGATGGCTAGAGGACAAATGTAAGGATGTAGAGGCTTATCTCACTAAGGTTAAGATAGATACTGCCTACAGGAAAATTAAAGAGACCTTTGGAGATACGAGAACCACTTGTATGAACATCAAGAGCTCAGATGGAAACCCAGTTCTAAGCAAAGAAGGGAAAGCAGAAAGGTGGAAGGAGTATATAGAGGGTTTATACAAGGGCGATGTACCTGAGGACAATATTATGGAAATGGAAGAGGATGTAGATGAAGATGAAATGGGAGATACGATACTGCGTGAAGAGTTTGACAGAGCACTGAAAGACCTGAGTCGAAACAAGGCCCCGACAGTAGACAACATTCCATTGGAACTACTGACGGCCTTGGGAGAGCCAGTCCTGACAAAACTCTACCATCTGGTGAGCAAGATGTATGAAACAGGCGAAATACCCTCAGACTTCAAGAAGAATATAATAATTCCAATCCTAAAGAAGGCAGGTGTTGACAGATGTGAAAGTTACCGAACAATCAGATTAATAAGCCACAGCTGCAAAATACTAACACGAATTCTTTACAGACGAATGGAAAAACTAGTAAAAGCCGACCTCGGGGAAGATCAGTTTGGATTTCGTAGAAATACTGGAACACGTGAGGCAATACTGACCTCACGACTTATCTTAGAAGGAAGATTAAGGAAAGGCAAACCTACGTTTCTAGCATTTGTAGACTTAGAGAAAGCTTTTGACAATGTTGACTGGAATACTCTCTTTCAAATTCTAAAGGTGGCAGGGCTAAAATACAGGGAGCGAAAGGCTATTTACAATTTGTACAGAAACCAGATAGCAGTTATAAGAGTCGAGTGGCATGAAAGGGAAGCAGTGGTTGGGAAGGGAGTAAGACAGGGTTGTAGCCTCTCCCCGATGTTATTCAATCTGTATATTGAGCAAGCAGTAAAGGAAACAAAAGAAAAATTCGGAGTAGGTATTAAAATCCATGGAGAAGAAATAAAAACTTTGAGATTCGCCGATGACATTGTAATTCTGTCAGAGACAGCAAAGGACTTGGAAGAGCAGTTGAATGGAATGGACAGTGTCTTGAGAGGAGTATATAAGATGAACATCAACAAAAGCAAAACGAGGATAATGAAATGTAGTAGAACTAAGTCGGGTGATGCTGAGGGAATTAGATTAGGAAATGAGACACTTAAAGTAGTAAAGGAGTTTTGCTATTTGGGGAGCAAAATAACTGATGATGGTAGAAGTAGAGAGGATATAAAACGTAGACTGGCAATGGCTAGGAAAGCGTTTCTGAAGAAGAGAAATTTGTTAACATCGAGTATAGATTTAAGGGTCAGGAAGTCTTTTCTGAAAGTATTTGTATGGAGTGTAGCCATGTATGGAAATGAAACATGGACGATAAGTAGTTTGGACAAGAAGAGAATAGAAGCTTTCGAAATGTGGTGCTACAGAAGAACGCTGAAGATTAGATGGGTAGATCACATAACTAATGAGGAGGTATTGAATAGAATTGGGGAGAAGAGGAGCTTGTGGCACAACTTGACCAGAAGAAGGGATCGGATCGTAGGACATGTTCTGAGGCATCAAGGGATCACCAATTTAGTATTGGAGGGCAGCGTGGAGGGTAAAAATCGTAGAGGGAGACCAAGACATGAATACACCAAGCAGATTCAGAAGGATGTAGGTTGCAGTAGGTAGTGGGAGATGAAGAACCTTGCACAGAATAGAGTAGCATGGAGAGCTGCATCAAACCAGTCTCAGGACTGAAGACCACAACAACAACATTTGTTGATTGTTTCAATTTACCTGGCTTCAGCAGTGAGTTTGTGCTGAGTGTTCCCATGTAAAATATTCTCTTTGTCTTGAGGGTTTTTGAGAAGCTCCAATCCTTCTCTTCATGACATGCCTGATCCCCTGGAATACGATGATCAGGTTTTTTACCCAGTCTTACTGACTGGGGCCCAGGGTAGTGGATTCTTTGCCATTGTCATGATTATTGGTTTGTGTTGAGGTTTTGGTGGTGAAATCACAAAGGATCTCACATAATTTCGACGCTGACCAGAGTACCGGTGGCTGCCACACAGACGAGTCTGGATTTTGGAGCTTCACCTGTGATCCTAAGCAGGGGCCCTCACAGGGTGCTACCATCCGAAGCCAGATGGACCTAGGTTTTTTTTTACGAGGTGTTACTCCTCCCCTCCTCCTTTTTCATCACTTACGAGATGAGGCCCCCAGCTTGGGACCTGCAGTTATTATTATTATTATTACTGATACTACTGCTACTGGAATACGTGAAGATACTTGGCAAGGGAGGCCCTCACTCAGTATTTAGGGGTTTTGCAAGGTCTTTGTTTCACGGATGTTGATTCACGAATGAGAGTAACTTGCTTAATGTTGTTCAGCACTGGACATGACAATGTACATTGTTCACTAGTTAATAAAAAGGGATATAAGCGCTTTGGTTTTACTCTGTTATGTGACAGATTACTCCCAAACTGTCACACAACCTGTCTGATTAAGTGATGTGTACAACCAAATAGTCAGTATAATTGAATCTTTACAACTGCATGAAAAGTGCATACAGCGTTCACTACTGTAAATAATTAAACAGCTAATTACTTCTTCTCAAGTCCTTTTATTACTGTGAGGGGACCTGCTATTTTCTGCAGCCTTGGAACTTTGTTTAGCTGGCTCATGGCAGGGAAGTAAACGTAGAAGGACCGCAGTGTCATAAACTTGTTTGGCGCTGAAAGCAACCCCCGAGCAGGGTCAGGATAGGGTGCAGCACTGTCCTGTCTCCGTACAGCAGGCACGTAGGACGAGAGCCTGTTTGCCATAAAAACTGCGTTGTGCAAGACGCAGTGAGAAATCTTTTATGGTGAGATTAATATCTGAAGCCACGTGAAGCACTCAGAACTGGAGACTGTGGAATTGGCCGTTGTCCGCAACAATGCCGTGAAGGAATGTTTATTTTAATCTGACTGTGATTGTGTCACAATACAGTAATGATATCTGCAGAAGGTGCATTTTCCCATGTGTATCTACATGCAGGCCTTCTCGTTTGCGGGGGTGGCCATCCTTCGTAGGTCACACCATTGTTGGTTAACCATGATAAACGTGTGAGAGTAGGAATCTGTTAAATTTTCGAGATTCCTACACTGGCAGAACCAGCTAAATTTCAGAAAGTAAAGTCAGAAGGCTCTTGTGGAAAGGGCGAAGAGAAATCGTGCTCCAGGTCGATGCAGAGAAGCACTCAGAGGGCCGTCGCCTACATTCGGCAGCCTACATAGTTGGAGCCGGACTCAGAATTTCCAGCCGTTATTGTCGCTATCCTCCACACTCGTACCATTTAGCATTTCTAAGCTTTATCTGGCGATGTAATCACCGAGCTGAGGGGGATGCGAGGCTAGTTAATGTACATCAGGGTTTAATTGTGCAGCTTTAACAATCACAGTCAGCTTGTTGCTACCATTATGCACTTTCGCAAATCTGTTAGTACTTGTTCTTGCTTTTATGGAGGCCTTTCTTTAAATCACTAAACATTTTCGCTATCAGTAGCTATATCCACAATATAATTTCATCTTATGCTTCAGTAACTATATCCACAATATAATTTCATCTTATGCTTTCACATTTCTACCTACATGTGCCAAAGCTGTAGCACATAATTGCAACCCTTTTTTCGCTTGTTAAATGTTGTTATATTTAATTCAATGGGAAATTCATTGGTTTGCTGTCTCACAGCAATAAATCAAATTTTTGTAGAAATCACCAATTTATTTTTGTAGTCTGTTGAGCTCCTTCATTAATATATCTGTGTGAAGTGTGGTACCCATATTTTCATGCTTAATTGTAATTCTTATTCAGTAAGACGTTATCCACTGCGTGATACCGTTTCTCCTAAACTTTCATGATCTTACGGGTAGCTTTCCTTCCCTGTAGGGCACCGGGAATCGGACTTCTAGGGGCACGCTAATCAGCTCACCTGACACCTCACAGCCTTTCTGTAATTCTGACTCTTTACTTTGCATAAACTGAAGAGGAGCTTCGTATTTCAGTGCCTACTGACGGCACCTAGGAAACTAGCAAACGTCATCGTTAGTTGTGCAATATGTTTCGTACAAGAAAATTACAAATTACAGCTATGTTGTTAACTGTACAACATGCTCCACACAATCTAGTTGCTCTTCGCCGGACTGTATATAAAACTGTGATGTGTAGAATGACATACTGTGCATTTCGTTTCAATAGGAAATTACCATAAGTTCTTATTCTCAAGTTAAATTGCTTTGTGGTGAGTCTCACAGAACGAGCGTAAGATTTATCTAAAGAACACTAGGGTATCTTTTATACAGGCACAAGGTTGTTGCGGTAGCTGGTTACTATTCTCCTGATAAATTATTGAACGAAATAGGTTGATGGAATGTGTTCAGTCATTATGAACTTTTTCGAGTAATATTACCTAAATGCTTACTCATTTTTTTTCACTGTATCACTGCATGACATTTTTGCGACTGCCATCATCAGATCCAAACTTTTGTATCTGATTACGGCGGTAACTGATATTCATTATACATTAACGTATTTAATGAAAAACAATAAAACGAGCTACCTAGGATTTTCCGCAGAAACTGTACTGTCAGTAAGTCTCTTCGCAAAAAAAGAGGACCTCGTAAGCTGCTAATGATGCAACCTTTCTCAACCAGGCCAACGCAAAGGGTCGCGACCTTGCAGGAGTGCGCATTGTGGAGTCTGTTCCGGAGTTTCGCAGCGCGGCACTCTTGAGCATTATGGGCCGTGGGCCTGGCCAGGTGAGCCAACGTCACTCGCCCCGAGTATTTTACCCGCCCACATCTGCCCATGAACAATGACGCGTGACCTCGACCGATGTGCGACGCAAGCGCACACACAAAACAACCAGCTTCGTTGTCTAATGTAGAGCGGTCGTAAAATTTTTCTCCGATATTGTCTTCGCACGCAACTTAACGGCGACATTGTATATCGTAACACTTGATGTTTTTCTGTCGCTGCACGCTACAAATAAATGGTATAAACTGTTCCTTTTCCGGCTCCTATTTTAGATGAGTTGTAGTGGTAATATATTTGAATGGATGCTGTGTCTTAATGGCAAGTTAATGTGCTACGGCGGTGCAAATAGTGAGTTTCTAATTGGCGGAAACTGTTTACAGTTAATATTTACCATTGAGAATTGTTACAAATAAATTTGTCTATTTACAACATAAATGAAAACGAGAAGGCTTTCTCTCACGTGACTCAGTGGAATAAATCCCGAATTTGCATTTTACATAGGCTATAGCAATATGTTGAACAGGAGGCAAGTGTTATGACACTACGTTAATGAAATTTATAGATTGTTTTCGTCGTCAGCACGATAGCGTTGTCAGTGAATGCATTACTGCGACAACCTGAGGTTTTCCTTGTCATTTCGAACTAAATGAACAGTCTGACTTTGATCTACACTCAATTTGGTACACAGGCGCACTCTGTTACATACAGTATTTGTGACAGTCACAAGGATACTACTCCAGCGTTCTCAAAAATGATTATTATTTGGCTGTAATACTTCCCTTGACCGATTCTGATTGTGAAATTGTTGGGAACAAGTCTGATGAGAAGGCGAAACGCAGCGAAATGCGTCACGTATAAATAAAGCGAACCCAGTCTTGTTTCTCGTCGAAAACTAATAGACAAATCATGTACAAGAGACAAAATTTCCCAGTAAAAAGTAGCGATCAGCAATTTGGCGACACATAGTATAATACCCGTCACAGTATAAGAACAGCTATGTGCTGGATATAAAGTTGCGTCCCTCCTTTTGAAAAATAGGGGCGATAGATAGGATCGATTCAATACAAGGAAGTAGATCTTACATTTGTGGAACACTAAGCGATACAAGCTAGTTGGGTAACCATGTGGCGAAATGAATTCGCATTCTTTTCGCCAACAATTTGGCATCAAAATTTTATGGGTGAAGCAAATCTGAAAGAGCTAATAGAAACAAGAGATTATTTACATAAATAGCAAAGTTTGGTTTATTAGTAACAACAGTAAATGAGCTAGAGTGTAATAAAATCATTCACAAAATTATTCCGTCGGTACTTGTTAGAATAAATCGGAAGTCGGAGCAACCAAAGTAATCTGTTCTTAATGTATTCATTTCTGTCTTTTACTTATTGTGTGCAAAGGAATTCGTGATCAAAATTATCTTACTGCGGTGCCAAACGTCATTTTTTTCCTGTGTTTGTTTTTTAATAGATGACTGACAGATTTAACTTAGATATAACATTTTTAATTATTGTGATAATCAATTGAAACGTAAGATAATTTACTATTACTGCATGATACACTTTTCTTGCTGTTGTAGGTATGTCATCCGAATGGCGGTTATTCGTCTTGGGTGAGTTAATGCTTGTTTTGAGCACAATCTTTTCACTATGCGAATGCTTTTAAGGATCATCTGCTCTTCTTTGCGTCACTAATCATCTAGTACCGCAGGAGGCGACCATTAGAATGTATTCGACTCTTATCGGTGAAGATGGCGACTTGGTGCAAAATATATATAAACTTCCGAATCTAACTTTGGTAGATGTCGAGGTGTTTTTTCATATAAATTTGTAAGACTGAATATTCAAAACGGAAAAGACAGTTGTTGGCATGTTCACCTCCACTGCGCATTGTACAGCGTTCCTTACCACAATGCAGCCGGTTTTCTAATGATACAGTGTGCGGTTGGTACCATGTCGATCTCTGAGCCTGACCGCAGAGCTGGTTTTGTTTTATTATCAAATAGTTCAAATGGCTCTCAGCACTATGGGACTTAACATCTGAGGTCATCAGTCCCTTAAAACTTAGAACTCCTTAAACCTAAGTAACCTAAGGACATCATAAACATCCATGCCCGAGGCAGGATTCGAACCTGCGACCGTAGAAGTCGCGCGGTTACGGACTGAAACGCCTAGAACCGCTCGGCCACCGAGGCCGGCTTTGTTTTATTATCATTATTTTGACATACGTCACGTTCCGTTTCTTTTTTCAGCAGTTTCACTTCAAATGAAGAGAAAGTAATTTTTATATTAATAAACCTGTAGATGCTGAGGTAACTGATTTAGAGATTGAGACACTAAAAGCAGTGGTATTCGTATTTTTCAAAACGTTTTTTGGTGGAAATGCTACAAATGTTCACTTACGGCAGACAGCTCCGAAAATTTTTGATAAGCAAGATTGTTTATATTTTGAATGCAGTCCCTTTGGATGTTCTAAATAAGCAGTACACAGAACAGGCTATAAAAAGAAAACAAATCTTAAAATGTTATCCTAGCAATTGAAATTAAATTTCAGTGGTCTTGCGGCAGTGATAACACCGGTTTCCATCATATCAGTGAAGTTAAATGCTCTCAGGTTTCTCTAGCACGTGGGTGGGTGATCGCCCTGTTTGCCGAACGCTGTTGGCAAGCGGGGTACACTCAGCCCTTGTGAGGCAAATTGAGGATGGTTGAAATGATCTAAGCACAATGGGACTTAACATTTGAGGTCATCAGCACATAGACTTAGAACTACTTAAACCCAACTAACCTAAGGACATCACACACATCCGTGCCCGAGGCAGGACTCGAATCTGCTACCGTAGCAGCAGCGCGGTTCCGGACTGAAGCGCCTAGAACCGATAGATCACAGCGGCCGGCCAAATTGAGGAGTTACTTAGAATAAGAAGTAGCGGCTCCGATCATCCAATGACGCCCAAAGACTGAGGATGACATGGCGGTCGTCAGTACCGTTGGGATTTCCGAGCCTTGTTTGGCAGGAGTAATTGAAATTAAAACACGAATACAAATTTTCATTAAAAGAAAGGAACAAATTTGGTCTGACCTAAAACAACATCCCAAATTATTATTCCAACAATTGTTTAAAAATATACTCTCTTTCGGTTAACCATCTTTTGGATGGATTAATTTCTAATCGCAGCCCACTATCGAAATTAGTACGCAGTCACACATGACGTTAAGTGTAACACACGATGCTCAAACCTATTAATGATGAAGTCTTATATTCCAAGGCAACTTTACTGACACACAAGACAATATATGTCATCAGTTAGCTAAGGCGAGATTTTAAACAGTTCTGAAAATATTTGAAAAATACAACTCGAAATTTTAATACAGCAAACAGTTAAAGAGACTTCACGGTTTAATTAGTATGCCACAAATATTTTTTTACACTGAAGTAAGTTTATTAAATTTGGTAAAGTTTGGCAACGACAGCAGAGCCAAGATCAACGAACAGTCATGCATCAGTTTTACCACACCTTCTGAGTTTGGCCCAGTTAGGTACTAATATGAGCCGCCGTATTTGTTGAGCTCAGTACATTAGGCTAGTTTTCGACAACGACTAAGCAGGCTCCATTACAAACAAGACACAGTTACAGAACCACCTAGTTTTGAAACACATAATCTATTACTTACTTGCATAATACACGACAAATAATTAAAAAAGCGTTCCTTCAACAAATTACACGGAGAGGCGAACCAAAATGCAAATAATCCAAGAAATTGCTCCTCATTACAGGCCGTTATTCTGCAGTGAAGTTGTTCTAGTGTGAGCTTTCTTATGAAGCGCTGCCCAGAACCATACTGCAGAATAGAGACCACATGCCAAGTGGCCGGCTGACAAACGTACTGCACCTCCGTCGCGGCCACAGGCCCACTACGGGTACCAAAAACCCGCGGAACAGCCAACGTCCGTACACTGCAATTGCGCTTCCTCGTCCAGGCGACTCTACACCGTACTGCTTATGCTACTCCTTAAACACCATGGAGGTACAATGAGGAGACGGCGCTACAGTCTTACGCCATACGTTGCTTTGAAGCCGCAGTCGCCATGTTAGTTTGCTCTAAACATTAGCAGACCATTGCTTCTTGTTATTAATGTTTGTCACGTGCACGCAACAGTTGTTTTAAATAGTAAATTTTACAGTGCTTTTCTAACACTACATTAGAAAGTTATTTTCAAATGATTTTCTAGTCTTAAGTGCTTATTTGATTCAGTAATACGACACATTTCGCCTCGTTAATGTAAATTCCTTTTGGTTATATTTTTCTTAATACAGAATGAGGAAACTGATCTATCTACGTCCTCTTCCCGAAAATGCTGTGAACGTATTTTGCCATGTTTGGTTGTTTTCCAACCTTTCCTTCACACAGCGTTCACAAGAGAGATTTGCAAGTTGGATGTATAGGAAATTTAAAGTGAAATTACAGGAATAAAACCACTACAGTAAAAGTGAGCAGCACAACTAACGCTCGCTTGAACGAGTGTTTTTACGAATGAACTTTGACTCCTTTACGCTTTAGACTATGACAGGAACGAGTAGTGCACCTGTAAATGATGCAAACTAGCATTTTCTACCAAAACACTTTCACCAGAAGCTAATGTTTGCCCTGTGAACTTGGCGGACGTCAGATTCGAGGTAGTGACGTCATGACAACACTCCCTTTATACCTCCGTGTTAAATACTCTTTCCTCAACGGGCATTGCCGCATAGGAACCCGGAAGTTCGGTCAGACAGAAGCGGCCAAAGAGCGCAAGCTATGAAGGATCGATACTGGAAGACAAGTCGCAAGGTTTGCTGGTCGAAGGCACATTTCTCTTAAGTGTATTCTTATACAGAAACGAAACATGGACGATAAGCACTACAGATAAAAAAAGAATAGAAGCTTTTGAAATGGTGTGTTACAGAAAAACATGCATATTGGTATATCGAATAACTAATGTAGAGGTTGTTGTTGTGGTCTTCAGTCCTGAGACTGGTTTGATGCAGCTCTCCATGCTACTCTATCCTGTGCAAGCTTCTTTATCTCCCTGTAGAGGTAGTGAACCGAATCTGGAAAAAATTAATTTATGGCGCAACTTGACTAAAAGAAGGCATTACTTTTTAGGACCCACGATGTGGTGCGATGGGAACGCCAATTTGGTAACTGAGGGATGTTTTGGGCTAAAATCTGAAAACGGTGACCAACTTTTGAGTATAATTAGCAGATCGAAGTGGATGTAGGGTGCAGTAGTTACGCAGAGGGGAAGGGGCTTGCACAGGATAGACCAACTTGGAGAGCTACTGACTGAAGACAGGAAGAACAGCAGCAACAAGAATACTAATGAAAAACCCATCTGTTGTGTTCCAACAGTTACCAATTTACAATGTGATCTTTCATTGAAATCGTAAGTGTACAGAGTATATTGCTATGAATCACGAAGATTGACACGGGTGAAGATATGCAGTAACAGAAGCACAAGCGCTACAGTGCACATGAGTATGCAAACAAGTCCTTCTCTAGGTAACTGTGAATGTTTGAAGTATTTCCCTCGTCAGTACAAATGTATTTCAAATGCAACTTTTTCGATTAAGTTCCCATGTAATTGCGCTAAAATTTCACGCAAGGCTTACTTTAACAAGAAACGTAACTTGCTACAATTTAGTGTGCACTTGTTCCTGTTAAAAATGGTGATCCACGTGTCGTCCTCGCATCTGGATGCACTGCTGTCTCTGTCTGTACTGAGTTACGAAACCAGTAGAAAACCTCCGAAATATCTCATAAAACTTGCGAAATTTATACAATTCGCAGCTGCAATTCTTCGCAAATCCCATGAGTGTTGTGCACATTGGTTTTCAGATGACTCCAGACACAGAGATCAAGAGGGTTGACGTCAGGTGATCTTGAAGACCAAGACCCTGTTCGATCTATTCGTCTTGGACCAAATTCGGGCGTTAGGTGAGATGGGGACACAAATGTAGTTACCCTGACAGTTTAGGTCCAGTATAAACTATGAAAAGTTATGGAGAAGGCTGAAAATTGGTACATAAATTCCTGAATTTATTTCCCCACTAGTTGGCAAGTTACAGTTAAATTGTCATAAGATACTATAGTCAGTAGAGGACAAAAGAGTTAACACTGTAGAACCTGAAATACTAAAACAGTGTTCGTAAGTTTGTCCCCAATACAATTCTCAAAAAGTATAATTAATTTAAATGTATTTTTTACATTCTAACGTTGCCAAGCACTTTCAGTATTACAAAACACTTGAACATCACAAAGGAACAACACTATCAATTTATTTTCTGCCTTCTAAACATATGTCACGCATGAATTTGTATGTCTATGTATATGAAGAGCATGTTTCGTGATATCAAATCAAGCGTTTCATGAGACGAATCCATTTCTTTCCGCGTGCGTTTTCCTGTCGGAAAAAGTAAAATAATCTGTATAAATAGAAAATAAAATTAAATTTTAATAAGAGTTCCAAAATTTGCCCTCAGGACATAAATAGGAACTACAAGGAGGACGGCATTACGAACCTCCCCAGTTTTATTATAATGACTGCTGCAGTAACGTACGCCAAACCATTTACTGCGCTTGTTAATTGCCAGCATATTACAGTACACGGTTGAAATACAGCTCAATATTTGAAAGGGAATCAGTGCTCACACTAGGAATAGCACGCTATTGATTTGACTCTGCACTAATTCACCTCGGCCTAAAAATGAATTCTCTAGTACACGGAAGCTAAACGTGCTGCACATATCAGTCTCTCAACAAGACAATGAAATGAAGTCAGGCATTCGTACGCAGCTAAACGTTTGACTCTGTACCAGACTACCGTCTGTTAATGAAGGTACAAACATACAGAATAGCGTACTAGATATATGTCTCGAAGGCTTCTCAAGTAACAGAACCCAGTACGTTGTTAACAAATGATCTGGCGGACTGGATAAGCAGCCGTCTGCGGCTGATTGCTGATCATACTGTGGTGCATGACCGTAGGGTACAAGATGACGTAGAAAAAATTTCTACTTGCTGTGATGAATGGCAGCTAGATCTAAATGTAAAAAAATGTAAGATAATGTAGATGAGTAGGAAAAGTACGGTATCGGTCGCCATCCAGTTAGCCGCTCTTTGAAACACGTCACGCCACCACCACGGTGTGAAGGCTTACGCAGTTGCCAATGATATGCAAGCAGTTTCAGTGGCGCGGCTACTTAAGCTCAAATATCGATGCACAGACCCATTATGTGTTTGGCATTTCATAACATTTACAGACTTTCATAGCGGTCAGGACTCGTTATTGTATTAGAGACTGACTGAATTGTAAATATTTGTATCTGTATAAATTTCCACGTTCAAAATTATTGTTAGTAACCGACACAGCAACTACAGAAAACAAAATTAAGTATTACTTTCACTATTCGATATTAGACGTATAAAAAATTAATGCCTAAATTCTCTATCCATGATATTCGTCTCTTCCTCGCTCCTGTATCCACTGAAGAAATACAAAGCGTACAAAGGAAATTAAAACAAAAACAAATCCATAATGTTCGCGTACAGCATAAGTACTATGTTGATTGACACAGTCACGTCGATTAAATATCTGGGCGTACCGTTGCAAAGCAGTGGCATCAGTTTGTAAAGACTGTAGTTGGGAAGGCGAATGATCGACTTCGAATTATTGGGAGAATTTTAGGAAAGTGTGGTTCAGCTGTAAAGGAGACAGAGTATAGGACTTTAATGCTGTCCATTGTTGAGTACTGTTTAAGTGTTTGGAACCCGCACCAGGTTGGAATAAAGGAAGACATCAAAGCAATTCAGAGGCGGGCTGCTAGATTTGTTACCTGTATGTTCTAACAACTCGCAAGTACGTATTATGGAGATGCTGCGGGAACTCAAATGGGAATCACTGTAGGGAAGGTGACGTTCTTTTCGAGGATCACTGTTGAGGAGCACCGTAGAGAAGCTGACAGCAGAAAGATTCTGCTGCTGTTAACGTACATTCCGCGTAAGGAACAAACACTGGTAGCAGTTCCTTCTGTAAAATATCTGGGAGTATGCGTGCGGAACGATTTGAAGTGGAATGATCATATAAAATTAATTGTTGGTAAGGCGGGTACCAGGTTGAGATTCATTGGGCGAGTCCTTAGAAAATGTAGTCCATCAACAAAGGAGCTGGCTTACAAAACACTCGTTCGACCTATACTTGAGTATTGCTCATCAGTGTGGGATCCGTACCAGATCGGGTTGACGAAGGAGATAGAGAAGATCCAAAGAAGAGCGGCGCGTTTCGTCACAGGGTTATTTGGTAACCGTGATAGCGTTACGGAGATGTTTAACAAACTCAAGTGGCAGACTCTGCAAGAGAGGCGCTCTGCATCGCGGTGTAGCTTGCTGTCCAGGTTTCGAGAGGGTGCGTTTCTGGATGAGGTATCGAATATACTGCTTCCCCCTACTTATACCTCCCGAGGAGATCACGAATGTAAAATTAGAGAGATTAGAGCGCACACGGAGGCTTTCCGGCAGTCGTTCTTTCCGCGAACCATACGCAACTGGAACAGGAAAGGGAGGTAATGACAGTGGCGCGTAAAGTGCCCTCCGCCACGCACCGTTGGGTGGCGTGCGGAGTATAAATGTAGATGTAGATGTAGAAGATACTGTACGAGAAATTAGGGCTCTTATGGAACACGTATAGTCGTTTTCCCCTCCCTCTATTTGCGAGTGGAACAAGGAAGGAAATGAATAGTAGCGGATAGGATACCCTCCGCCACACATCGTATGGTAGCTTGCGGAGTAAGTTAGTAGATGTAGGTGGAAGGACGGAATTAGGGCCCCTAATGTTATCGTCTTACATCAGTAGCAAATAGTGGAAATTTGAACCCAGTTAGATGGGGACTTACTCGAAAAGTTTGCATTTCAACTGCATTTGCATTAACGAGGACAAACTTGAATCAGCGTTTTCTCGTAACCCCATACTTGTAATTATCTCGTAAACGTCTCGTTTTCGGGTTCTTATTTATCAGAAAGTTCTTGCTGCTTTTGCCGTAGACGTTCACCCGAGTGAGATGACGCTACTAAGTGTAATGCACCCTGAACAGTACTTCAATCAAACATGGTAATGCTGAATTTCTCTACAGAACTGCGAGCAAAGTTCAGGGCTGCTACCCAGAACAGTCGGGCTCTTGTCGTTATGACAAACAGTACGTTGTCGAGCTGTATCGAAAACGAATCCGTTTCAAGGTAGGCCTCCAAATAAGACTGAAGTCATACGAGAAACAGACGACGTGTACGAGCCAAGGCCGCGGGTTCGCCATAACCCCGACCTGCCCGCGGCCGTGTCGTAGCGGTGCTCGCGACGGCAGATAAATATTTATTTTTTACGCGGGGTGTATATTTGCGCCCGGCTGTCTTTGGCCGCGCGGGCCAATGTGAGGGGCATTGTCTGGGCCGCAAGGCCGCGGCAGTATCTCTCGGCGGACAAGTTAACTGTGCCCGGCGCGGCCCACGCGCGGGACCCGCCCACGCGCCAGCGCCGGCCGCCGGCCCGCTGCGGCTGCGTAATTGCCGCGGTCTCCGCGCACTGCCAGCGCCGCGCTCCTCTGCGCAGATTAATGGCCCGCATTACCGCTCATAATACTACACTCTTCACACTCATTAAACAGCTGTTATCGTACAAAACGCGACATCCGCTGTTCTTTCCGGCATTATTCCCTCAAAATGTAGCGAGCCGGCTTGCGCGCAGAAGGTAATCACGCCGATTAAGACGTTCCCCTCTGCACAAATGGGTTTCGTCTTGCGCGGTCCTTCGCTAAGCGTTTGCAAGCTACAACTTCCGGAATGCGAGTGAAGGTTTTACCGTTTGCCTTTTATAGTTACGCAGACGTGTAATAACGGCAGTAACAACGCGGGGCAGCAGGGGTCGGAAGACAGTGCTGACTATGCGGAAGATTTCACTCTCTTGCTGCTGTGCTTCGGGCAGTATTACGTTTCTCAATAAATTGCCCTGTAGAGTGTACGTAAATGCGTATTTTATTTATTCGCTGTATTTACATTTCACCTACCATCTGAAGGCAAACATAGGAAGTGTTTCAGAATTTCAGATTATGTGAGTTTGGTGCATAAGTTCACAGCGTTTTTCCATAAGTTTAATAACGCTACAGATACACATAACAGAGATTTTCGTCGTAAATAATATATTCTCCCTCACTATTAACAGCAGTCTGCCACCTCTGGAGTGACTTTTCGATTCCGTGATTGTAGGAATCACTTGTTTTTTAGGCGGAGGAGCGCATTTTCATCCGGAAGGGAAGTTCTCTCAAGGTTGTTCAATAGAGAGAGGGAAAGATGAAAATCTGAGTTCGCAAGATCAGGTCAATAATGTGGGTAGGGAATGAATTTCCAATCTAACTCCTGTATAGGTTCTTCGCAGGCTAGCAGAATGCGAGCGGGTGTTATCGTGGAGCCGGCCGGAGTGGCCGTGCGGTTCTAGGCGCTACAGTCTGGAGCCGAGCGACCGCTGCGCTGCAGGTTCGAATCCTGCCTCGGGCATGGATGTGTGTGATGTTCTTAGATTTGTTAGGTTTAATTATTCTAAGTTCTAGGCGACTCATGATCTCAGAAGTTAGGTCGCATAGTGCTCAGAGCCATTTGAACCAACCATTTGTTATCGTGGAATAGCATCACTTCACGCAGTCTTCCTTGTCGTTGTTATTGGATTGCGCCAGCAGTACGTCTCAGTTGTTGACAGTAAATGTCAGCAGTGATAATTACATCTAGGATAAGTAATTGCTTCCCGCGCCCGGGTTCCGGGGTTCGATTCCCGGCGGGGTCGGGGATTTTATCTGCCTCGTGATGGCTGGGTGTTGTGTGATGTCCTTAGGTTAGTTAGGTTTAAGTAGTTCTAAGTTCTAGGGGACTGATGACCATAGATGTTAAGTCCCATAGTACTCAGAGCCATATGAACATTTTTTGATAAGTAATTCTTACAACACATCACCGGCCCTGTTCCACCAGATGCATAACCTTATCTTTTGTGAATGCGCTTAGGTCTTCGTACGGGGATTTGGTGTTTTGTTTGGTCTCAGCCATTCCTTTCTTTTCCTTACTTTAGCTTTAAAACATCATTTCGCGCCACAGTAACGATACAGGGTAGGAATGATCGGTACTATTCACGAGCCAATTGATGGCGAGCAGGCAGAGATGGACATACGGACACCCGGTGATCTTTTGGTTTTGGCTTAGAGCAAGCGGAACCCATACTCCCAATTTTTGAACCTTCCCCATTGCATGCATAACTGCACGATTGTGGAATGATCACAGATCATCACGTTTACTGAGCGTGGTGGCGCAGTGGTTTGCACGCTGCACTCACATCCGAGAGGATGACGGTTCAAACCCGCATCCGGCCATCCAGATTTAGGTTTTCCGTGATTTCCCTAAATCCCTCCAGGTAAATGCCGTGATTGTCCATTCGAAAAGGCACGGCCGATTTCGTTCACCATCCTTGATACAATCCGAGCTTGTGCTTCGTCTCCAATGATCCGGATGTCGTTGGGACGTTAAACCAAATCTTGCCTCCTTCCTTCATCACATTTGCCAATTCTCGAGGACACTGACGTGGATCATTGTGGATTAATGCGTTTAAAAAATCTTCATCAAAGCCCGAAGGTCTTCGGAATGTTAAAACGATCCTCCTCAAACGAGAAAACCATTTTTTTGCCGTGCTGTAGCCAATGGCATTATCCCCATACACGGCAAAGATGTTTCTGGCTATCTCCGCTACCCTCACTCCTCTATTGCACTCAAACGGAAGAATTTGTCGGATATGTTTCGATTTCTCCACTTGGTACTCTATTTTCTAACGTCCACAGCTCCACTCACTATAAACAAATCACCAAAAAATGGTTCGGATGGCTCTGAGGACTATGGGACTTAACATCTGTGGTCATCAGTCCCCTAGAACTTAGAACTACTTAAACCTAACTAACCTAAGGACATCACACACATCCATGCCCGAGGCAGGATTCGAACCTGCGACCGTAGCGGTCACGCGGTTCCAGACTGAAGCGCCTAGAACCGCACTGCCACACCGGCCGGCACCAAATGACAAAAAGATAATATGTGTACTCAAATAGCAAAAGTGCACCACAAATAAAAAATGACTGTCGATAAATAAACCAATAGTAGTTGAAATACCAACATGCATAACAAAAACGTTACGAATTTATCCACCAACTTAATATTTGGGCATGTGCTGCTCTCCATTGTACCGGATACTAGAGTTCAGCCTGCAGCGCGTTATGTTTTCCAAAGCGCGACACAGTGGCCCTTTCATTCTGTAGGAGGGTGGATGCCACTTTCAAACTCTCTGGCGTATTGAAACTGTATGGTAGACCGGTATTCGAACTCTGGCCTTCGCGGACATTGCTGTTACCAATTGATTTATCCAGGTACGACGCGCGACTCGTCCACACAGCGTCACAGAGAGGTACTGACAGAATTCAAGCTATTAGGATTGGTCGTGAGTCATGCCTGCACTGCTCGGTTGCTAAGAGCATCGCCAGCGAAAGGCCTGCGTGAATCATGAGTCCTGACTGCAGTTGTGATGTCGAGTATTTGCCTACTTGTAAAATGTACAATCATATTTATAACCAGGATGATATGTCGGCTTATGTTCTATTGGACAAATGTCGTTGACTCGAAAACGGAAGCGTCGTGTTCCGGTCCCGACTCGCGCGTGAATGGGAATTTTAAATGTACCGTAGCTTTGTTTGTGTTCATCCGTGATAGAAACCATAATGACAGAAATGAGGTGATATGTTTGTGTACCGGTGGATAAATAATCTGAAGATTGACACTGCTGTACAGACAGAAACATGTCGAGCTAGATGGTTAAGTAGCCGGAAAGCACAAAAATGAAGAAGATAACAGAACAGCATAAAGTACTAACTAACAGAACGTTTATTTACACTATCAGGTATTATGTTTCTTGAAATCTAGAGTCTACATTGCGTGTTTTTGTTGGCTACTGGTGGTTCTTGCAATAGGTGTAAGAGTGTTATCAGTTTACCATACGTTCCTTTGACTTGCTGTCGGGTGTAGGACCTGTCACTGCTACGCTGATTACCTGCAGTAGCGTCTTTTTCTTTCCTCTGTTGCTGTTTATCCCATCGCCAGTGTCGTTTAACCTGACTCGTTTCTCGTAATCACTTAAGAATCTTACAAGATCGCCAAAGTTATGTGGTTTGTTTTTGTACTTCTAGTCCGTAAAATCGCTGTGTAAAATTATATACTCGTCGGATCCTTGTCAAACTTATACGTATGCAGCTCTGAATTGTTTACGCAGTAAGTACGTGGGAGAGAGGCCATGTGGTCCTAGAATAGTGTTTCTGTCGATGGTCACTATTTATTGAAAACATGTGATAAGTTAGTTGTATTGGAAATCACCAAGGGAGTTGACAGATAGGCAACACCAGCCGAACGAACGATAGGGAACAGATGACCATGGCTTGAACTCTCACGACACTACGGAGATATATTAGCTCTCAGAAACGTAAGACAGTATAGGTTAGTTGCGCCTGCTTGGAAAGTAATGACTGCATAGCACTTTTCTTCTAATTTAAAAATGAAACGCCTAAATGTTGCTGTTTTACAGTCCCAACCAGGGAAATGAAAATTGGTATTAAGATAATTAGTGATAAGGTACATAAATGTATCTTTACGCTTCGTTGAAAATAATTTACTAAGTTATTTGCCACACTGTTGGCATTCATTTTCACACTGCTGGAAAATTAGTGAGTTGACGTATTTTATCGAAAAGGCCTTAAAACATTCCCTTATTTGGCGAAACGCGTTCCTACTGATCCGTAACAGAGCAGGAATATTGAAATGTAGAATATAACTGATCAAACGGCTTTCGTTAAAAAAACTAAATAGAATAACCATAGATTATCCAAAAATTACGAAATGGTGATTAGTTATTAATACACTATCGCTAACATACAAACAGTTAAAATAAGAGTTAAAATTAAAGATCAGCTGATAAGTAATTCGGAGGCGAGAGTGTTCTCTTTTTTTACATACACATATTATTTTCATTCTGGACTCTCCAATGTAATGTAGGCACGAAGCAAAGTTCATCTTAAGCTACTGCCGCTATGAAAGTTGAAATTTATGCTTCTTAAGAGACCAGTCCAAAGGTCGTTGCTAGTAAGAGAGAATCTCTTCTATCTGTATTTTGATATTTGCGCGTCAGTAACACTACAAATAGATACACTTATTTTCCATGAAACATCCACAGTTACTACGAATGCTAAAGACTGGCTATGTTTAGCTCTGCGATTGGCTTACTCATACAGGCAGCTATTGACAAGTTTTCTTGCAAGATATTAATATTAGGATTTTACGAGAAACATCTTTCCTGTCTGTCGTAATCCCCGTAGTGTGAACTGCTTCGTGCATGTCATACAAGGGCTTGAAGCTAACCATTGTAAATAACGTTGACACTTTCGACGCGTTGTCTAAATTAATGTAACTGCGGTCAGCACGAAATGCTTTTCACGTATTTGAACAACCGGTGAGGGTAGTAATAATTGGATTTTATAGTTACTTAACAGAATGTCGCAACCCGTATATTTCTTTGGCCACCTTTGAACTTTTGGGTTATACCTTGTTTTAAAGTTTCCTGAAGGGAAGCAACACTGCATTACGAAAATAAACGTGTGAATTTCGATTGGTTTGGAGTATTGAATAAACCCCAAACTAAATCTGCAGTTTCGATTTAAGCGTTGGCATTGATTTCTCGCGTTGCATTTCTAGCAGAAATATCGTAAATATGGGGTAAATGGACTTCCAGTCATAATGATATATTTCTTATTACATTTTGTTGGCGTGAACAATTAGCTAAAGCATGCACTGTGACTGCATTTAATTCTACATATTGAATTAAAGAGTAGCTGCGCTATAGGTGATTAACATTTTCCTCGATAGCTTGTAACTTAGTCGGATACGTGAATGTGACGAAAATAGTTTAATTCACTCAGGAAAAGTATTGCAACATGGTGTAAGATCTTAATATACACTCCTGGAAATTGAAATAAGAACACCGTGAATTCATTGTCCCAGGAAGGGGAAACTTTATTGACACATTCCTGGGGTCAGATACATCACATGATCACACTGACAGAACCACAGGCACATAGACACAGGCAACAGAGCATGCACAATGTCGGCACTAGTACAGTGTATATCCACCTTTCGTAGCAATGCAGGCTGCTATTCTCCCATGGAGACGATCGTAGAGATGCTGGATGTAGTCCTGTGGAACGGCTTGCCATGCCATTTCCACCTGGCGCCTCAGTTGGACCAGCGTTCGTGCTGGACGTGCAGACCGCGTGAGACGACGCTTCATCCAGTCCCAAATATGCTCAATGGGGGACAGATCCGGAGATCTTGCTGGCCAGGATAGTTGACTTACACCTTCTAGAGCACGTTGGGTGGCACGGGATACATGCGGACGTGCATTGTCCTGTTGGAACAGCAAGTTCACTTGCCGGTCTAGGAATGGTAGAACGATGGGTTCGATGACGGTTTGGATGTACCGTGCACTATTCAGTGTCCCCTCGACGATCACCAGTGGTGTACGGCCAGTGTAGGAGATCGCTCTCCACACCATGATGCCGGGTGTTGGCCCTGTGTGCCTCAGTCGTATGCAGTCCTGATTGTGGCGCTCACCTGCACGGCGCCAAACACGCATACGACCATCATTGGCACCAAGGCAGAAGCGACTCTCATCGCTGATGACGACACGTCTCCATCCGTCCCTCCATTCACGCCTGTCGCGACACCACTGGAGGCGGGCTGCACGATGTTGGGGCGTGAGCGGAAGACGGCCTAACGGTGTGCGGGACCGTAGCCCAGCTTCATGGAGACGGTTGCGAATGGTCCTCGCCGATACCCCAGGAGCAAAAGTGTCCCTAATTTGCTGGGAAGTGGCGGTGCGGTCCCCTACGGCACTGTGTAGGATCCTACGGTCTTGGCGTGCATCCGTGCGTCGCTGCGGTCCGGACCCAGGTCGACGGGCACGTGCACCTTCCGCCGACCACTGGCGACAACATCGATGTACTGTGGAGACCTCACGCCCCACGTGTTGAGCAATTCGGCGGTACGTCCACTCGGCCTCCCGCATGCCCACTATACGCCCTCGCTCAAAGTCCGTCAACTGCACATACGGTTCACGTCCACGCTGTCGCGGCATGCTACCAGTGTTAAAGACTGCGATGGAGCTCCGTATGCCACTGACGGCGGCGGTGCACAAATGCTGCGCAGCTAGCGCCATTCGACGGCCAACACCGCGGTTCCTGGTGTGTCCGCTGTGCCGTGCGTGTGATCATTGCTTGTACAGCCCTCTCGCAGTGTCCGGAGCAAGTATGGTGGGTCTGACACACCGGTGTCAATGTGTTCTTTTTTCCATTTCCAGGAGTGTATTAGTTTAACGACGTTTGTTAATCGCATTAATAGACTACGCTCTCAATTGGCGGTTGGAGATTTCAATGCATGAGTGGGAAAGCAACCCGAAACCAGTCAACTAATTAGTGTAAAAAAAGAAACATCTCGTTCGTAGTGCCGGAGTTACTCGAACATATATTTAATCATTCGTGAAGTAGTTGTTAAACACGGAAAATTTGCAACAAGTTTGCTTTTTGTTGCCTTTTTTGTTGAAGTTTGTAGTTTCAAATGTCTATACTCTCACACGATTTCTTCTTCTAGCATTATGATGGATTTATTCACTCACAAACGCAACAAGCATTGTATGGCAAGAGCATGGATAATGAATGCAGTATGTTCTGTACACATTTATTGTAGAGTTTGCACCATAATCAATAAGTCAGTAAAAGGCGTCCCACCGAAGTTTTTATATACTTATGAAATCAAGTGAAGATATGTATCACTTTACTGAGAGATCTGTTGGCATAGTTTTATGTTATAGAGCACTCTTCCGTTGCATAACCCGCCTACCAGCCCTTAAATACCGAGTGGAAATCACATAAATGCAATAGTTAAATGCGCGTGACGGACCTAGAAAAAAAACTATGTAAAACTATATAGCATATTCTGTAAATAATCACTGCTGGTTGTCAAACTGGTGTTGAATGAACGCACGAGAGTGAGAGATATTAACACTCAGTGAAAGATGTGGAGATGTCAACAAAGCTGGCTGCGGAAACCTACTATATGCCAGCTTTTCTCAATTGATGTAATACATGTGAAAGATGATAAGTGTGTTTAATTCCGCACCTGCTCTGTAGGTCGTTTCGTCGTGGAAGAGGTGCGATGAACTCTTATAGTCGTGTGACTGTTGCTCTTGTTGGTCGCGAGTCTGTGCAGGATTATTTTTCGGAATCCTAAGACAGAAAATGAAGTGAAGGTTAAGAATTATCTTGACCAAGGTAGGTGAGCTGTTATTGATGGAGCTGCGTTGAACGGCATTGGGTCCAAGGAAAGTTCCTGCATATTAATGAAAAATTAGTACCAAATCCACTTTTCTCAACTGGTTACAGTAACTGCCTCCTCCACGTGGAGATAATAACAGGATCAGCGCGAAGTGCGGTAGTCCAAATGTAAATGCTAGTGCTCTCACACAAACCAAACGCCGCCATGGGTCAATGTGATGAGGTGATATTTTCCAAAACGATCTGTAATTTCTAGTAAATCGAATTACAGACCTTCGGTTCCAGTGCGATGGGATTTAAATCTTACGCCATGGCTGTGAAATGAATGAAAGAGATTTTACAGTTTTGTTATTTTGTTTTCTTTTCGCTCATTATTGTAAACAAGTTTTCCAGTTGTCAGTTGAATTAATTAAATATGATTTTACTAGTTTCATTTAAAGTAAATAGTAAATAACAATAGAAGAAAAACAGTAGTAGTAGTAGTTAGAGGAAAATGTGAAATGCTATCTGTCAAGTAGAACTACGTCCAAAACTCAGCAATTTTCCTTATGAGAAGTGCTATACTTTTTTTCGTTTTAGAAATAGTGAAATTTGTAGTTGTTCTTTTGTAATTACATGTACTAGGAAGAAGTTTCATACATAAGATATTGAAGACGTTTATCACGCAGACCGTTCCCTTTGCCGAGTGATCTGCACGTTTGACTGCCATGCAGCGGGCCGGTTTAGATTCCCGGCCGGGTTGGAGATTTTACCCGCCCGGGGACTGGGTGTTGTGTTGTCCTCATTATCATTTCATCATCATCGACACGCAAGTCGCCCAATATGGCGTCAACCGAAAAGACTTACATCTCAGCGGCAGAACTACTCCGTGTTGTGAGGGTATCGGTCAATGGTTTCACCGTTAACTAGGTTGCTCGGAGATCTTCATTCATAATCCACATGATGTAGGGAAACTCACATTCGAAATCGGTCAAGACGCATAATGTCTCAACAAATCAGTTTCATAATCGGGAACAATGGGCTTTAGATCTCTGCTCGGCGTGCCGTAATTTATCTAGATCACTTAGGACGGTGGACTGGATAATTCCATCAACAAGGTCACGTTATTGTTCAAACGACATATTTTCAGCGATAATCGAGGTATATCCTGAAATATTGAGAGGGGGCTGGCTGCTTTAGGGTGTGCGCATTGGTGTTGCGTGTGTGTTCTGTATGGTTGCGGAAATGAAAGCCAGGCAGAAGGTGACACCTGGTTCGTAGCCTAAACCCGAATAATAGCAAGGTGCCCGTTGAGCTCAGATCTCGATCTGATGAACAGAACACAGCCAGCACTGTTGCATAAGGTTTCATCAAGGGTATGAATGTGCAACCTGATGATTCCCAGGGCCGCAATAAGGAGAAAAAAAAAAATACAACGAAGAGCCGCGTGTTTCGCCACGGGATCGTTTAGTAAACGCAATAGCGTTACAAAGTTGCTCAATAAACTCCATTGGTAGACACTAAAAGAGAGGAGTTGTGCATCACGGAGAGTTTCAGTACTATAATCAAAAGGCTGTACGTTTCAAAAAGCATCAGAAGACACATTAGTTTCTGCAGTATACCTTTCAGCAAACGACTACGACCAGAGAATAAGAGATATCAGAATTCATACCAAAGCTTAGCGACGGTCGTTCTCCGTACGCATAATTTGCGAAGGTTACTGGTGACGGGGGGATTTGATAGTAGTACCAAAAGTGCCAATTGCCGTACACCATACGGTAGCTAGCAGAGTATACAGGATCTGTCTTGATTAATTCCGAAAACTGACGTGGACGAAAATTTACGATACAGAAGCAAAAACGTTTCAGTAAAGATAGGCTCGTAATCACACATCCCTAGTTATGTCGCTAAAGGCCCGGTTGTAATTCCATGTTTACTGCAACGTTTGATTCTTTTGTCGTATACTGTTGTATACTTGCGTCCGTGTTAATTTTCGTTATTAATTACTAGCTGAGCCCAGTATGCGTTGCAATGCCTCTTTTTCTTTCTAAGCAGATACACATGTAGAAGGCAAACACATTTATATGCTCAATGTGAATGAAAGACAATGATGTTTTCTACATTAAATTACATTCTAAAATTTTAACAAGTGATTTGGGATATGCAATTTTTTGGTTTTTCTGCTTTCTGCAGAAATGACAAATTTTTGGGCTGTCATAAACATATAACTTATTTCACACATATTTCTACACGTATTACTTCTATATATGTAGCAATTTTCACCCTAGGGTTCCATCTGAATTCTGAGGAAACTTATAATTCTGTCATTAACTGACTGTCAGTTCGAGAAAAAGGAACTGTTGCTGCCGGATCCTCGGCTGTTCCAGACCGTGTGAGTATAGAGAAAAAATTAAATGTTTGTGTGGTATTGAGCAGTGTGACATGATTTTTGGCCCCGAAACACGGTGGCAAAATTATTGGCTTGCTGCAGTGGTCGTTCTTACAACGAGGCTGATGCAGTGAACAACACAAATTAGATACAGATAACGCTTCATAATTTTAAGGCATTCTAAGTCAACTAATTACACAAAGAAATACCAACAAGTCGTTTTCAGGGGATTCTACATGTCACACCTTCTCATTGTCATCTCCGACCCTAGCGGTATTAGGGATATATTACTCCCACAACATGTTTTATACAAATAATGAGTCACGTATACATCGAATTTGGTTGAAATTGCTCGGGGCGTTCATTTTATGTGACGCCTTTTCACCCCAAACTGTCAGTGACAAGGGCCGTCTCGCTGTCACAGTAAATTATTCCATATATCAAGTGATATGTGTGCCAATTTTGGTAGAAATTACTTGAGGCGTAGCCCCAAGTCTAAGGGTGAAACGCCATCTTGTGTTTCACCGGTACGTCCAACGATACCTAGAACTGAATTTGATACTAATGTCGGTCGTTATCGAATATTTACTCATTTCACATCTTTTCATCCCCAACCCTACACCTAAGGCGGTTGGAGTAAATAAAATATTTTTACAAAATAATTATACAAATAATGAGTAATGTATATACAAAATTGCTGAGTTAAGCCCGCATCTCGTGGTCGTGCGGTAGCGTTCTCGCTTCCCACGCCCGGGTTCCCGGGTTCGATTCCCGGCGGGGTCAGGGATTTTCTCTGCCTCGTGATGGCTGGGTGTTGTGTGATGTCCTTAGGTTAGTTAGGTTTAAGTAGTTCTAAGTTCTAGGGGACTGATGACCATAGATGTTAAGTCCCATAGTGCTCAGAGCCATTTTGCTGAGTTAAACTTCTGTCCCACCGATACCGGTATGGGTGGTAGGTAGTTCTTACCCTCACAGAAAATTTGCAGGTGTGCACAGAGCAACTGGGCAAAGTTTTACCGCAATCGCATGAATGGTATAAAAACACGTGGAAGGCAACAAGCATTTTAATATAAGGGAGCAACTAAAAAGTTTCCGTTCGAAGGACATACAGTGCAGCATCGGCACGCCAGTCAGGCAAAACCGCCGGGGCGTTGAGGCAATCTTACCACCGACGCACCAGGTTGTACATACCCATTTGATAAATTGCCTGCTGCGCGTCCTCGTCCGACAGGAATGGTCGCCCCTTCAAACCCTTTTGTTAAGGGACTGAAGGCGTCGTAATCGGATGGCTCTAAGCAATATGGGACTTAACTTCTGAGGTCATCAATACCCTAGAACTTAGAACTACTTAAACCTAACTAACCTAAGGACATCACACACATCCATGCCCGAGGCAGGATTCGAACCTGCGACCGTAACTGTCACGCAGTTCCAGACTGTAGCGCCTAGAACCGCTTGGCCACTCCGGCCGGCGGCGGGGTCTTCAGTGTCTCCTATTCGAGTTGACGTAACTTCTACGTTTCGACCGGCGGCTTACGTCGAATCGCGTCCAGCACCGAACTTGGCATACCATACCACAGGTATGTTGCCCCATGCACATTCTACATTCTCCGGTGGACGCCTACCGCTGTTTGTCCTTCGGCAGCCAAGAACAGAACACTGGCGCAGTTTGGTCGCACTTGGTAAATACTTCGCCACAGTTCACGTTTCCTCATTTACCGCATGCATGTCGTAAAGAGACGAGTTCCACACTAATCCCTTGTCCACATATCGGTGCTTATATACCCATATAGGACCCGCGCTACGTTGCATACGCTGCAGCAACGCCCACAAATGGAATATTTTTGGTCGCCTCTTATGTAAAGATGATATACCCACTGTAGTTAGGTGTGGGTGTAAATGTAGAGTGCTACATTACGTGTCGATTTATGTGTTTCTCGGTGTGTCCCACGTGATTTTCCTTTGTATTGTGTAATTGCTTCTCTTTGTGTGTGGTCTGCAACGTGTTTGCAACGCTTTTGTTCTGTATTGTTGCTTTAGTTCTGAAACTCAGCTGTCCTTCCGTCTGTGTTAAGTAGTCTTTAAGTTCTGCCTCTTGTTCTGGGGTAAGCACACTACTGATTGGTCCTAACCTTTTCACAACTGTATAGCCAGGATTAGCACGTTTCTTTGCCACATGTCGTTCAATCATTGTCTGTGGCACGTTGAACTGTCGAGCAGCCCTGAAAGAACCCATATGACTTTCTATAAGAGCATTTACAGCGCCTTGCATTAACTCCAATAACCAATCTTGCCTAGACGTTTGTCGCCGATACTTGCGAACCATCTGAAATAAAACACGTGGAACGTACTATCGAGTCAGATCATTCCTGGTAATCTATGTTATATAGTAAATACTATATTTCCAATAGTCACTCATTAAAGCATAGCAAGAATACTGACTTTGCACGTTTTGTGTATTTGTATTCACCATATAGCCTAAGGCATACTTTGTAATTAATTAGGAAACGTTGGAATAACGAATACCATTCTACTTACAGTTGTATTCAACGTATAATGTACGTGTTCGAAACCCGCAGCGAGGTAAACACATGAGACGATACGAACGTAATGGTTGGACAAGGGGCAACACGGAGAAGCTCCCCATCTTGCCCCACCCCATCTTGCCCCCTACCATGCTGTCAGGTTATGTTACGCCTACATGAACACTATTTAGTGAACATTGACAACTGACACAGCAGTTTACAGTTAATAAAACGTACTATTCAGTGCTATATATACAGCCAGGACAAATGTTCAGGAAACCCATGTTTTAGGACCTCGAATGGTGTAAAACATTGCAAATCAGGATAACAATTGTACGTACCTTGCAAAGCTCACAGAAACAGCCACGAAACTAAGGTTCAGCAACGTCAACACTGGGACCTGTTTATTGATGATGTTGACATAGCTATCCTCAGATAGCAGCACTCTAACTGTAGCTTATAGCCCTTCCCCGTCTTACCCCACCTCCCCGTCTTGCCCCGCCTTCCCCTACATGTGTCAAAACCGAGCTTTGCTCGTATACTAGAGTGTTACTTGCACGGAGATCCGTAGCCAGGTGGTTTCTCTGAATCGCGTATCTCTGTCAGGAGGAAGACAGAGGCAGCGCAGGTAGCGAGCACGTGAGCGCCCCGGGCCGTGGTGTCGAATTCCGTGAGGCGGGCGTTCACCGCGAGGGCGGCTGCACGCGGCCGGCGGAGGGCCACCGTGGGAAGCGGCGGAGGCCCACGGGCGGAGCCGGGCGCGCAGAGCCGCACGCGACGCCCGGCCCCCGGCTACCGGCGTGCGTGCTACCGGCTACAGCTCTTCAGTTACGCCGACGGCACTCTTCCGTCATCTTTCCGTTTTTTTTCTGTTGCGTATACTTGCCCTTCGTAACCACATTCGAAAGACAGCCCTCCAATTATTTAACACATTCGCTTGGACAGCTCAAGGCCGAAGAGGTGATTTTCAAAGGCGCTTAATACACGAAAGGGGACGGGAATTCGTCGCAATCGGGCAAATTGGCAAAGAGCGTGACCTCCAAGTGACTACTATCAATTTCCAGATCGCTTGACTGAATTTGTAATTCCTGTGAAAATTTTTTATTCGAAAACGTGAGGTTTTTTCGGTATTGGGGAGCAAGAAAAATAGGTACAGATGAAAAGAATGAGACATAGCTATTTCCGCCTGCCGGTGTGACAGTGCGGTTCTAGGCGCTACAGTCTGGAACCGCGTGACCGCTACGGTCGCAGGTTCGAATCCTGCCTCGGGCATGGATGTGTGTGATGTCCTTAGGTTAGTTAGGTTAAGTAGTTCTAAGTTCTAGGGGACTGATGACCTCAGAAGTTAAGTCCCATAGTGCTCAGAGCCATAGCTATTTTCGTTTTATCTATGAAATATGAAAGAACCAAGAGAGGGAGTCTTTTAACAGCGTCTCGAAGAAAACAACAGTTCAAATGAGCGCAGGTCGCTACGTGGAGACTGCAAGGAGTTTCATGTTTGTAATTAACAGTCGTGGTATGAAGTTCCTCAGAAGTGTGCTGTGGTAGTCCATGCGGGTGTAGTGATCAGCGTGTCCGGATGGCGTAATGGTAAGCGCATCTGCCTCGTAAGCTGGAGACCCAGGTTCGAATCCCAGACTGGCACAAATTATCAGCTTGACACATTGATATAAATCAACGCCCACTGACAGCTAATGTCTTTATTTCCTTTCCGTATTGACGTCAAGGCTAAGATGGTTCAAATGGCTCTGAGCTCTATGGGACTTAACTTCTGGGGTCATCAGTCCCCCAGAACTTGGAACTACTTAAACCGAACTAACCTAAGGACATCACACACATCCATGCCCGAGGCAGGATTCGAACCTGCGACCGTAGCGGTCGCGCGATTCCAGACTGTACCGCCTAGAACGGCTCGCCCACTCCGGCCGGCTGGCTAAGATGGTGTGGGCACTTTAATAGAATGGAAAACATGAGGATTTCCAAGAAGATGCATGAAATGGAGATGCGAAGGAAACGACTAAGATGAAGACCGAGAGACAGATGGCTGAAAGTTGTGGAGAAGTGCGTTGAAGAAAAGAGGCGAGGACTGGAATAGAGTGAACACACAAAGATGGGGGGAAAACAGGACTAGATGGCGAGACGTACGTTCCGAACAGCCCCAGCTTGGTGCTTGACACTGTTCAAGATGACAATGAGATGATGATCCTGATATCTAATTATCGCACAAAAGGCCAGGGTTTGAAACCCACTACTTTGGGCTTTATTTCCATTGTAAGGATTATGGAAGGGAGACGATTCAGCGTCATGGGCATCACTGAGGTGTGCTTGAAGGAGACCAGTGAGTCTTGTAGTTACCGCACGATTGGAGACGGCAGTAGAGGATGCTGCGGTACATTAACAGGATACACTTAGTATGGAACGTCGCATCGATCACAGTCTTAAAATGCCTGAAGACGGATGCGTAGTTGCTGCGAAATCAACAATAATCAATTTTAAAGTTAAAAATTAAAACTGTCTAGATCGCATACACACAGTTATTGCAATGGTGACCTATTTCAGTGTATCTGCAGACCATTTTCAGACCATTCTCCAATGGTGACAGGAAGAGGTGATGAACGGAGCAGGTATCCTCTGTTTAAGGACGTTCGTCAACTATTCAACAACAGCCGGTACGTACTCCGTGCACCACCACAGCCTACCAGCATTGGAGAATGGTCTGAAGATGGCCTGCAGATAGAAATCGGTCACCATTGAAATGAATATTTGCATGTGATCTAGACTGTTTTAATTTTTAACTTCAAAATTTTGTACTGAGGCCGCTGTTATTCCAATAATATTTACAACAATCATTAATAACAAAACAAATTAAACTAACAAACATACCTGAGTGGAAGAAAATTAGTAAGGAGCAGCCACCATTCTCCATAACAAAATATTTCACAGCTGACGTCCCCAGTTTCCAGCACTATGAAAGCAACAAGTTTATAAATGGCTCCAGTGAAAAGCCGGCATCAACGACCTCGGCCGTCCGGAAACGCTTTCCGTCGTTTCCAAATTCCCAACTGCCTGCTGATCGCAACGCAACGGCCCTGATTCCCTTAGGTTTGCGTCCGCACTGAATTTTTTAGTTATTTATGTATGTTTGCAGGTGGGGATATTCATCCACCAAATAATTGTGAAAATTCATGGTGAAACCTTCAGCTTCTGCTGTCATTTACTACTATCATCAGCTACTAGTACCGAATTGTGCAAAATAAATGGCAGCTGAAGGTCTCACCACGAATTTTAATAAAGAAACATTTTTCGTCAAACAGCATTAGACCCACTGAGTTATGAGTGATCTCTGTTTTGTCGGACATTCTCGCCGGAACAGATATCACTCACATCTATATCTGGGAACGTTCATCTAGGAATCGGCGAAGTTGGTCGGCTGTTCGTCTACTACTGTTGTGTCTGTGGAACCGGGTTAAAGGGCAATGAAACAACGAGTAGTATTCAGTATATTGTTGCCCCTTTGGGAACGTGTGCATTGTAAATTTTAAGAGTCAAGCACACTGTGATGAATACCGTCCCTATTGCAGCCTCTGCCACGGGAGATGGGTGAGCATATCCGTGATACTTCCGCGCTTGCTAAATGAAAATGTGACGAGACGTGCTGCTCTAATATGAATCTTCTGTTAAGTCAAATATCTTCTCTGTTTGATAAGACCTCACACTGGCAAGCAATACACAAATATCAGTTGAACGAAAGCTACATTCTTTGTGAATAGTCTATACTTATTGAGGATTCTCCAAAGAATCTTAGTCTGGCATCTGCCTTTCCAATCATTAGTGGTCTTTTCCACTGGAAATCTCTCCGTTCTTATACTGCCAGATATTTAATCGACATAACAGCTTCCGGTCTTCCGGTGACTGCTCAGTAGTCGTAATTATGCAGTAATGAGCCTTCTCGCCTATTTCTGCGCAACATGTTAATTTTCGTTCATATCGAGGGTGAATCACGAATCCCTTAACGAAGCGTCAGTGGTCTGCAG
Organism: Schistocerca piceifrons; assembly: GCF_021461385.2. Classification (NCBI taxonomy): domain Eukaryota; kingdom Metazoa; phylum Arthropoda; class Insecta; order Orthoptera; family Acrididae; genus Schistocerca; species Schistocerca piceifrons. The sequence goes on along the minus strand of NC_060142.1, from coordinate 394,689,711 downwards.
CTCTTCCTACTTTTCGCTACTGTTATCTAGCGTTGCGATCTTTGTGGTAAGTTCCTGTGGGACCAAACTGCTGAGGTCATCGATCCCTAGGCTTACACACTACTTAGTCTAACTTAAAGTAATTTGCACTAAGGACAACACAGACACCCATGCCCGAGGGATTACTCGAACCTCCGACGGGGGAGCCGCGCGAACCTTGGCAAGGCGCCTCTGTATACAACAGCATCATCTACGAAGAGCCTCACGGAGCTTTCAACGTTGTTCAGTAGTAAGTCATAATGCGAATACCCCCCCCCCCCCCTCCCAAAAAAAGAGTGTGAAATCTTATGGGACTTAACTGCTAAGGTCATCAGTCCCTAAGCTTACACACTACTTAACCTAAATTATCCTAAAGAAAAACACACACGCCCATGTCCCGAGGGAGGACTCGAACATCCGCCGAGACCAGCCGCACAGTCCATGACTGCAGCGCCTTAGACGTCTCGGATGTGAATACCAGTTGACCCTGGAAATATGCCCGAAGTAAGTTTTACTTGTGAACTCTGCGATAAGAATGAAAGTCAATGTTCTACTTGGTTGGAACTCTTCACTCGAATCGGGAGGCAAAGCTTTTATTTCCTACGCTAGTATTTCGTTCATTATGCGACAGTGCGTAGCATTGGCGACCCCCTTCTGAAAGTCAAGGAATATGGCATCAAACTCAGCGCCTTATCTACTTTCTTCTCGTTCGGGTAGACGAATAGTGCGAGATGGCTTTCACAAGCTCCTAGTGCGCCTTGGTTATGTGAGGAAGTGGATGTGGCGCTCTTAAGAATGGTGAGAGGGGGGGGGGGAGGGGAGGTGTGAGGCGAACCCATAACGCACAGCAAGCGGCAGGGCCTGGCAGCTCGTGTTCTGGTGTAGGGTTCCGGTGCTGCCTGCACCTGTTGCGGTCAGCTGCCTACCTACCTGCTGGGATATCGCTTTCCCGCAGGCCGGTCACGGTGAATCGTGCTACGCCTTACACGTATCGTTCGGAGCCACCTGGTATTGCTTGCAGTATGGTATACGGCGCGTGAGTGAATTAACGAATTGGTGCTTGGATGCTATACTAAAGACATTCGTCATCTTTCGAAAAGAGGAGGTTATTGATACTTTGTAGCTGGTCGACATGTCACATACATTACGAATTGCATTCCACTAATATTATCCCGAAGACTTGGGAAAACACGCCATATAGACACTCGAGGCCTATTGGGGAAGTGAAGGAAGTTTCAACGGAAACGAAGTTGTTAAAAACACAACACAAAACTGGGTACTATCAGACTAAACAATGGACTACTGTCGAACTGCAACACCAGTTGTACCATTCAGTGATTCAAACGCTTCATGACAACATCCTTGAGATACACACAGTTTATTATCACGTCGTTACCTCATCTTTGGAAAGTTCAATCATTTTCAGTCCACCCAATTCCCTACAGGTGTTGCAGTATCTCTGTCCGTTGTTAGTTTCTTCTAGACCTGTGCAGTTCACATTCAACTAGGCAAGCGTCGCCATCGTAATGAACGCTCACAAAAACTGATCTGCTGGTATAAAAGAACTGCATAGGACCTACACTTGCCAATATCTTTTATACAAGGACCATTTATGCAGATATATCAGAATGTTTCATGACGTGTTGCATAAACACCTGAAACTACCGGAGACACAGCTTTTAGCGAGATAGTGCTGTGTCTATACAATAGAGATCCATGAACATGAATGAACAAACAAGAACAAATTAAATGGGAAGTAGCCTTATTTGTGCTACACACGTAGTTGGTCACTTTACGTGTGAATAACATCGAGCTGCCAGACACATGAGTCACGCACAGGAGACGAATTATGGAGTAGCTGGGTAGTTGGTCTGAGGTGCCTGACCGGATGATTTCCATAAAACACTACCGCTTTATACTGGGGGAGTTTTCGCAAAGCAGGCACATCTAATTCTTTGTCCGCTACTGTTAGGGCGTTACTTTGGTGCTGACAGGATAGATACGGTAACAAAATAAAATTTTAGTAACGCCATAAGCAAGAAAACGAAACGATGAAGTTGCGAACATGAAATATACTCTAAGCTGAAAAAATAAATGAATGAAAATAAAAAAGCACCACGAAGGAATTATGCCATTGGGATGGAAATCAGTGGGTGCGATGTACAAGTGCAGATAAACAAATGATTACAATTTCAGAAAAATTGGATATAAATTCAAGAGAAAGACTTCATAAATTGAGCAAGTCAGTAATGTATTGATCCACCTCTGGCCCTTACACAAGCAGTTATTCGGCTGACCAAAGAACGATGCGATTGGAACGAGGAACAAATGGCCACCAGAAAAAAGACTCCAACAAAACGAGACAAAGACTGAGGCAGGAAGGAGGAATGGCGGAACAGGGACTAGGAACTGTGCCTGAGGCTGGAATGAGGAACCTCAGAAATGAAACTAGGAACGACATGGAGGCACGATGGAGGAAATGTGGAAATGGAAAGGAGAACAAGGCTAAGCCTGGAACGGGGAATGGCGGAACTGGAACGAGGAACAGGACCTAGGCGGCAACATAACCGGCCTCAAGAGAACAGTGAACGAGCGTTACTTAGAAGACGTTCCTCGGTCCTTCCGTTTTGGGGAAACTTTCCTTTGGATACATTCCATCTCGAAAGACCCACCTCTAGAAACGCGGAAAACAACAGTTAAAACCAGATCAGAGAAAGCATTTCGGTGAAAGGCAGCCCCATTATGGATGGAGACGGTTACGGAGCTAATGTGCTGTGCTACCCTCAGCAAGTGGTTCGGCCTTGACCCAGTTGCGCGCCGTCAGAGAACTGGTGTGACGTGCAGACCGCCCACGAGTGATGCCGTTCCGGGAGCGGCGGGCCCCTGGACTGCGCCGTTTACGCGTGCTCTCCTAAAGGAAATAATAGGCAATAAATAAACATGAGGAGCGAGCCGTCGCCTTGGAGCTGCGGCGAGGACATGCCGCAGGCTGGCGCGACTCCTATTGGTACCTGCATTGGTACTGGTACCGGTGGCGCACGTCGCGCCTTGCGCAACGGGCCGGTTGACATCTCTTTACATCTGGCAGCAGGTCGTTGGTATTCATGGCAGCACCACTTGGCTAGGCCTTTAATCGTTCACAGCGCTATGCGAAACTATTCCCGGTGCGTTTGCGTCTGCTGGGTATGTAGGAATTCTAGGAAAGGCCACGTTCGTAGTCCGCCTAGAGTAATATTTCAGTGCTCGCGATTAAGATCTGCGACGGTACGGCAGGAACTAAAAGAACAGGCGGTATGCATTATGGATTACTTGCGGACTCAGCTCAGCGTGAGGTCGACGTAGTCCGCTCGTAAAAGTCGAGGCTAGGGGACAGCGGACTTCGAAGTCTGCAGTCCCACTGTCGACCTCAGGCAGGTACGTAGTAGCCTACGGCAGGCGTCGCTAGCGAAGACCATTGCGCTGCAGCTCCGTCAGGGAGCTTGTATTTATTTTTGTAAGAAACATTTCGTCTTTTGCAACTGAATGTTTATTTTGTTATTAACCACACATATTTAGCTGTTCATACCAGGCAGTGGTTTCCGTTGTTCCGTTCGTCTCATCTGTCCGTTCGTTCTTCTGTAGCCACCAGATACATATAGTGCAGGTTTCCGATTGATAGTAACATCTATGCATTTCGCTACATATTACCTTTCCTGTATCTACAAATATTAACGGGAATAATGGAGAGTCTCGGCATCCTTACCCAACGTTCTTCCTAAAAATCTGGTGAAAGTTCACTGTGCCATATGTTTTAGTGTTCATGGTTAACATATTGCGCACCAAAGTTTTTGCGAAATGTTTTACTGTACACCTTCGCTAGCGCCGTAAAATTCTACTCTTCTTTCTAAGGGCTAACATAGTTAAAAAGTTGAAAAATATAAAGAAAACTGTTTGAAAATCTACAGAAAAGAAATGAGTTGCCAAAAACCTTTTTCTATATCTGACACAGTTCACATTGTAGTACATGTAATAAAGCTAACCGACGCTGCTGTCTTGAAAGTAATGTAAAAGTTATTGTTTACTTTCCTCACTTCAGCGGGTGACAAAACCGGTCAGTTCTCTGCCAGTTTTTACATTATCACGATTTGTTGAATATGTGCAGCTGAGTCGCTACACATCACTGTTTAAAGCTGTAAATCACCTTATTACATTTTTGACTACACTCTAGCAGTGTCCCAACGGAAATACTCTGAACAACATGTGTCTGGGCCCTTCTCCACCTGCACAAGCAGTCTGGTCACAAAATAGGCCCTTCCAGAATTACAAGAAACACACTCTAAAACAAAAGTAAATAAAGAAAGAAATAAAAAATAAATAAAGAACTCGCCCATAAAGGAATTAGCCGAATACGACGCAAATTTACAGTCTGGAACCGCGTGACCGCTACAGTCGCAGGTTCGACTCCTGCCTGGGGCATGGATGTGTGTGATGTCCTTAGGTTAGTTAGGTTTAATTAGTTCTAAGTTCTAGGGGACTGATGACCTTAGAAGTTAAGTCCCATAGTGCTCACAGCCATTTGAACGACGCAAATTGGTAATGCGATGAACGTATCTAGACGAAAAAGATTACAGTTTAAGAAAGAGCTTCACAAGTTGAACAAGTCAGCAACACGTTGGTTCACCTCTGGCCCTTGTGTAGACAGTTATTTGGCTCGGCATTGATTGATAGAGTTGTTTGCCAAATTCTGTGCTACTGACGCGTTGGATCGTCAGCATCCAGCGCTGGTTAGAGGGCCCTGCGCATAATGCTCCAAACCTTGTCAATTGCGGAGAGATCCGGCGACCGTGCTGGCCAATGAAAGTTTGGCAAGCACGAAGACAAGCAATAGAAACTTTCACTCTGTGCAGGTGAGCATTATTTTGCTGAAATGTAAGTGCAGGATAGCATCGCCTTAACTAGAAATAAATTTGACGCTACCGTGGATGTTTGGGCTGAATTGATAGCAACATTCAGTTAAAGCACCCCAACACGTTTATAGAAACAGGTTTTGGAGACCGCCTGTGGCCACATTAGGCAAGAGCGCGGCAGAGGTGTCAGAACAGGCAGGCACGTTGGAACCCCTATGGTCCATTGGTACATGATAAGACATGGCAAATACAAGCAAAAAAAAAAAAAAAAAAAAAGAAGAAGAGGCCTATGTCATATTTGCTGAAAGACACGTTGTCAACTAAACCTGGAGGAAGTGTGGTTTCGAAAGTTACAAACCTCTTTTGTTGGCTGTTGAATTTTTCTGCGATGAACGTGCCTCGTTCACTCGAAGCAGTTCCATGAAGTTGTATAAAGTGGCCATTTTACGTACGAATTAATTAATTACGCAGAGTGTTTAAAGAACGTGCCACATATTCCTGCATGAGGTAGTCTTCTAAACTAGAAGAAAAGTTTCTGTAATGAAATATGAACAAATCTGAACTCTCGTTTCCATCTCTCCATCACGTAGAAGTACACACTAGTCAGGTGCTGCATGTCGTTACGATGCCTCCTGACATAGCCTTCAGCACTTATTCAAAGAATTACGCACTCTTTCTAATACATCTGTCTCCATTCTGACAGCGTCACATGCAATGGTGAGACGCTCCTGTATCGTCTGCAAGTTGTCGTTGAGATGGGTATACACCAATGCCTTTAAATGTCCCCATACCCAAAAGTACCACGGATACAGGTCCGATGAACGGAGAAGCCATGCTACCGGAACCAAACATTCGCCTATGAAACAGTCGCTGTCCGTAGTTGTCTTTCTGCAAGGATGATTTACTGCAGTAGCACTGGTATGTCATCACACAGCAATCGGTGATACACAGCACCTGTTAATCTGTTTGGTAAGGGGTATGGCTCTATGCATTTGTTACCGACAGATTCTGCCCACGAATCGATACTGAAGCGATCCTGATGCTTCACCTCTGTGATTGGTCGATGATTTGCATCTGCCCACACGTGCGCATTGCGGTAATTTGTTATGCCATCTCTTGTGGATCCTGTCTCATCTGCAAATAAAATGCGGACAGTGAACAGCAGGTCTTCAACGGCCCGTATCTCAATATGTATTGATTTCCGGACGTATCATTATTCGAACTTTTCTTCAAGTTTTGACAAATACTATCTCCTGTAGGAATATTTGACACTTTTTTTTAAAAACACCCTGTATATTCTTCCGACTTGTAGTTTGTGACCTATATAAAATAGCAACAGCCCTTTGAATATTGACTTGTGTGAAAAATGGTGCATATGTTTCGGATCCTTTCAGCATTATCTACACCACATTTGATCTGCCGCACAGATCCAAAATTAAACGTCTGTATAGTACAGGATATATCACAATTAATGGCGTGAGCGTATACAGATGAAAGTTCACTACTACAGTCGCAGAAAAATCTCAGCAAACATGGAATGTCAAATGCTTACCTTAAGAGCTATGAGCGCGTCAAACACATCTCTTCTATTGAACAAATGCCCATAGCTCTTAAGATATTCATTTTGGCCCGTACTACCTCCTCCTAAATTGCGGAAAGAAAAGAGCTTGTAGTAGAAGAGATTTGTTTCTCTTGAGGTGTAAATTTTACAGTCCATGTTTACTAGACTTTTTTGCTTCTAGTTTTCTTTGTATGAGTGTACGACGCTAATTATGGTACAGCCTGTGTATTGATGCACGAGTGATACGTTAGCAACCCCTTTTTCAACGCCAGTGAATCACACTTTGCATGACCTGGAATCTGTACGGCCCTTGATTTCTCACTGTGGTTTTTCAACAAGTTGTGAGAATGTAGATGTAGAAGTAGGTGTAAGGATTTCACCTTTTCCGTGGTGGAGTGCCCCTTGTTGAGAGACAGCTGCTCGCTCGGCAGTTTTGCACTCCTGGGTAGCTTCCCTAAACCGGACATGCCACAGGGGAAGGGTGGCAGTCGTTGGAATGACTCGGCGTGCACTGCTGAGAAACAATGATGGACCGTAAAGCGTGATCCGCTGCTAAGCTGTCCAGCTAGCAAGCTACACGGAGGCGCTGCGCAGTCGCCGCCGCAGTTCAGACCGCCGCCTGACAACCTCCTCGTTAATCGGCGCTGAAGGCGGCCGCAGGGCCCGTGTACCGCTACAACGTGCCACTGCGGCGCTTCTAAAGAGTATACACAATACTTCACTGGCACAGTTTCTTGCTGTCTGACGAAGACACTGGCTTAAGCTTCATAACGTAAATAAAAGCGTGCCACCTAATCGGCACAGAGTTCACGTTTACGTTGTAGAGGAGTCGGCAATACCGCTAATTAGCGAGCAAGGTAATTTAGCACTTGGGTTCAGAAAAATGTTTAAACATCGCTTTCGTCTCTTCTAGGAGCTTCCGTGGTGCCGCATCAAACAAATTACCCGTCAAACTGTTTCGCAAATTTACTCTGAAAACTTTCTGCGGATCTGCATAAACCTCTACCCCGTTACACTGTTTGAACCACTTTAAATAAGGACTGCCAGTCTCTCTTTGACCCGTGAGTATAGCTAGAATTGTTACTATTGCTACAACACTAGTAAAACGCCTGCAGCACTCTGCATTCAGAAAGTTTCCCAGGTCCGATCAGTAGATTGGAAAACGTATAGGCCTTCCACAAGCAGTCATATTCCGTCTCCAGCTGGTTACTAGCAACCACCGCCCCCCTCCCCCCCCCCCACCCCCGCCCGCCAAGTGCATGCATGTCCGAGGGAATACTGCTATATCGTATTTTCCGGTTAATGTCGACTGAAAACTATTGCCGGACGCGATGGTGGAGGAAGGTAGCAGGGATTATGTAGCTTACTTGCAACTCCATCGAGTACTTTTTGTGCTCCAGCTGATATGCAGAGCAAACTTGTAATAAAAACACAATCTCTGGAAAAGGATATTTACTCAGTTCTCAATTGCAGCCCTTTTTCTTTTATTTGTGATTAATAATTTGTGCACTATTAATAATTTATGGATATAAAATAAAATACGTTCTTTACCATAAGTCATACTAAAACTAGTGTATGTATATATTTCGTTTACTTTCCGTTTTTATAGAAAGTTTATACAAGTTGCAGTTTATTTTGACGATATATGTAATATCTTCTGAGCAACATTTTTATCAGTCCAGCTGTATTAAATAATTTTTTTTCAATAATGCTTCATTTTCATTGAGTCTACTGGCAACATTATAAAATATGCTGAATCTGTGTACAAAAAATTGCAGAGAGGTAGTTTTAGGGTGGGAATAATCACGCTGTAACTCCGCATTAGGGTATTCCAAGTACTTCGATAACCACTGAAACGGGAAACTCTTCGGCACTGCGCCTACGGTGGTAACCAGCCCTAAGAAAGGGAGGAGTCGTGAGCCACTCGACCCCTGGAAACCCGATGAGAGGCGGCTGGGCGGACCGCAGCTTCCGCCGCCGCCGGCAGGCGATGACCCGGTTGCAGCGGCCAACGCCGGTAGCGGCCAGATGCTATCGCCGCCGAGGCGCCCTGCACCGAATATCGATGAGGCCGCCACAGGCCGCTGCCTATCGCCGACCCATCGCCGGCGCGCTCGCCGAATATTGCCAGCACGTCGTCCGTCTTCTCACAGCGCCCCGGATTTATGTCGGAGAAAGGGCTCTGATATATGCTCTGCGAGCTGCTCCCGCCCGTCAGGTTCGTTTCCTCGTCAATTTTCTCTTAGCTCCGAAAGAGAAAACAATTTTAACCAGTATCGATAATATGACGTTCTACACCCCAATGTCTTAATAGAAAGCCCGCATCTCGTGGTCGTGCGGTAGCGTTCTCGCTTCCCACGCCCGAGTTCCCGGGTTCGATTCCCGGCGGGGTCAGGGATTTTCTCTGCCTCGTGATGGCTGGGTGTTGTGTGCTGTCCTTAGGTTAGTTAGGTTTAAGTAGCTCTAAGTTCTAGGGGACTGATGACCATAGATGTTAAGTCCCATAGTGCTCAGAGCCATTTGAACCATTTTCTTAATAGAAACTAAGCAACCGAAAGTAACTCGGAGTAGTTGGGTAATGGCTTCTCTATTCCTACTGTTAACGTTGAAACCTTTTGTAACTACTAGGGGCGTTCTATAAGAAATGCAACACATTTCTGCTCTTGCCCAATTTCAATTGAAAAAATGTTCTTGTGGGACATCGTTGAATATTCACCCTTCAGTCTCTAGAGTTTCATGAAGTTTCTATAGATGGCGGCGCTATACGTAACCTCCAAAATCGCGTCTTAACGGAAGTGCGTTCCAAGCATTGAGTTTCTTTTGGCGGAAAACTAAAACATTGCAGATATTCACAGGCGCTTGCATAATGCCTGTGGAGACCTGGCAGTGAACAAAAGCACGGTGAGTCGTTGGGTGAGGCGTCTGTCACCATCGCACTAAGAGAGCTTCCATTAATTACGTGGGGCGTTTAATGAAGCAGGGAAGGGGTCGAGCCAAATCTCACCTAATATCAAATGGGGATAGGGAGGAAGGGTCTCGGCAAATATCACGTAAATTTTTTCCGCAAGAAACAGTGTAAAATTTCAAGAAATCTGGGTTCAATAAAGTACAACATGTTTCTCCACTAAAATATGGCTAAATCCTACATAGTAATATTTATTTCGATTATACGAACGCCACATAGTAGCACAGCAGCCCTTCGATTGTTCAGCCGCCACCGACAAGCCAAACGCGTGACAACGACGAACGCTGAGGCACACCGCCAGGGTGTCAGCGACGCGTGGAGATATTTGCTGTGTTTGTGCTCGTAAATGTTTTTTGTTACCCGACGGCTCAGTCAACGCTGTCGCTCATTCAAGATGAGTTATCATGATTATCATGTTGCATACGTGAAAAGACACGTCTACAAGACAAAGAAATGCTGTCAGGAAGAAGTGACGAAATTATGGAACGCAGGGAAGCGGAGATTCCCCAAAAGCGAAGACTTGATGCTACACGTTCAGCATGAGATCGAACAGCTCCTCAGAGAAGCGGCGGAGAGAGAGGCCGGGTAACTCTGGCATTCCTTAATCTTTCTGTTTTGTACACAAGACATCTCGAGTTCGCGGTACGGAGGGGGAGTACTCGAGCAACTTTTGCATGGGTTTTCACCAACGACAGTTCTGCCTTAAAAACAGATCACCGCTACCTGCCGATTCAACCTCAGCACGCTTTCATCAGCGAGTCCTATGACCTCCATGCCCAAGTGTACTTGGTGAGCCAGAAAAGAGATACTGCAGTACATGCCATCACAGGTAGAGTGGCTAAATCAGAGCGAAGTTGAAGGAGCAGATGATTTTACTGAAATCGCATAGATATGTTGGTTCCAGTAGTCACTCTTGAGACCACACATGAGTCCCCGTGGACTGAATTAGAATGCATATTGTTTTAGTAGTTGCTTATATTTAAGTATATTATGGTTCGATTTTTTTCACTGTGATTCTAGACTAATTTCTGTGTTAAGTTCTATTCTTAACTAGTCTTAAATAAAAATAATTCAGTAGATTGTTTTTTAAATAAATTCAACGCAATCAAGCACAGATTAGCGTATTTACGCTAAAAATACACATTTTGAAAAATCTCACGTGAGATTATGGGGGGGGGGGGATGAGGACGAGCCAAATCTCATGACATCTGACCAAGGGGGCAGGGGGGGGGGGGGCGGCTCGGAAAAACGCCAAAATCGCCTCACGTTGTTAACGGACCCACCCCCTCCACTAAGGTCGCACAAACCTTTCCGACCTCCCGCATGCCAGCCTCCCGTACACAGGTGTGATACTTGCAGCGATGGAGCGTGCGAACAGTCTCATTCGAGGTGATCGACGTATCACAGTGAAGCACCTCGCTACACAACTGGACGCCTCTGTTGGTGTGTCCCCGCCGGGTTCTTCGCCATCTAACAGCAGACCACAAAGAGCAACGAAGGACCATCTTTGGGTAATTGCTTGCGTGTTACGAGACTCATCGTGACAATTTTCTTTTCGTACATCGTCACAGCAAGACGCTGGCTCCGGCGTCGACTAGCAGAGTGGTACCATGAGAGCGCACAGGTCGTCCCAGTACGCTGGCATAAGGCCATCGCACTGAAATGAGATTATTTTCAAAAATAGGGTTGTAGCCAAGACAGTGGGCAATAATATGGTTTACTGCAATCCTGATGAAACCGACCTGCTTTCAGAAAAAAAATGTATTGCATTACTAATTGACCGCCCCTAGTACTTTGTTACAACTGTATGTGCCAGAAAAATCGACAGATGATCATGTTTTGTAATACGTGTCTACGTAATATACTGTCTTCCAAGAGTGCTAACCCCGGAAGTCATGCGGCAGAACGTCTGTGAAGTCTGGAACATAAGAAACGAGCTATTGGGGGAAGTAAACTGTGATGACGGTTCGTGTGCCGTTCTTGAGTAGATTGGTTGGTATAGCATTAGGCCGCGAAAGGCAGAGGTCTTGGATTCGAGTCCAGTCTGGCAGGCAGTTTTAATCTTCCAGGGAGTTTCACATTTTCCCACACTCCACTGCAGATTGCCACATCCATTCTGGATATTTCGTGTAGTACGACATGCATATTGTTTACAGATAAATCACTTTATTTGTTATATAGCATTGTTGGATAACAAAGTTTTCAATAATTCGTCTGATTTCACGCGACTATATCTTCCATATGAATAAAAACAGAAACTTGGGGTGCATCAAAACTAAAAGCTTGCTTGGCACCAGTTGTAAGTTATCGGTTCATGTGGTTACCTGAAGGGGCCTTCCTGGTGCATCAAACTCGCCCGCTCGTTCATCATATGTTACACTAACACTTCCAGCTTAAGTTGCTCCGGATGACACCCGTCACAAGCAGTATACGGGCATTGTTTATGCAACAACCAGGTCTACAACGTGCAGAGGATTACGCTGCATCTGCAAGGATATCAACACATGTACTCAACTGCCTCAAGACAAATTATATCACCAATCATCCGGAATTTCTGCCTACCACATAGGCACTCGCAACAACCATCGTTAGTAAAGCAAGCCCACCCAACGGAAATACCGACTTTCGAACCCTGTCACCTTCCGTTCACGGGAAGCACACTAAGCGTCAAAATACCACTGGCTTCTCTCGAACACATACTCCGTCTTGTTTTATACGAGGGTAGCGATCTGTGGGGCGACGTGTAACAACTGAATGGGGCCATGAAATTGTAGTAAAGATGGTATGTTTGGCATTAAAAGAATTGTACGTCTTATCGAAACATATTTCTTCATACTTATTAGAGATCGCATGCACTGAATAACCATAAATTCACCCACACCGAGTTACAGTGCTAATATTGCTCTTTACTGGAAGAAAACTGTAAGAACACTGCCATTAGGATAATACCTGAAAAGATCATTTGATTCACTGTCGCTGCAATGCATATTTGACTCGATTCTCGGAAGTTGATGCACATTAAAGGCACTGTAGCCAGCAGACATCAGGTTCCACAAAAAGATAACTAACAAAAAGACGAACTCTTCAACATTATGAGAGAAAACTTCACGATCCTCTTGTGCAGTATTACGCTTTGTACTGACGTGTGGATGATAATACGTTACTTTCTCTCGAGTCATACTTGCTGTGTCTCCAGATGGGAGCATATGCCGTCCAATCGACTTAATTCTTTGAAACAGCGTTCCAAGAACTCAGTTTGGTGCTAGCGGTAATTACCTCAGAAGCCTGCTGTGTTTAGATAGTAGCTAGTCACATAGACTTGTAACTAATACCCCCTGCCAGAAAGTAATATTTTGTTATATGAAGTGAAAGCTATAAGAATTTTCTACAGAAGTTTCGAAACATTTCGAAAAGCAGGTAACAGATGGCGCTGTACGCAGTGCAGCTCGTACGGTATTGGGCTCGTCCTATCCCATACAAGAGAGTCACATGGAGTCAGACCGGGCGAATATGGAGGCCAATCCATCAGTGCCCAGTAAATTTGCAATTATCCAAAGCAGTGACTCTATTCCCGAAGTACTCATCAAAGAAGTGACACCGTGTTCGGTGGGATATGGTCTAGCCCCATCTTGCATGAAGCACTCAGTGCCTGGCCGACCCTTCAACGCTAGTTATGTGGTGACAAATAGTCCCAAAATTGCAACGCAACTTTCACTAGAGATCGTTTTTCGAATGTTGCGTACCACAGCCAAAATAGTAGCTTTGGGAGAAAGGAGTGGTTTCGTTTCATGTAAATGGGGATTTTCGGAACCTCAGAAGCGGCAGTTTTGATTATTCGAGACGCCATTCAGGTGGATGATTTCTTCATCTGGGGGCCAGAGGCAGCCAACATCAAATCCTTCATTGTCAGTCATCGTGTCTGATTCGTAAAATCAGCTCTGTGTTGCACAGCTCGTACAGGTACAGCCTGGCGGCTTTGGATTTTGAATGGAAACATGTGTAGGCTCTGGCGCACCAAACTAGTCTGTGCAGCAATTCTTCCCATTTCCTTGGATTTTGTTGAATAATTCCAGACACCAAGGAGACATTCTCAGGAGTAACTACAGTTTGCCTGGTGCAAACATTCCCCTCTAGAACATCAGCCACGCAGCCTATTCGTTGGAGTTTGACGAAGAGCTTGTGAATGGGTTTGGCATAGAGTCCTTTTGGAACATTAGATCGTCTGTAGTATTCCAGTACCAGAAAAATACATTGTCAATGGAATACATAATTTCAGCCTCTTCCTTCGGTACGCTAACCTTCTTTCAAATTTCAAAGGTGGAACTGATCGCTCCGAGCTGCGGCGCTGTATTTAGAGACACTACATGTTGCGATTACAGCACTATCAGTTAGCAGATTTTCGAACCATTTCGAAACTTCTGTATAAAAATCGTACAGCTTTTACAATAAACACGCAGTTTGTTGCATTTATCTATCGACCTTAGTTTCGGAGATAATTAGTTTTGAAATTAAGAACTCCTTAGCAGGACCCTGGGTACACGCTTCATCCACAATGTGAATTACAGAATACAGATGTAGAAACTTAGGAGCTCTAACGAAACAACAGTTCTAATCAAACAACGCAATATTCATCCATTTCTTTAGTGTTACTCGTAAAAAAATTAACAACATATTTTAATGTCTGTCCACGCTGCATGTGATGCTATGTGTTTGTTCTGAGGGTTTCCTCCCTCGCTCTGTTCTCCAAAGACTGCGAAGTAAGGCTTATCCATGCTTAGTGTTGACGAGTTTTTAAACAACTTGACACATTTTGTAACTATTTTGAATCTATTTTGTTGTTCCCATTACCGAAACATGTTAAATCTTGTCCTATTAGTCATCTTCTGTAGATTTTTTACTAAGCAGTCACTGTTTTCGCCTTTGGGTGTGTCTTTGAAAGAGACCAGGTATCTTCGATTCATATTCTCCATGATTGACTCACAGCTCATCTATTTTTCACTGTTGTCATGACGGCATGCGTTACGCAGTTTAACGGGAGCGTGAATGTTGTTTTCGCATATCACACAATGTGTCATATATTGATCGAGAGAGTCAGATGTAAATATTTGGTACAGGAAAATTCTGTGACTGTGTTTTACGCATCCATTTAAGGGGACTGTGATCGCCAACGAAGGAATGGGTGCAGAAATCACTTTCTTTCTTTGATAGCAAGAATTCATGCCTCATATGCTGGCAACAGTTCGCCTCTTCTTTTTGATGTCATATGTTTCGCTGTCCTGTCGTTTTTCAGTGGCTAGCGATAGATTGCCTCATATCCTGAAAGGATGACGTAGGTAATTGACAGTTTGGTTGTGTCTGTAAAAAAAGGGATAAAACGGCGAATCACGTAATTGGCGTGCTCGTCATAGGATTGAAGAGCGTTTATTTTTTTATTTTCAGGCTGGGCTAATTAATTTTGTTGTTGCTGCATAACTGAGAGCCAATACAATAGCAGCAATGCTGTTTACGAAGAATAGCGATTTTAAAAAATGAGAGTAATGTGGATTTGAGCGCACTTTGTTGTTCCACGAGAGTGTACGTCAAGTGCAGAAAGCTGAAAAAATAGATTTAGGAATGAATCTTTTGAAATAACATTACTGTTCCAGACAAGGATAGTGATAGCAATTTTAATGAACTACACTCCTGGAAATGGAAAAAAGAACACATTGACACCGGTGTGTCAGACCCACCATACTTGCTCCGGACACTGCGAGAGGGCTGTACAAGCAATGATCACACGCACGGCACAGCGGACACACCAGGAACCGCGGTGTTGGCCGTCGAATGGCGCTAGCTGCGCAGCATTTGTGCACCGCCGCCGTCAGTGTCAGCCAGTTTGCCGTGGCATACGGAGCTCCATCGCAGTCTTTAACACTGGTAGCATGCCGCGACAGCGTGGACGTGAACCGTATGTGCAGTTGACGGACTTTAAGCGAGGGCGTATAGTGGGCATGCGGGAGGCCGGGTGGACGTACCGCCGAATTGCTCAACACGTGGGGCGTGAGGTCTCCACAGTACATCGATGTTGTCGCCAGTGGTCGGCGGAAGGTGCACGTGCCCGTCGACCTGGGTCCGGACCGCAGCGACGCACGGATGCACGCCAAGACCGTAGGATCCCACGCAGTGCCGTAGGGGACCGCACCGCCACTTCCCAGCAAATTAGGAACACTGTTGCTCCTGGGGTATCGGCGAGGACCATTCGCAACCGTCTCCATGAAGCTGGGCTACGGTCCCGCACACTGATAGGCCGTCTTCCGCTCACGCCCCAACATCGTGCAGCCCGCCTCCAGTGGTGTCGCGACAGGCGTGAATGGAGGGACGAATGGAGACGTGTCGTCTTCAGCGATGAGAGTCGCTTCTGCCTTGGTGCCAATGATGGTCGTATGCGTGTTTGGCGCCGTGCAGGTGAGCGCCACAATCAGGACTGCATACGACCGAGGCACACAGGGCCAACACCCGGCATCATGGTGTGGGGAGCGATCTCCTACACTGGCCGTACACCACTGGTGATCGTCGAGGGGACACTGAATAGTGCACGGTACATCCAAACCGTCATCGAACCCATCGTTCTACCATTCCTCGACCGGCAAGGGAACTTGCTGTTCCAACAGGACAATGCACGTCCGCATGTATCCCGTGCCACCCAACGTGCTCTAGAAGGTGTAAGTCAACCACCCTGGCCAGCAAGATCTCCGGATCTGTCCCCCATTGAGCATGTTTGGGACTGGATGAAGCGTCGTCTCACGCGGTCTGCACGTCCAGCACGAACGCTGGTCCAACTGAGGCGCCAGGTGGAAATGGCATGGCAAGCCGTTCCACAGGACTACATCCAGCATCTCTACGATCGTCTCCATGGGAGAATAGCAGCCTGCATTGCTGCGAAAGGTGGATATACACTGTACTAGTGCCGACATTGTGCATGCTCTGTTGCCTGTGTCTATGTGCCTGTGGTTCTGTCAGTGTGATCATGTGATGTATCTGACCCCAGGAATGTGTCAATAAAGTTTCCCCTTCCTGGGACAATGAATTCACGGTGTTCTTATTTCAATTTCCAGGAGTGTACAATATGTTACTGTTGATCGCCAATCTCTAAATTTACTAAGGTCTTGGCTTCCGAATGAATTTGACATATGTTTAGAACTTCATTTATAGATAGCTTGTTGCCAAACGTATGACTAAAGCGAAAATAATATTTGCTCCAAGGAGAGACAAGCTGGTAGCTATGTATACTTAACTGAAGTTTTGAAAACAAATTCAAGGTGACTGGACGGCTAAAAGTAACACCTTATTTTATAAACGAATATTTAGTGTCGATACTGGAACAGTTTATTCTATCTAATTTTTGCAAGTCTAACGAACTTTTACGTTGCTTGGTAACACTCCAGCCAATGGTTACAGAACAGATGAGACTCTATTATACTGGTAAAAATTGTATTCCGTTAAAATAATAATAACAATAAAGTAATAACAATAACTTTTAAGTCGTCTCCTGTCTCTGTGATTCCATGTGCGAATATCCAGTACTTTCTTAGATCTCATAAAGCTTTCCCGAAAATATTAGAAGCTGAGACAAATTGTTTCTCAGTCGATGTTGACGGCCGTCCTCATTTCCTTGCCCACGTTGACTGCTGCTTCTCTAAAATATTACTTCATTGTTTTTTCTACCTTTCTAACTAATGTGCAGACATTGGCAGTCGATATTTTAGGACTGTTTCTTAGTCTGGCAGTGTTGTATGCTCGACAGTGGTAGACTGTGCCTCTGGAGTAATGCAGGTAAGCTGATTCGATAAGACGTTCGGAACACCTTACGCATATTTGAGACGATTTCAATTTTTTGACGCTCATTGACATTTTTTAGTGATACAGTGAAAGGCAACAGAACGTGAAAGTAAATCCAAACACACTGAAATTTCATTTTTTCTTTCTTATTCCAGCTGAAAAGTGTTTACTGGAAGAATAAATTAAAAACGCCTTCAGTCACAAATTTTCGTGTTTTATTAAATACACGACGCATTTCAGACCCTTTGGGTCCATCATCAGGTGTAACTTGTCTTAATACATCATTTATTCTTGCTCTCGAATCAGGTGAAATGCATACTCTTGTCATGAAAACATTTGATGGTATGTTATGAATTTAGTAAGTCAAATGCGAAAAATATATGCGAAACAGTGGAAAAAATGAACAATGTAAACTTATCGCATAATCCAAGTAAAGCATTTTTAACTTTTTGACAGCATCAGACATTCTTTTCTCCATTCTGTTCATGCGTATCACTTCAATCAAGAGGCACATTTGCATACACATTTTTGTGAGCATTCTAAGATTTTGTTGTACATGGTATGTTCATAGATGAATTTCTTCGTAGTGCTGGAGATCTAATAATTAAACAAATGACACATGCAGGGAATAACTTTAGAATTGGTCTTTAATATTACTGAAATAACTGTGGCTTGCGAATTCTATTTGTTCATTTAACATAGACTATGCTTTTCCATTTTATGAACGTATATCTCCAGCAGCTCTAACAGATTTAGGGCCTTACCCTGCAGTACTACCAAATTATTTTCTAGACTGTTGATGATCTGTTTCGTTTCCAGCATACGTTGTGCAACAACGGATTTTTTGAAATGGTTGAACCTGAAATCATTTATGTGTTCCTGAAAAGGGGTTTGAAGTTTCCACCAGTTTTCCCTACACAGAAAGTAGGACACCTGGGCCATGATGCTTTGTACGCTCCACTGTTGTTGAATTTTTGTGTATTTGATGTTATGTTATGGATGTTCAAGTTTTCTAACCTGTTATTAGTTGAGAATGCAATTGTTACATTTGTTTTTTGAAAAGATTGGCGATTTTTTGTGATGTGGGGTCTAGGTATGAGATACTGGCAAACATTTTCTCTACTTCCACGTTGTGGCGATTTGTTGTCCTACTTTTGTGTATTCGTCTTTCTAAATCCTCAGTTGTTTTGATTGTGTAGCCATTGTTTACGGAAATGCTGTTTATTGTAGCTATCTCATTCTTGAGGCTGTTTTCTTGTAAATCAGGAGTGTACTCTGTGTAGCATGGACCTAAATGCAGTATGCTTCTTTGTGGTGGGATGGCATGATGAGTAGTCCAGTGTTACGTCTTTGTGCGTGTGTTTTCTGTGTATGCCGAACTTACGTTTTTGTTGGTGGTTGCCGATTTTAAGATACAGGAAATTTATACTTTTTTGTCCTCATTTTCTATTGTGAATTTTTTGGGAAAGAACAATAATTCTAGTAGTTCTTCGATCTCCTCTTTTGTTCCATTCGACAGCAGCAAGATATCATCAACATATCTCTACTAAAATATTATTTTACGTTTGAGCCGGTTGCTTTCTTTAAAGAACTTACTTTCCAGACGATTGAGAAACATATCTGCCAGGAAACTTGATATGCTACTAACCCATGGCAAGACCCTCTTTCTGTTGATAAACTTTCCCATTAAATGTAAAATAATTGTGTGACTAGCTGCAACATGTCCTTGACTTCTGATATTTCTGCAACTGACAATTTTTTATGTTTTACTAAGATTTCAAAGATTATGTCTATTGTTTCTTCAGTTTGTGCATTTGTAAATAGGTTAGTTACATCAACAGAGGCAAACTTGGCACCTGCAGGAATGTCTATATCTTTAATTTTTGTTGGTGAATATGACTTACCAAAAGTATAGTACTGCTTCAGAATTTCATTCAGTAATTCAGAGATTTTGAAGGCAGGTATATTTTTGGAATTGACAATAGGACTGGGGTCTTAGGAGAGCTCACAGTCTCTTTGCTGTGGGATTCATTAAAATGCATGTTTCTTCTTGTTTTTCTGTGAAGAGGAAATTGAATTTATTAACCATTTTTCTGATTTTGTTTCGGAATTATGGAAACTAAACATATCATCAACAGTCTAGAAAACAATTTGGTAGTACTGCATAATGAAGTCAATGCTAAGACACTAAATCTGTTAGAATAACTGGAGATACACCTCCATAAAATAGATCTGTGTTAATGAACAAATAGGTTTCGCGAGTCACAGTTATTTCATCAGCTTTAAAGACCTATTCTAAAGTTATTCCCTGCATATGTCAACTTTTAGTAATCAGATCTTTGGCACTACGAATAAGTTCATCTATGATCACATCACGTACAACAACATCTGTGAAGTGTTTACAAAAATGTGCATGCAGATGTGTCTCTTGAGTGAAGTGATATGCATGAACACGATGTAGAAACAAATATATGATGGCATTAAAAAGCTAAAAGCGATTTTCTTGGATTATGTGGTAACTTTACGCTATTAATTTTTTCCACTGTTTTGCATATATTTTCTACGTTTAACTTATGAAGTTCATAACCTAACATCAAACGTTTTCATGACAGGAATATGCCTTTCACCTCATTCAAGAACAAAAATAAATCATATGTTAAGAAAGTTACACCTGATGATGGATCCAAAGGGTCCCAAATTCATCATGTATTTAATAAAACACGAAAATTTGTGACTTCAAACTTACAGTGTATAGAATAAAGTCACGCTTGCAGCTACAAAATATGGATGAAATTGAAAATAAAACTGTTTACATTTGCAGTCGGAAGCTCAAAATATTGTATGTGTCAGAGACTGAAGACGAACTAAATTATCGATTTCGCAAATTTTACGGCATGTTAAATAAAATTCCACGAACTGATTATAGTGATGCTGGATAAGAACACTGTCCGAAGGCGAGCTAAAAAGTAATGCCTCCACATTTTTTATGTGAAAACCCTCGAAGCCATTTAAATAAAACAAACCTTATTAATGTTGTACATCCTTATTCTTTGTGTCTACATATTTATTTCTCAACATAGTCACCCTGCCGACGAACGCATTTCTCCTAATGACAGACCAATTTGTCGATACCGTGACTGTAGAATCTTAAAACTTGTTGACGGAGTTGCAACCGAATATCTGCTTGCACCCCTTCATCATTACCAATACGAAGTCCTCGAAGTTGTTTAAGTTTAGGAAACAAATGAAGATTGAATGGGACCAAGTCGGCATCGTATGGGGGATGATGAATGACAGCGACCTTGAGGCGCGGTTTGTTGCAGATGCCGCAGCGCTCATGTGTGGTTCAAATGGCTGTAAGCACTATGGGACTTAACATCTGAGGTCATCAGTCCCCTAGACTTGGAACTACTTAAACCTAACTAACCTAAGGACACCACACACATCCATGCCCGAGGCAGGATTCGAACCTGCAACTGTAGCTGTCGCGCGGTTCCAGACTGAAGTGCCTAGAACCGCTCAGCCACACCGGCCGGCTTCATGTGTGGTCTGCCATTGTCATGCTGAAGGATAGAGTGCTTCATTTGTGCACGAACTCCTCTAATTCGAAACTGGATAACAGCATGCTTTTTCTCACGCACCGACGTGGTTACGTTACACAGTCATGTTACACGCTACAATTCGGAACCCTCTGGCGACGGTGTTGCAAATATGTAGACATGAAGAATAAAGATGTAGAATGTTAATAAAGTTTGTTTTGTTGAAGAAGCTGTAAGAGTTTTCACATAAAAAAATTCATAGCCATTACTTCTCAGCACGTCCTTGTAGGGGTATCATACGCTGATCAAAAAGGAAACACCGTCCGAACAGGCCTTCAAAGCCCAACGATACCGATCAGCCACCGTGTCATCCTGTGCCCTTAGCCGTCACCGGATGCGGATACGGAGGGGCATGTGGTCAGCATACCGCTGTCCTGGCCATTATCAGTTTACGTGTCCAGTGTCACTACTTCTCAGTCAAGTAGCTACTCATCTGGCCTCACCAGGGGTAAGTGCACCCCACCTGCCAACAGCACGTGGCGTACACTGTTCAGCCAGAACATTATGACCACCGACTTATTAACGATATAAACCAGTCCAGGTGATAGTAGCGTCACCTGGCGAGGAATGACTGCTAGTCGGACACGCACGCATGTAGTGTCAGTGAGCGTGATGTCCATGTAGTGTGAGGAAGTCGCGCGAGCTATCTTATTTTGACCGAAATAAGACTGTGGTGGCTCAGAGGTTCGACACGAACTTTTCTGAAACTGCACGATTTGTCGGATGTTCGAGGAGTGCTGTGGTGAGCGTGTTTAGCAGGTGACGAAACCAAGGTGAAATCACGTCCAAATGTCGTGGGTTGAGCGGCCACCCTTCATTACAGATGTCGGACGTCGTAGACTCGGCAGACTAGTAAAACAGGACAGGCAGTGAATTTTGGCGGAACCAACATTACACTTCCGTGCAGGACAGAGTACAAGTGTGTCTGAACACACAGTGCACCAAACACTCCAAACGATGGGTCTCCGCAGCCGACGACCCATGCATGTTATAATGTTAACGCAACTACTACTGAAATGGACACGCTGCCGCTGTGGTACAGCGTTGCCTGGGTGGATGAACCACTAATATAACCATGCCGATGGGAGGGCGCGAATCCATCGTCTTCCACGGGAACAGCTCCTTGATACCTGTACTGCGGGACGGAGAAAAATTGGCGGCAGCTGCTTATGCTCTGTGGAACATTAACGTGGGCATCCGTGTTTCCAGTGTAGCTTGTGCAAGACACCATGACGGCCAAGGAGTATCGTCGTCTGGTTGTACACCACGTACACACCTTCATGGGGATCGTGTCTTCCGACGACAGTGGCATTTTACAACAAGAAAATGACCTGCTACAGGACTGGGAGTGCGATGAAGTGGTTCGAAGAACAAGGTAGCAAATTCCAACTGAGGTGCTGGCTCCCAACTCGCCACATCTGAACCCCTTTAAACACATCTTTGATGTGATTGATTGTGACGTCAGAGCTCATCGACCCCGTCACCACCATTTACGTGAATAGGTGACTTGTGTGAGCAGATGTGGTGCTGACTCCCTCCTCCCCCAAGGCGTCCTTGCTTCCATGCCACGGCGTGTCGCCGCTGTTATCCGTACCAAAGGTGGACGGCTATTAGATAGGTGGTCATAATGTTCTGTCTGCTCAATGTATATTGTAATAGAACAGTCAGGTCTTCGCTGTGCTACAAATACAACTCAGTATGATTCTGTGCAGAATAATGGGCCCAAACACTTAACGTTGTATGCCTTTTTTAACTATTGCATTTTTCGTCACTCCCGCACAATTAAGGAACAGTGGAACACCAGTGAAACGTTCCGATTGTTAATGGCCATACCCAATTCACTTTCTCGACTTTCTCAGTTAATGTGATGCCCCAGCCGTTTAAACACAAGAATCGTGTTCGTCACAATGAAGGTACACATCACTCTTCGGCATTTCAACCGTATGCTGCCGGTGATATTCCTAAAACACATGGCCGGCCGGAGTGGCCGAGCGGTTCTAGGCGCTACAGTCTGAAACCGCGAGACCGGTACGGTCACAGGTTCGAATCCTGCCTCACCATGGATGTGTGTGATGTCGTTAGGTTAGTTGGGTTTAAGTAGTTCTAAGTTCTAGGGGACTGATGACCTCAGAAGTTAAGTCCCATAGTGCTCAGAGCCATTTGAACCATCCCAGAACACATAAGGCGGATGTTTAGATGTATATTTCAACATGGTTGCAGCTAATGTTTTCCGCTTTCGTTGTCCAATTAAGCCTGCACACACTAACACTCTCAGTGTGGAAAGGGCATTAAATTTAATGAGCTTCGTAGCTTATTGGGTTTTGTTCGTCGATAAACTCGTTCATAATTACTGATAGGTAAATTAACTGTGAACGCCGCAACACTTTTATTTTCTCTTTTATGACTCCAAACTTTCTCTTTTGTGTTTAATAAACTGCTGACAATGCTAATTTACGATGTGTAGAGACAAAGAAAGTTTATCTTTGTGCCTAAATTACGATCAATTTGTACTGTGATGTAATATCTATAAGGAATTTCAACGTGAATAATAAACTGGTCTATATCTACTCCGGCAGGAGTGACCCAGCTGTTGCACCTGATAAATAAGTGAGAAAGTTTTACATATTCTATACGTTTAATAGAAGTGGGGAAATGACTGCAGGGAATTGTACCCTGCGCACCTTGCGGTGAGAACTCCTACTGTCGCATAAAAAGCTTTAGACACAGCCCCGGAAGCTTCCTCGGAGAGGGAATGAACGATAAAGTTTTCAATTTATTGCCAGCTCTGTGGTTATGAGGCACACGTGCTTTTCCCACAAAATTAGGCTGCAGTGAAGTGAGCGCCGGAGCGACGTCCTACAGTGGAGACTGGTTGCTCTTCACAAGCGTCTGGTTTCGTGCTTTACCAGACTTTCCACCAACTGTGGAGCAGCTCTCTTATCGCTAAATGAACCTTCCTGTGAAAAAAGTGCTTCTTAATATGTTTCGTGATCGGCAGGGTGGTTTGCCTCTTACGTTTTGAGACTGATTGCTGCTATGAAAGCAAGATGGACCAGCGAATGCATCCTGATTTGCAGAAAGCTGCGAGATGAGTCGCCGGACCACTCCGTGACGGCTTTGACCGGGTACGATGACCTTCTGCGTGATTTATCGGTCGTAGACATTTGCGACTGGCTGGTGCATTTAAATTGCCTGGTGAGACTGCCGGCTGCGCACCGTCTCATGATCAAGCAGTCACCGGTGAAAGCCGAGGCGTGCTTACTGGCCGAAACGGGAAGTCGCCGGCACGTCGCAGAGACGGTCTTTCTTTACTGCGCGGAAGGTCAGTGGTAGTCCTCTAAATACCACCTTTTCCTCACGTAACTATTGCACCGTGAGAGATGGTTACTTGTTACTGGTACCACCGCTCAAGTATACGTCATTAATTAATGATGTGCTTCATGCCTGTTTTATCGATTTACATGGGCACTACCGTAACGCTGATTGTCTGAAGTCAGCAATATTTTCAGTTAAATTCATAAAACATAGGAACAGACTCTAAATTTAATAAGAGAATTGTCCTCGCACTTCACGTACTTCTTATTTATAAACATGCATTAATATAGACATATGTCAACCTGAAGTTACATGCATTTCATATTGGCATATGCCTACATGAATGTATACAGAGTGGTCAGAAACAGTGCGGAAAGCTTTTGTGGGTGCTGCAGGGTAGGATGTACTGAGAAATAACTGTGAAGAAAAAAATTCGATACGTTACGTCGCTACCGAGTTAATTAGCATTGAAGTTAGCCAATCAGGTCATTGTGCGCGCAAATTCAAGCGGTCCGCCAGAGATTGTGTTGCCAAACGGGTGCTTCGTTTGCTTTCCTAAAACCGAACAAAATGGCGATACAAAAATTGGACATGGGACGGTAATAAGGATCGAACCGGAGCAAAAGGCTGAAAATCTCATGGGCTATCACTTACGCTATAAGAACAACTGACACTAGTTCTATACGGCGTGCCCCTTGAATTTGCACCGGCCGTATTGGCTAACTACGATGCTAATTAAATCGGAACCCGCCCAACGTAGAGAAGTTTTTCTTAATAATTATTTCTCCCCGTTGGTGGGGAGGCTTGCGTGCCTCAGCGATACATATAGCCGTACCGTAGGTGCAACCACAACGGAGGGGTATATGTTGAGAGGCCAGACAAACATGTGGTTCCTGAAGAGGGGCAGCAGGCTTTTCAGTAGTTGCAGGGGCAACAGTGTGGATGATTGACTGATCTGGCCTTGTAACACTAACCAAAACGGCCGTGCTGTGCAGGTACTGCGAACGGCTGGAAGCAAGGCGAAACTACAGCCGTGATTTTTCCCGAGGGCATGCAGCTTTACTGTATGATTAAATGATGATGTCGCCCTCTTGGGTAAAATATTCCGGAGGTTAAATAGTCCCCCATTCGGATCTCCGGGCGGGGACAACTCAAGAGGACGTTGTTACCAGGAGAAAGAAAACTGGCATTCTACGGATCGGAGAGTGGAATGTCAGATCCCCTAATCGGACAGGTAGGTTAGAAAATTTAAAAAGGGAAATGGATATGTTAAAGTTGGATATAGTGGGAATTCGGTGGCAGGAGGAACAAGACTTTTGGTCAGACGAATACAGGGTTATAAATACAAAATCAAATAGGGGTAATGCAGAAGTAGGTTTAATAATGAATAAAAAAATAGGAGTGGGGGTAAGCTACTACAAACAGCATAGTGAACGCGTTATTGTGGCCAAGATAGACACGAAGCCCACGCCTACTACAGTAGTACAAGTTTATATGCCAACTAGCTCTGTATATGAAGAAGGGATCGGTTGGTATGACATGTTCTGAGGCATCAAGGGATGACTAATTTAGTATTGGAGGGCAGTGTGGAGAGTAAAAATCGTAGAGGGAGACCAAGAGATGAATACACTAAGCAAATTCAGAAGGATGTAGGTTGCAGTAGGTACTGGGCGGTTAAGGCGCTTAGTCCGGAACCGCGCTACTGCTACGGTCGCAGGTTCGAATCCTGCCTCGGGCATGGATGTGTGTGATGGCCTTAGGTTTGTTAGGTTTACGTAGTTCTAAGTTCTAGGGGACTGATGACCAGAGATGTTAAGTCCCATAGTGCTCAGAGCCATTTGAACCATTAGGTACTGGGAGATGAAGAAGCTTGCACAGGATAGAGTAGCATGGAGAGGTGCATCAAACCAATCTCAGGACTGAGGACCACAACAACAATTATTTCTTAGCACAGTTTACCCTGCAACACCCTCAAAGGTTTTCCCATACTGTTTCTAACCAGCTTTTCTGACTGTATCTGGCCATCTTGTACAACGACATGAACTCACGTAACTTCCTATCAAAAGCTGCTGTGTTACAACTAAATTTCATGATGGACTGTATGAGCTTATAATGTGATCCCATTATTAGTTCTGGTACCTGCATAATATGGTTCAAATTACATTACGATGCATCTTTGTATCAGCAAAACATTCAGTCCGACGGTCTTTCGTGAGACACAGATTAGGAACTCACTTATGGCCTAGATTTTGACTTGCGGACCATGCCCAGGCCGTATTGCCAAAGCACTTAGCCTCGCTTCACATTTCTCCCTCTGACAAGCCACGCTGTCTAAGCGCGCAGAGGAGGGACGGGAAATCAGGGAACGCGCCGCATTTCAGTGGCAGTGAGGTCTCAGTGCATTCGACTTGGTTTTCTGTTTCACATTTCTCAACAACAGAGATCACAAAGAAAACAATTTTTCAGCATTAATTAATTATTTTTGGTATGCTGAAGACATAATATAATTTTTATCTTTTACAAACTGCCGGCATACAGACATACGCCGACAATCTCACAGAGTTTCGGAGTCAAGTCGTCACGTAACCGTAATTTATTTAGTTTCGTAATCGAAGAAAGGTCTTTCCCACAAATATGTCGATCGAAATATTGGAGCAGTTTTACAGTTTCATGATGGAGGAGACTTGGACTGTCTTCCTGAGGAGTGAAATGTAGACGCCCTGGACAGGTTTAACGGAAAAAGAATTGTCATTGAACCTGGAATTACCCTGCAAGTCAGTCAGTTACGTCTGCACATGCATAGGGGCGCTATCAGCTGAAACGACAAACGCTCTCGAAACAAGCTCTAAAAGAGAAAAACCATCCTTTTAATTGATGTAAGGCCACAATGAATTCTTCAAACTTCGCGCTTTCTGCAACGCCAGTAATTTTAGGGTACTGGACTGTCTTTGCCTCAGTGTGTCCAGTCACATTTTCTTTTTTAATGCATCCTCGTCAAATCAGAAAGAAGGTACCTTGCAGTGTTTTACTGTGGGCAGTGACAGTCCACTTAAAATTTGCAGTCTGTAATCCATTCCGGATGTTCTAATTTTCGTTTCCGCACTCCTGTTTCCTTCATAAATTGAGCAATAGTGAGATTCAAATCGAAAAATCGTTCGAGGGATGCCCCTTGATTTGACCAACGTACTTTGTAGTGATATATGAAGTCTCCATACTCTTCATTCATTTCAGTTGAAAACTGTTGCAACTGAAAATGGATTAATGGGTGCGACTTCAGGAATTTTGCTATTTGCACCACCAGTTTCTTCACGTCTTAAAAAAAAAAAAAAAAGTTCAAATGTGTGTGAAATCTTATGGGACTTAACTGCTAAGGTCATCAGTCCCTAAGCTTACACACAACTTAACCCGAATTATCCTAAGGACAAACAAACACACCCATGACCGAGGGAGGATTCGAACCTCCGCCGCGACCAGCCACACAGTCCATGACTGCAGCGTCAAAGACCTCTCGGCTAATCCCGTGCGGCTTCACATCTTCATGCCTGCAAATTTAGCACAGAGTGCTTCTTGTTATACAGAACAGTGAATCCCGTCTGTCGATCGTTGTAATTTTTTGCTTTCATTGCTATTTAAATGTTTACATTCTCTCTGCACGGTACTGTAAGGCCGTGGCCTGGCAAGTAAGCAGTACCCGTCGATCGCTAGGTTGCCTCTTTTTGCGCAGACAGTCATTGCTCCTGTGAACGTCCTTCATACCACGAACAAATAGCGAAGGGTAAACAGCGCTGACACTACGATTCCGCCGAACTCTGGGACCAGGGCCGACCAAAAGCGCCGCAACTCACTGTCGCGCCGCTCCGGCTACTTCCGAGAAGGACCGAGTAAAGCCGAGTGACAAGCCGCACCTTGGCTCGCACACGCCGCTCGCGCGAAGTTGGCGCACGCCGTGACCGGCCCTGCCGTCACTGTACCTACCAGACTACACAATTTTTTCGATGCGATGAAGAAAACCGCCAGAAAATGTATTGAAAACACACCTAAAATTATCAAGTATCTTATGTTCTCCAAGACCTCGTAATTGCGATGAATTCGTATGTAGATTTAGTCTAAGCTGTAGCCAGTATCTTCCTTGTCATTTATTAACCATGTCAAATGGTTGAAAGATACAGAGGTGAGCAACTATCGATATAAACGTCAATCGATGTCCGTATCTACTCATTTTTCACCTTTTGTCTTGATAATACTCTGATATCTACGAATTACTGTGACATATCCTGATCTGAAACTCATACAGCGTTGCTGATGAATTTAAACAGTTCCACACAGTAAATGGAATGACGCCATTAATAAATATAGACTTCGATCAGAAATCGGTAGCTAAGTTTGAATATTCAAAATTTCTAGGTGTATTTGAACTGGAATAAAAAAAGAAAACCACTGAGGATCTGCTGAAACGTTTGAGTTCAGCTACTTATTCTATTAGGGTCATTGCAAATTTTGGCGATATACATCTGAGCAAATTAGCTTACCAGGCCTATTTTCATTCTCTGCTTTCGTGTGGCATCATATCCTGGGGTAACTCATCATTGAGTAAAAGAGTGTTCATTGCACAAAAGCGTGTAATCAGAATAATTGCTGGAGCTCATCCAAGATCATCCTGCAGACACTTATTTAAAGAGCTAGAAATCTTCACTGTAACGTCACAATATATATATATATATATATATATATATATATATATATATATATATATATATTCACTTATGAAACTTGTTGTTAACAATCCGAACGAATTCAAAAGTAATAGCGGTGTACATGGCTACAACACAAGGAGAAAGAATGATCTTCACTACTAAAGGTTAAATCTAACTTTACCTCAGAAGGGGGTAAATTGCGCTGCCACAAAAGTCTTTGGTCACTTACCTAATAGCATACAAAAGTCTGACACGTAGCCATATAGCATTTGAAAGGAAATTAAAAGAATTTCTTAATGACAACTCCTTCTACTCATTAGATGAATTTTTGGATATAGCAAGTGGGTAATTTCCCTACCCCCACCAAAAAATAAAAAAAAATAAAAAAATAAAAAAAATTAAAATATTGAGTGTCATGTAACGTTTTGTGTAATGTAATATCTTGTATAGACACCTTTTATTAACCTGACACGTTCCACATCATTACGAAGTGTTGTATTCATGATCTATGGAACAAGTACTAATCTAATCTAAACAGTTATTAGCAAAGTTTTCTACTTCGTAGAACGATCTTCTATAAAGCGGAACTGCTGTCATATGTGCTCAAAGATTTGCAAAACATGTTTGATACAATCGGCAGAGTGCTGGTTGACTGAATGTGAGGAACGTGGGGGGATAGACAGTTAAGGGAACAGACATAAGGCGGATTTAAGAGATATGCATCTGGAAGTGAGGTAGGATATCAATTTGGTAGAAAAAATGTGGTCAAGGAACAGGACCTATTTACAGGACCTGGAAAAAATTTGATGTAGTTACCGGAAATCGAGCCAGAAACTTCTGTGTTAGTAAACAGTGGTGTTAATCGGCAGAGCACGGAGAAGGCAACAAGTACTAATATTGACGATATTATTATTATTATTATTATTTTCAATACAGAAATGTGCGATATCAGTTTTCTATTTTGTCCGACGTCGTGCAAGAATACGGCTGTAATAGACGGCTCGTCCACTGCCGTTGTGTTGATCGCATTTGATGAAACTTGTGACCACCTAAGATCACTGTTCAAGGTCGAAAAAAATGTCGTGCACTAATACGCCGCTGCAAATAGCTCCTCAGCAATGCAAGCAGTCTCGTTTCTTTTGAGGTGACATAGTCCAAAGATTAACTTTTTCACTACCTGATTTTTTCAACATCTTAATGCTATAAACTAATTAATACTGTATTTCCTATAATTTAGTGTAATTTCTTTAGTCTGGAGTGGTAATACTTGCTACTAAAAAGGAAACTGCAGTCGTAAAACTATTCGCTCATTATAAGAGCTGACCCTTAATTTGAAGAAAAGAAGTATTTCTGTGCCATTGTCGGATGCATACAATAACTTATAACAGAAACGAAACCAGGAAACAGATAATGGGTTTCATTTCACGTTTACATGCAGCTTTATTAAGCCGAACATAAGGCTTTCCTTATTTTGCTTCTCGTGTTCCTTCTGTTAACAAAACGGCGATTGCGCGATCATTGCACTGAATATACTGAAGATAGATATTTTTTTTTTTTTTTTTTACACCGTGTCCCGACTTTCGATAGACACGAATCGAATGGACCTCTCAGCCTTTGTTGAGTTTCATGTGTAGGTAGCTTTATATCGCCTTTCTGAAAGATACGTACATGTCCTTGGAAAGTAAATATCTGCCTTGCAGAATCTTTTCACGAGCCTTGTGCTGCCACTTGTATAAGAACTGTCTCGCCAGCGCGTGTGTTGTGCTAACGACATTCGCCTTTTTTGCGTTGGCCGTGTCTGGAAACTCCTCACTTTCTTTCGCCTTATCTTAGCCAGCCAGCAGGTATTCATGAACCCGTGGACGGAAAGGGACTGGTCCTAGACAGGTTTCTTTCAATCGTAAAAGAAGTGACTCTGATCTCACTGACGTAAGCTGCTCCTGCTGCTGGTGACTCATCGCTGTTCCAAATGCAGACGTTCCCCGCGGCGAAAGGATTTCGCGCAGATCTTCCAAATTCTCATCGGCTTCTCGTCACTTGTGCACAGTATTTGTATATCACTTTTAACTAAAAACAGTGTCTATCCACAATTATAAATTGTTTACTTACAATATCTCGTATCGGATTTCGGACTTTTCAATGTATCTTCAGGGGCCTATTCCAGGAGTCATCGTATAGCAGTTTATCCCTGTATTTTCGTTACATTAACGGTTGATTCGTTGTGGAAGCTACAAAACCCAACGATATTGCCCACGTACTTGTTAAAAACAGTGCTGATAAATCACACTTGTGAACATGCTGCTGTACTAAGAAATCTTCGTGTAAGGAAGGTCGTGCATTTGCATAATAAATGCAGAACATGCAATATGATTGATACTGTGCAAACTCCTTAACTAAAATTTAGTACGCACCATTCTTACCTGCTGTGCACAACTTGATGATAAACTGTCGCTCTAAGCGGCTCAGCCCAAACTTACCAAAAAAGTAGGAGCACCGAAGTGTAACCGATCAAAGTGTTGCAATGGTTGACGCACTAGATCTGTATTTACAAGGAGCAGGAATCACTTTAGGTTTTAGCGTGATTTCGTAAATGATTTAAGGATAACGAGTGAGTTGTTGTTCTCCAACCCACGCGTCTCTACTGAATTCGCCGCCAACGAAATGTTAAACTTTACGCTTGCTTCCTTTTTTCCCCATAAGATGTTGAACCAACAGAAATGGTTGTAAGTGCACGGAAATAATGAAACAAATCATCGTTTTGGGCGGTAAATTGTAACATAAAGTACAAAGTGCGAAGGAAGTATTTCTCGATGATTTCCAGATTTCTGAGCTTGGAAACGAATGCTGGAGACTCTAAAGAAACGTTTTACACACCAGAGTAAATAAACATATTTACGTTTATATTAAGAGAACCGTTCTTCACGAGCCGGCCGCGGTGGCCGAGCGGTTCTAGGCGCTTCAATCCGGAACCGCGCGACTGCTACGGTCGCAGGTTCGAATCCTGCCTCGGTAATGGATGTGTGTGACGTCCGTAGGTTAGTTAGGTTTAAGTAGTTCTAAGTTCTAGGGGACTGATGAACTCAGATGTTAAGTCCCATTGTGTTCACAGCCATTTGAACCATTTTTTTTTTCGTTCTTCACGAAGTCTTGCCGAAACGTTGCAGTAAAGATCTCCACCTCTCTCTACTGTTTTGTATTGGTGATGCTTACAGATCTTGAAACGTGATACTACTACCAATCATTTTCGAACAATTAAATGGAAACAGTTACTAAAATCGTCCTCGATTTTCGATGAAAACATACAGTATAATACGCCCAAGGTTTGTGTATTCTATTGATAAATTTTTTCAGTTTACCAGTTAGACACAGAAGAATTCATTGGCTTAAAAAATTCAGTTTTCCTTTTGCTACAACTATCGCAGACCCTCCTTGATTCTTTTTATGTGCAACTGGCCTCATTAAAATCAATAAGACAGGCAGCTTCTATTGACCGCGGAAACCGTAGTAGCATTGGACTGATAGTGACTAAGAGTAAGCCTAGTTCATTTTAATTACTTAAAAAACGTTTGTAGATAAAAGCAGACAGCACTTCGTAATATGCAATTATGCGAGTAGAGAATATGAATAAAATGTAAAATAATATCTACAATAAGACAACATTGGCTATTCCTAGTTAGCGAATTAAAAATGATATTCTTCTATGTAGATAAAACGCCGGTGTTCGACTAATCCGGGATGACAGAAAAAGCCAAGGGATCGATGTATTTGGCGGTGTGAGCGGAGCATATCGGAGCAACGTCATTACTGTAATGATAAACTGCCAAACACACAAGGTTTGACAGCTGAAAAAGTGTGGGAAGCAATATGATTCCGTAGTGGTCAGTGCTTCGACAAAGAAATCTTTCGAAAACAATCGTATGTGAATATTAGGAAATCAAGAAGCTGTTTGTACCAGTCGATTTCCACGTGTACACCTCTTTTATTGATAAGCCACCTTGTTAGAATAGTGTGGCATCTGACGGCAGCAGAAGACCTTGGTGGGAAATCCGCTATCTACATGAGTCGCAAGGCAGCTAATACATCGTTCACGGCGCGGTCGCCGCACTCGGGATTTGCTGGAGATAATTAGCGGAGGAATTGGTGGCAATTCCGCGGAGAAGATTTACCGCCCAGTGTCGGATAATGCCCCGTCTCTTCCGTGGGCTCCACCGCCTGTAATGCAGTGCGTCCAACGTTGCGGCTTTAATAGCACATTACCCCGGCCAGACCGCACGCCACCGTGTAACGAAACGCATTACCGAAGGCCGCCACCAGCGCAATTTCTTGGTCGCGTGGACACACACACACACACACACACACACACACACACACACCGTTGCTCTCCGTATCGCCGCAGTGCGGTCGCTAATGTGCTGTCGCCATCCACGCTATCACAGCCATCCATCTTCTGGGGATGATCCCGCCGGTTCCTGATAGCAGTTCTTGTTTCTTGCGAGGGTGGCTTGATAAATCTGGTAAATTTCGACGAAAGAATGGAACATTTTTGTTACGCCTTCGTGGTTGGTAAGCTTCTTTATTCAAAGGATCGCATAAAGAATTTCAACGATGTACAGCGTACACCTCATGTAACAGCTGTATGAATTGGGCAGGTGTCGACTGTGATTGAAAATGGAGAATACTGAGTTTCGTGCTGTTATTGAACATTTTCATTTGAAGGGTTGAACTGCCACACAAATCAAATCAGAACTGGATGATGTTCACGCTGTCTATGTACCATCATCGAAGACCATTTATTTTTGGATTAATGAATTTAAGCGTGATCGAACAAGCACCGAAGTCGGAGCGCGCTCCTGCCGCCCATTGACAAAATCCGTGATATAGTAATCCATCTCTGCCGAATAAAAATTCGTGAGATTGCTGAGACTGCAAGCATCTCAACTAAGTGAGTGCATAATATCTTGCACATAGACTCAAAGAGCTGACTATGAAAAAGCCGTGTGCTTCTTGCTAACAATCAACCAAAAGCGCATCCGCATTTGAACTCAATTTCTGGCGATGTTTAATCGCAATCTGCAAGACGTTTTGCACCCATTTGTGGTGAAACTTGGATCCATCATTACACACCAAGATCAAAATTACAGTGAAAACAATGGACAAAGGATGGTGAAAGTGCACCGAAGGGGGCAAAGACCATTTTATCAGCTGGTAAGTCGTGGGCACTGTTTTTTAGTTTCCCAAGGAGTAATTCACGTAGATTACTTTGAAAAAGGCAGAACCATAATTGGACCCCACTATGTTTCATTGTTGGATGGTCTGAAATTTGCGTTGGCTGAAAAAAGACCAGGGTTGTCACGCAAAAAGTGCTCTTTCACCAGGATAATGCTCCATCCTACATGTCGGGGATAATAATGGCGGAAGTTCACGAATTGGGCTTCGAACTGATTCTTCGTCCACCCTGTTCATTACACTTTTTCCTATTCACTGACTTGAAACTTTGGTTGCTTGGAAGAAATTTTCATCTTATGATGAACTGATAGTTGCAGTCAATGAGTATTTTGCAGAGCTTGGCAGAACCTATTTTTTCGATGGGATGAAAAAACTGGATGACTGCTGGACCAAGTGCGTTTTTCTCAAAGGAGGCTATGTACAGAAGTAAGGTGAGTTGTTTACGAAACAATTTTTTTTAGCATTTTTACCAGACTTATTAAACCAGCGTCGTAGAAGTGAGAGTGCACATTGATCCTACCTAACAGAAGCAGGTCAGATATTGAACTTCCACAGTTTGTAGGAATTACGAAGTGCTAATTTTAACCACTTTTATCTCTTCGATCTATTAAACTTATTGCTTCTGAATGACTTCAATATGATAATATTAACAACATGATATATGTCGATGGTAGACTGTCGGCTGCCTTTCGTTATTTACACACAATTATACGTCTTCAAAGTGATTTTGGAGATAGACTATCACTATCCTTCCAGACCCAAATGAATTAAAATCTGACTAAATTCGTAAAATGACGGCTTTCACAACCGCAAGTTTCAGCTGCCGAGAATTCTTCCGGCCGTGATCCACGGAACTCTTCTATCCCCGACGTTTCGTCCAAAGCTACGTTGGACATCTTCGGAGGTGAAGAATGTGGCGTAATATATATGTAGAATATGGCGTAACTTCTGAAGAAATGACAGACATGTCAAGGAACAGGGTGGTCAGAAACAGTCTGAAAAGCTTGTAAAGGTGGCGCAGGGTACGTTGTGCTGAGAAATAATTGTTGAGAAATAATATGCCCTGTTTCTAAGTTAAATTACCACTTGCAGTTAGCCAATCAGGTGGATGTGCGCACAAATTCAATGACCAGCCAGATACGATTAGTGTCAATGTTGTCCTCATAACGTAAATGAAGCGCACGAGACTGCTCATCCTTTGGTTCGGGTTCGATCATTATTACCGTCTCATATCCAATTTTTTATATCACTATGTTGTTCGGTTTTAGGAAACGAGAAGAACACGTTGCGACTCCGTCTATGGCGGACCTCTTGTATTTGCGCGCGCAACGACCTGATTGGCTAGCTTCAATGCTAATTAACTCGGAAACTGCGCAACGTAGTGAATTTTTTTAAAACACTTATTTCCCAGCACAACCTACTCTAGAACACCCTTAAAAGCTTATAATACTGTTTCTGTGGGCACGATAAGGAGCACATTAAAGCGTAAAACGAGAAGAGAAACCGAATGAAATTTTATAAAGTCATGGAGCTACACACAGTGCTGTATGGAACAGTACGTTGAACATTAACATCACATGACCTAAGACAACATGAAATATCAGAAATGAAGCTAGGGAGCGAGATGGCGCTGTGGTTAGCACACTGGACTCGCATTCGGGAGAATAACGGTTCAAATCCGCGTCCGGCCACCCAGATTTAGCTCTTCCGTGATATCCTTTAATCACTCAGGCAAATGGCGGGATGGTTCCTTTGAAAGGGCGCGGCCGAATTCCTTACCCATCGTTGACACAAGCCGAGCTTGAGTTCCGTCTTTAATGACATCGATGCCGACGCGACGTTTAACCCAAACATTCTCTCTTTTCCTTACACCAGAAATGAAGTTACCTGGACACTCTGTAGGCCAAATCAACAACAACAACAACAATAATAATAATAATAATAATAATAATAATAAATTATTTAGCTCTGTGAAAGGTTGCACAATAGAAGACAAAATGAGAAATAAAGAATTAGGGAAAAAGCTGAGGGCAAAGCCATGAACTGGAAAAGTAATCCAACGAAAGCATGCTTGGACAATTAATTGAATACAGTCTCGTTGGAAGAAGCAGCGTGGAAAGTCCGAGGTAGAGATGGGCAGGCCCGAAACCGGTCATAAGATGTACTGGATCGGCAGAAGAACAAGGGTGTATGATGCAGTCGATTAAACTTTTAACTACTCGCTTTTAACGCCCTTTCAATCTTTATTTTTTTGTTAAAAAACTTGCAGATAATTACTTGTCTTCTTCGCACTTTTTATCTTCTTCCTTCTTCAGTTTCAAAATATTTTTCTTTCCTACATATCAAAAAGTAGTAAGGTTAATTCTTCCGTGACAAAAATGAAAATCACTAACGTCCCTAAATATATTCACCTTTAACATACTGGATTTTATTTATCGTTTTATTATAGCGACTTCACCACACAGTCGTAGAATATAGCAACGAAATTGTTCCTTTAAGCCGATGGCGAGTTAAGTAGTGATGCTGATGCTTGCAAATCCGCTGTTACGCTGCCTTAGTTTGCATCTCGAATAAAGTACAGTACTTGGTCTTGGCTAACACACTAGTCACATTTTCTGCAGAATTATTTACGCCTACACATTTGTGACGGTGGAAGGAATATGACTGCAGTGTTAAATGTATGTTGCTGCAGAAGGAACCGAACGAGTACAACATCTGCCAAAGAAAAGTGGTCTGTATATGCGATTCGGACTAATAAGCACACCGTGAGTGAGTAAAGTTGTCTGTATTGTAAAGCTGCACAGACCGGCCCCACCTCGTCGGCGCTGCGAACACGGAACGTGCTCGGAACGTTCAACACAGAACAAGCTGGTATTACTAGATACTTGGAAGGCGCTGTTGAGATTTGTGGAGACGGAGAATTTTTAACTTGAACAATTACTTAGCAGGTACCTGATCACGGTCTTTTTGATACTACTTTCCCAGCACGGGCTTGTCGTGATCTGTGGAAGTAACAGAGAATCCAGTAACGGAGTTAGTCTGGTTAAGACGCCTGCAGGTAAAAAATCAGAGGCGAACACTGTTGTCCGGAGTTAAGTCTCTAGATATGAAGTTCTCCGCGGCAAGTTGGTGATGCATTGTGTTATTCAGTGCCCATTCCAGTAAAAGTAACCTGCTACCTAAGACGCTGATGAGAAAAACACACCGAGGATTTACTCTATACAGCACAAGTAATAGTAAGGTGTGTGGCGGAGGGTACTTCGTTTACACTCCCCCCTCCGCCCACTCTTCTGTCCCAGTCGGAAATGGTATGCTCAGAGGAAGAATCTTTGTAGGCCTCCGAGTGGTCTCGGTTATCTCTAATTTCGCGTTCGTAATCTCTTCACGAGAAAACGTAAGCTCTCGTAATTTTAACAGTAAATCACGCCGCGGTGCACAACGCCTCTATTGTAACGTCTGCTACTCATGAGCATATCCGCTACTCTTTCACCATTACCAAACAAACCTATAACGAAACTCGCGTCTCGTGTTTGGAACTTCTCCACATGACGGTGAAGCTACCTATACGGCAGTGGCATGCCCAATATCAGTTATGGCGACGAGGCGAAGTTACCCTGCCCCACATCCGAATAGGACACTGCCCCTTACAACACGACTTCCTACTCGGGCGGGAAGATCCCGCACTCTCTCATACCTGTGCCGTACTACTGACCATAAGCCACGTTTTAATAGAATGAATTTTATATTTGGACCAGAAGACAGCGGCTGTTGTAAGTGGGGATGTACTCTCGATTTTAATTGACGATGAGACCAGTTTTACAAACGTTTTAAAATTTTTTGCGTCGTCCAGGCTACAGCCTATGATCTTGGGCTGGAGATTTAGTGTGTTGCACAGCTACTGGTCGTTTTTTTACCGTGTAACGATCAACAGGCCACGTAAGTATGACAGAGTCCTCCAATTACCAATTTTTTAGATTCATCTCTATTTTAAACTTTTAAGAGTTGACATAATCATAGACGACTTTCGGGACTGTGTGACACTGCTCCACCGTATCTCCGAAGGAAGACGTTGTTGGTGGAGAAAAAGCCAAAATGTAGAGTCTACTGAGTTCAGTCTTCTTCACTACGTCCTGCGTGACATATTATCTAGACGCGTCAACAATCTAAAACCCGACCATTAATAACATCCTGGACGGTAGCACGCCGAGAGATTCGCAACAAAACAATATTGTCTTGTAAGTAATAGATTTCAACTATCAGTCGTCCTTTTGAAATTTTATTGGCAGATCTAGATTTCAGCTAGAAACTAGCCATTCTCAATGCACTATCATTTTTTATCAATGCATGTAATACTCAATGAACTGTGGATGAAGCCCGACCAACAGGCATTACATGCATTGACAAAAAATGATAGTGCATTGAGAATGGCTAGTTTCTAGCTGAAATCTAGATCTGCCAATGAAATTTCAAAAGGTCGACTGATAGCTGAAATCTATTATGTACAAGTCAATACAACAATCGCTGCGTGCAACAGCCTTCTGAATGGAGGGTAACCTGACAAAATTGTCTGCCTTACCCGGGCTGGAAGCCGGATGGTAGTCCTTCGTGAGTAGTTACTGTATTCTTGCGTGTCTCGTTTATCGTCTCAGAGCTTCAACTTGTCTAGACGAGTTTCGAAGACGTGGAAGCATAGAAGTTAGAAGTTGAAATTATGCACCTGCCCGTGGGGTGTGGACGGCTAGCACAACTAATGGCGTCCTGCCCACGAAAGGCTGGCATCCCGTTTCGAGTCGCGATCCATCCCACAATTTTAACTTGTCACGAATGTTTCACCGTTGCGTATACTCCGCAAAAGAGTCAGCAACAATACAGTTTGTCCAAAATCAGCTGTCTTCAAAAAGTGCTTTTCTTGCTTCCGGCTTGCTATCCTAATCGGTTCTAGACTAGGTCACAAGAATTTACTTTCTATATCCTAATATCTTTGATATTTGTTGAGAAGAGAACATTGTCACTATTTTATTTAGGGACGCTATGATGACATAAGTAACGACGGTATTAATAACAGCAGTATAAACGCAATAAGGATAACGAGACCAAAACGGTTCTATTCCCGAATATGAGGCCAGTTTCTGATAACTGCAGAAACTCAATTGCTTTTCAGAGCAGATTCTTCTCCTTCTTGTCGCGAAGAGATGGTGCGTTGAGATGATAGTGGTCCAGGCGCGCCTCAAAGAAAGGGCAGGTATTGATTGCACCTTACGGTATTAAGAATGGAGAGGACCAACAGAGATGAATGGACTTACGAACCATTCACGTAAAAAAAAATGCACTCTGACAGACAAGGATTTATTAGCGTTTTAATGAAAAGAACTTCTCTGTTCTTTCTAGATCTGCATGTGGATTAACGATAAAGCAGTAAATAGAATCAGAAGCAAGTGTAAAATACAAAAAAAAGTTACCCAACTTGCAAATAATGAATATTGTCGCATGGTACTGATGTGCAACGTAGCTGAAAAGCATAATTGTTTTTTATCAGAGTAGCATGTGTTCAGCATATAAATTACATCTAAAATCGGTACCATTGCGTCGGTTGCAGATATAAGCAGATTTAATTGTTCTTTGTTACAGAAATTCTAATGAATGCGATAACGTTTCTACGGTCAAGTTAATGATTCTATTACTGTACTTGAAATGAGAATATGGATGGATATGGGAAGCGGTTAACCTTTTGTTGACATTTGAAGGCACGATGTTATAAAGTTGACCAAAAGAAATGTACCTGTCTTACATATTACGGTTATTCTCACTTTGTTCTAAGAAGCTGATCACAGATAGAGTAAGGGGAATAATCACAGCGTCCGACTTGACATAGAATTCCGTAGAACGTAATAACATTTTGTGGGAAGCTCCATGGCTGCACAAAATATGAAACTCCTAGCGGTCAGAATTAGATGCATGACAACCTATAATTTCTTGCGACAATTGTCATTTATTTCACTGCTGCAAAAATGAAGTTGCAGTGTTGTTCAGTTTGACATTGAAACTGTAGCCTTTGGGGTGCGCCAGTTCACAGAAAAAGCAAAGCCATACACTCTTCAGTATGACAATGCTTGCGATAGTCTACGGCGATACGCATATTTATTTATTTATAATATAGTGTTGATCCTTTGCACAAAAAAAAAAGCTCCAGCAACAACATACGTTCCCGTCATTGCTGAAAATAATTGTTAGGAGTTCACCTGTTCATTTATACACACCAGCGGATAAAAGTTCCTATCGAAGCGCAAAAAAAAAAAAAAAAAAAAGAATATGCTCCTGTTTAGTAAAAGACTCTGAGTGAAAATGTGGTACCAGCGGCGTCGTCCTACTAGCATCACAATATTTAAATAATTTAACAAAAATTTTGGCCTCCGTACATGTTTGAGCTCTTTTTAAGATACAGATCACCTCACACTCCCAGAAGCTCCCTTAAATGTAACTCGCTCACACCCACTAGTCCATGGTTGCAAATGGGTATGAGCGCATACCCATTTACTCCTACGTGCCCGTTCTCACTCACTCAGCGCAACTCATTGTCATTATACCTTCGTGTCTCTCCGTAACTGTTCCGTGTCTCACAGAGACAGTCTTCTTCGTTCTGTCCTGCTACTACTGCCTCCCCTCATTGTCAATGTCTCCCTCTTGCTCTCTCGGCAAGACCGGATTTTACACACATAAAACATTTAGCGTGTACTTCGGTACTACAACAACATGGCGTTCTCAGAACCCTTGTGATCGTAACGGAGACCTTTATAGCATATTTCTCCGTGCTACGTCACCTTATAAACAAAATTTTTTCTTCATACCGAATTTTACGTGCATATTTGACACACGAAAGTAGGGTAACTTTGAACCTTTGTATCTAGGAAACGGATAAGATATCAAGAAAATATTCATGCTTGATCGAGACCGGTATCTTAGGAATAAATCCTAAAAATTTCAGGCATTTTCTGTGAGTAGCCGCCGTGGAATCTGCAGCTCGGTTTTGGTGCCCAAAACGCATATTTTTGTTATTTTTAGGAACTACCTCCGAACTAAATGGTGCCTCCATAAGCTCCTTAAGATGCAAAAGCGAGACAACCGTTTTCTCCATGTTCCTAAGATGGAGAAAGTGTGTAATATTCAAACTTTGACCCCGTACTACACAATAGTAACAGTAAGATGATCCGTCTGTTGGGTAAACTAGAGGCCTCTAGCCCAAGGGATATCCAGAGTACTTGATCCCACTCTTTCATCGCCAATAAAACCCGAAGTATGAACCCGGAAAAGTCCCGTGTTTATGCACGGCGTTTTGGAACATACAGGTAACGAATGCTATTCCACACGTACCGATTAACAATGAGGATAAAGCTATTTGAGTGCCTGTAATACAATTACTGTTAAGGCACACTGTCTTATTTTCAGCGACATCCACACAATATATAATTTTGCGGGAGAACAAAAAAGTAGCAGTAGGAATTTATTTGTCACATTATCACTTCTTTCATTTCTGGCAGTGTTTGTCAATATGAAGTTTGCCGCGTTGCACCGTGGTTC
The DNA here is from genome assembly GCF_021461385.2 of Schistocerca piceifrons. NCBI lineage: Eukaryota > Metazoa > Arthropoda > Insecta > Orthoptera > Acrididae > Schistocerca > Schistocerca piceifrons. The sequence continues at coordinate 394,648,054 of NC_060142.1, read as the reverse complement.
TGAGTGCAAGCTGCACCACAGGTCCTCTTGTAACTGGATGGATTTGTCAGTCTGAGGTGAGAGGAAGGCAAGGAAGGCAACGGCATATCTCCTCTAATAGGACGAGGCCTGGTAAAGCCCACCTTCGAGTAAATTACATCCTTACCTTATCTCAAAAATTAATAAAATGGCCATAAAAGAAGAAGCAGTTGATACTGTCTTGGTAAAATAGCCACCATTTTTTTTATATTCGTTGCCAAAGCTAGACCAGGAATCTCTTCAGTTTTGTTGTTTGGATGTCTTGTGTTCTGTCGTTTTTATCATATTTTGCTGATAACATAAATGTTAAGAAATGTTCAACATTAATTTGTCGGAGAATATTTCATTGAGTGACAAAACGTAACCGTATAAACTGTGCCTCTCTTTACACGAATTTTATTCCTATTTTTAATCGTTACATCAAACTTGTGTGCTAGACAACACGTCTTGTTGAGCCATCAGAGAACAAGTTATCTCCATTACAATGATCGATTGTTCGAGTTCAACTGTCTGCAGCATTTTCCAAGACAAAGAATTAGACCTTGACGAAGTTCCTTTACGACGGCATGCTTTGGTTGTCTGCCAACAAACGAAACGTAGCCATAATACATCACAGTAAGCAAGGAAACAACGAATACAAATTGTCTTCTGAAATAGCAGTTAATCTCTGTCAATAACTGCTGTGGCATTTCTCATCCACATAAAGTATCCAGTTCTTATAGTTTACAATAATGTTGCAATATGTATCAGTTGCGATCAAGATCATTAGTCCCCAGTGTCGCCTCTGAGGGTTTTAGACGCCTCAGTACGAAGTCGCTCCTGTCATCCCACTATTTGCATAACGAACAACAGCATTAAAGGAACATAAAAAAGTGTCTCCTACCAGAGCGGGGCACGAATGGCCGACTGCTACGTATTTAACCAAATGTAATGACGCATTAGGAAGTTAATGCGAACCAGCCAGCTTCCCGACAGCTTTATGCCAGACCGTGGTTATTAATCCGCGACCTTGGCCGCCGTCCAGCGCAATTTATGACTTCAGAAACTCGTGCGTACGTCGTAACGCACGTCGCACAGCTATCCCGATATTAATACGGCACATTCTTTCCGCCGAGATAGCCATTACCTATCAATAACACAGCGGTCGCGAAATTTATCTCGCGGCAGACGCAATTCGTTATTCAATTAAGGAGGGTAGCGTAAACACATAACTAACGTTCCCGCCCACGCAGTTTGGCGGAGCGTTGTCTGGAAGTGCGTGTCGTCCTAGCGAGATAAACCATATTGCAGAGTGCAGTGAAACAAATCGCTCCTGGAATCAATTGGAAACTACTTTCTTACCCTGTATGATCTTCTTAGAGTCACGTATGCTCACGACAGGATTCCATTGAATTACTCCACTCGTTTCATCAGGAAGGTTTTAAGCGGTTTTTTATTGTAGAGGGCGCATCACTATAATCATAAAAAAATACTTTCAATATACTGCGATGTTGACTTGGTGATCTGAGGTAAGATGCACCACGAAAAGTGGTAAAGCTATGAATGACGACCTGTCGTAATATTACCACACGTGCTTGATTATGGACCTATATGAAAATCTGTCAGTCGTTGTGCCAGGGGTAAAGATGTCAGTGATATTAATGACAATTAACAAGGTATAACAGGAGGGATGACAGCGATCAACTTTGACAGAAACTGTAACTTGGCAAAATCGTCTTAGGCGAAGACGTTGTTTTTTATGTGTAACTATATCTTTCACAATCTTTACGTTAGAATATACGAGGGGCATTCAGTAAGTAAAGAAACACATTTTCTTCTGAAAACAGGGATTCCAGTACACCATATTGAGAGGTGACGGGGTGGAGAAGAGTTTGTGCGTCTTTAATTCTGGCGAATTCTGCATGAGAACTTGACATGCACTAGACCCCCTCCTTACCTACTACCTAATTGATTATGTGGACAACGGTAACGAAAGGAATTGATGGTGGACCCTGCTAGTTGGTAAAATAAGGACTGCACACTCACAATAATTTAATAAAAATAATGATCTACTCAGTAAAGAAAAAGGGAAATTTATCATAATAAACGACAGGAAATGGGATTCTGCATCTATCTATGAAATGATATGCGGATTAAATATTACAATGTGATTTATTATAAATCAGAACACAAAGGTACTTGATTGTCAGTACAAACAGTAGGCTAAAGGGTAGGTTATACAGAACTATTATGAGAATAAGAGTTGGCTCGAGAACAAGGGGCTCCTACTCTGTGAAGCAACTGATTGACGATAATGACTGGAGGTCATAATGAATCAAATATTTCTCCCCCAACTATAGTGCAGTATTGCGATTAGTAGTGAGAGCTCAAATGGGATCACATGAAGAAACAAGCAAGGTAGACTTGTAGCAAAGCGAACGCGTGTACCGCTGAGGACTTCAGTATAAAAATGATAGGTCCTACACTGCCGGAGCCGCAAAATGCTTTACCAGTCCTGAAACCTGCAGGTAGTCAGCGTTCTGATCATGTAGGCGCCAACTTCTGCTATGCAGCAGCTCTGTTTTAACCACTGGCCTCGAAGGCTGTCCGAGAATTATAAGTTCTGCCGAAAAAGTGGGTTCAAAATGGTTCAAATGGCTCTGAGCATTATGGGACTTAACTTCGGAGGTCATCAGTCCCCTAGAACTTCGAACTACTTAAACCTAACTAACCTAAGGACTTCACACACATCCATGCCCGAGGCAGGATTCGAACTTGCGACCGTAGCGGTCGCGCGGTTCCAGTCTGTAGCGCCAGAACCGCTCGAAAAAGTGCGACTAAGCCGCAAGGCCGTCCGACTCTGACGAAGATCAGATACCGACCTGCATCCGTGTAGCGCAAGAGCGAAGCCAACGTTACTCAACATCCCACTACCCTCAAAAACCGCGAATCAGCGTTGAGTACTGATTCCAAAATTCGCCCATACTATCTCAGAACGTCATTCGTGCCAATAGCGACCGTCCCCTCCAATTTCGAGCAGGGCTTTATGATGTCAACAGGCCTCAGTTAAAGCTGACCAATCATGCCTCTGCTATTTAGCTAGGGGCACTGAACTTGACGTTTGACCGGCTACGAAAACAGCATGCCTAGACCACCGGCCATCCGGCGCCAGACAGTCGCGCCCAGCATCGCACGGTCTACAAGTATTCTCGGAATCATGAGGACAATACAGTCAGTCGATGCCAGCAGTGTTCGTTCCAGGCTCGCCGGAACGGTAAACACGTAAACTGCGGCGACACTCAGACGGCTCACATGTAATTTTGCCCTGCGTACAATAGGCGAAACTCGACCGAGGTCATTCGTTCTGCCAGTTGCTCAAGCCCATTGATGCACGACCCTCTCAGTATTTGCGGAAGTGCAGCCCCCCACCGGAAATGCAGTGTGCCGCGTCCTACGGTGCCTGCTTCGCACAGGCCACCCAGGGAAGTAACAGGGGAAACTAAAAGCAAGGCCACATACAGTTCCCAACATGAATAGCAAGCAAGTGAAAAGTATTTTGAGCTCTCTGTACAAATGCTCTCATTAGAATAACTTTATTCAGCCTGTTACCACCGTGCAATGACATAAAACATTAATAAAATTAATGAAAATGAGAGGCTACATCCAAAAGAGGGCATGTAACCTCTCAATATTATTCCTGGCACAATCCCCTACAGACCATATTTTTCAACATAAGCTCCGTTCGATTCGAAGGGGGAAGTGCAAGTTATTGGGAGGGCCTGTATGTCCGCATCGTACCACTATACTGGTCGACGTCGGAGCTATCCATCTTGTTGCATCAATAACATCCCCACCGTCCACATACTGCTCCACGCGGAGTGCAACCGTCATTAGAATGGAAGTCGGAAAGTGCGAGATCCGAAGTGTGGCGTAAATGACGAAGAAGAGCCCAAAGAAATTTTGTGAGCTCCTCTCGGGTGCAAAGGTTTATGTGAGGCTTTGAGTTGTCATGGAGACAGAGAAGTTCGTTTGCGCTTGTGTGGCGACGAACATGCTGAAGTCGTTTCTCCACATACCTAAGCAAACTGGAAATTTGTGGTAAGTTCTGTGTGACCAAACTGTTGAGGTCATCGGCCCCTAGGCTTGTACAGTACTTAATCTACCTTAAACTAACTTACACTAAGGACAACACACATACCCATGTCCAAGGGAGGACTCGAACCTCCGACGGGGAGAGCCGCGCGAACCGTGGCGAGGTCCCCTGAGACCTCGCGGCTACCCCGCGCGGCTTTACCTAAGCGTAACACAGTACACTTCAGTGTTGATCATTGTACCAGGGAGGAGAACATCAAACAGAATAAACCCTTCAGTCCCAGAAGACTGTCAGCATGACTTTACTCCTGAGGACGCGGCGGCCGGCCGGTGTGGCCAAGCGGTTCTAGGCGCTTCAGTTTGGAACCGCGCAACCGCTACGGTCGCAGGTTCGAATCGTGCCTCGGGCATGGATGTGTGTGATATCCTTAGGTTAGTTAGTTTTAAGTAGTTCTAAGTTCTAGGGGACTGATGACCTCAGATATTTAGTCCCATAGTGCTCAGAGCCATTTGAACCACTTTTTGAGGATGCGGCTTCGAACTTTTTCATGGGAGGAGAGGTGGTGTGGCGTCACTCCATGCCTTTTCGTTTCCAGTTCGAAATGATGAAGCCATTTTCCATCGTCTGTAACGATGTCCGACAGGAAATTGTCGCGATCAGCCACGTAACGCGGAAGCAATTCCTCACCGATGATCCTTCGTTGCTCTGTATGGTAATCTGTTTTGTGTTGAGAAACCCATGGGGCACACACTTTTGAGTCCCAGTCCCCCAAATGGTGGACGAGTATGTCCGTACTACCTACAGAAACGTCCAATTGAGGAGCGAGATGTTTGATTGACACGTCGATCACCTCTAATGATAGTATCCGCACGTCCCAATATTGCAGGAGTCACAGCTGTCTACGGCCTCCCGAAACGCGGGAGATCGCGTAGGTTTGAGCGCCCTTATTGCGATGATGACAGACGCCTCGCCCGACGACTCACCTTGCTTTTGTTCACTGCCAGATTTCCGTGTACAGTCTACAAGCGCCTCTGAGTATGATGCTCTGGTTCTCCTCTAAAAGAAACTCGATGACAGCTCTGTGCTTGGAACCCACCTCCTTTACAGGCGCCATTTTGAAAGCTACGTTTAGCGCCAGCAGCTATCAGAGCATCATGAAACTATAGGGACTGAAATGGGTATATTTCACAACATCCCACAACAAATTCGGCATTCTGTCAGTTGTAACTGGCCAAGAAAAAGATGTGTTGCGTTACGTACTGAGCGCCTCTTGTACAACACACGCGAGATTCGGGTCACTGTTGAATGTCGTAGTGTGATCTGTAACAGACTTCCATGATGACATTGAGTGTGAAACCGAACTTCACCGACAAAATTTCGGAGATTTTTCAGGTACATTTTCTGATTATTCTGGTGCACACGTGATCACTAGTGGCTTGTTACAGTACAGTTACATGTTTTTTTTCTTTCCTTCATTTACCTTTGCATCCGTATTGTAGTGAAAATATCTGCACAACAGTGTAAATGTCGACGGTATGAGCTATGTACTTTGTTCCGAAACAGTTTTGCTCGATTAACTCTGGTTACTTGTTGCTGAAGCAGTAATACCCTATTTGTTCCTCGGCCTCAAGCTCGCTTTCAGTACTACTCGGTTCTGCCTGGCTTGTTTTTCGTCAGTGTTAGCTACCCATTAACAATGATACTCAGCAACGTGATCAACGTGGTCACCATCCGTCAAAATATTCAGAAACGGCTTCAAAATACGAGGGGGTCACTAGCTTTGCTTACTTCTTGGGGGATCCGCTATCTTGGACTACTTCCGACGGAACGCAGCAACTTCACTGCCGAAGATCTTGCAATAAAAGAGACCCTTCGTTAAGCCGCAAATCAGTTCGACGACATCCTTATTGTCCCGCATTCGAGAAGTATCTCACGTAAAGAGTTGGCGGACCATCTGCCGAAACAAAGTATGATTGATGGTCAGCCTTACTACGTTTGCACTTGCCTTCCACATACAGATTTTGTTGCTGGTGTAAAGAAACAAGTCTTCCAACAATGGTCACACACGTGACAGATCTCACGACAGTCCAAAGGAAGACATTATGCCACAATGTAGGCGATCTTTCAGAAAAAAACCTGGCATTCACAAATACAGCGCTCTATACGTAATAACACTACTGTAATGCGCATACAGCTAGATCACTGCTGTTACTCTTCATATCTCCATGGAGTGGAAGTTCAGCCATCTCCATACTGCAAAGTGCACCCAACCGAGATTGCAGACCTAAACCATGCGATACTTGGATGTTCGCGTTACGACTGACAACGGCTCAAGTTTCTTACGGCCGTCCTTGATCCTGGCAGGAATTCCCTAACCTACATCTGTGACGGACCTGTTTCGGCAGCTGCCGACAACGGACTACATCAGTATTGCCCTCTTTCTGCAAGAAGCGGATATCTGGTCATGCACCAAACCCAAACAGTCAAGCGTGAGAAGATGTGATACGTGGACTGTGTTGAAAGTATTGAGTGTACTACGATGTTAACGTCGTGTTAGTGAAATTTAATACGCTTGTGTTTTCTATACGATATTGTATACTAAGGCAAACAGCACTCACTTTTCTGGATAAATGGTTAACGCCGAAGGCCAGAAACTAAATAAATCAAATTACAATATTTGAGCGTTTGTGACCGTTAAAGTTGTGTCGCTGTACAATCTGTCGTGGTCACGGTGGTCGATATTTTGTGCAATACCTGTAAGGGTACAGTTCTTCACTTGTTATTTACTGTACACGGACAGAACAGAGTGCAAACATTGTGAAAAAGTGCACATATTTTGTCTGAAGATTGCTGCGTTACTATCCGTTTTGTGTTGTATATTTCCGTATTTTCATGTTACGGGGATTTGCTACGCTATTTTCAAAGAAACGAAAGTAACGGAGGTAACAAACCAAATAAATCATAATTACGCTATTACTCTGTAACGAGACAATAGAGACAGCGGATCCGCTGTACCAAAATACTAAAAAAATATGCCTGAAGAAGCTAAGTTTTGTGGATAGAATTAGAGTTCGCTCTATATATGACATACATGCAAAGGCTTCATAAAGACCCAACTATGTTCCATAAGCACAAGGAGCCGCCGTTAAAAATCCTTTTCATTTACAACCTTGTTTACCCACGGCATTACAGCATCAGTACAAGCATTCTGTGGTAGCCATAATCTTCTTTGCTTCTACTTCAAATGCTGGGGAAGAATGGAATTCAGTGTCATGTAAATGATTTGGGGAAAACCTCCTTAACTTCGTGATATTAAGGATTGTAAATGGAAAAGTAAAACAAATGCTCAATCTAGAAATTACGTATTTTAAATGTATGAGACTAATACGTTGCTGTACTAACCCACGATAAAGAATATTTAAGAAATGGAAAACTTTTGAATTCGCAAAATGTAGTAAGCAAAGTGGGCATGCTACCTAATTTCGGTATATCGTATCTAATTCTGTGACAGTATATACTTAACTTCGTAATAATGTGCTTAATTCCTGATAATTTTCTTTTGCATCGTTAGAGTTCACTTAACGCACTTTTCGTTCATTTTCAGGATTGGTGCCACTGTCACTAACATTTGCACAAACATTACACATAAATACCAAAGCATAAGGTGAAACGTTGGACTGACAACTTGCATGGTACCATAGCAGTCACAAACAACACTGAATCCAAGCACTTTTGTTCTTTCCACAGATGTATCTCTCTTTACAAGTGGCGCTGATATAATCATTTCTATTGTTCTTTGACCTCTGTTTTTTCCTTAGACACTGATATCACTGTGCTACAATGGTTAGTGGATTATTCGGTTAACGTTCAGGGCAAATCCTATTTCTGCAATTGTATTATGAAACCATCTAACTTAGCTTCCAATTCACTCGTAAGATCAAACGATCTACTCACGTTACCAATGGTCACATTATCTTTGTCACGATCCCTACGGTCTACATAGCCTTTTAAGGTACTCCATGGAATGGAGAAATGTTTGGCAGATTTGTATATCGACCACTTTTCTTCCAAAATCTTCCGAAGTGCTCCATGGAGGTCATAGGTTGAATAGGATTATTTTCTCTTTCTCAAATAACCTGTATTTTGCGTCTTCTTCTCCGTGTATTTGCTTAGAGATGGAGCTGTTGTTTCTGAAATGGACACAAACTTTGAGAGTTGTTGCCGTGTTCCTAAACGAATGATTTAGTACTAAGGCATTTAAATCCAACTTTGGCGACATATTTGTACGTTCCATTGGTAATACAATTGTATGTAAGTGTCTTGGGTAACTTACCGTAACAAAACTGTATCACAAGTTCAGCGCAGGAAACAACGTATTTCCCTCCACACAGCGGATAATAAACTGCCTGTTCCCTACACAACATCTATTCTGGCCCAGACTGTCTTTCCCTTGTGAAGACATCCATCCATTTGTTGACGGTTGGAACTCTGTGTAGTTCGCCTACCTTACTTAAAGATAAAGAAATTATTTGCTATCACTGAGTAATGTATGTCACGGAGGTAGGCAGGTTTATCCTATATCATGTTTTTGAAAATTAGAAATTTTCGGTCAAGGTGGAAGGAGCAGCCTTAACCAGAAGTCATGCTGCCGCACGCACGTGTTGTGAACAGTCCTGTTTCCTCCAGCCAGCGTTTTTTCCCCACAGGATCAGCAACAATTACAAGGGTCGGCCAGTAACCAGAAGCTGGCCGACTGCTGGTTCGTTCTCACGGTGTGGCCACCTACCAATTGTCCTCAGGCAACAGCTCTTACTTGTGCCGCTCGCTGCTCCGTGGTATAGTCTATTTTTTGTATTTCACCTTTCATCAAATACAGAGCTCTGGGGTATGGACACCAATTACCCAACGATTTTAGAGCGCCAAATACTTTCCCACACTCTTCTACGGACTCTTAACGACCCCGCAGCAGGCGAGAAGCGACTCGTACAAGTCTGGTATGTAAAACACGCCAGTCGCGTGACAGAAGCGCTCGACATAGCCCTAATGAACGCCCGCCGTCTGCCACGATGGCGTTTCTCTCTTCTGTTTATTATAATAACGTTATACTATCTCAGACAAACGCGCATAATGAAAATTCGAATAAACGAAATAGGTATTCATATTGCGACAGGAGTGAGTGAAATGTTAGAGGTAGACAAGAGATAACAAAATGCCAACTGTTAAGTACCACATGAACATTTCTTTGGGAATATTATACAAACTACTACCTATTTTCTTTGACGCTTGTACTTCAGAATAAATTTCATCTTGTACGAAAAAGCATTTACGGCAAGCAAAGAGTTCTTCACAGAATTCAAAGGACTGAGGCACCGTCCGATAGAAACTCAAGAAAAGAAAGATTAGTCTCTTACGATCTCAAGGTTATTTAAAATAACTTCTACTAGATAACTTACAGCACTAATAACATTTTTCTTGGAAATAACGCATCATTCCCTGTAGCAGATGTAATGATGATAAGCGGTCATAAAACTACAATTTATTAGAGCACCTTGTGCCAAACGACCAAACATCATTCCGCGAATAGTTAAACTCTTATTTCTGAAATACAGTTACTGTAGCCACCACAGAGTTACGCATACAAGAAACCGCTACCCATTCGTTTAAACAATAATATAAGTAAGATAATATTACGAAGGGACGTAAATCATTTTGAAAGTATGCTTACACGTATGAAAAAGAAAACCCTTGAAAATATAAGTCTCATGAACGAAAAGAACAGGCTGAATTCAGCAGTTCAGATTTATCTGAAGTATTTCAGACAACTCTTTTATTCGGAATGTCTATGAAGGACCGTATAAATAGCGGTACGGGGCACCTGTCTTCAGTTAATATCAGAACCTTTCACACTGTAATGAAATGCGAGGGGCGTTTAATAAGTAACGCAACCACTTTTTTCTGAAATCAGGTTGCTTTAATTCGGGATTCCAATACACCATATTATTGCCCACACTCTTGGCTACAAAACCACGTTTTCCAACATAACTTCCACTCAAGGCGACGGCCTTACGCCACCTCTCTGGGAGAGCGTGTATGCCTGCTTGATACAGTTTCACTGGTCGACATTGGAGCCAACGTCTTGCTGCATCGATAATCTTCCCATTCTCCACGTACTGCTTCCCGTGGAGTGCATCCTTCATTGGGCCAAATAGATGGCAGTCGGAAGGTGTGTAGTAAGCGAGGAACCCAGCGAGCATACCCCTTTCAGTACCCCAACTGGAGGATGAAAGTGTCACCACTACCAACAAGACGTCCAGTTGTGCAGCGAAGTGTTGACCTGTTGTTTACCTCCGTACGTTCCAACATTGCAAGAGTCGCAGCTGTGTGCGGCAGGCTACCAAGCAGAATATAGGGAATAATAACGAAATTACATAGTCCAAAGCGGTCATGGAGCCTGATTACTAGCACAGGTCACATGGAAGGCCAAATGAACGTTCCCCGTAATGTAACACTGCCCCCACCGGCAGGCATCCGTGACGCGGTGCGTGTTTCGAACAGCCGTTCGCATGACGGCATATCTGGACACGGTGATCGACGTAGTGTAACATGAAACGTGACCAGGTGACACGTTTCCATTAATCGACTGTCCCATCTCGATGATCTCGTACCCACTGCAATAGTAACTGACGATGTGGTAAGGTCACGATGGGAACACGGTGGGATCATCTGTTGTGGGGCCTCGTGTTTGACAATGTGCACTGAGCGGTGTGCTCATAAACGCATGCATCTCTACTTGCATGCTACTCTTTTGTCAGCTCTGCTACGGATCACTGATAGCCCTGCTTTAGAAAGCGGGCAAGCCTACAAACTCCACTTTCTGTGAAGAAGCTTGGACGTCCGACACCTTGTCGCCTCTTCATGGTTTCACGGTCCTTCAAGCCCTTTCCATAGATTATCATAACAGTAGCACGCGAACAGCCTTTCAGCTTCGCAGTTTCCGAGGTACTCGTTCCTTGGAGCCGGGCCATAGCAATCTGCCCTTTCTCAAAGTCGGCCATGACGGAGGATTTCCCCATTTGTGAGCCACTGTCGTCCGTTTAATGATACCCCAACCAGCTCCCCCCCCCCCCCCCCCCCCCCCACGTCCATACATACACCCGTCCTGCTTTAGTTCCTTGCGTTGTCGAAGGTTCATCGCCTTCAGGCGACCTTCGCTTTTCGTATGCGTGTAAGGTGAAGATTTGGTTGCACTTCATTTATTACATTTTTCAAGGGGATTGGAAAAGCCTGAGGGTTCGTAAGCCTACTTCCGACTATATTGTTCCAGAAGATTTGTTTCACACCGTCTCCCTAACGCCTCTGGAACTCTGTATGTATAACAAGGGCATGGGTTTGTTGTCTTCTTTTGTTGTAGTTATCTGACGGTCCCATGGACTTGGTCGACCCTGTTGTATAGAATTGTGGACCATTTCTGTATTGCTAAGTTGATGTTGCTACGTCGAGCACGTCTATGTAAGAGTCGTGGTATAAGTCTGCCATTCTCGAATACCGATTTCCTTCCAAAATCCATCGTAAACATATGCTCTGGACTATTTGCATTCCAATTACGGGGCTTAGTTTAGCTCGTCAGGCGCCAAACGGATGTGGCATATAGATCTGCGATAACACTATACGCTTACATAGTCCTATTTTTGTTGTCACTCTTCATCCGTTGCTCAGCCAGAGGGGTATGAGCTGCTTTGCATTGCCAGTTATTTCGTCCTAAGATCCTCCACGTGTTTATGGAAGAACGTATCGGACAGTGGGACTCTATGGTATGTTACGTGTCTCGTAACGTTTGTTGTTTTTTTTACTGAAGAAGACAACAGTCATTTTCTGCACATTTAAGCTTACTTTGCGTTGTTAGAGAAAATTCGTTAGTGAAATCGTTAGAGTCGATGGACGTTGTCAGTTCTGCCGTTGAAGAAAAACGCCATATCGTCATGGAATAGGGCGACGTGCATTTGCGAATGTCGTAGATATAAACTGTAAACAAGAAACGGGAAAGCACTAATCCTTGCGGTAAGCCGGCAGTAGTAATTCTAACGTCTGACAGTTGTCATTCCAAACGAACACCGAAACGTCTGTTGTGAAGGAAGCTGGCGATTAGATTTGTAGCTATCTGCTGAGCTATTGGACATCTGGATTTTCAAAAAAATGTTCAAATGTGTGTCAAATCGTATGGGACTTAACTGCTAAGGTCATCAGTCCCTAAGCTTACACACCACTTAACCTAAATTATCCTAAGGACAAACACACACACCCATGCCCGAGGGAGGACTCGAACCTTCGCGGGACCAGCCGCACAGTCCATGACAGCAGCGCCTAAGACCGCTCGGCTAATCCTGCGCGGCATCTGGATTTTGCTGAGCAGGTTCCCCTTCTTGGCTATGTCGTGAGCACGCTCAGTGTACAGGAAGATGGCGGCTGTTGACTTAATTAAATTAAATTTTTTGGCGCTGTACAGACTCAGGAGTAAAAACAGCTACTCTGCGGAGACCTTTGAATGGCTCCGAAGTGTTGATTCTCCAGTCGTCTCTGTTCCGCTTATAAACTTGTTTAGCGCGTTACGTGTGCGCAGTGCGAACAAGTGGCATTGAATCTCGCAGTTGGCAATAGTCAAAATTGGTTCAAATGGCTCTGAGCATAATAGGACTTAATTTCTGTGGTCATCAATCCCCTAAACTTAGAACTACTTAAACTTAACAAACGGAAGGACATCTCACACATCCATGCCCGAGGCAGGATTCCAACCTGCGACTGTAGCGGTCGCGCAATAGTGAAAGTGTTTTGGCTCGTCGATATATGTGTCGTATGGCATATGTTCATAACCGGAGCAGCCCTGATAAATAATGAGTGTAAATTTCCGAGAAGGATTTATCACAGCAAGAAAGACCAACATGTGGCACCTGGCATACATAAATTGAATTATTTGAAGGACTTAAGACTCTCTGGAAAGTGCAAAGTAAATTCGTAGATAACACAGATTTACGTCTGGAAACGGAGGGAAGTTTAGTTATGTAACAAATTTCTAAAAATAAGTAAGAAGAGCAGGTAATATTCTTAAGTAAAAGACTGTCTTTCGTTGGGTGATCAGAAATGTTTGATTATCGTTTCACACAATACGATGTGCCACTTGGCAGGAAATAATGGAGAGAATTGAGGAACGGCCATTCTGGTTGTAGATATATGACGAGTCTACTCTGAACGACCCGTGATTTGCAGAATGTACATCATGGACGTAATGAGGCTTTACATAATCTTTTACACTTATCAGTATTGAATATATATGCCATATGACATTCAGCTAGTACAGCTTAATGTGTGGTGTAGTGCTGTGGCCATTGACGTCAGTCTTATCTTTGCGTAGCAATACGACATCACGTTTTACGACCAAACAGTATATAGTGCACGCTGAGGCAGGAAAAGAAGTCGAGTCCACAGTGCGCCGAAAAATGTGTCAATTAGCAATGCAGCGATTCCGATTAGTGCAACAGCCGTGAACATAATTACACGTCACTGCACGTGAGATAGTGTCATGTTTTCGCTGTCACCTGATCGTTTACGCCGGCGCGAGGCGTCGCCTCGGAACTAACGAGCTAAAATTAGACGTCAGCGGCGGCGCGATTTTCGCGAGGCTTGTGCGCTCAATCACTGCCGACTCTCTGCACGAGAAAAATGCAAACTGCGTGGGAGATGACCAGTTTCCTGGCACCGAGAAAAAGAGAAACGTCAGACCCTAGCAGCAGGTCTGTCTCCCTGCGCTCGCTGAGGCGAGTAATTGGAGAAAGTCGCTCCGGCGACGCGGTGACACGAGATGCGATCTCGGGAGACTAATGACGCTGTCCCATCAAGGGTTATTCCTCGGTAATAAGATATGGCCATATGCAACGCGTTCTTTCAAGATCTTCACCGAAATTCTCTCGCTTTGGTAGATGAAATTACTTGCAGGGAGGCGAAACATGGAAGTAGCAACACTTTCCTTTCCATACTTTTGCAAGCATTATTTCGTCGAAGGAATCAAACTTCACTTTTTGTATTGCGGTTGGTGAATGTTCTACTATGCCCAAAAGCATGAGACTGTGCTGGCCACTAAAACGGTGCAATATACACTCCTGGAAATGGAAAAAAGAACACATTGACACCGGTGTGTCAGGCCCACCATACTTGCCCCGGACACTGCGAGAGGGCTGTACAAGCAATGATCACACGCACGGCACAGCGGACACACCAGGAACCGCGGTGTTGGCCGTCGAATGGCGCTAGCTGCGCAGCATTTGTGTACCGCCGCCGTCAGTGTCAGCCAGTTTGCCGTGGCATACGGAGCTCCATCGCAGTCTTTAACACTGGTAGCATGCCGCGACAGCGTGGACGTGAACCGTATGTGCAGTTGACGGACTTTGAGCGAGGGCGTATAGTGGGCATGCGGGAGGCCGGGTGGACGTACCGCCGAATTGCTCAACACGTGGGGCGTGAGGTCTCCACAGTACATCGATGTTGTCGCCAGTGGTCAGCGGAAGTTGCACGTGCCCGTCGACATGGGTCCGGGCCGCAGCGACGCACGGATGCACGCCAAGACCGTAGGATCCTACACAGTGCCGTAGGGGACCGCACCGTCACTTCCCAGCAAATTAGGGACACTGTTGCTCCTGGGGTATCGGCGAGGACCATTCGCAACCGTCTCCATGAAGCTGGGCTACGGTCCCGCACACCGTTAGGCCGTCTTCCGCTCACGCCCCAACATCGTGCAGCCCGCCTCCAGTGGTGTCGCGACAGGCGTGAATGGAGGGACGAATGGAGACGTGTCGTCTTCAGCGATGAGAGTCGCTTCTGCCTTGGTGCCAATGATGGTCGTATGCGTGTTTGGCGCCGTGCAGGTGAGCGCCACAATCAGGACTGCATACGACCGAGGCACACAGGGCCAACACCCGGCATCATGGTGTGGGGAGCGATCTCCTACACTGGCCGTACACCACTGGTGATCGTCGAGGGGACACTGAATAGTGCACGGTACATCCAAACCGTCATCGAACCCATCGTTCTACCATTCCTAGACCGGCAAGGGAACTTGCTGTTCCAACAGGACAATGCACGTCCGCATGTATCCCGTGCCACCCAACGTGCTCTAGAAGGTGTAAGTCAACTACCCTGGCCAGCAAGATCTCCGGATCTGTCCCCCATTGAGCATGTTTGGGACTGGATGAAGCGTCGTCTCACGCGGTCTGCACGTCCAGCACGAACGCTGGTCCAACTGAGGCGCCAGGTGGAAATGGCATGGCAAGCCGTTCCACAGGACTATATCCAGCATCTCTACGATCGTCTCCATGGGAGAATAGCAGCCTGCATTGCTGCGAAAGGTGGATATACACTGTACTAGTGCCGACATTGTGCATGCTCTGTTGCCTGTGTCTATGTGCCTGTGGTTCTGTCAGTGTGATCATGTGATGTATCTGACCCCAGGAATGTGTCAATAAAGTTTCCCCTTCCTGGGACAATGAATTCATGGTGTTCTTATTTCAATTTCCAGGAGTGTATGTCTGTTTTTTTGTACACAGGCTTATGCAAACTGCCTAAGTAACCCTGGAGTACTGGACACATACGCTTGTATATTTGCATGACTACCTGCTGCCACTGTCAATGACAGACACTTGAAATGCTACCATCAAACTTGCTACTGTTTCACCAATGTAATTCAGTACTAGACAAATGCTTCCACATAATTTATGTATGGTTGGGCGCGTGTCTGTCCTTGCCTGTGACGGGTGACTTAGTTTCACACCTATATACGCTTATTCACACTCATATAAAACAGATGCCAATAGGAAGTCACAATTTTATTATATTGAACTGGGGACCTAGAAACGACGGAGAGGCTACGTCCCCGCCGTAGAACCTTAGTGGTACACAACAGGCTACAGCAGTCCACTCACCCCACCGCCGCCCCACACCGAACACAGGGTGCAGTTCGGCCCCCAGTGTCCCCCCCCCCTTCCCCCGGGAACGTCTCACACCAGACTAGTGTAACCCCAAATGTTTGCGTAGGAGAGTAATTATGGTGTACGCGTAAGTGGTGACAGTGTTTGCGCAGCAATCGTCGACATAGTGTAACTGAGGCAGAATAAGGGGAACCAGCCCGCATTCGCCGAGGCAGTTGAAAAACCACTTAAAAACCATCCACAGACTGGCCGCCACACCGGACCTCGACACTAATCCACCGGGCCGATTCGTGCCGGGGACTGGCGCGCCTTCTCGCCCGGAAAGGAAGTCACAATAATGTACAACTATTTAGATCGATACGTTATCTCTCGTTTTTTAGCTAAGTGGTGCTTCAATATAACTAGAGTAGATTTTCTTATGTAATATTGTGGATGTATAAACTATTATAAATTATTAAATCTATGGAGCAACCTGTATGTTAAAGAGAGGGTCAAACGGAATGGATAACGAGGTGTCTGTTGTAATATTATTACTGTGATGTAAGGAATGGTATTGCTCAAGTTCAGTTTCATTGACGAATGTCCACATGAAAGAATACAAATGGGCGTATTTTTACTCAACTAATTCGAACTGCGATGTTATTAACTCCAGTTGACATACAAAAGATAACTCCATTTAACACAGTGCTATCAACTACGTACGATTACATTGGTAGCTTCATATCATGAGATGATGCATTTGAGTGAGAGAGAATTCTGCGTCTGAATGCGTTGTGCAATACGTTTGGGTTTATCGTTAATATTGTTTTGAATAACTGTCTCTGTCTTTCATATCGTTTACTCGCCTGAGAAGCGTCTTCTACTGTGGCTGACAATCACTGGAGCTGCAGAGCATCAGGCGTTTGGCGGTCCATGGAAAGATGACAATATGGGGACGAATTGCTTCCACTGTTGGTCTGGTGCGCTGTCTTGCTTTGCAGATTTCACTGATAAACTTTCTCTTATCTTTTAGGAAAGATATGGGACTGGGACATGCTGGGATGAGATACGAACATAGTTTTTACACACAAAAATGGTCACCTATGTAACGCCGTATTTGTAGTATCACGGCGTCTATTTTTATTTAAACTATCACTCTGAATTTTAACGAGTGATTTGGTCCCTACATTAAATGCGTTTTAACATTAATTGCCGGCCGGAGTGGCCGAACGGTTCTAGGCGCTACAGTCCGGAACCGAGCGACCGCTACGGTCGCAGGTTCGAATCCTGCCTCGGGCATGGATGTGTGTGATGTCCCTAGGTTAGTCAGGTTTAATTGGTTCTAAGTTCTAGGCGACTGATGACCTCAGAAGTTAAGTCGCATAGTGCTGAGAGCCATTTGAACCATTTTTGAACATTAATTGATCAAATCACCGTTCACCTTCTCAAACGCAAGACGCAATATCAGTCACTTTTGTAACATATGCCGTATAGTTGTTGTAGTTCAGAACTTCACTCTGCCTCTCAGAAGAAACATGGCCCAATATTCTGCTAATGGTATTACAGACAGCTTGGAATTTGTGTATTTTATTTTCAAAAAAATGTTTCAAATGGCTCTGAGCACTATGCGACTTAACTTCTGAGGTCATCAGTCGCCTAGAACTTAGAACTAATTAAACCTAACTAACCTAAGGACATCACACACATCCATGCCCGAGGCATAATTCGAACCTACGACCGTAGCGGTCTCTCGGTTCCAGAATGTAGCGCCTAGAAACGCACGGCCACTCCGGCCGGCTTTTATTTTCAGTTTCGGATTCAAAATCAAAACTTGCAGCACAGTTCAATTAAAAGAGCCGACAGATTTTTACCACAAAGAAAACTGCCTCCTTTCCGTAAGATTACCACTCTTTTCCGCTAACTAACCGACACGTCATTCCTGTCCCAACATCAACTACCTTACTTTCATCTGTCGCTTCTACGTCAACAAAAATTTGCACACTACGGTTATATAAATTACACTACAAAACAGTAGCTCCAAACTACTGCAGGTTATTCTTCTGCTCTTTCAAAGAAGCCAGATATCTATTTCGGCGGGTCGTTCCATGCAATTTTTTTTGTGTGTACTGTTTTACGTTTGTAAGGGCCAACAAATTAATATGATTTGGTTCACTTTGTCTGTTCATCCACGTAATGAGTTTTTAAAATGGCATCTAATATCCTACATGTAATTGGAGCATCTTCCAGGCCTTCAGCTTTTTGTTTCCTTCTCCTTCCCCTTCTCCTCCTCCTCCTCCTCCTCCTCCTCCTCCTCCTCCTCCTTCTTCTTCTTTTTCCCCTCCTAATCTTCAATATCATTTTCGACGGTTTTTCCACTCTCATTTCGTACAGCATAAATAACAGTGTTGTCTCTGAATTTCCGGTGTATCTAACCGCAGTATATTGGGCTTTTAAAGTATATCCCTTTGACGGGTTATGCCACACGCTAGTGAACGGCTACAGAACCGAAACTGCAGAGTTCTGAAAAAGACGAAATAAAGTGATATTCTAATGGAAGTATGACAGCTAGTGCAGCAGATTATTGTTGTCATTCACATAATGTTTTTTTTTTTTTTTTTTAAGTTTGGAAGCCGTAGTAATCCACAGCAATTACATAGCAGACGAGACGATTTCACGATATTGAGCACGTGGGTAGACCCTTCATCCTACCTACTGCAAGTCGCACATCACTGATCGCCGCGGCGGTGAATAGGCAATTACATAATGAGCCGCCGACAACCGTCAAACTAGTCGTCTCACCTCGCTTGGGCTGAGCTTAATTGCCGATACGATAAATGCAGTTTCACTGCTCCGACCTGACAACGTGGAGGCCGAAATTACAGTAATCAGCTTTCGTTTGTCTTACATTTTCTTTTTCTCACGTCCGAAAATCTTGTGACTAGAGATTGAGAAGGAGCGAGAGTTTCATCAGAGAAGGACGGCGGGGCGAAAAAAAAAAAGAAAAAAGACACGCGCGACACGTCTGCGTCACGCCGCGGTATATGTGGCCCTGTATCAGCGATCGGAAATTGGCACGACCTGCGGCGCCTGGTTCTTGCTCAATTAACTTCGCACACACATGCGGCCGCTGCACACGGTTTGGTATGCGTGGGAAAGTGAGTAATGTTTGCACGTCGGTGGCGTTTCTTATTTTATCTTTTAGTTATGCGCGGATTGGGGTTTTCTCAAGTCAAAGCTGTCAATTTTAAGCATTCGCTTTTTACACCATAAAGTTAAACATCTCTTTACGCCACTATTGTCTCCGAATTGATCCGTCTCTCACCAAGCTAATGAATTTATTTCTTACTTAAACAGTTAATTTGTGTACACTTCTTATGTCATCGGTATATTTTGGATGGTTTTGTGCAACCCGCCGCGACTTTCATTCATCTCAGAGTAGTACTTAACCAAACACAATTATTTGTCGGATATCTCTGCCTTTCCATACAGTTTTGGCCCTCTACTAATTCCTCCGGTATCATGTTGATTATTCCCTAAGGTCTCATCATTCATCCTACTCCTCCTTGTAGTCAATTTTCTCCTTATAATGCTTTTCTCGTCGATTTTTCGGATAAGTTCCTCTTTCCCTTGCGTAACAGTCAACTGAATTTTCGTCATGCTTTTGTAACACCACCTCTCAAACGCCTCGATTACCCCATTTTCTGGAATTTTTCTTACATTTCTTTATTCACGTCCATACAATGCCGTGCTGCAGATATATATTTTCAGAAATTTGTTCCTCAGTCTGAGGCCTATCTTTGATACCAGCAGTCTTCTTTCAGCGAGGAATGCTCGATTTGCCTGTACTAGTCTGCCTCTTACTTCCTCTTTCTTTCTTCCTGTGAGTCTTTCTTCGCTTCCAGTGTAACAGAATTCCTTCACTTCGTTTCCTACGTGTTACCCAATTTTGATGCGAAGTTTATGGCTAATTTAATTTCCGCTATGCATCATTCGTCTTTAGCCACAGAAAATGTGTGTCACTGTTGCGCTATCGGTTTTCTCAGATTGAAACAGAAACGAGAAGGAACAAAGCAGAATGTCTATCGTCAATTCAGTGGACTTTTAATAACAAAACAATAGCAGCCTAACAAACATTCTCCTTGCCAACATCGGATACGAATACCGCAATTAATCGCGCTCACTAGACTTGGAGGTTGATTCAATATATCGCCAGTGGCTGGCTACAGCATGGTAAAGATGTCGAGATATGATGAGTAGTTCTAAATGTCGCTAATACCTGAATGTTAATGGGACGCGTATAAGCTCCTGCACAGCACTGGCTTATGCAGTGTTTCCGCATCAACGGTCAGGCGCTGCACAGCTCTGACTGGTGTTCGAGCTGCAAAAGTAGGGTCGAGCTGCAAAAGTAGCGACTGAATTTTGTACCGCACGTATTCGGCGTTGTCGATAGACATACCCATTACAAAGTGTTCTTACGAAAGTTCATTACTGTTGTAGCCATTACACATAAATACTTTTTTGCCATCCTGTACAGATGTTTCTCTTCTACATATTTTTTTCTTCTACACATTTTAAGATTTATCATCGCCACACTGACTTTAATGATAACAGCTGAAGTGCAAGAATTAACCTCGTTGTCAAATAAAAATAATTCCAAATTGAATCCCCACAGCAGTACCTCTCCTAGATCAATTGAGGAAATTCTGCCCTTCGGTCAGCAGCTCGTGGCCTTGTGGTTAGCATTGCTGACTGTCGATCATAAGGTTCTCGGTTCGATTCCCGGCCGTGTCTAGAGTTTTCTGGCCTCGGTGTGTTGTCCTCCGAATCATTTCATCATCTATGCTAAGTCGCCGAAGTGAGCCTAGTTACTACCGGCCAATAAACCCGTACTTACATTTTATTTCAATTCATTTCTGCCGTGCGGAGGTTGACCCCTACAGTGGCACAGTTCGGCGATTTGTCGTGCAGCGGAAACCGTAGCACGTGGAGCGAAGGAACTGGAAGGATTACGAACATTGCCGACTCTGCCCGAGTCGGACACGAATTTTGTTCGGGAAAGAAAACGTGGCGGGGGACAAAATGTACTCGATACTCCGTGTCACTAACGACTTACTCCACTGAGCACAGGAAATTACAGGAATACGAAATCAACCGACTCGACACGAACGTGTGGAAAGGAAGAGAGGAAAGTAATGGAACGTTTCTGATTCTCCGAGTCCGCTGAGCAGAATGAATTTGAGTAGTACGAAGGATACCGGTGCGTCCCCGGCACGAGTTGGACAAAAAGTGCGAGCGGGGAAGAAAACATACAAGCAACTAAAAGATTCAGGCATTAATGAAACGGTACTTCGAACTTCGTGTAATATTCGTTCTTCAATAATGAATACGTACGATGTGCAACGGCTTTACCCGTTACTGTACTAGCCACGCTGCGTTATGCTTTATTCGGGTAGTGTGTCAGAACACAGTTGGGGGGTTGATGTGCTCGTTCAGCCATTTTGTTAGCGAACGACCGCCATTTCTTTCAAACTATTAAGGGGCAGAGGATTTCGTTTCAAGACAGTCTGTCGATACCCGCACGAGTTAGGGTGCTGATAAGCTCCAGAACCAGGTTGCTTTCTCAAAAGTGAAGCGTTGCGTAGAGTTACACTGAGGTGTCAAAAATATGGGATACTTTCTAATATCGTGTCGGACCCCTTTTGCCTGGCGAAGAGCAGAGAATCCACGTGATATGGACTCAACAAGTCTTTGGAAGCTCCTTGAGAATACTGAGCCATGTTGCCTCTGTAGCCGTCCATAGCTGCGAAAGTTTGCCGGTACAGCAAGTCGTGCACGATGACCTCTCGATTATATCCTCTAAGTGTTCGATGGGATTAATGTCGGGCGATCTGGATGACCAAATCATTCGCTCTAATTATCCAGAATGCTCTTCAAACCAATCACGAACAAGTATTGTCATCCACAAAAAGTCCATCGTTGTTTGGGAACACGAAGTCGATGACTGGCTGCAAATGGTCTCCAAGTAGCCGAAAATAACCACTTAAGTCAGTGATCGATTCCCTTGGACCATTGGCTCCGTCCATTCCATGTAAACACAGTCCAC
This sequence comes from Schistocerca piceifrons, assembly GCF_021461385.2. Classification (NCBI taxonomy): domain Eukaryota; kingdom Metazoa; phylum Arthropoda; class Insecta; order Orthoptera; family Acrididae; genus Schistocerca; species Schistocerca piceifrons. The sequence continues at coordinate 394,625,910 of NC_060142.1, read as the reverse complement.
ACGATTATGGAGCCACCATCAGCTTGCACAGTGCTTAGTTGACGACTTGTGTCCATGGCTTCGTGGGGTCTGCGCCATACTTGAACTCTACCGTCAGCTCTTACCAACTGAAACCGGTTCACATATTCTGCCCAGGCCACGGTTTTCCAGCCGTCTAGGGTCGAACCGATATGGTCACGATCCCGGGAGAGGCGTTGCAGGCGATTTGTTGTTTGCAAGGACACTCGCGTCGGTCGCGTACTGCCATAGCTCATTAGCGCCAAATTTCGCCGCACTGTCCTACCACCACATTCATTCCTGTGTTTATTTCACGCAGAGGTGCTAGTCTGTTAGCACTGATAACTCTACGCAAACGCCGCTTGGGTTGTCCGTGGTGAGAGGTAATGCCTGAAATTTGGTATTCCCGGCACACTGTTGACACTGTGGATCTCGGAATATTTCCGAAATGGAGTGTCCCATGTCTCTAGCACCAACTACCATTCCGCTTTTAGAGTGTGTAAATTCCCGTCGTGCGACGCTAATCACGCTTTTCAATTGAATCACCTGGTTACAAGTGACAGCTTCTGCAATGCGGAAGACCTTAACCAAGCTGAAGGCTCCAAATTTGGTGATATCAACACTTCGTGCAACAAATGTAGATTCCGTAACAGCCGTCAAGAAAGAAGGACTGTCTCCTACAGATACGTCCAGAAAATCCCAATATTAATGACGGAAATCAGCGGACAGAGTGACCGGTCGATTCAGATGTGCGCTGGAAGGTGTCTTTTCTTACAATGTTCGCGCACCTACTATTCACAAAAGTTGGGACGGTTGCCTATGGCACGTTAGATAAGGAGCTTCTCCCGCGGAAACTGCAGGACGACATGCGTACCTCAACCACGACTCAGGTCGTCGCTGTGCAGAGCACCGCTGATGCCTGGACGTCTGGTCTTCTTGTACAGGAATTGTTTATGGGTATGAAATGGGATCCATAATACATTTTCCGTCATCCCTCACAAACCGTACGTATTCGTTTGTCACATCCCACTTTCCTTATATATTGTGCCTTCAAAAGGGCAATGCAGCAGCCTCATGGCAAAGGTGTAAGACTGCTTTGTTAATACTCCATAGAACATTCGAACTGAGTACATTAGAGATTTTCACGGGCTGTGGGCGTATGTTGAGGCGTCGTGTATGAGTATGAGTCCCTAGCATTCCGGTGTCTTGCGGACTGCATGCCATGACGAGACGTTGTTGCCATCAGAATGGTAGGGGGCGATACAATCAACACTGTGGCCCATTAAAATTGCAGCAACATGATGATGATGATGTTATGCAACAAATGTCAGACTGGTCTAAATGTGCTCTGTGATAGGATATGCATATAATCAGACTAAGAGCAGCCGACCAGTTGCAAAGGATAAAGTAATCTTTACCTAGGTTTCAATAGATATAAATCTATCTTCTTCAGAAGACGGCCTGGGGACAATGAACATCGTAATATATATTAAGGTATGGAACATGAGTCAAGAATAAAGTTTAACATATATTAGGAAAATATTGTATTACAAGATGTGAGTAAGATTCCTGGTACTTACAGTATTATAACAACATGAAGTGATATGTCATCGTTTAGGCAAACACCTGCATAGTTACATTAATCATATAAAATATAGCCCTGAAAACAGGGTTTGTCAGACAAATAAAATAGGTACATGGAAGTTGGAGGGCGCATAAGCGACTGAGTAAAATCGGCCAGCGTAGTAGCACAGCGGCCAGGGCAGGTGGCGCTCATGTCGCGAACTATGTGCCGATAGGCGTACTGAAGTAACATTTGAAACATCAATATTAAATGCGTTCTTAAATAGAGTGATAATAAATAAAATGGCAAGCATTTAACACTCCCGTTATGACATTGTGGGAGGTATAGGAACAATAACGTAGATACATACATCAAAAAGACAGGTGGCGCTTCCGCCGTGAGTTACATGCAGTGGTCTATATAGCCAGAATATAAAAGTTATATTACCATATTAGTGAAGCACATAGAACGTATATAAGTCAAAACATCAAGAACAATCAGTAATGGCTTTTAAGAAAATTACGAGACCTGGTCCACAATCCAGTTACTACGTAGTATGGAATAAGAGAAAATTACATGAGGGCCGCTGTAGTGGCAGCCATACATCGTGAGAAGAACACATTATATAAACGGTAGTAAATTGAAAGATTTGAAAGTGCATTATAGCTTCCTGAGGAAATAGACTACTGAGGTTACTAGCATTAATGTTATATATTAAACAGTACGGGTTTAAAGCCTTGGAAAAATTGTTTACAGGCAAGGTTCAACTGATAATTCAGTATATTGCCGTCTTTGAGCTCTAGATGTTTAAAAATAAATAGCTCTTCCCACAGATCTAGTCTCCGTCCTTTGACCTGTCTATGTAGGATAACCGTGTCTTCTAACTGTTTAGGCGTATGGCCGGTTATCAAGAGGTGTTCAGCAAAGGTAGAGTTGCGAATATTCGTTCCTTTTTTACCTAAAAGATGTTCTTTATATCGTGTTTTCACAGCTCTGCCGGTTTGACCAATATAATATGAGGGGCAGTTATTACAGGTTAGCTTGTAAATACCTGAATTAGAAAACCAATGGCTGGCAATCTCTACTGACTGTATAAGATTTCTTTTTAAACTGTTATCTGTAGAAAAGGAGACGTTACAGTTATATTTTTTATTTAGAAGACGTTTAATCCTATACGATAAGTTACCCAGGAAAGGGATGGAAATAAATATTTTAGTTTCTGTGGTATCCGTGGGGAGATTATTTCTCAAAGTCGAACATTTTTGGGAGATTTTCTTATTGAGCAGGTAATCGATCATATTCTGGTTATACCCATTATTAACCGCAATCGCTTTGATGACATTCAATTCCTTTTTTTGATCCGTAGGTGATAAAGGAGTGGTTACCATTCGGTGAATGGCGGAATGAAAAAATGCCAATTTATGAGCTTTTGGATGGGTTGAGTCAGCAGGAATGACATTATCTGAATATGTTTCCTTGCGGAAGATATTAAAATGGAAGGAATTATCTTCTATAGAAATTGTTAAATCGAGAAAATTAAGTTCACGTTTATCGTTTTGAAGTTCTTTTGTGAAGGAAATTTTTTCATGTAAACCGTTGAAAGTGTCAAAGAGATGCTCTAACTCATGATCAGTGCCATCAAAAGCAATGAATGGTATAGGCAGTCCACATCACACACTTGCTAGGCGCCTCCATTTTAAAATTAAAGATGCTTTCACATTTGAAAATAATTTTCTGTAAAAAACAGTAAGGAATTAACTAACAATATTCAATCTATAAGTTGTACACCTGACACTAGACTGGTGTCCTTTGACATCGTCAGCCTTTACACAAATGTTCCGGTTGATGAAACCATAGACCTTGTAAAAGAGAATCTTCTTAAACATAAAAAATTAAGTGAAACTCAGATTGCGGAACTCATTGGTTTGCTTAAGGTCATTTTAAAATACAATTACCTCACATTTAACGGGAAAATGTATGTACAGCCAGATGGTCTAGCAATGGGTAGCCCCCTCGCCGGTAGTCTAGCAGAGGTTTTCATTAACGCCCTGGAAACAACGTTCTTCAATTCAAGTTCAGAATTACGCCACAAAATCCGCTATTATGCACGGTATGTTGATGACATTTTCATTGCTTTTGATGGCACTGATCATGAGTTAGAGCATCTCTTTGACACTTTCAACGGTTTACATGAAAAAATTTCCTTCACAAAAGAACTTCAAGACGATAAACGTGAACTTAATTTTCTCGATTTAACAATTTCTATAGAAGATAATTCCTTCCATTTTAATATCTTCTGCAAGGAAACATATTCAGATAATGTCATTCCTGCTGACTCAACCCATCCAAAAGCTCAAAAATGGCATTTTTTCATTCCGCCATTCACCGAATGGTAACCACTCCTTTATCACCTACGGATCAAAAAAAGGAATTGAATGTCATCAAAGCGATTGCGGTTAATAATGGGTATAACCAGAATATGATCGATTACCTGCTCAATAAGAAAATCTCCCAAAAATGTTCGACTTTGAGAAATAATCTCCCCACGGATACCACAGAAACTAAAATATTTATTTCCATCCCTTTCCTGGGTAACTTATCGTATAGGATTAAACGTCTTCTAAATAAAAAATATAACTGAAACGTCTCCTTTTCTACAGATAACAGTTTAAAAAGAAATCTTATACAGTCAGTAGAGATTGCCAGCCATTGGTTTTCTAATTCAGGTATTTACAAGCTAACCTGTAATAACTGCCCCTCCTATTATATTGGTCAAACCGGCAGAGCTGTGATAACACGATATAAAGAACATCTTTTAGGTAAAAAAGGAACGAATATTCGCAACTCTACCTTTGCTGAACACCTCTTGATAACCGGCCATACGCCTAAACAGTTAGAAGACACGGTTATCCTACATAGACAGGTCAAAGGACGGAGACTAGATCTGTGGGAAGAGCTATTTATTTTTAAACATCTAGAGCTCAAAGACGGCAATATACTGAATGATCAGTTGAACCTTGCCTGTAAACAATTTTTCCAAGGCTTTAAACCCGTACTGTTTAATATATAACATTAATGCTAGTAACCTCAGTAGTCTATTTCCTCAGGAAGCTATAATGCACTTTCAAATCTTTCAATTTACTACCGTTTATATAATGTGTTCTTCTCACGATGTATGGCTGCCACTACAGCGGCCCTCATGTAATTTTCTCTTATTCCATACTACGTAGTAACTGGATTGTGGACCAGGTCTCGTAATTTTCTTAAAAGCCATTACTGATTGTTCTTGATGTTTTGACTTATATACGTTCTATGTGCTTCACTAATATGGTAATATAACTTTTATATTCTGGCTATATAGACCACTGCATGTAACTCACGGCGGAAGCGCCACCTGTCTTTTTGATGTATGTATCTACGTTATTGTTCCTATACCTCCCACAATGTCATAACGGGAGTGTTAAATGCTTGCCATTTTATTTATTATCACTCTACTTAAGAACGCATTTAATATTGATGTTTCAAATGTTACTTCAGTACGCCTATCGGCACATAGTTCGCGACATGAGCGCTACCTGCCCTGGCCGCTGTGCTACTACGCTGGCCGATTTTACTCAGTCGCTTATGCGCCCTCCAACTTCCATGTACCTATTTTATTTGTCTGACAAACCCTGTTTTCAGGGCTATATTTTATATGATTAATGTAACTATGCAGATGTTTGCCTAAACGATGACGTATCACTTCATGTTGTTATAATACTGTAAGTACCAGGAATCTTTCTCACATCTTGTAATACAATATTTTCCTAATATATGTTAAACTTTATTCTTGACTCACGTTCCATACCTTAATATATATTACGATGTTCATTGTCCCCAGGCCGTCTTCTGAAGAAGATTACTTTATCCTTTGCAACTGGTCGGCTGCTCTTAGTCTGATTACGTGGAACCGTTGCTGTAGCGCAGCTGTGTTTAAAGTACGGATATGCATATGATTGGCACCTGCGCAAAATAGGTAATAGTAACGCCATATAAAGGGTTACAATTATTGAAATATATGAAAAAGTACGTAAATTAGTTACAAACTACGGCGTCCGCACATTTCATTCAACATGTAAACGTCACTACAGATATTCGGATGTAGGTTATGACATGTTCGATATGCCTGCCATTATTAGCGATGGTGTGCGCAGGCAAATAGCGACATTCTGCGTGACCCGCTGAAGTGTCGGAAAATCGATGCTATCGATGACCTCCTGAATGGCTGTTTCTGGCTCAGCAGTGGTTTGGGGGTGTTGCTGTACATCTTGTCTTAATTATGGCTCCACAAAAAGAAGTCAGATGTGTTCAGATCCGGAGAGTATGATGGCCAATCGAGGCCCCATTCCAGTGGCCTCTGTGTACCCCAAAGCCAGAAGGTGATCCCGAAAGTGCTCCTCCAGGAGATCAGACACTCTCCTGCTTCGATGAGGTCGAGCTCGGGCTTGCATGATCCACATCTTATCGAAATGTCGGTCATTTCGGATAACGGGAATGAAATCATCTTCCAAGACCTTCACGTAGCGTTAGGTAGTCACCATGCCATTAAGGAATATCGCACCGATTATACCGTGACTGGACATTGCATACCACACAGTCACCTGTTGAGGGTGAAGAGACTTCTCTATCGCGAAATGCGGATTCTCAGCTCCCCAAATACGCCAATTTTGCTCATTGACAAACCCATCCAAATGAAAGTGAGCTTCGTTCCTAAACAATAAAGCGCGTACTAATTCTCATCATACCCCGCGGCCAGCCGTGCAGTTTGAACGTCCTAACGCAAACCGTTCGGAAGTTATGACGATTTTATTTGATATAGTTCAGTAATTGTCACCCTATACGTTCAACGTATATGGATAGATTATGCAGCTGGTTTCTCATTAAGAAATCGCATATGTGCGAGAAGATAGTGTTATGACCAGTGTAAGAAAGAGTGACGTCTAAGAGTATGTGCTAGGATTCGATAGCGCCTGGATCGTGGTCTATAGAAGCTGAGGTTTATCGTCCCATGATATTCCTGCTCGCGTTAGTCGGGATCCTGCGACTGTCATGCGACTATACGAGGGACGTTCAATAAGTAAAGCAACACATTTTTTTCTCTCGGCCAGTTAAGTTTTTAGAAATGCGGAATTGGTTGTGGAACATCGTGGAATATTACCGCTTCAGCCCGTATAGTTTCATGATGTTCCGACAAGTGTCGGCACTATGCGTAGCCCTCAAAATAGCGTCTGTAAAGGAGGTGCGTTCCAAGTAAAGAGCTGTCACTGAGTTTTTTTTTTTTTTTGGCAGAAATCAGAGCATCTTAGATATTCACAGACGCTTGCAGAATGTCTACAGATACCTGGCAGTGAACAAAAGCACTGTGAGTCGTTGGACGATGTATCTGTTGTCATCGCAACAAGGTCGCGTAAACCTGTTTGATCTCCCGCGTGCCGGCCGCCTGCACACAAGTGCGACTCCTGCAGTGTTAGAACGTGCGGACACTCATTCGAGTTGATTGATGGATCACAACCAAACATTTCGTGCGCAACTGGACGTCTCTTTTGGTAGCGGTGACACAGTCTGCGCATCAGAGAGGAGCTCACCAAACTCCGTTGGACTGTCCTTCCTCATCCATCCTGCCGGCCGAAGTGGCCGTGCGGTTAAAGGCGCTGCAGTCTGGAACCGCAAGACCGCTACGGTCGCAGGTTCGAATCCTGCCTCGGGCATGGATGTTTGTGATGTCCTTAGGTTAGTTAGGTTTAACTAGTTCTAAGTTCTAGGGGACTAATGACCTCAGCAGTTGAGTCCCATAGTGCTCAGAGCCATTTGAACCATTTTTTGAACCTCATCCATCCTACAGCCCGGATCTCGCACCTTCCGAATTGTATCTGTCTGGCCAAATGAAGGATGGGTTCGGGAAGCAGTACGTGGATGATGGGGAGCATATTGATGCAGCAAGACCACGTCTCCAACGTCTATCAGTAGAGTGGTACCATGCGAGCATACAGGCCCTCCACGTAAGGTTGCCTAAGGCCGTCGCATTGAATGGAGATTATGTTGAAAAATACGGCTTTGTAATCGAAAGAGTTGGAGACAATATGGTTTGTTGGAATCCTGAATAAAACCAATCTGCTTTCAGAAAAAAGTGTTGCATTACTTATTGAACGCTACTCTACACAACGTGAGTAGCGCTAGACAGAGATTGCCCGCTCCGCTATGCAGAATCTTACAGTCACATGACGCACGTTGAGGCGGGAAATGGGCTTCTCTGCAGCGAGACAACTATCCATATGGGAAGTGCGACGACGCCGGAGCACTACCGGCTGTCAGCATGGAAACTATTGTTGCGGATTCGTTTGACGCGGCAGGAGGGAGAGGCAGCCAGACGGTGGTAAACACAGCGTCAATACTCGACACAATAGTGGCACCACATCGTCTTTTCAGACGAGTCTCGCTTCTACGTACAGCATCACTATGGACCTTGCTATGTTTAGAGGTTCCGTGGAGAACGAACTTTACCAGGTTGCGTTCTTTATCTTCAAATAGCCCCAGACCTGACATGATGGTATGGGGTGATATTGGTACACAACACGTTCACCTCTGGTTCAGATAGCTGGTAATATGGACATTAGATCGGTGGCCGTGCCCGTTTCCTAGGTAACGGTGACGTTACCTTTCAACATGGCAATACAAAACAGTATGTTCTCCGCACCGTCCTGACCTACCTCGATACAGTGTGTGTTCGACAGCTGCGCTGGTCAGCATCTTTCCAGATCTCTCACAAACAGAAAACATCTTGGAAGCGGTTGCAAAGAGATTGGCATACAACTACCCGCCTGCTACTGTGACTCATGAACTCCGATACAGAAGTGAAACAGCATGGATTGACGTACCAGTATCTGTCATACAAGCTCAGTTCGCCTCGATGAGCAGCTGAGTTGGAGTCTCTGCTCCTACCAAAAGTGTGCTGCCTGTTCCGAATTACGTTCTCTCTCTCTGTCTCTCTCTCTCTGTACCGAATTATGTGTTATATATATAATCATCATCAGCCAATTCAGTCATTAGATGATGTGGCCTCTTCGAGTCGTGGATTCAGGTAGGCTTTCAGAAGTCTTCTCCAAGTGGGACGGTCTTGGGCAGTTCTCTGCCAGGTGTTACCAGCGATCTTCTTGATGTCTTTGTCCCATCTGTCTGGTGGTCTTCCTCTAGGCCTCCGGTGCTCTTTCGGACTCCACTCCAGTACTAGCTTCGTCCATCTGTTGTCTTTTCTTCTTGCGATGTGGCCAGCCCACTGCCATTTCAAGGAACCTACTCTCTCTAAGATGTCATTAACCTTCGTCACAGACCGGATGTCATCTGCCCTTTTCCTGTCCTTTCTTGTATAGCCCAGCATTGATCTCTCCATGGCTCTCTGTGCTGTCCTAAGTTTCCCTTTTGTGAATGAGTTCAGTGTCCATGTCTCGCATCCGTACGTCATCACAGGAAGAATGCATTGATCAAATACTGCTTTCTTCAGATTTACTGGCATTTTTGATCTGAATACTTTTGAATTCTTCCCAAATGCTTGCCAGCCAAGCTTGATGCGTCGATAGATTTCTGGTCTTATGTCTCCCTTCATATTTATAATCTGGCCAAGGTAGACATATTCACTGACCTCTTCTAGTAGACTGTCCTTGACTTTCACATCTCCAGCTGGGACCCATTTGTTGGATATTACTTTTGTTTTGGAAAGGTTCATGTTCAAGCCAACCAGCTGACATTCCGATGCAAGATCTGTAACTAAGTTTTGGAGCTCTGCGAAGTCTTTGGCCAGTAAGGCAATATCATCAGCAAATCTCAAGTTGGTAAGCCTTCTTCCATTAATTCTAATTCCCTTACCTTCCCAGCTCAGCTTTGACATAGCCATTTCCAATACAGCAGAGAACAGTTTTGGGGAGATGGGATCGCCTTGCTTGACACCCCTCATGATGCGGAATATATATATATATATATATATATATATATATATATATATATATATATATATATTAGTTTTTTATGTTGTTGTTGTTGTGGTCTTCAGTCCTGAGACTGGTTTGATGCAGCTCTCCATGCTACCCTATCCTGTGCAAGCTTCTTCATCTCCCAGTACTTACTGCAACCCACATCCTTCTGAATCTGCTTAGTGTATTCATCTCTTGGTCTCCCTCTACGATTTTTACCCTCCACGCTGCCCTCCAATGCTAAACTTGTGATCCCTTGATGCCTCAGGACATGTCCTACCAACCGATCCCTTCTTATAGTCAAGTTGTGCCACAAACTTCTCTTCTCCCCAATTCTATTCAATACCTCCTCATTAGTTACGTGATCTACCCACCTAATCTTCAACATTCTTCTGTAGCACCACATTTCGAAAGCTTCTATTCTCTTCTTGTCGAAACTACTTATTGTCCATGTTTCACTTCCATACATGGCTACACTCCATACAAATACTTTCAGAAACGACTTAGTGACGCTTAAAACTATACTCGATGTTAAAAAATTTTTCTTCTTCAAAAACACTTTCCTTGCCATTGCCAGTCTACATTTTATATCTTCTCTATTTCGACCATCATCAGTTATTTTGTTCCCCAAATAGCAAAACTTCTTTACTACTTTAAGTGTCCCATTTCCTAATTTAATTCCCTCAGCATCACCCGACTTAATTCGACTACATTCCATTATCCTCGTTTTGCTTTTCAACTAAATTTTATGTATCTATAATAAAAAACTTGCTCTGCTTAAGGGCATGTGGTTTTGACTACACAGCACACACTCACACAGACAATACCATTTAATCCTGAGAACATTTGAAGTTTGGAGAAGACGGTTGTATCAATTCTTGAGCGAAAGGCTCACTAACTGGCTCTGGCAGTTAACGGATTTGATCTTGAAAGTAGCTCTTGAGTATGAACTTGGCTGTAAAGTAACAGAAATCATTGACATTAACCACGAATCATTATACTGAATATCCAGAGATGAAAATCTGAACTGATATAAAGATGCAGTTATCGATTTTTAATTCTGAACGAAAGAATTATTCAGCTGCAGAATCTGTCGTCTTGATCACTCACACCACACACAGTTTTCACTTGATGAAATGATGAAGCTGCTGCGTCTCCTGAAATTCTTTGCTACGATAAACACAGAAACAGATTCTAAGCCGTGCAGATAGATGACGGGCTCACCTGGATGCAATGGTGAATTGTCACATACAAATTCGGAGTTCGTGGGGCGGAGTGAATGCGGTTTGCTAGTTAAATTGTCCGATGATGTCAAGTGGAATATTACTACCGTATAGGAATTGCTGGTTCTTCCACACAGCCGAATTATATGCAACCTCAGTCTATAGCGTAACTTGCGCTCAGTGGTTATGGTAAATCAAAAATTGATTTTGGAACAGCACCCCAATTACATGTAGTGAGTAATTGTCCTACAGCACTCTCTATACATTTGGCATCAAACTTTCAATTCCGTTTTACTTTAAACATGGAATTTCTCTTATGCACCTTTGATGGCACACGACAATTAAATAAATACCCCAGTGTAGAACACGTGTACGTTTATGTATGATTAAAACCGGAGACCCTACTTCTAAATCTTATTACCGTTATCAGTAACGTAAAAACTAAGAATAATGAAGAAGTCAGAAACAGTATTACACCGAGCGGGGGCTGCGTAAGATGTCTCTGGCGCTTGCGGTTACACCTTTCGCATTCAACTGTTCAGGCGCGCTTTAGACAAGAGCGCGAGATGCACTACTCAGCGCCGACAGATCGCAACTCAGTTCAGCGTTATTTGCACTTGTTACGAGTTTACGCGTGAAATAGGAGACTGCACGGAATTCACATTGAGAGTTTTTCCCATCTTTGCCAAGGTCCCGCGGAATATCTTCTTCCTTGCAGCTTGTAAAGACTTAAGACTTTTTCCAGTCTATCTTCATTTATTCCGTTGAAGCTATTTTTACTTTGTTCTGTAATCGTTCACTCTTACCTCAATACTATAAGCATTAAGTTCTTTTCTTACGTGTCTGTTAAGTATTCTCCATCTCCACTATCTGGATCTTATTCATGCCCTTCTGTGTAAGCACCCAAGACTCACTCCCATATGTTAAAACTGGTATTGCCATTATTTTATAAATGTTGATTCTGGTGTCCTTTCTTGTCTTATTATTCAACATTCTGCTTTTAGTACCACATACAGGCCGTTCGGAAATACTCTTAACAAATTTCTAGGACTTGTTTGAATATGAATCCACGTCAGGGAACGTATCGTTTCAGATGTTTAACTCATCCGCTTCTGTTTGAGGAACTGAATTAGTCGTGACGCAGTACAGTTACTAGGCAACAGTTCGAAATGAAACAACGAAACATCTATTTACCACTTCAGCACATTTTTGTGTATTAACAATTAAAACATGACGTATTTACATAATTCAAAAACAAAAAAAGGACCCAGCATACTGTACGTACAGGACCGTACTGATGCATTACAACAGATGCTCGACGTGGCAACCACCAAGTTTCTTACAGCCATTGTATCTGCAAAGCATGTTCTGGTAGATACATTTCATCCCACCTGGTGTGCCTTTAATTTCTAGTGCAGCGGCCAGAACTCCTGCCAGCAGATTTTCCTCTGTCTCTACTGGAGTCTCGCAGCAAGGCATAGGTGACATCAGGTGATCATCTGACGCAGTACACGTAATCCTATCTACACTATTGCATACCGGGACAAACAATACTGAGACTTTTTTTCTCTTTCCCTCAGCAGACGTGGACGGATAACACATCTAAACTGGAACAATCGTTGAACGTAAACAGTACGTTTCTGGACAGGGCTTCCAATTAGAACTGCTGTGTCCTCACTCCCCTCTACAAGTGCTAGAAGTTTGTAAGGGGAATTTCCGTACACCCTGTATGTGTTCAAGACGTTGATTGTTAGTTTCTGTATCATTATTGTAACGTATGCCTGCTCATAGATTGCAGAAAAGAGAGACTTGTCCAAAAAAAAAAAGAAAAGGTTCAGATGGCTTTGAGCACTATGGGACTTAACATCCAAGGTCATCAGTTCCCTAGACTTAGAATTACTTAAACTTAACTAACCTAACGACATCACACACATCCATGCTCGAGGCAGGATTCGAACCTGCGACCTTAGCGTTCGCGCGGTTCCAGACTGAAGCGCCTAGAACCGCTCGGCCACACTGGCCGGCCAGAAATTTGTCCTATTGGTTTTCTGTAGATAATTTTCTTTCAAAAGATTGGGAGTTTTCACAGAAAAGCCATTATTATAGTTTTAGATACTCAAATTTCTAAGTTACATTCTTTGAAAATTTGTTTAAGTCTATACCCAGAACTTTGCAAATACTCTTCTTTTTTAGAAATAGACTAATGAACTACTGAATTAAAGCATCTGCGTAATACACTACTGGCCGTAAAATTGCAACAGCGCGAAAGATAAGAAATAAATTTTATTTGTTGAATATATAAGGTACAGTACTGGCAAGGGAACCTCCCCATCGCACCCCCCTCAGATTTAGTTATAAGTTGGCACAGTGGACAGGCCTTGAAAAACTGAACACAGATCAATCGAGAAAACAGGAAGAAGTTGTGTGGAACTATGAAAAAAATAAGCAAAATATACAAACTGAGTAGTCCATGCGCAAGATAGGTAACATCAAGGATAGTGTGAGCTCAGGAGCGCCGTGGTCCCGTGGTTAGCGTTAACAGCTGCGGAACGAGAGGTCCTTGGTTCAAATCTTCCCTCGCGTGAAAAGTTTACTTTCTTTATTTTCGTAAAGTTATGATTTGTCCGTTCGTTCATTGACTTCTCTGTTCACTGTAATAAGTTTAGTGTCTGTGTTTTGCGACCGCACCGCAAAACCGTGCGATTAGTAGACGAAAGGACGTGCCTCTCCAATGGGAACCGAAAACATTTGATTGCAAGGTCATAGGTCAACCGATTCCTCCACAGGAAAATACGTCTGATATATTCTATACGACACTGGTGACGACATGTGCGTCACATGACAGGAATATGTTGTCGACCCACCTAATTTGTACACTTGGCGAATGGGTAAAAAGATTCTTCTACCTTGCCCGATTAAGGTTTTCTTGTTGATGTGATAATCACTCCCAAAAAAGTCATGAAAACATAAGAGTTTGTCACATAAACTGCAACAAATGAATGCAACAGTTTCACAGTCGCACACTTCTACCCGTGCTCTGTCAAAACATATGTTTTAACGTTTTTGCGCTGTAGTCGACTGACGTCGTGTGTTTAGATGTTTGTTTTAGGTGCAGCGTCCCCATACTACGGCGCAGTTACGTCGCTTCGGACGGACGGACAGATAATAATTGTCTGAAAATAAAAATTTAAACTTTTCACTCGAGGGGAGACTTGAACCAAGGACCTCTCGTTCCGCAGCTGCTCACGCTAACCACGGGACCACGGCACTCCTGAGCTCACACTATCCTTGATGTTGCCTATCTTGCGCATGAACTACTCAGTTTGTATATTTTGCTTATTTTTTTCATAGTTCCACACAACTTCTCCCTGTTTTCTCGATTGATCTGTGTTCAGTTTTTCAAGGCCTATTCACTGTGCCAACTTATAATTAAATCTGAGGGGGGTGCGATGGGGAGGTTCCCTTGTGAGAATAGATAATTAAATTCCAACAAATTTTGTCATATATTCTTCCTACTATACCGTATATGTACGATAAATAAAATTTATTTTCTATCTTTCCTAGTTTACAGTTTTATGACCAGTAGCGTACTACGGAGTCGTCTTTAATTCACTCCCCGTTAGTGTATTTTTGAAAGAGTTATTCGAGCGCAAATCAGAAGAGGTCAAAGGCTCATCCCGAATTCTTTAAGAAGTTGTCTGTGCCGTGAGATTGCTGCGGCCCTGGACGTGATCCCCGCCGTGTGAGACGGGTAGGCGCGCCTGCAGGGCGCGTGTAGACGCAGCGGCGCGAGCGTCGGGTTGCCTAGGAGCCGGGAGGCCCCTGTGTAACCTGAGCGTCGGTACAGATGCCGGCAGCGCGCGGCTTATCGATTCGCTATTTGCCGCCTGAACGCTGGAGGGGAAACCCCCGTTCGGCTCAAGACCCTGGCTGTGCGAGCTCCCAAATTGATTCCGTAATGTGCCGACAACGAAGCTGCCCGCGCCCGGAGGGGTTTCATTGTGGCGGCAAATTGTTGCACGTCTGCTGTATAATGCCGACCTAATGGCTCATAGAGACGCGCTGGAAAACATCAAAGGCGGCCTGTGGAATTGAAAGGGGCCAACTGTGTAAAGAGGCATTCGTTGCGCTACGCGAGCACTACTAGAACACGTGATTACCACGACGCGGCGAAAACCCTCGAATTAAAATTGCCGTTTCCTACGCGTGAGAAACATCTGAGTACTGATTTGCATTCACTTGTCCCGTAATGCGGTAGCAGTTAGACCTACTCAGGCTGCTCACTTCACAGAGCCTGCACTGATTCGCGGACTCGCCAACCAATTAGGATGGATCTTGCGGATGGTACTTGGCGCAGGGATTTCACGATCTGTAATGTGTTTCCAAGTTCCAGCACTTTTCTTTCGATGTGTCGGAAAAAGAGCGTAGAGGAGAGAGTTTGTTACAGCTAACTATTTTGACACAGAACAATAAAACGAATTAGGTGAAAATAAAATTTTGATAATACGTCGCTATCTGTAGTTTTAAGTTATTATTTTTTTGTTGGTTCATGCTTTACCTGGTTTCTATAAACTTGTGTTTCAACCTTACTAACACGTGAACCTGAAGAACTGCAGATCGGTAATATAGTTCCACTTGTCGAATTTTCGGCGCACTTGAAAGATAGCCCCTCTTTTAAATGCTGACGCAGGTGGTTTCTGCATGATGGAATCCGTAGACGTTTCTGCAGCTGAGTCACCGCAGCAAGTAGGTTAGATGGAGATTTCCCGTGGAACTGAACTATTTTCTGCAGGACGATTGAGCGTCGCTTGCATTGCATCTAGTAGTTTCGTCAGGTAGGGACTGATGAGGTAGGGAGTGCATTAGTTTACCGAGCTGGAATAGTCCATTAACTTCCAAAAAAAATTTTCGTTTTGCAATTGCGGTGTGCCTCGTTTTTCCGATGGTTCACAATTACTGTAAAATCTGTGTTGTTGTTTCAGATTATGGAAGAAACGCTATATGCTTTTAACCTGTATATTCGTACAAAATTAACTTTGCCAGCCACTGGGATCCAGTCTATGCGTTTCGTTACCGAACTACGAGGCGACTTCAAAACGTTCCGCATTATTATGGTAAGCCATGTATCTTTTATTGAATATTCCTCTACGTTTCAAACGGTCTTAGATACATGACATTGCTTTTCAACATGGTCGCCAAGTCTCTGTAAACAACAGTCGGAATGTTCTACGAATCGTTCAATTCCTCGACGATAGAAATCCACTCCTTGGTCACGGAGTGATTCGAGAACCGTTGTGTGAATTGCTGCGAGTCAGTTCCCCAATTTTCGTCTATGCTCGATGTCGCTGGTCTTTGTTCCCGATCAGTATCACCTGTGTCTGTGCGACCTTGGTCAAATTGTTGACACCATTTCACGATGGCTGGAGGCGACATTGCATTTGGTCCGTAAACTTCCAGGATTTGACGGTTAATCTGTGTGCAATTTGGGAGTTTTGACTATAAGAATTGTAGTGCACCGTATACTTCAAATTTGAAGCAACTACGTTTCCTTACTGCAGCAGAACCGCGTCTGCAGGAAATCTAGTACATGTGCTCTCTTCTGACAATGAGCCGCTTTTGTTACGAAATGGTCTTTGCGTGGGGCGACGTGTGTAGTTTAATTTTTTAAGTCCCCTCGTAGTTATTGAACTTGACTGTGTTCTTAATAGGTAAAGCTGCTTGTAAATTATTTAATTACACTGTACCTATGAAACATGCGTTGGGAAAACTGAGTAGTAATGTAGCAAGGATTCAGGAGACTTCAGCTAGGGACAAACACGCAAGTAGTTTAACAGTGAATTTTAATAAAAGTAGAATTCAACTTTACTAGAAAAGAATATGTGTTACAATAGGTAATTCATGGAAAAATTCTTCGAATGCTTATACTGGCAAATTTATTGCTTCGGGATATAATAGGTGCTGTATCTCATGGCAACCCAGCCTCACGCGAGGACTGAGATAAGAATTGCCTATATTGCGGAAGAAGTGACATGACAATGTTTGTGAGTTCACGAATAGCTACTATAACTAACAGGATGAACCAATAAACTTGCGCCGCAATGGGGAAGGATTTCTCGTGAACGCGTTTGAAGTGTAGGTATATTTTTACAAATGTAAAACGCTAACATTATTTAACGCATAACAACAGATGACAGATTCTTGTTCTACGGTTTACAAACGGATACCTATTAATAAGTTCTGGTTCAAATGGTTCAAATGGCTCTGAGCACTATGCGACTTAACTTCTCAGGTCATCAGTCGCCTAGAACTTAGAACTAATTAAACCTAACTAACCTAAGGACATCACACACATCCATGCCCGAGGCAGGATTCGAACCTGCGGTAGTAGCGGTCGCTCGGTTCCAGACTGTAGCGCCCAGAACCGCACGGCCACTCCGGCCGGCTTTATAAGTTCTCTTGAGGACGTTACACTGGAAGAAAAACCTCACTTCATCTATTTCGTACTGAAGTCTGAGTTGCGTTATTCACTTATGCACATTCACTTCCGATGTCCAGTTGCTTGTATTATTCAATGATGCAGTTGCGCATACATTTATAAAACCTTTCGTCACTTAACACTCCGCAAATACTGATTCTGCAGTAACACAGCTGATGAAGCCATTAAGTTTGAGAGACAGCTTCGAAAATTCATTAACTGCCCTTATAAGCAATTATTTTTGGATTTAGAAACTACTTACTAAATAATTATTTTCGTGTGTCTTTTCTTCAGTCCATAATTCATAAGCAGTTTTTAAATTATAGCCGTGATGTACATTTTTTATACGTAATGCCTTTTAGTTTGTTCAATGGCCGTTGAGTCACTGTGTTCACTTTATTTAAAGTAAATACTTACATTTTCACTTAACAGCACGTTTGTTGTCAGCCTTGCCGTCGCGAGTATTTGTTTCTACGAATCTTGGTCTCTGTGAAGCTTCGCATTTCATTTCTGTCCTTCACAATGTGTCTTACTTTGTGCAACACAGTCGCAGTTTTAATGTTTATGATTATTTTGCTCGTAGCACTTACACAAGGATTAACGCGAGTGGTTTTGCCAACGAACTAACACTAAGCTACAACCCTCCATATTATTCGCGTCACTAGTTATTTTTCCTCTGTTTTTGTATATATCTGCAAGGAAATTACGGACTGTAGCTGTCGTTTTCATGGTAGTACACGTGGCAAGGCGAGAACGATTCGAGAAGTTCTTAATTCGTCCCTGATGACTCTTCGCATCCGAGCGTTAATGACACGGTGCTCAGCTATTTACCTGAGCTGGCGAGATGGTCTGCCAGCTATTAGCTGCTAAATAAGCTACTTGTCGGCCGCGAGGGGAGTGGGCTAGCGGTGGCGTGGAACACTTAGCTTTGCATAATGTGACACGGTGTCGACACTTGTCCCTTAAATTCTGTGTCGTTAGTAAGGACTGAAAAGTGCTACCCATTCGTGGAATGAACGCCCGTGTCGTCGTTTACGGTGCGTTATATGTCACACTGGTACCAGGAGGCAATCCGCGATAAGGCCCGAAAAGTCTGCGAGGCGTTTCAAAACACACGCCAGCCCAGTTCGGAAAAATATGAGGAATCAAACTGTCATTTTATACATGAACTTCCTTTCGCTGAGTGTCGTGTTCTTTTCTTTCGGAACCATGAGGGAAAGTAGCTTAATTTGTTTGGAGACGATTCCGATATTAGCTCGCATGACACTTGAATCAGATGTTACCTCTAACTTGAGAGAGAGTAACGGTGTCTTAGTACGTTATTCAATGCGGGAGGACGCAGGATGAAGCATAACATAGATCAGGAAGACCACAACGAAAAACCTAATTAGTCCCCCGATGGCACCGTTGGCACCATACAGCAGTAGAAACGTCAATAAAATGTACATGTAGTGCTAAAATAGTATCTCCAGCTGTGTTGGTCTTTTTTGCTACGCGGGGGAGAGTGGTGTTCCTGGAATACTTCTCAGACTTTCGTTCTGGCTAAGTCTGTAAAACAAGTTTAATATATTTTCTCATTCCATTTTTAAATAATGGCATCCACTTGTTGTGTGCTGCAGTCTTTTTTCTGAAAGTACAAAAATTACTCCGGAAAAGAAAGAATTCTCCAAATGTGAAAAAAGTGCTCCAAGGTAGCTCATGGTCATGTACCTAGAATCAAATACTCTGTTGAAATTTAAATGTGTTGCAATCGAGAGAATTTTGTCAATACTGCAGTTCATAGCCTTTCTTTCACATCACTACTCTACTATGTAACAATAATCAGTAAATGAGATCAAATTAAGGAGAAGTGTTATTAAAGACCAATTAAAAGTTACATACATCTTGAAATAGAAGTTACAGAAAACTAATATAAATTTAAATTTTTGAGAGAGATAAAGTTCTTGAGACATTTAAGAAACTCAAATCACATGTTCGAGGGTAGAAGACATTCTGTATCACGGTAATAGGCGGAGCACGACCTACGAAGTACATCTACATTTATACTCCGCAAGCTACCCAACGGTGTGTGGCGGAGGGCACTTTACGTGCCACTGTCATTACCTCCCTTTCCTGTTCCATTCGCGTATGGTTCGCGGGAAGAACGACTGTCTGAAAGCCTCCGTGCGCGCTCTAATCTCTCTAATTTTACATTCGTGATCTCCTCGGGAGGTATAAGTAGGGGGAAGCAATATATTCGATACCTCATCCAGAAACGCACCCTCTCGAAACCTGGCGAGCAAGCTACACCGCGATGCAGAGCGCCTCTCTTGCAGAGTCTGCCACTTGAGTTTGTTAAACATCTCCGTAACGCTATCACAGTTACCAAATAACCCTGTGACGAAACGCGCCGCTCTTCTTTGGATCTTCTCTATCTCCTCCGTCAGACCGATCTGGTACGGATCCCACACTGATGAGCAATACTCAAGTATAGGTCGAACGAGTGTTTTGTAAGCCACCTCCTTTGTTGATGGACTACATTTTCTAAGCACTCTCCCAATGAATCTCAACCTGGTACCCGCCTTACCAACAATTAATTTTATATGATCATTCCACTTCAAATCGTTCCGCACGCATACTCCCAGATATTTTACAGAAGTAACTGCTACCAGTGTTTGTTCCGCTATCATATAATCATACAATAAAGGATCCTTCTTTCTATGTATTCGCAATACATTATATCTGTCTATGTTAAGGGTCAGTTGCCACTCCCTGCACCAAGTGCCTATCCGCTGCAGATCTTCCTGCATTTCGCTACAACTTTCTAATGCTGCAACTTCTCTGTATACTACAGCATCATCCGCGAAAAGCCGCATGGAACTTCCGACACTATCTACTAGGTCATTTATATATATTGTGAAAAGCAATGGTCCCATAACACTCCCCTGTGGCACGCCAGAGGTTACTTTAACGTCTGTAGACGTCTCTCCATTGATAACAACATGCTGTGTTCTGTTTGCTAAAAACTCTTCAATCCAGCCACACAGCTGGTCTGATATTCCGTAGGCTCTTACTTTGTTTATCAGGCGACAGTGCGGAACTGTATCGAACGCCTTCCGGAAGTCAAGAAAAATAGCATCTACCTGGGAGCCTGTATCTAATATTTTCTGGGTCTCATGAACAAATAAAGCGAGTTGGGTCTCACACGATCGCTGTTTCCGGAATCCATGTTGATTCCTACATAGTAGATTCTGGGTTTCCAAAAACGACATGATACTCGAGCAAAAAACATGTTCTAAAATTCTACAACAGATCGATGTCAGAGATATAGGTCTATAGTTTTGCGCATCTGCTCGACGACCCTTCTTGAAGACTGGGACTATCTGTGCTCTTTTCCAATCATTTGGAACCCTCCGTTCCTCTAGAGACTTGCGGTACACGGCTGTTAGAAGGGGGGCAAGTTCTTTCGCGTACTCTGTGTAGAATCGAATTGGTATCCCGTCAGGTCCAGTGGACTTTCCTCTATTGAGTGATTCCAGTTGCTTTTCTATTCCTTGAACACTTATTTCGATGTCAGCCATTTTTTCGTTTGTGCGATGATTTAGAGAAGGAACTGCAGTGCGGTCTTCCTCTGTGAAACAGCTTTGGAAAAAGGTGTTTAGTATTTCAGCTTTACGCGTGTCATCCTCTGTTTCAATGCCATCATCATCCCGTAGTGTCTGGATATGCTGTTTCGAGCCACTTACTGATTTAACGTAAGACCAGAACTTCCTAGGATTTTCTGTCAAGTCGGTACATAGAATTTTACTTTCGAATTCACCGAACGCTTCAAGCATAGCCCTCCTTACGCTAACTTTGACATCTTTTAGCTTCTGTTTGTCTGAGAGGTTTTGGCCGCGTTTAAACTTAGAGTGAAGCTCTCTTTGCTTTCGCAGTAGTTTCCTAACTTTGCTGTTGTACCACGGTGGGTTTTTCCCGTCCCTCACAGTTTTACTCGGCACGTACCTGTCTAAAACGCATTTTACGATTGCCTTGAACTTTTTCCATAAACACTCAACATTGTCAGTGTCGGAACAGAAATTTTCGTTTTGATCTGTTAGGTAGTCTGAAATCTGCCTTCTATTACTCTTGCTAAACAGATAAACCTTCCTCCCTTTTTTTATATTCCTATTAACTTCCATATTCAGGGATGCTGCAACGGCCTTATGATCACTGATTCCCTGTTCTGTACATACAGAGTCGAAGAGTTCGGGTCTGTTTGTTATCAGTAGGTCCAAGATGTTATCTCCACGAGTCGGTTCTCTGTTTAATTGCTCGAGGTAATTTTCGGATAGTGCATTCAGTATAATGTCACTCGATGCTCTGTCCCTACCACCCGTCCTAAACATCTGAGTGTCACAGTCTATATCTGGTAAATTGAAATCTCCACCTAAGACTATAACATGCTGAGAAAATTTATGTGAAATGTATTCCAAATTTTCTCTCAGTTGTTCTGCCACTAATGCTGCTGAGTCGGGAGGTCGGTAAAAGGAGCCAATTATTAACCTAGTTCGGTTGTTGAGTGTAACCTCCACCCATAATAATTCACATGAACTATCCACTTCTACTTCACTACAGGATAAACTACTACTAACAGCGACGAACACTCCACCACCGGTTGCATGCAATCTATCCTTTCTAAACACCGTCTGTACCTTTGTAAAAATTTCGGCAGAATTTATCTCTGGCTTAAGCCAGCTTTCTGTACCTATAACGATTTCAGCTTCGGTGCTTTCTATCAGCGCTTGAAGTTCTGGTACTTTACCAACGCAGCTTCGACAGTTGACAATTACAATACCGATTGCTGCTTGGTCCCCGCATGTCCTGACTTTGCCCCGCACCCGTTGAGGCTGTTGCCCTTTCTGTACTTGCCCAAGGCCATCTAACCTAAAAAACTGCCCAGCCCACGCCACACAACCCCTGCTACCCGTGTAGCCGCTTGTTGCGTGTAGTGGACTCCTGACCTATCCAGCGGAACCCGAAACCCCACCACCCTATGGCGCAAGTCGAGGAATCTGCAGCCCACACGGTCGCAGAACCGTCTCAGCCTCTGATTCAGACCCTCCACGCGGCTCTGTACCAAAGGTCCGCAGTCAGTCCTGTCGACGATGCTGCAGATGGTGAGCTCTGCTTTCATCCCGCTAGCGAGACTGGCAGTCTTCACCAAATCAGATAGCCGCCGGAAGCCAGAGAGGATTTCCTCCGATCCATAGCGACACACATCATTGGTGCCGACATGAGCGACCACCTGCAGATGGGTGCACCCTGTACCCTTCATGGCATCCGGAAGGACCCTTTCCATATCTGGAATGACTCCCCCCGGTATGCACACGGAGTGCACATTGGTTTTCTTCCCCTCTCTTGCTGCCATTTCCCTAAGGGGCCCCATTACGCGCCTGACGTTGGAGCTCCCAACTGCCAGTAAGCCCACCCTCTGCGACTGCCCGGATCTTGCAGACTGAGGGGCAACCTCTGGAACAGGACAAGCAGCCACGTCAGGCCGAAGATCAGTATCAGCCTGAGACAGAGCCTGAAACCGGTTCACCTTCCACACGATATGTAACTAGTGTTTCAAAATACATAATTTTACCCACCTTAAAATTCTGTAGCTGGAGAATTAACGGTATCTTCCGAATAGTTTAAAATATTATACAGCACTTAAGTGTGCAGAGCTAAAAATATTTAAAATTGCTGCACAAAACACAATCGCATGTCTCACAGCAACAAAACAAGTAGGAACAGCCCGAACCTGCTTATGGCGATCTATAGTGCGCATTCCTCCACATGATTCTAAAATCGCTCAGTAGACAAACTCCGACCAGGAAACATCCTGAATTCCTAGGTATACCATCCACAAGGTACAACACTCTCCCGTACGTCATAAACTCAGAGTAGTTTCTGATGAATACTGTAATATGATGTCCAGTGCCAATGTTTTATAGATTTCTGCAGGCGAATATATGAAATACAATGGCGTGCTTCCGAATTTTTTAAATCAAAACACTTAAAGCTTTTTAAATAAAACGCACTTATTAACATTCCACACCTTAATTCTTTTTGCAGCCGTCTTTCGCTAGACGGCTCCAAATTGTAGCGTGTAACATGGCGGTATGTAACGTAACTAAGTCGATGCGAGAGACGTACGGTGCTGTAATCTAGTTTCGAATTCGAAGAATTTGTTCACACATGGAGCACACTCTGCTTCAGTATGACAATGCCGGACAACACACGGGTGCTGCGACATCTGCGAGAACCTGATCCATTCGGCCCATTGTCGTCGATCATGATCCATACAGTCTCGACTTGGCCCCATCCGGTTCTCATCTGTCTCAAAAAGGTAAAGATTGCCTTCGAGGACTTTAATTTGATAGTGAAGAAGCGGCGCAAGCAGAGATGCGGCTTACCACCGTCAACAAAGTCAAACATTATACAGTGATGATATCAGCAAACTGGTCTCTCGTTGGGAGGAATGTGTTCGTTACCAGGGTGACTATGTTGGGGAATGAGTATGTAGACGGGAAGAATAGGGAAGTAGAATGCTAATAACGTATGTTTCATTTAAAGAGCTTAAATAGTTTTCACGTAAAAAATACAAAAGTGTTGCTTTTCAGTACCCCCTCGTAGTTTCGGAAAGAAATCCTCAGGATGAAATTAGACTGAGGTTGCTACAGTATTCGACATGAGGCAATATAAGATGGGAGGAAAAAGCTGCTTAGGAGATCAGCATTAATGTAACGTAGCCTGTGGTTGCAAGGCAAGCACAATCATCTCGGGAAGGACGTTGCGTATTGCTGAAGTGGTAAATCACGCAAGGATACGTTTTGATGTGAGGTGTGTAATTTAGGTGTATTAGACGGAAATGTATATGTTTCCTACAAGAATGTCCTCGTAGCCCGAAGGTGTGAAACCAGTGGTTAATTTGTACAATTCACCGACCTCGTTTGCTCGTGTTTCTTGGGTAATCGTCCCGGCACGACTCACTTGACGCCATTTCCATTAACTCAGTGTCGTGAATAATCTGGTCCCGAGTTGTCCACAACCTCGAGAATTCCGTTCGTGATAGTCAGTCAACCTCAACACACTTTCAGTCAAACGCAGATTACCACGATTAATGGATTTCTGTCATGTGCTACGAAAGATAACATGTGGTAGAGCATATTCATAACCACTGGGGTATACTGTATAGCATTCGTAGAGCTGCGGTCAGATTTCTGTACTATTAATATATTGTTAGCGAAAAAAATCTACGTGCCAATTGTAATAAAACATCTGCCGTTTTAGTCCTTCATTAATTTAAATGGTCAACTTTTTTTTAGTGAACAAACAGTAATTGAGGCACTTTAGGCAGGAACAACACTGTGTTCTGTTCCACAATTTGAAAATTGGTCGAAATTATGCTTTATTAGCTTTTATGAGACACGGCTTATTTTATTAGCAATTAATTATTTTAACGCAAAAGCAACGTGACACCATTTTTCTTAATAATACACGTATCAACTTTCATGAAATAAATATTCTAAGCAATGTTGGGAACGTCAACAGTCATGCTGCCGGCCGGTGTGGCCATGCGGTTCTAGGCGCTTCAGTCTGGAACCGCGTGACCGCTACGATCGCAGGTTCGAATCCTGCCTCGGGCTTGGATGCGTGTGCTGTCCTTAGGTAAGTTAGGTTTAATTAGTTCTAAGTTCTAGGGGACTGATGACCACAGATGTTAAGTCCCATAGTGCTCAGAGCCATTTGAACCATTTGAACAATCATGCTGAGTAATTTTTGTTGTTTGAAATGAAAGGTGACCTATTATAAACATATATTTACAAACGTGCACTAAGAAAAGTAGAACAAGTTTATTTACCTTTAAATTATTAAAATTTACTAAAGGTACTTTGAATTGTCGTTGTTAGTGGTTTGGGTTTTTAAACGACGCGTCATTTGCTGATTAATGTTTGATTATACTGCACGTCCTCCTCAAGCGTAAGGTGTCGCGATGGCGACTTTTGTATAACGTGACGAGTTGATAAACAGAGCTGCGTACGTACGCTTCACTTGCCGAACCGACAACGATCCTTTCGCCATTCTGCGCACTTCCATTGATGGAAGCAGCTCTCGAACATTTTTCTGTGTAATCCAAGCACAAATCCCCGCAGCCCACTTAGCCTTTTCTTTATTGACCTTACAAGGAAACATCGCCAATCGAGCTGCTATTTTAAAGAGAAATAAACACCGTTTGATTGTCATTCGGTCCGCACCACTGCAACAGCCTAATGTCCGAGCACGAAGTACTCTGCAGCGGAGTAAGAGGTGTGTGAAGTACTTTCTGGTATTAGTAACATACTTTTTTCATTGTGTCAGAGTGCGCTGTTTCTAACCTTTAGCTGGTGCCAGAGATCTCTTTGCTTGATCATATTTATGTTAAGACTCGCAGATTCAGAGTAAATGAATGATATTATTTGGTGTATCATTAAACAAGTAGACAGCGCTGTTTTACGTATTGACATCGTCGTTGTGCGTTATTTTCTTTGGATTTTAGAACTTGCACTGTTGGAATGGAACCGCACGGATTGTCAGCGTGGTTTGAGGTACCATGCCACGGATTGCGCGGCTCCTCCCGCCGGAGGTTCGAGTCGTCCTCGGGCAAGTGTGTGTGTGTGTGTGTGTGTGTGTGTGTGTGTGTGTTGTCCTTACATTAGGTTAGTTTAAGTACTGTGTAAGTCTAGGGACCGATTACCTCAGCAGTTTGGTCCCTTACGAATTCACACGTATTTGAACACTTTTGTTGAAGTGAAGGAGATGCGTTATCCTTCAACGTGACTGGCATTATGAAACTGTAAATAGAAATCATTAATTTCCTAATTATCCTTCAGTTAATTATTAATTTTGATTTTGAAGCGTATATGTCACTGCAGAATATCAGTATGAAAATATTGTTTAAATGATATTGAACGTATATTAGTGTTAGCGTGCCGTATTACGTACCCATATTACTTACTATTTTTTGGCATAGAATAACATCACTGTTCTCTAACAAGATTTCAAAACACGTTGGAGAGAAGTGTCCACCTCTCCCCTCCACTTGCCTCACCTTCAGTATTCTGTGACTAGGAGGGCTCTGATTTGTCACTCCGCAGCACAGAGCTCCGCGCCTGGGCGTTAGGCGGCTGCGCTGAAGCGGAGCGAGTGACGAACAACGAGTTAGTGATCTTTCCTTGTCAGATAATCCTGCATGACATTGTTGAAGAGGCAGACTGAAAACTTTTGTTACATACGTGAATTCAAATCGTCCTAGAAACTGAGCATGGCATGATGGTGAAACTCAATTTCGGTGCTGTTCATACTTTACATAGCGAAGCCGCCTAGTGGTTAAGACACTGGGCTCGCACCCCTGTGTGGTTCTCGAGAGTTAGGTTTTTCGTGATTTCCCTAAGTCACCTAGAGAAAATACTGGGATGATTTCTTAGAAAACCATACGGCTGATATTCTCCACCACCCTTCCCCGATGTGAACCTGTGCTCTGTCTCTGACGACCTCGTCATCGACGGGACGTCAAGCCCTAATCCAGATACTCTCAGAAGAACGCCAGGATTGGTCGACATCTTTCCCACAATATTTAAAATTATAAAAAGAAGTTAATTCTAATACAGTATATTTAAACCGTCTGTCTGCGACCTAAGACTGCGACAAACTTACAGTTTATGCTAATTTTAGTTAATTTCATTATTTACTATATACGTCGTAAACACCCGTACGAGAGATGTCATTTATAATTTTTATTAATATTTAACTGCGACTCATTTTTATTCTCTAACCGCCTTTAATTACATTTTAGCTCATCCTATGCAGAATTTTAAAAATATTCTCTCTGGCTTTGTAACATGCCATTATAAACTGTGCATACGACCAGCGACATCTACTGACCTAGCCTCCTCAGCTGTTTGTACAACTGTAAGAACAGTGTGCTAACGACGGCCATGTATCAGGGGCCATGAGTATTCATTACAATTTTACCATGTTTTTATATTATGTGACGATCCGAATCATTGCTATAAATTTTATTTACTTCTTTTAATAAGTTTAAGGCGCCAGTACTTTATTTGTTAAGGGCTTCTCAGACAGTGTGAATCAACGCAACTACTGCAGAGTGAAAATTTCATTCTGAAAACATCCCCCAGGCTTGGCTAAGCCATGTCTCCGCAATATCCTTTCTTTCAGGAGTGCTAGTTCTGCAAGGTTCACAGGAGAGCTTCTGTAAAGTTTGCCCGCGAAAGGCAAAGGTCCCGAGTTCGTGTCTCGGTCCGGCACACAGTTTTAATCTGCCAGGAAGTTTCATATCAGCGCACACTCCGCTGCAGAGTGAAAATCTCCTTCTGAAGTTCCAACGCAACTACTTATCTTAATGCTCTTACTCCTAAAAATGAACATTTTTTTTGATCAAGCCATTCATGATGATAACGATCCAGACCGGTTATTCAACTGAATAAAACGAATTTTCTGTAAAATTATGTTTTGGTTACCACGTATTCTCAAACATTGAAGCGCTGTTACCATCAAGGTGACCATGTCACTCCTCATCAAATTTACAGATACTGTGTAAATTGTGATTCCTTAGTTTCTACCGGCATATTTGTTCACAGACTAGTCCATGGTTGTACTAACGTTACTCCGTGTTCACCAGGTACACTGAGTAATGGCCGTGAAGGCGTGAAATGGGACAAATTATCTCATTTCTCGTTGCTTGAGCTCCATGTTGTACGTCAAATTACTGTGTGTAAACCGAGAATTTAGCACCTGTTTTCCATTTCCAGGCTCGGGAAGTCCCCAACGTCGAGATAGCATTCAGGCTATATTTCGGTTTTGTGCACGTTCCGGTCAGGTACTCACGTCTTTTAGTACTACATGTACAAGACGTTGAAGATACGTTTCGTCATCAGGAGTCGTAAATTCTTCGGATGTGACCATAAAACCAAATTCTGCATTTTCGTCTGTAATTTTGTCTGTTTCGAAGTATATCGTTTATTTTATTTAAATCTCGATTTTGGGGTAAACGTATTGGATAACATATTCCTCTTTGATTCTAATTAGGCTATCAGGCTTTATATTAGAAATAATAAGACCCTCAGATTCAAATACACTGTATTTTTGTTGTTTTTGTTTTTGTTGTTGTTGTTAGTGGTGGTGGAGGTGGTGGTGGTGGTGGTGGTGGTGGCGATGGCGATGGCGATTTCGTTATGAAATTACATTGTACATGTTCTATTTTTCGTATTTGTTACTGCTAATTTGTTACCTGTGTTATAGCGTGTTCTGTGATAGTGCGTCATTGACAGCGACGTTCATTTGACTGAAAGTAAAATACACTGACGGAAAAAATACAGCACCAAAAAATAATTAATGTAGAATAATGAAATTCCGGGAATACATTAAATCACTTAACATTAAATATTAATTTCAACGGTACATTAATAACCGGTATAACCGCGAGAACGTTGAATCAAAGCATGCTAAAAGTTCATGCACTGTGTTGCACTGGAGCCGGATAGCAGTTTGTGAGCTGGAGTTCCATGCCTGTTGCAGCCGGCCGGTGTGGATGTGCGGTTCTAGGCGCTTCAGTCTGGAACCGCGCGTCCGCTACGATCGCAGGTTCGAATCCTGCCTCGGGCATGGATGTGTGTGATGTCCTTAGGTTAGTTAGGTTTAAGTAGTTCTAAGTTCTAGGGGACTGATGACCACGGATGTTAAGTCCCATAGTGCTCAGAGCCATTTGAACCATGCCTGTTGCACTTGGTCGGTCAATACATGAACGGCTATCCCTGGTTGAGGATGACGCTGGAGTTGTCGTCCGATGATGTCGCATATGTGCTCGACTGGAGACATATCTGGTGATCGAACGGGCCAAGGCAATTTGTCGACACGCTGTAGAGTATATTGGGTTACGACAGCGGTATGTGAGCGTGGGTTATCCTATTGGAAAACTCCTTGAACGCTGTTCATGAATGGCAGCACAAGAGACCGCATCACCAGACTGACGACCAAATTTGCAGTTAGGGTGTCTGGAATAACTACGAGAGTGCTCCTGCCGTCATACGAAATCGCACTTTAGACCATAACTCCAGGTGCAGGTCCAATGCGTCTAGCACGTAGACAGATTGGTTGCAGAACCTCAACTGACTTGCTTCTAACCAACACACGGCCATCACTGACGCCGTGGTAGGACCGGTTTTCATCAGAAAACTCAACAGACCTCCATCCTGTCATTCAATGAGCTCTTGCTTGACACCACTGAAGTCACAAACTGATCATTGGAATGCACACCACATGGCGTCAGGCTCAGAGCTGTTCGTGAGGCAAACAATTTGTAAGAGTTCGTTGTGTCACTGTGGTTTTAACTGCTGCTCATATTACTGCTGCAGTTTCAGTGCGATGCGTCAGAGCCAAACGCCGAGCACGATGATCTTCCCTCCCGGTAGTGCAACATGACGTCCGCAGCCCGTTCATCTTGCGACCGTACATTGTCATGACCACCGGTAAATTTTGGAAATTTGTGGTAGGTTCTGTGGGACCAAACTGCTAAGGTCATGGGTACCTAGGCTTACACACTTCTTAATCAGACTTAAACTAACTTACGATAACGCCAACAAACACATCATGCCCAAGGGAGGACTCGTACCTCCGACGGGAGGAGCCGCGCGAACCGTGGCAAGGCGTCACAGGCCGCACGGCTACCACGCGGTACCAGATATCATGTACAGTGGTTACTTCCTGCCCAGTCCTTTTGGAATATTTCAGAAGGAATATCGAGTTTCTAGTCGCCCTATTACACGACCTCGTAAAAACTAAGCGAGGTGTTAATAATGGCACCTTTGCCGCCTTAAAGGCATTCTTGACTATCCTCAACTCACCATATCCGATCTCAAAGGTAACTAACCCCACAACCATTACAGCGTGCATTTAAAGCAAATCCGATTTGCAGACTCATTGTAGCACAACTAGCACGACTCTTCTGAAATTGGCGCGAAATTTGAAGAGAAATCGTCTTTCACATGTAGAAACACTCCTACCAACTTCCGTTTATGTCGCACAACTCCTTCTCGGTGTTGCGATATTTTTTTCCGGAAGTGCAAATGGAAAGAAAACGTCGTTCAATATTTGTATACACTTTACATATTTTCGGTCAACATGCAATTTTTGTACACGTTACGAGACAGAAAAAAAGAGTGTCTAGTCATTCAAGGGCCCAACGGATTACCGGGAAACACGGGCTGCGTTGGCTCTCGAGGCACCGTGTCGTGCCCGGCCGCCTATCAGAGGCACGTAAGCCCAATAATTACCCGCGGCAGCTCCGGCTAATTGCAGCGCGCCCTCCTTTATGACCGGCCGCACTCCCTGTCGTCGGCTACCGCCGGCGCCTAACGGAGCGTGACGCGGGCCCAGCCCCTACAGCCACGTGGCGTCCCCTTCCTATTGGACAGCTTTTCAGGGCCGCGGCTCTTCCCCACTCCTTCCTTCTTTAAAGTAAGCAGCAGCGTTCTGTATAATGCATACGAGTAGTGTCTGTTCTGTCGGACATGTCCGATAGAATAGACACCACTCCTGATGACGCGGCTTGTTTATACATCTTGTGTGGTATAGAGCAATGGGATCGAAAGGGAAAGTGACTTCCAGCCGCACAGGACATTGTGAAAATGCAATGGCGAAAGTTGAAAATTTATGCCGGACCGGAACTCGAACTCGGCTTTACCGCTTCCCATGAATGGTTGCCTTAACCGCTTCGGTCATGCAAGCACGATCCCTGAGCGACCCACATTTCCAACTTATCGCACGCTACAATGCGGCGTCCCTCGTCCATTAAACCCCTACTTGCAATTGATTAATTTCTGTTGTAGTTCTGATGATCTTAGCGCATCCGCACTGAAGCAAATTTAATGGAGCCATCACAGTATAGTGTGACCATCCTTTCCGTTTCCTTCCCATTCGTCTATTTCGTATGCAGTAAAGAAGTTCTTTCATAACCAAGTTTCGCTGATAGCATGAGTTAATATCTCCTTCAAATGTGCTTGAATTATGACTCACATCTTCACACAAATTTTCATGTTTTTGTTATAAACTCTCGTGCAGTTCAGCCTCCTGTTTCTCAGAAACTCGGCAACAAGTATTAACTACTCGCTTATCATCGATAACGTTGCTTGAAGGATGACAAAGGTCTATGACACGCACCTGTCACTGATGTAAGGTGGTGTCCACTCTAAGGACCATTTCGGCAATATGTATGTACCGTTCAGCGCCACACGGAGAAGGCAGCGTTCGTAACGGCGATGTACTCAGAACGGCAGATCAAAGCACGAATGTGCTACAACAGACATCCAAGAAGATCTGAGCGAACCCTTAACATTGCGACAAGTAGATAAAATAACAATAATCTGCTTGTTATAAAAACGTTAATAAAACGTTCTTATCATACAGCATCATCAAAACGTCTCTCCAAAAAGACGTCACAACTGTGAAAGGCGCACAGATTACAAGTGGCACAATAAGTAAAAACCTGCTTAGGTTCATAGACAACGAACTTTCCAATGCGTCACCTCTAATCTGTGTCTGCGTGAGAATTGTCATTTCTTGGTAGATATTTTGATGGTCATTAAAGTTTTTGTAATCAGTATATTCTAGTTCTTTAATGATCTGAATGACCAGAAAGTAGTGTTATGGGCGTGCTCAGTCAACTGTACAACGTTCGCAGGCCTCCCTGCGTGCCCATCTACTGCAAGTTAGTCACTAACGAAGATTTCCCATGTGATGATTCAAATGGTTCAAATGGCTCTGAGCACTATACGACTTAACTTCTGTGGTCATCAGTCGCCTAGAACTTAGAACTAATTAAACCTGACTAACCTAAGGACATCACACACATCCATGCCCGAGGCAGGATTCGAACATGCGACTGTGGCGGTCGCGCGGTTCCAGACTGTAGCGCCTAGACCCGCACGGCCACTCCGGCTGGCCATGTGATGATGGTTTGGTTGATTCGGGGGAGAGGACCAAACAGCGAGGTCGTCGGTCCCATCGGATTAGGGAAGAAAGGGGGAGGAAGTCGGCCGTGCCATTTCAAAGGAACCACGCCGGAATTTGCCCGAAGCGATTTAGGGAAATCACGAAAAACCTAAATCAGGATGGTCGAACGCGGGTTTGAACCGTCGTATTCTCGAATGTGAGCCCAGTGTGCCAACCACTGCGCCACCTCGCTCTGCCCCATAGATGAACTTGTACTACAGTTACGTTGTTTGACTCCAGGTCCGAGCAGCCTTTCTTCTTCGTTTTCTCACCATGACGGACCAGCTGCATGTGGTTGCGGAGAGCTGACACGACAGCTAAATATCGTATTCTGTAACCACTGGAACGGAAACTGGAGTATCCGGGCCGTTAAGGCTATATAACAAGATAAAAAGAGACGAATGTGTAGCTCAAGTCATTAACATTAGTACCCTCAGGCAACGAAGCGTTTAAAATATATTGACGTTGCGTTGGATCTGAAATGTCTTCAGATGTGATATGGGATGTTAACTATTGGAATTTATTGTTTTGTTCAGTGAACAGTCGGCGTATTGTAAAGTAGTTGTGCCGAAATGATATTAAAAAAGCTTTGACTACAAATCTCGGAAAAACTGGGCATTTATTTATATGAATATTTGTGCTAGGAATGGTTTATACTATCACTTGCTCAACTGTTCACAGCTTATCGTGAAACAACCTGTCTATCAGGCTACAGATGACGCGTATCAAGTTCAAATGTTCCAAATGGCTCTGAGCACTATGGGACATCACTAGTGACGTCATCACTCCTCTAGAACTTAGTACTACTTAAACCTAACTAACCTAAGGACATCACACACATCCATGCACGAGGCAGGATTCGAACCTGCGACCGTAGCGGCCGCGCGGCTCCTGACTATAGCGCCTAGAACCGCTCGGCCACTTCGGACGGCGCGTATCAAGTCTTGGTCATTCTAGTGGGTGGAAGTACATCCTACTAGTAAGAATCTATGCTTTTTAATCAAACTCTCTGGAGTTTTCTGTTACTTCAGTTCACGCTGCTAATCATTGTATTCAGCTAGCATAATACTCGCTCCGAAGGAAGCGAAGGAGATGTTTTTCGATTTCCTGCTGACATCGAAAGTTTGCATTGCTGATCAAGTTCCACATGAAAACATTTAAAATATTTACTACACATGAAGTGGTGGCACACATACTGATTACTGTACAAAGTTTTATTTCCCTTTGTAAATGCTTGTAGCTTTTTGCCCTGGCACGTTATCGGTGATTGGCTCGAAAAGAAGCATAGTGGAAACGGGAGAAAATACAACAGAGCACATGTTGTAATTCGTATCTTTTGTTACTTTTTTTTCGTAATCGGCCGGTCAGGAAACTACGTTGATAAGACTCCATATCTTTCATCTCTCGGAATGTTCATACACCTAGAGTCTCTCCTGTGGGTCGTCAGGCGTATTTTCTCTGGTGTTTCAGCACATGTTTGCAGTTTCGCTTTGGAACATGTAGCTGGAATCAGCCCAAAGAAATCCTGCTCAACACTTCTTTCATATGGTTTGTCTCCCACTGCAAACTAAATTACTTTTAAAGCGAAATTTTACGTGCTCATTCGGTAGAGCGGACCGAAATCAATTCACTGTGTTATTCCCTTTGTCGATACGTATTAACAAGAACAGTGAAACACGAAGAATAGTCTGTATTCCAGCAGGGAATGTGCAGCGCGCTTCTGCAAGGCGGTAGCAGTCAGCGTGGGCCAAGGCGGTGCTGCCGCTGCCGGGGTACTGATGATTCTCCGTGTTTCCTGTCCCTGTTCATGCATACTGATAAAAGGAATATCACACTAGACCGATTTGGGACGTTCTGTTGTATGGACACGTAAAATTTCACTTCAAAAATCATTTTGTTTTTAACGGGAAACAAACCGACGTTTTCCGTCGACGCTGGGTGTCGCATGAAAGACGTAATGAACAGTATTCGTTTGAGCTGATTCCAGCTACAAACAAACTATACAAATAACTGCCGAAAAGTCAGAGAAAAGGCGCCTGACGGTTCTTAGCAGAGACATCCTATATGCTACAGTTCCAGAGTTTGTTACCGCATTTCAGACAATGCTGAACGTGAGCTTTCACCGTTTTCTGTAACGACCGTTCTGAATCGTGGAAGTGCGTATAGAGTCGTGAACTCACAGAAAATTGCTCCTCATTTCTTCAGTTGCTTCACAACAGCAACAAAGAATGCTCTTTATAAGGGCTTTCACCAGTACCGCCTTCGGCAGGCTCTGTGTGAAAACAGAATTCGCCTCAGTTGCAGTTTTTTTATACTTCTGCACTGAACTCGATTAGCTCTCGACCTCCTCGCTGCTCTCACGGATCGTGGATGGTGTACGAAGTGGAACGGCAGTCTTTGTCGGAACACGCTAAGCGTGCAAGTGTAAGATTTGACTCTCACGGTCGAGGCGAGACGTCTCACTTTGGATTCCTTTTTCTCTCCGTCTATTATCTACAGTTGAAATTCAGTCGTGTAGTTGGTATCTATATCATGAAATTTTCGCATCTCACCAAAACATTCGAGAAGAATTCGCAGCAAGAGGATTACGATCCAGAGACGGCGCGATTTCGTCGTTTCTCTTCAGCTTAAGATTTTAATTGTGAATAATCTCAGATTAATAGTAAGTAACTGTCTTGTGCAGCTCTGTCCCAGTGATTGACAGATTAACAACAAAGGGCGTACCAGCACTTCCCCATTCGGACGTTCTATTTTAGAAATATCGTCATCTATTCCATGTAAAAGCAGAAATGTTTTCTTGAACGTTTTCACCTTTGCTTCCGTCATCTTGCGTAATCGCACTGTCTACAGGATAATTATTTCCACGGTGTACAAACTGTAGGGATTGATCGATGAAAGGATACGGAACAATAAAGGTCTAATCAAATTATGTCCGGAAATGCGTGGTTTCCATGCTAGAGACCATTTATTCAATCATATTTTGTTATGCCGGCAGGTGCGGCCGAGCGGTTCTAGGCGCTTCAGTCTGCAACCGCGCGACCGCTACGGTCGCAGGTTCGAATCCTGCCTCGGGCATTGATGTGTGTGATGTTCTTCGGTTAGTTAGGTTTACGTAGTTCGAAGTTATAGGGGACTGATGACCTCAGATGTTGAGTCCCATAGTGCTCAGAGCCATTGGAACCATACTTTGTTATAGAGACTGCGCTCTAATACGCGCTGTACAAAGCAGCCACAGTTAGTGTTCATGGTCTCCTAGAGGTTGGTACTGTTCCTCATACGTCATGCTCTAGCGCCCTTTCCTGCCATAGTAACAGGCATTGATGTATCCGATTCACTTCTCTTGCTGACTCACCTTGTAGTGGGTGTGATATAGCGTTGTACATAATGAGTCCGTATTCAAATCGAGAGCTTGCCGACATAGCGTTTACTGGCGGAAAGGCA
Organism: Schistocerca piceifrons; assembly: GCF_021461385.2. NCBI lineage: Eukaryota > Metazoa > Arthropoda > Insecta > Orthoptera > Acrididae > Schistocerca > Schistocerca piceifrons. Next base: position 394,590,153 of record NC_060142.1, on the reverse strand, counting down.
AATGTCACCGGGCGGCGGGCAGCAAGGTTGTATTAGGAGACCTATCCCCGCCGACAACAAGCACAGCGTTTAATGTTTGCAACAGTGCTTCACTGTTTGTCGAGATAGGGTTGTTTCAGGAAGCAGGAATACATGAAGGACGTACCCGAAATGTTCGTGCACCAGAGTTGGAGGAAAATGTGATTACTATTGTAGAACTCAACCACCGTGTCAGTATCAGGCAGTTGGCCCGTCAGTACAGGGTAAGACAGACAACGATGTGGAACATTCTCCGTGACAATTGTTACTACCGTTATCACGTACAGCGTGTGCAGGGCTTACTAGCGTCAGACTTACCACATCACGAGCAGTTTTGTCACTTGTTTCTTCACCAGGCAACCACGATTCCTGGATTTGTGTCATCCACCTATTCACAGATGATGCCCTTTACGCGGAGTGGTATCTTCTATTTTCAGAACATTCATCTGTGGGATAATATGCAGAACCCCATGGTGTAGTGACAGCGAATCGTCAAGCAGACGGAATGTGTGGGCAGGGATAATTGCCGACCGTATTTTGGGACAAGACTTCCTTTCACGTCGCCTAATAGGCCGGAATTATCGGCGTTTTCTTGCAGGTGAGTTTTCCTCTCCTGCTGGAAGAAGTACAATTGATGATCTGAAGAGCTATGTGTCTGCTCCTGCTCACTTCGCCGTTAACGTCCGGACATATCTGAATCGCGTCTCCTCTGGTCGATGGATCGGACGAGGGGGTCCAGTTGCTTGGCCTGCTAGTTCAGCGGATCTAACCCGTGCGATTTCTAGTTATGGGACCATCTCAAAACTATCGTGTATGCAGAGCCCTTTCCAGATGTGGAGACACTGGAGCAGCATATTCATGATGTCTTTGACATTGTTTGGATGCAGCCTGGCCGGTGTGGTCGGTGAGAAAGAACATGATACTGCACTTATTCGCATGCGTTGAGGCGCATGGAAACCATTTTCAACACACACTGTAACTGTGGCTGCATGGTACAGCGTGTATTAAACCGAAGTCTCCATGACAATGTATGTTGAATAAACGGTCTCTAGCATGTAAACCATGCATTTCCGGACATAAATTAGACCTTTTTTGTTTTGTATCCTCTCATTGATCAAACCATAGAGTTTGTACACGGTGGAAAAAATCGCCATGTATAGCAGAATTCGTCCTTTTTTCAAAACACGAACTAGTCTTTCTCGATTTTCCACTTTCAGTGCTGTTCAGTTCAAATTGTTCAAATGGCTCTGAGCACTATGGGACTGAACATCTGAGGTCATCAGTTCCCTAGAACTTAGAACTACTTAAACCTAACTAACCTAAGGACATCACACACATCCATGCAAGAGGCAGGATTCGAACCTGCGACCGTAGCGGTCGCGCGGTTCCGGACTGAAGCGCCTAGAACCGCTCGGCCACACCGGCCGGCTGCTGTTCAGGGTGTTACCATATTCAGTGAATGTCTTCAAGACGGAATTTAGATGCAAAAAATTTAAACTGACGGTCGATCAGAGGGCAAGAGAGGGAATTATTGTGGATCTGCCAGAAGAACCAGGAAAACAAGCGCATGAATGAGTGAGTGTGTAACCTAAAAATGATTGCAACGAGAATGGAATGAACATCCAGCAAGGCGAAGGAAGAGTGCTGCTGAACTCCAAGACACGAGAAAAGGCAGAGACGACAGCTTAACGAAACGCTGGCCGATATTAGGAAACTAGTAGTGGCAGCGTTGAATGTGCATAGGTGAAGTATCCGCCAATTTATTTCATATGGCTGATAATGGTGAAAACAATGATGATAATGATGATATAGAGTGTTAGACCTACAATATGAGTTTAATGTCATGACATTTTGTTAAACTCCTTAAAAATTTCGCAGTTTTGTTACACAATCACGCACCTAAAGACTGTCCCATTCAGGAATAGGATGCGACGAATCGCAGGCCATGAGGCAACTAGTTACGTGCCACACTCGCTCCATCTCTTGGCACACTACATTTTATTCAAGTGAAACTTTGAATGTGTGAAAATAGGAAAAGAAAAACTGAAATCATTATGTGAAGACGGCTATCGAAAATTAAAGGACAGATAAAGCATGAGTATATACTAGTAGCTGAGTATCCGGCATTGCCCAGGCATGTATTTTTATTCCAGTCTTCTATCCTCCTTCCCCCTCGCTCAGTCCATCTATTCCTCTCCCATTCTCTCTCCACTTTATCACTCTCACTCCAATAGCAGGCATGTGGTTCTTAACCCCACACTATTCCTTTTAAGATTGTAACTAATGTTTGTACCAAATGTTGTTGAAATCGTTCCAGAGGTTTCGGATGAGCTTTTTATCCATGGCTTTGTCCACGTGCGCGCATTTCAAATATATTTCATATAAATTTAACACGTTTCACACGTATTTGTACACACATTTCACCTGTATCTCAAGCGAATCTCGCTCTACAGTTTCATTTTCTCGCAGCTGAAGGTTTATGACGTCGTATTTCCTGAAGTATGTCCTGTACAATGATACAGTTTTCAGGTAAACCCTGTGGTATATGTGGCTAGTATCTGCGAAATGTGTTGCGTATAGAGTTAGTAGTAAAGAAGTAATAAACTAATACGTCATGTGTGGTGCGGCAGGTTTTCGGGTATCTCAGAATTTGACGTCATATCTCCTGAAATAAATGTCGTACAGTGGTATATTTTTGTTAGTACATTCAGCAGCATATATGGATACTGGCTTCGAAAAGTGTTGCGAATAAAGTTAGTAACAACGACGTAATCAATTTCAACGTTTTGTATGATGCGGCAGCTTTTCAAGCATTTCTGTGTTTATGTTTATCTCCTGAGTTATGTGTCGTACATTGATATAATTGTGCAGGTACATTCTGGGATACATGTGAACATTGTCTGCAAAACGTGTCGTGAATACAGTTAGTATTTTACAGGCAGGTGGTTCTTCTTACTCTCACAGCGGCTCTTTCCAGACAGCAAGTGCTATGTGTACCAAGATTTGGTTGAAATTGGTCGAGTGGTTCAGGAGGAGACGTGGAGTATACAAACATATATACGTACATCCATTCTTATAATATGTAGGATGTATGGAAATTCCCGTTACAAACTTCTATGCTTGTAGAGGATAGTGAGCACACGATATTTTGAAGAGGATCCCATGCCCGGAAATATGCCCTTTCCGTTCTACAACGGTTTCAGTTCAGATGTTTAACTCATCCACCTCTGCTTGAGGAACTGAATTAGGCGTGACGCAGTACAATTATTAGATAACAGGAAAGGAAAGGAAACATAGCGAAAGACTTCTAGCTTAAGCACATGTGTATTAGCCCTTAAACATTATGAGTTTACATTATTCCAAAAGTACGTAAAGAACAGCACTGATGCTTTACAACAGCGGTTCGATGTGTCGATCACCAACGTTGTTACAGCCATTGAACCTACGAAGCATGTTCTGGTACAGACTCTCCATCCCATCCGGTGTCTCTTCAATTTCTAGTGCAGCGGACAGAAGTCGAGCTACCCGATTTCCCTCTATCTCTACAGGAATCTCGTAAATTAAACTTTGCATACGACCCCACAAGAATTAGTCTGCAGGAGTTAAATCCGGCGATCGTGACGGCCACGCGCTTGCACCACTTCGACCTATCCATCTTTTACCATGTCGCCTATTGAAACTCCTCCGAACTGTACGTGAGAAGTGGATGGTGCGCCATCATGCTGAAACTACATTTCGTGTTGGTACAGCTTCCAAAAACGGGTCCAATACGTTTTGTAGGAAGATCAGATATGAAGGACAAGTTAACTTGAGTGGAAGGAGGTACAGCCCAATTACATGACTGTCCAGAGTACCTGCTCACATGTCAGTACGAAACTGCTGCTGAAATCGCTGAACAAGCGTTGCACGAGTGTTTTCGTCTACTTGGACATGGCTGTTTCACGAATTCAGAACACAGTCCCTAGTGGACTTACATTCATCTGTGAACAGAACTCGACGTGGAAATAGGGGTGTGCCGATGCAGTGGTGCAGGAACAACGTGCAGTAGGCAACGCGTTGTGGAAAATCTGCTGGATCCATAGCGTGTACCCTTTGTCAGTGGTACAGATGTAAATGTTGCATACGTAGATTGTCGCATACGGTACTGTGACTGACACCCATTGCCCCCGCAATTCTTCGTGTACTCGTTGATTGGTTCTCTTCAATGCTGTGCAATACGTCTTCCTTAAATACGGGCGTGCGGTGTTACCGTAGAGCATCACAGTCCTGCCTCATCACGATGAAGTTATCTATTTATCGAAACCGCTACATAACTTGGGCAAAAAGTCTCTGCGATCGCGTACTACGACGCGGAAAAAACTCGTGACACAGCCGACTGGCAGCTCTTCCGTGATATCGAGCTTCGCCATACACAAGGAACATGTCTGCGTATTCGGAAAACTTGTTCCGAACTATGTTTACTGTACCAGAGACACACAGGTATTGAACAGGTCTCGCAGCAAGGAAGACGTTAAGTGACGTCAAGTGACCATCTGGCGTGGTGCATGTCATCCTGTCTACCCTATTGCATACCAGGACAAGCAACTGTAAGATTTTTCTCTTTCCTTCAGCAGACATGGATGCGTTGCACATCTGAATTGAGACCGTCATCGAACGGAAGCGATCCTTTTCCGGACATGGGTTTCTATTCAAAATATTATGTACTCACTCCAATCCACAAGTCCTAGAAGTTTGTAACGGGAAGTTCCGAACATTCTGCAAATGGGTTTGATCTGTTTGTCCTAACAAGATGGGGCGAGAGGTGAGGAGAACGCTGTGTTAGTGACCCGTATTTACGTGCATAATGTAAGACAGCACCATATGAGACAGAAAACTGAAGGCAAATTGTAGAAATCGTACGAAAAGCGGCAATCCAACGAATAACGGATTTATTCCACGGCACGGAGGGCTGCCGTGGCACTTTTACATTGTTTTTGGGGTTTCGCTTGGGCGAGGGCGGAGAGTCTAGTTGTTAAGCCGCCAGCGTGTGGCCGCTGGCGCGGTTCCGCGCGCCGGCCGCGGCCGGCCGGGCTGACTCACCGGAGACGCTCCACTGGCGGAGCGCTTGGCTCTTCGCACGCCCCCTGCTGGCGTGCACTGCGACCCCGGGCACGGCAACACGGACCTCTGCGGCGCCGTCATCCACGAGATCTCGGACGGTTTCTAGGGCCCTCAACCCTATCGCGCAACACGATAGTGCATTACGACAGCATCACGTGACTCGAGATCAATGACGCCAGGGCCAGCGGAATTCCTCCACTATTCTGGAGTGTTCACAGACCATTTAAACACAGTTTCATATTGATAGTATGGTGCATTCTCTTGCTGAAAATGCAGCTCGCCAGTGGTATTAGTTCACACTAGAATGTTTCCTCACACGTTATTTCTGTTCAGGGTAACGAACGCGGTACTTACATGTCGTTGTAGGATAGTTGGCTAGACTCTCTCTCGTAAGAAAAAAAAACTTAATTTTGGGGTAAGAGCGATCGTATAGATTATCATCATGTAACTGAAATATATTTAAAAAGATCAACGTCAAAAACAAAAGTGAAGCATTGGTAGAAAAATAAGCAGCGGTCGCATCCTCATTGTTAAATATAGGAAGGCATCATAATACCTCTATTTCACAAATTTTTTAAAAAAAGTTTGTAACTTCTTTCTTTCAAAATACATAAAAAATATTGCTTCTGCAATAATAAACTTAAGCACTTGTAATAAACAATGGAATCAAAATATTGTGGATAGCTAATACTCGGTGTTCTTTTGTTACAGGTACGTGGTTGAAGAATCAAAATTCGATTATCAAGTATTGGTGAGTGACAATCGTTTCTTATCAGACATGCGTGTCTGAAATAGGATTCCGTTAGATTTTGTTTCTTATAGCTGTCAAAATATTTTTTAAAGAGCAACAAAATTTTATAGTATTTCACTAGTTTATGAACGAAGATATTCATAGTGTAAATAAAAATAGGCCTGTAATTGTGAAAACTTTGTTTTTATTGTGAGACCGAGGGCCTGGGTTGTGTAATTGGTACCTGTACATCTACTGAGACTCAGCTTTACTCATTTGACAGAACTCTATAAGGCAAGGATGAATAGAGGGTCGCTCCCCACATTGTGCCCCTCGAGATCTGTATCAGCGGAGGACATGCAGATCAAAGGACTGCCTCTTTCCCGTTGGTCCGCTTTCTTTCTAGAGTTCCCTTTCCCACTCCTAGAAACACTTCCTTTTAACTTTATTTCATTTTCTTGTCTACCAGTGAGGTGAAAACCATGTTACAACACAGTGTCAGTTAATATTTACCAAAAATTCGTGCCATAATTACGTAGGCAGTTTTTTATAGTGCTTACTGATGGACGATTGAATTATACCTTGTTTTCAGTTGCTTTCTCTCCAGTGAAGGCAGTGACTAGTTACAGAACGAAAGCCATAAGACATTGGAATTGATAAACAGTGCTCGTCTGTGATCGCTCAACAGCGCCCACGGCATTATGTAGGAGCAGGTGTACACGACGCTCTCAGTAGCATCCGAGAAATACTGTTAAGAACAACTCAGGGGACCTTGGCCATCAGTATTCATCGAGTAATTCTGACATTCTTCGTGCCGGCCGAAGTGGCCGTGCGGTTAAAGGCGCTGCAGTCTGGAACCGCAAGACCGCTACGGTCGCAGGTTCGAATCCTGCCTCGGGCATGGATGTTTGTGATGTCCTTAGGTTAGTTAGGTTTAACTAGTTCTAAGTTCTAGGGGACTAATGACCTCAGCAGTTGAGTCCCATAGTGCTCAGAGCCATTTGAACCATTTTGACATTCTTCGTGAGTAAGGTGAAACGCAGAGAATTTCTAAACGTAGTGTTCTCCAGCTAATTTCTGAAAACAATAATTGCTGTTTGTAATATGGAATATGTTTTGTAATCTACTTGAAAAGCTATGAAATGAATGACCTCTTATAAAATGTAAGCCAACAGGTCTCTAAATGAGCAATAAATCAAATCAAATCTCCAGCTAAGCTCTGTAGTCGAACTGAAGAGCACATGTGATGATGAGCGGCAGATAAGAATAAGATAAGTGCATTTATACCGTACAAATGGATCTCGTTCATCTTCCGGAAAAATTAGATGTAAAGACATATTTCCACAGATCTGAACTGAAATGTATCGGCTCGAGCGATTCAGTGTGGTGACCATTTGACTGTACTGTAAATAACAGTAACTTCTTTTATCTACCGAGATCCTAAAGGATCTCTATTTATCCTAAGCGTTGGCACTGCACTTTCTGTAACGGCATTCGATGTGCCCAGGAAACATAAAATATCGCAGAGAAACCTGTCAGAACAATATGCGAAGAATGCTAAATGTGGGACCAAAGTTTCAGTTTGACCCCTGTCACTCTGTATGAACTGAAACTGTATAGTGTCGGTACACTTCGATTCTACATTTATCAAAATCCACGCTTTTTTGTAGGTTTCCCTGTAACATCCAAATCTGGTACTCTACTGAAACTCTCTTATCGGGCTGTTGTATGCTATTTCAAAATACAGGAGCGGGTGGCGGGGGTTGTCTTTGATAGAATGTTATTGGTTTTCACGAATGGTTGGATGACGACATAGTTACCGGCTGCTGTAATTGATAAGCGAGCAGAAAGAAAATTCCTAAACTTGTAGTTACCTCCACAGCAAAAAGATGCCGCAGGATGACATGTTTCAGATGACATTTTCCAGCACTGTCTTGTCGAATATTCTGCTGTACTACGGCCCAGGTATTCGTTGTTACAATTAGTCAGCCGGGGGTGATCCCTGTCACCAGCGGCTGAAACCACTGGCTCTCCGTGCCTGCCCAGTGCCTCAACACTTCAACTAGCTGCGAGCAAGATTTATTGACATCCTGTACATTTACGTCTCCATGTATGTACTTTGTGGTACTTCTGTCGTCTCTATTCTTTCCTGTTTTGACTGCGAGTCGTTCGCGGGAAGAACGATTGTTCGTAACCCTCCGTGTGAGCTTGAACCTTTCCAATTTTATGCTCACGGTCTTTTCGTGAGACATACCTAGGAGGAATCAATATATTTGTAAGCACTCCTAGGGACGTATGCTCTCAGAATTTTAACAGTAAACTACACCGTGATGCAGAACGCCTGACTTGCTGCGCATGACACTCGAGTTGGCTAAGCATGTCCGTGATGCTTTCGCGCTTACTGAATGAATCGGTAACGAAACGCACTGTTCTTCTTTGGATATTGTTTATTTCCTCTTATCTGTTCTATCTGGTACGGGTCCCAGACTGACGAGGAATATTCAAGTATTGGTCGAAAGAGGGCTTTGTAAGCTGCCTCCTTTGTAGATGGACTATTATTCCTGATGAATCTGTCTAGCATCTTCCTTACCTGCGGTTAGTTTAATGTGTTCGTTCACCATAAGCCGGCCCATAAGCACACTTGGAGATGTTTTATGGACGTGACTGCTTCTAGTGATGATTCTGCAATCGATAATCATGCAGTTAAGTGTCTTTCAGTAAAACGTAAACTTTCACGGTTTTATTAAAATTTATTTTATTAAATTTTATTACAATATTCCGGGCTATTTTGCCGTGAGCGAATGGATCTCTTGTTTCTATACAACATTTCGTCTCCGTCTTTGGAGGACCTCTTCAAGGGTAGTTGTATCTCGTTCGAACTCCGATGGGCACCCTGGCTCAGTAATAACGAAACATTGGGTTTCAACAAGAAATTCATCCGACCAAGGCATAATAGACCGGAATATTTTAATAAATGTGAATGAGTGTTTCTGTCTATTTAAGCAGAATAGTTTTTATTTTGTTAGTATTTAGGGTCAACTGTCAATCCGTGCACCAAGCGTTGACAGTCTGCAGGTACGACTGCATTTCTGGGGTTGCGACTTCTCTGTATACAACAGCATTATCCGCCAACTCATGGAACTTCCGACATTATCTACTAGGTTATTTATGGATATCGTGAAAAGTAATTGTGCTGTACACTCCATTGGGGTACGCCCGGGGTTACTTTCACATGTGTAGACTATTCTCAATTGAGAGACATTCTGTGTTCTGTTTTCCAGTAAATCTTCAATCCAGTGACACAGCTGGTTCGTTGTTCCGTACTCTCGCATTTTGTTCATTAGGCGGGATTATGGTACTGTTTCGAACGCCTTGCGGAAGTCAAGATACACGTCATCAGTCTGGGCGTCGGTATTTACTATTTTCTAGGTCTCGTGGACCAGAAGATTCAGATGGGTTTCAAACATTGTTTTCGCAATCCATGTATATCCCTACAGTCTCCAGGAATGGCATAATATGCGAGCATAAAACATTTTCCAAAATTCAACAGCAGACAGACCCTCCATTAGAGTAACTGCTACTGGTGATTTCTCCCTGTACTGCATTGCATTGTAGGACACTCGACGACTGCTGGGCCTCTAGGCGGCGTTCAGCGACGCGGCGTGGCGTAGCAATGCCAGGCAGCTGTCTCCGTCTCCTCCGTGTCCGCTGCTGTTCATTCCTCCCTCCCGCCGTCCAACAGCCGCGCGTGTCTCGCCTACACGAAACACCCAAGCCACCGACTGGGTACCGAACTCAAACTCTCCACATTGCCCGCATTCCGACGATCGGTGGCCATCACGGTCACTGTACAGAGCACTCACTACGTGCATTTCATTCAGGAAAATGCTGTTCTCGAGTGTTCGTGCTGAATTCATTTATATTTTGTGCAGGAATATTTCACACGATTTCAAGGTTTCAGTAGTTCCGTTTAAAATTATTTCCTGATAATTTTTGCTGCTTCTCAAAACTTTAACTCCGTTTCCATAAAAATCGACCTTAGTAACGTGTAGGCGTTTGGGTGCGCCATGTTCTGGCAGAGGTCGCTGCCAACTTGTGGGTCGTTTTCCGATTTTCTCAAATTTTTGTCGTAATTTCGACACGTAACAATACAAATATGAAATGAGCTACAGGGACTTGAAAGTGGTAAATCGACAAAGAAATACTTTTATACAAATAATATATCGCACGGCTGCGACATTTATTGAAACCAAATTATCAAGGTGATAAGTAACTTTAAGGGTTCCAGAGAATACTGTTGCAGAGTACAACGCAACGTATTTACAAAAAAATCGGTTAGGTATAGGCATCTAGTAGTTATATGTAAATCCGAAAGCCTTTAACTACAGTTAAAAAAACTGAAAGCAAATAGGCTTATTTTCTTCTGTCAGTCTCTATTTTTTGTTATTTCATGACAGATTCCCGGCTATGTCGCCTGTCTTCTGCTCCACTGGACAGGTGACCATTGGCGTGTACGGCGTGGACGTCTGAAAGCAAACACCCTGCGACAGTCGCCGCAAGGGGGCAGGTTGGAGGAGGGAACGTTGTGATCTGAGGAATGTTTTCGTGGCATTCCCTGGGTGATGTCATTCTGGAAGGCAGAGTAGACCGATACAAGTATGCATCTATCCTTGGGGACCACAACAACGATGGCATCTGCCAACAGGACAATGTAACGTGTCCCACAGTTCGCAGTGTACGAGCAAGGTTCGAAGAGCACCGGGATTAGTTAACCCTAATCCTCTGGCCATCGAATTTCCAGGATATAAACCCGATCGAGAATCTGTGAGACGACTACGATCGGGCTGTTCGCGCCATGGATACTCAACCGTGAAACGTAGCGAAGCTGCCACGGCACTGAAGTCGGCAAGAGTTCACATCGCTGTCGATATCTTTCAAAACCTGATTGACTCACCACCTGGACGTCTCGCAGAGGTCCGCGCTGCAAAATGTGGTTATTCAGGTTTTGGATAGGTTATCACGTTAATGTGATAGGACAGTGTAATAATAATAATAATAATAATAATTATGGTGGTAGTAGTAGCGGTAGAAGTAGTAGAAGTGGAAGTAGTAATAATAGTGAACTGTTAAATTGCGATCAAACGCTTTAACTAATAATTTCTGTACATTAGATCAAAAAGTTTTAATCTAATAATTTGTGTAAAGTAAAATGTCGTGTGACTAGGGCCTCCCGTCGCGTAGACCGTTAGCTGGGTGCAAGTCTTTCGAGTTGACGTCACGTCGGTGATTTGCGCGTTGATGGGGATGAAATGATGATAATTAGGAGAATACAACACCCAGCGGAGAAAATCTCCAACCCAGCCGACAATCGAACCCGGGCCCTTAGGACTGACATTCTGTCGGGCTGACCACTCAGCTACCGGGGGCAGACATAATTTGTATATATCAGACATAATTTGTATATACACTGCCTCAGCATATCTCCAAGAAATTTAAATTCAGAAAACTATAGCCTTTGAAAGGGATGTGTTTGTCTTTGGGAACATGTGTCAAGCAATTACTTGAATAACTATGACAGTACGAAATTTTCACAGCTTTGACAACGTTATGGTTTACACAAAATGCGAGCCTTTAAATGGAGGGAACGCTGTTTCGTCCAGGCGTTTGCACTTGTGTCCGACAAGTCAGCCTGCACTTTCTTAAAGGAAGCTGTTTTCCTTTGTCTTCCCTTACTTATCTTCCTGTGTTTTGCTTGTTCTTCCTGTGGAAAGGAATGACGAACCGTGTCAGATTTGTTGTTGACAGCATGTACAGTAAATGCGTGCATTTACTGGCTGGAATGTTACTGGTTAGGCCACAAGCACGTTCACGTCGGCAGACCGTCATGTAAGCAGTTGAAAACTGATCTATATGTGCAGACTGATGCGATAAATGAAACTTTGTACCAACGCCTGGATTCGAACGCTAGTCTCCTGCTCACTAGACAGATGTGCTAACCACTACACCACCATGGTTTAGGGGGACAACGAAGTGGGCTGAGACGTGAGTGGCAACTTTGACTGAGGAAAGAAGCATGCTGTGGTAGTTCATGCATCTGTGGAAAGCTACTGTATCTGAACGGCGTAGCAGTTAGCACAGCCGCCTAGTGATGAGCAGGAGACCTGGGTTCGAATCCCGGCCTTGGTACAAATTTTCACTCACCTCTTCAATCTATGTATATCCATCATAGGTGTTTGAGACATGAGAAGGCCTCTGAAACTATATAGTTTCACGTGAAAAGTTTCTTGTGTTAAAGAGAGCTTATAATTTCTAGAATTTTGAGACTTTTATGTTTCAAATGGTTCAAATGGCTCTGAGCACTATGGGACTTAACATCTGAGGTCATCAGTCCCCTAGAACTTAGAAATACTTAAACCTAACTAACCTAAGGACATCACACACATCCATGCCCGAGGCAGGATTCGAACCTGCGACCGTAGCAGTCGCGCGGTTCCGGACTGAGCGCCTAGAACCACTAGACCACCGCGGCCGGCAATTTTATGTTTCATGCCACCTCATTCCCCGAGAGTTAGCTGTGAAACTTGGGAACTTATTTACACAAAAATATAAATGTTTTTATAAAATTTTTTGCTGGGAGGAGGGGGGGGTGTATCATCGCCGTTCCCATCCCTCTACCCTGTCCCCCATCGATTCCTACTGAAACCACGCCTCACACACTGACTCAGGCGTTGACTGTTGCTATGATACAGACGCAAGTGGAGATAAGTTTCAACTGATGCCCACGCATCATAGCAGTGAGATGTTAAGTGACTCATCCTGGAGAGCTGTTTCGATTGGATTACGTAAAATTCCGGTAGGTGCACGTGCTCGGTGGCAGTGCGGTCCTCTAACGGGCAGGCTGGTCGCGGGACGTAATGAGCTGCCTTGTTGAACAGAACAGCCGTCGCGGACACGGCGTCTTATCGCCGGCTAGCAAATCACTCCGCGAGTCGGGTGCCTGGCGGATGTAGCCCGTTGCCCGCTGCCTGCTGGAAACCGCGCGCGCCGTAATCAGATGACCGCCCCCGTCTTGCGGATGCTCGTGGATTCCAGCCCACTACCCGCTATCGTATTTTAGAACCAGCTCCCGTTTCCCGTCTTGGCAAATTGACAGTATTTGGGCCAGACAAATGTGGCCGCTAATAAATTTCAACACGACCGACCTAATGTATTATCAAGAGTTCAGTCCCTCATACAACATGGTTACATACTGGTTTCCGTAAATCAGCATTAACGAGGTGTACATTGAGGGCATTATTGCCAAAATAGTGCTGCGCCACATTAACATTCGCTCACATCAAACGTAGAAAGAATGGAAAAGAAATGTGTACATCTTTCAGTTGACGACCAGTTTGGCTTTAGGAAAGCTACAGGCACCGTAGAGACAGTCTTAACATTGCGCTTGATAACTGAATCAAGAATTAAGAAAAATCAAGACGCGTTCATTGTCTAACTATAAAAAGCAATCGGTAATGTAAAATGGGGCAAGATGTTCGAAATATTCAAGAAAATAGGTGCAAGCTATAAGAGAATTTGGGTAATCTATATAAAAAAAATCTATATTAATAAAAGTACGACTGTTAATCTGAATTGTTAATCTCGGAATTGCTTTCAGATTTTGATACAACGTTTAGTTCTAATTCGGGTGTGTTTTAAGGTACCTATTTCTTTAATATTGTTGGCAAACAGGTAAACTGTATTTATGGTTTATGATTGTAATACTACTACAGAATCTGAATTTGCTTTAAAATAAACAAGAGTCAATGACAGCTGGGGAGAGAAGATTAAATGGATAGAGTTCAAATGGCTCTGAGCACTATGGGACTTAACATCTGAGGTCATCAGTCCCCTAGAACTCAGAACTACTTAAACCTAACTAACGTAAGGACATCACACACATCCATGCCCGAGGCAGGATTCGAACCTGGGACCGTAGCAGTCGCGCGGTTCCAGACTGAAGCACCTAGAACCGCTCTGACACAGAGGTCGGCAATCGACAGAGTGATGGGAGGAAACGGGCATGGGAATGAGGAGAACAGAGGGAGGAGATGCAGAGAGAGGGGACAGGAGAAGATTGACAGAGAAAGTAGTGAGGAGGTGATGGACTAGGAGAAGGGGGGAGAGGGGGACAGAAGGAGATGGAGAGAGAGAGAGACGGAGGAGATGATGGACAGAGAGACGGGTAAGAAAGAGGAGGTGGCTAAAGACAGGGGAAGCTGTATATGAACAAAGACGGAGAAGAGAAGGAGATAAAGAAGTATATCCAATTCCCATACATAATAGAGGCGTGTGTTTTTTCTTTTGTTTCCTTTCCATTTAAGCAGACTGAACCATAGCAAAGTGCGGCCGGGTGTAGATAGTATACAATATATACAATGACCTTGAGGGAGCTGTAAGGAAGGAAGACCAAGAGCTAAGTACGTTGAAGAAGCAACGACGGAAATAAAAGAAAGCTTCAGATGTGGCATTTAACTTCAGGTTGAAAAAAATGTCAGTGATATGATTCACTGATGCCATTGCTATCCTCTGTGGAAGAGAGGAAGAAGTACACGACATGCAGAATGTAACGAACAATCTAACGAGTACAGAATATGGATTGAGAATAAATTGACAAAAGATGAAAGTAATAAGAAGTACCAAAAATGAGATTAGCGATAAACTTAACATCAAAACTGGGGACCACGAAGTAGACGAAATGAAGGAATTCTGGTATCTTTTAAGCAAAATAACATATGATGCCGCCGGCCGGAGTGGCCGAGCGGTTAAAGGCGCTACAGTCTGGAACCGCACGACCGCTACGGTCGCAGGTTCGAATCCTGCCTCGGGCATGGATGTGTGTGATGTCCTTAGGTTCGTTAGGTTTAAGTAGTTCTAAGTTCTAGGGGACTTATGACCACAGCAGTTGAGTCCCATAGTGCTCAGAGCCATTTTTGAACACATGATGCCGAAGCGAGGAGAACATGAAAAGTAGACTAGCGCAGGTAATGAAGACAGTCCTGGCCAAAAGAAGTCTAATAGTATCATATATTGGGCTTAATTTGAGGAAGAAGTTTCTCAGAATGTCCGTCTGGAGCACAGCTTTATATGGGAGAGACTGTGTGAAAACCGGAGGAGAAGAAAATCGAAGCGCTTTACATGTGGTGCTACAGCAGTATGAGGAAAAATAGGTCACCAACAATGTAGGAAAAGAGGAAATGCGCGAATCGTATGGGCAATACTACATCAATGAGCCTGTGTTTCATTTTCGTCTTGTTTATTCTTTTGATCATCCTATGGTTGTAAAACTTGTTTTATATTGGAATCAGTTCTTTGTTAAGCCCACGTAACTTCGTAGCAGGATACGACTTAAACTAATGTCTGCTTTGAATTGTCAAAACAAACTGTTATATAACATCTCCACTATTGAGATGGCTGTATGTTCGCGTTCCGAAAGAAATTTAAAAAAAATTGTATGGGAAGTTGACATTAATCTCCTTGGGAAAACCGTGTCTAACATATGCCTACATGGCGTACCTTTACAGTTGTCGTAGGTACGCCAGTAGTTTACCATGGAGTGTTACTGCATCCTATCTTGCCATCTGTGTGCAAGATCACGGGCACTCAGCGTTTTTCTGGGGAAATTCCTTAACTCGGCATAAATGTCGTTTTGTTTGAGTGTATTGTGTATAAGAACTGCCAAACCGAGCTTCTGAACAACAATTTTTCCCCTGTTTTCTGCGTCTCGTAAAGGGGCTGTTACATTACTAGCCCGCTGTTATAACTTGAGAACCGTCACGTCCACATTGTGACAAGTTATGTTGCGTGAGGAACGGTCACGTCCAATATTACTACTTTGCTTTCCGTATCAGGGCGAGAACATCTAAAACTATTTTCTTTCAGAACTCTACAGTTTTATTGGGTTTGTCACTGCGTAAAAATAGATCTTCGGCTGTGCAAACAGACTCTGTCCTTGGGCATATGAGCAAATGCTCACTCGCCTTGTGTTTCTCGGCATTCACACTGATCATCTCAGAGTAGCGCGATTTAATTATTCTTATTTGGTATTTTGCCACTTCTTCTCTTAATATATTCAGTGATCTCCATGTGCTACATTGTAGTTGCTTCCTGTCTGTGATTTCCTTTTTGGCATTCAAGTTTGTATTTTGCAGAGAGTCCAGCCAAAGAGTTACGCGGCGGATCCACGTCGGCATTCTAGCGGTACGGTCTTAGGATAAAGCTCTTCACTGCCAGTGACACGTCTCATTCAATCATGAAATATCCGGTTTTTTATCCCATTTCCACTCCTTGCCGAACTGCCGTAGCTGTGGCTGGACAGTGGTGTCACATGTTTTGCATTTCACGGTACTATGAATCGCAGCTGATTAGAGAGACGGTAAAAGCATTACAGTTTATTTAAGTAACTTCACCTATTTTTTATGTCCGATTAGCTTATTTCCTTCTCATTAACATCAGATTGTGCTTGAACGACTTTTTTTGTACTTAGCCGATTTTAGACTTCTCAGCTCAGTAACAGGCGAGCTGGCTGTGGGGCAGAGGGAATCCCAATGCGATTTATATGGAAGGGAATTTCCAGCTCCAGTTTTTGCCCCACAACCAATGAAAGCCTCCAGAAATTCTTCGTCAGAACCGGGAAATGGCGAGTATTATTAATTCTCCAGAACTAACTTGCTCTCTGTAGCGGAGAGTGGGCTGATCTGAAACTTCTGGCAGACTAAAACTGTGGGCCGAACTGCCTATTGCGGGCAAGCTGTCTGCCGATTGAGTTATAAAAGCACGACTTTATACCCGCTCTCACAAATCTATTCTGATTATCATAAAAAGAGTTCAGCTCAGAAGAATCCATATTATCATTACACACTGTGTGGCTGTGTTGAACACCATCAACTATGCCAATGATTTCCATTGCACGGTCAGCCGCGCATTTGAGGAGCCTGGATGGGGCCCGGATGTAGTTCACATGGCTCAAATGGCTCTGAGCACTATGGGGCTTAACATCTGAGGTCGTCCGTCCCCTAGAACGTAGAACTACTTAAACCTAACTAACGTAAGGACGTCACACACATACATACGCGGTTCCAGAATGAAGCGTCTAGAACCGCTCGGTCACCGCGGCCGGCCAGTCTGTAGGATCTTCGTCCTCAGTTTCAAACGGCATAGGATGGAGTATCACAGGACTACAGCCGAGATTTGTACAGATCCACTCCACATGTCTTGACGCTTGTATTCACAACCACGGGGACTCGACGCCATATTAGCATGTACGTTTTGCGACTGTGTATCACAACACATACTGGTCCATCCAAGTTGAAAACGTAAACATTTTGTATGTGTGAAATCATCTCGTGTTTGCCAACAATGATAGCTATCCGTCCTATCCTTCTAGATGCAGCTCTTTTTGTGACCATGAGTACATTTGCGCCTCTCCTACCTTCCAAACTCCACAGAAGTTTTCCTGTATAATTCGTTGGACTAGAACTCTTGGAGGAAAATATGTAACGGAGAAGTGGCGTAGCAACAGACTTTGTGATTGTTTCCAGAATGATTTTTCTATCTGCAATGCCGTTCGTTCTGAGAACAATTCCCTAAGTTGTAACAACCATTTCACCATAATATCCTTTTTCCAGGAGTTCTAATCCCACAAGTTATACAGGAGAATATCTGTGAAGTCTGGAAGCCAGGAGAGGCGTACTTGCCGAAATAGACTTTGAGAGGGGGTCGAGAGCCTTGCTTGGGTAACTCGGTAGGTAGAGCACGCACCCGCAATAGACAAAGGTTTCTTGTTGGAATGCCGGTCCAGCATACAATGTAATTTTGGGATGATACATCCCAGTTAAATACAATATAAGCCTAGAGTATGTGTATGGGTGATTTTGATGGTCGTATTGAGCATCCTGTTACAAGCAATGATAGTGAGAGCTTTGGCAAGTGTGGTTGAGCAGGAAGGAGTGCATGTGATTTTGCGCCTGTGCAGACAGCACTATATGTAGTGCAGTCCCAGGCCTGGGGCCACGGCGCCGGGCCCAGGGGGGCGGTCTGTCATCTGCAGACCGGCTAATTAGCATGGGTAATTAATGAGCGCGCGATAGCGCCAGCGCAACCGACACAGCCGCAGCCGCGGGCTACGGGACAAGGGGCCGAAGCGCGCCGCGCTGTCGACCCGCTCGCCGCTCTTTTTCAAAAATCAGTTCTGTATCGAGAGCCTGCAAAAACACAGACAAAATGCGTCCATCGCGTAAGATGCTTCTTCTACGATGCAAGCTGCTAACCGAGGCTGAAGTTCATGTGGAACGACTGTTACTGATATTATCGATAAAAAGTGGTTTACAGCTGTTAAATATTTAAGGAAAGTCATATTGAAAACGCAACATCTGCTGAGATAAGTCACCTCATTTGACCACCACTTTCCATACAGAAACCATCACCATGCCCAAGTGTAAATAATGACGATGTCTCAAATGAGCATTTTGTGTCGGATTAATTGTTGTAAAGTATAATCTGTTTCAAGAAATTTTCCCCTCGGAAGTATCATTTGTAATCAGACACAATCGAGAATGTGTCGTCACTTTCTGCTTCATTATGTTTAGTGTTTTCCCCATCGTAATGGGGTAATTGATATCAGCAGCTGTCAGTGTTTTCAACACTACTCGTCTAAACTGTCAAAATAACTGATGACGTTTTCCCAAGTTCTTGAAGTCGCGTAGTGTTTAAGGCACCTAGTTTGTATTTGGGAGAAAAGAATTTCAAATCTTCTTCCGCTATCCAAATTAAGACTTCACGTTGGTTTCTCTGATATCACTTCAGACAACTACTCGGTCAGTTCGTTTAACAAAACCACGGCTGGTTCCTTCTCTTATCCTAACCCAGTCTGACTTAGTGCTCAACCACTACGTGAATTATAAGTAAATCTGTAGCTAACCATCCTTCCTTTCTTCCGTTGCAGTTACATGAATCAATATTTCATTGTCTTCCATGTTGCTTAGTCTGTAGTAACCACAGTCAAGCCGGTCGGAGTGGCCGTGCGGTTCTAGGCGCTACAGTCTGGAGCCGAGCGACCACTACGGTCGCAGGTTCGAATCCTGCCTCGGGCATGGATGTGTGTGATCTCCTTAAGTTAGTTAGGTTTAATTAGTTCTAAGTTCTAGGCGACTGATGACCTCAGAAGTTAAGTCGCATAGTGCTCAAAGCCATTTGAACCACAGTCAAATGAGGCTTTAGCTCCCTCTTCCTTTCTCGTCTTAATATCTTCTATGTTCCAAACAGTGTCCTCGAAACATGTTCAGAGTACGAGCGTGCGCTGTAAAGTAAGGCATCCGAATTTTTTATGTGCAAACTCGTAAAGCTTTTAAAATAAAGCTGTAAATGCTAATACCTTTTGTTTTATTTAGAAATCTGTAGTAGTTTTCACATAAGGAATTCGGAGGCATTACTTTTAAGCACACCCTCGTATTATTTGACTAAGAATACAGTATCACCTATGTGGTGCACTTGCACAGTATACAAGAAGCGCTTTACTTCCGGCACACTGTGTGTTCATGTCCAGAATTCCACAAAAGCAGGTTTACGAATTACCAGTGCAGAATTTAATATCGGATCGAGTGAGGTTGTGCTGTGATTAAGACTCTGGACACACATTTTTGAAGATCGGATTCCGATTCCTGACTGGTTTCCTAAAATAGCTCAATCGATTTCTGAGGTAATTCATTTAACGGAGGATGATATCTTTCTACAAACTTGACGGATACGAGCAGGTGCTTCCTCTCTTAAGACCTCGATGTTGGCTATATGTGGAAGTGTGACCTCACAATACTATTCCAGTTAGATGAGATTAATCTCGCCTTGCTATCTAAATTTTGAAGCCTATAATGAGCACTGCATCACATCCAGTTGTGATGCATGATTCTGATCATCCTTTTCTCTTGACAATACTTCAGACTTTCATTCATCAAATAGCACCTTTTAAACGGCTTCCAATGCCAGTGTTGTACTGAAAATGTACCGACACACAAGTACGTACATGTTGCGCTATGAGTACAAAGTACGAATATTACGTTTCCTTTTACGGTATGTACACTGAGGTGATAGAAATCATAGGATACTTCCTAAAATAGTCTAGGACCTCCTTTTGCCCGGTGTAGTGCAGCAACTCGACGTGGCATAAACAAGCCGTTGGAAGTTTCCTGCAGAAATATTGAGCCACGCTGCCTCAATAGCCGACCACAATTGCGAAAGAATTACCGATGCAGGGTTTTGTGCACGAACTGGCCTCTCGACTACGTCCCATGAGTTGTCGATGAGATTAATGTCGTGCGAACTGAGTGGCCAGATCATTTGCTCGATTTGTTCAGAGTGTTTTTCAAACAAATCGCGAACAGTTGTGGCCCGATGACATGGCGCATTGTCATCCATTAAAATTCCATCGTTGTTTGGTGCCATAAAGTCTATGAACGGAAGCAAATGGTCTCCAAGTAGCCGAACATAACCACTTCCACCCATTGATCGGTTCAGTTGGATCCGAGAATCCAGTCCATTCCAGGTAAACAAAGCCCACACATTTATGGAGGCATCACCAGCTTGCACAGTGCCTTGTTGACAAGTTGTGTCCATGGCTTCGTGGGGCCTGCGCCACCATCGAAGACTACCACTGAATTCGGCACTCAGCTGACCAGGCCATGGTTTTCAGGTCGTCTAGTGTCGAACCAATAGGGTCACGAGCCCAGGAGAGGCGCTGCAGGCGTTCTAAGTCTGTGAATTCCCATCATGTGGCCATAGTCACATCGGAAACCTTTTCACATGAATCACCTGAGTACGATTTACAGCTCCGCCAATGCACTGCCCTGTTATACCTTGCGTACACGATACTACCGCCATGTGTATATGAGCATGTCGCTATCATACGACTTTTGTCACCTTAGTGTATATTCAGCACCTCCTTAGAATCGTGTTTACGATCCATCAGTCCTGGAATTAATGGTATTATTTCGCTTTTAGCGCAAATATTCTTATCACGGTTCGTGTTATCTCATTAGTTGTTAGCAAACATCGCATTCCCAAGGAGATAACAGAATTAAATATCTAAAGCAAATAGAACCTACCCAATGACGACGGTGAGGCCATAGAAAAGCGTTGTGGATAGAGCGAGAGTGTGTTCTGAACAAGGTATTCATTTATTTTTACTTTTAACGACTTTTAAATTCGGTAGAAACGAGTAAATATAAATACCAATTTAATACGATTGCTCTTTCAGCTTCTGAATACTATGAAGCATTTTCGATTCAAGTTTACCGTGAAAGCAGTTTTAGTTAATTTTTTGCAAGTATTAGCAATTATTCTTCGCATTTTTTTTAAATGAATTATCAGTACGGAATTGCCAGTTATAGACATTATATCATATTAAATGTCATCAACATCAACGTTTTACTTTTTTACAA
Organism: Schistocerca piceifrons; assembly: GCF_021461385.2. Taxonomy (NCBI): domain Eukaryota; kingdom Metazoa; phylum Arthropoda; class Insecta; order Orthoptera; family Acrididae; genus Schistocerca; species Schistocerca piceifrons. The sequence continues at coordinate 394,568,838 of NC_060142.1, read as the reverse complement.
TCTGCATAAATATCTCAGATAATCATGAAATTGCATTTGTCAGGAAAAAAATAATTTTGTGGAACCGTAATTTGATCCTGTGGTGAAGGTTTCAGAAAAATATGTGGTAGAAAACAAAGTTCTGAGAGAAATGTGGACAATCTATACAAGCGCGGAATGTGGGAAGGAGAAAAATAATGAGTAGAATTATTTGTGATATATTCGGAAGACTACTACACTACTCAATGTCGATGATTCATTTGGGATGTTTTCCAGTTACGGGGTATATCTATGTTACAGAACGCGGCTTGTTTGTTGCTAACGCTAATCATTCAAGCGCTACCATTGTAGCACCTTAGCGCAGAGAGGGAAATCTTAGTATAAAGTAATATATTTCGAATAATTGGCAGACATCTAAGATGAAAAATAAGAGTGTGCCCTAATTTGTTATATGGAGAAGTTGTTAGGGTACCGGTAGGGCCAATATATGAAAAAAAAGGAATATTCCAGCGTTTTGGCTGTCGAGGGCAACAGTGTGGGATTGTGGCATACACATTGGTGGTGGATAATCCACAGTGAATAATACCACCGAAAATTAATCGTGATTATTACAAATAAAAGTAGAACCAATGCGGCACAATTAAGGTTACGAACCAGCATCTCGTGCACCATTTTCTCTAATAAGAACTCAATGTGACTGAAGTACCAGCCTAAAAATCTTAGATCGCCACGTTAGTACGTAAATTGATCGTGAACGTCGATAAATCATAACTGAAAGCATGTAATAACGAGATTATTTGACATTTATATCGTCCTTCGCTATTGATTGTAGTAAGAGTATGCTATAATACATTTGTGAAGCTCATATTACTTGTCATGGCAAATAATCGCAGACTAATATCTTGCGGTAAATCAGCCTTCACAATTCTTTCAACAGAAAATAGGTTTGTGTAGTCCTTCCGCCCCGAATCTCTGCTGCGGGACCATCTCAGGCCGCAGTAGTACACAAATAGTGTTTATTCAGGCACTCATGTATGATTAAGTAGTGGATTTAATTAGCTGATGAATTTTCCATTGTAGTACAGTTAAAATAAGAAAGCCACAAAGAGCGGATATTTTTTTTTCTAAGACATAGTTCTCGCTTTTTCGTATTCGGCATGTCGCGAGCATTCGGCCATCGTGGATTTAAGACTATTAGGCCTATATATATTCTTAGCTAAGAATAAAAAAAAAGGTTTTTTTTTGGTTTCTTCGGTATGTGTATTGGTTTTCTCAGGCGAATAAGTGGAACCAACCATGTATTTCTGATGACTGCTGCGAGGAACCACTTAAAAATCATATCGGGGTGGTAAACATACCAAACCAACGATCTGTAGTTCCATTCGTGGAAATAATATGTGTTAAACAACGCTCCCCATTTTACGGGCTTTGAACGATTACGCCTGTTGACGCAGCTCACAACACGAGAGGATTGTGTTGGTATTATTAAATGGCAGCAATTGAAGGGGCCGGCGGAGATGCGTGAAAAATTGTCACATTGTGCACGACGTTTAAATTCATTACTTCGTTTCTACTCACTGTATTCACGAAACATTTTGGTGGCGGTATCTTCATAAGCTTCTGAATATACATACAAAAATTATGCCATTGTATTACACGTAGATCAGGAGATATGACTTTCTAAACATTAAGATGCTTGACAAACTGCCACATCATGCATAGCGTTTAAATTTATTACATGTATGCTATTCACTCTATTCGAAACACATTTCGCTGACAATATCCACATATGCCGCTGAATGTTCCTACACAAATATTTCATTGTGTGAGTACGACACATGGTTTAAGAGTAGGACTTCGTAAACACTGAGATACATGAAAAAATTGCAACATCATGCATGGAGTTTTAATACATTTGTTCTTTACTGCTAAGACATTCCCACAGTCGAATCAGCTAAAAGAAATCCCCGATGCATTGACAACGCTTTTGACAGCTGTCAACCACGAGGCACAAACGACTATAGGCGAAAACAATAGCCGGCTACAGAGCTATGAAGAGGCGTTGCCTTGGAGACATTAACAAAATCGTGTTTTAGACAGGCGAAGCAGCTGCGCCCAGCGAACAGAAACTCTGAGATCGCGCTTCTTCATTCGTATACTGTACGTATACATTCCTGAATTGTGCATATTTCTTTGTGCGACTGTTTCATAAGGTCAAATGTGTTTTCACGAATACACGGAAACTAAATTTTTTAAAATGTTTCACTGCAAACGCAGTTAGTTTTTTGTTTTCTTTTTTAATAGAAAATTGGCAAAATGCATACCTGGTCAATGCCTGATATGTCAGCTAGTAGCTTTAGCAGACAGCGCTTTCGAGTGGTACAATGGAACTATTTGCTACAACCGTTAAGGTGAATTCGAAAGTACAATAGGTGACGTGATCAGTCTAATTCTTACTAAACTGAGGGTTAGCACTTTTTCCACCGACCTCTTTAACTGTATAGCTTTGCTACGCTAAAATGAGCTCGGCACGTAATATATTAGTCCAAGGTTTGTCGTTTGAAACTAACAAAAACGTGTAGTGAGTTTTCAGGAAGTGTGTGTGTTCTTGTAACAGCGTTTATTGTAGTTGCTGCTCAGAGAAAAAGACCTTCCCACGCCCGGGTTCCCGGGTTCGATTCCCGGCGGGGTCAGGGATTTTCTCTGTCTCGTGATGACTGGGTGTAGTGTGATGTCCTTAGGTTAGTTAGGTTTAAGTAGTTCTATGTTCTAGGGGACTGATGACCATAGATGTTAAGACCCATAGTGCTCAGAGCCATTTGAACCATTTTTGAGAAAAAGACGAATGCAGTGGAAGTGAGGCTGTGGCGGTAGCGAAAATATACTTTTCAGCAGCTACAGCATGGAGAAATCAGCACAATTTTCGTAAGTAGGTACTGAGATATTGGAGCACTTCTGTGCACAATCTTACCAAAGTTACACGTTACCGTTACGATGAAAATTGTACAGCGAAGTTTATTGCGAAGTAAAAACAATTACTTGCCGCCTGTGGCTAACTTTGGGTCAGTTGCACTTGTGATATGCTATTTCCAGAAAAAGTTAACGTTTCTCGCTTAACTCAGTTCCCGAGCAACTTCCCTAGAGGGGTTGGAGCGTCAGACTTTACCACTGCTCCATTTGTTTAATTAAAGTGCAATTACATTTAATTATTGTATGGGCGCACAGTTTCCCCAGCTGATAATTTATTCTGTTTGTGCTTTATACCTGTGTTTGTCAGAACAAAACTGATGTGTAATTTAGCTCGTTTTGTGAACTTTCACCAAATTAAAATGTTGCTACAGCAGAAATTTATTTTCACTCGTATTTTATGGCACGGAAAATGTAGCTTTGAATGAAAGATGTACTGAGTTGCCCATTCCGCTACTAGAGAAAATGGTATATTGTGTTTTTAAATGAATTTTCGTGACGTGGTTTATACAAATAATCCTTCAAAGGATGAATAAAACTAATTTTAATGGATTAGTGAATCTTTGTGTCGCAGTGTCAGTACTGAATTCCTCATATTAGGAACGTAATGACGCCGGCCGGAGTGGCCGTGCGGTTCTAGGCGCTACAGTCTGGAAACGAGCGACCGATACGGTCGCAGGCTCGAATCCTGCCTCGGGCATGGATGTGTGTGATGTCCTTAGGTTAGTTAGGTTTAATTAGTTCTAAGTTCTAGGCGACTGATGACCTCAGAAGTTCAGTCGCATAGTGCTCAGAGCCATATGAACCAATGTAATGACTTCTGACTTAGTTTTTCAAGAGACGTGTTAAACGTAGAGCTACAATTAAATACTTACGTCGAATTTCATCCTCATTCTTCACATTTGATCGTATCATAAAAACAATTCTTTGTTTTTCCCAGTTACGTTGAATCTCTTGTTCTAAGCAGGCGCATTTGCTTGTTTCTAGTTGGGTGGCAGCAGTGCTTTTGAGAGCACTAATTCGTTCAGTATGCATGTGCCTGTGTCCAACTCTGCAGTATTCTTTTTCTGTGTTGCGTGCGAAAACCGTGCAGAAAGACAACACTCACACTCTAAGCAATTACCGCCACCATGCAACCAAAGATGACAACTGTCAGAAGTTATCTGTTGTGAATATTAATGAAGGATGGGCTAGCAAGTAGTATTAACTCTGTCCTTTTGTTTGATGGGAGAGAGCGAGAGAGAGCAGGATACCAAGTAGAATTTGAGCAAAAACCTCCGTCTCTGTAAGGTGACTTACTAATTTAACCACAACTGCCTCCTCAATAACACTACCCCAATAATTGTAACTGCACACTAGAATCTCAGTGTTATATACCGCCGGGTGACCGACGTTAAGACAGTGTCCTGCAATATCAGATTTGCTCGTATGTTGTAAGCGTGTGTGACACTTATGCACAAACAGAACACTGTCTTGATACTTGTCGCCCTATGGAACATGGCAACAGAGAGATTCTTCCAGTCATTGGGACAGTGGTTTTAAAGAAGCAGTTCAGAATAAATTAGCAAGTGACCTTGTAAATGGGGGAGGTTGAAATTTTTGCATAAATTCTTTCTGCAGTTGACGTACTAAAGCCAATTCACACTGTCCATCTCGTCACGCCACGTCAATTCTCTTAGCCCAGTTCCGAACGGCGAAAGTGAGGTTATGAGTTTCCATCCGTGATGCAAACAGAGTATAGTATCGGAATTGAGGAACTAACAACAATTAAGTTTATTAATGGCCAAAGCAAACTTGACAACATTTGTTCTTGATCAGTTTTGTGTGGTAAAGTACTCGGAAGCGAAACAATATTTCAAAATATTGCTAGAAAAAATATATACATACAAACAAATCCAACATTACTTATAAGGGAATAATAAATGAACATCCAAAGGAAGTTCATAGGAGAGACGTCAAAACAATTCGATATCAAGACAGGAGTGAAACAGGGAGATGGCCTGTCACCCGTTCCACATGTATTTCACTCAGTTTGGAGGAAATAATTAGGACGTGGAACAAAGGAGAGAGTGGCGTAAAGTCAGGGAGAAACAAGGATAGTAACGGCAACATAAAATTTGAGGCGTTTGCTGATGACATAGTCATCATAAAAAATAACGGAAAAAAAGCCAAAGAATCTCTATAGACACTGCGCGAAATCTCATCCAAAACGGGACTGCAAATCCTATACGAAAACACAAAGTATATCGACATAAAATCCACAGATACCCACCTACTGGTATAGAAGTATGGAGAGATAACACAAGTAGAAAATTTCAGACATCAGGAAGATATTGTACAGGGAACAGAACTGAACTGGACATCCAATGAAGAAACGTTCACAAAACTACAAAATAGTATACAGGCATACATAGAATCATTACAACTAAAGAAGTATTAAGACCAGTACCAGATAGAGGCACTATAGTACAGCAGTCTTACCAGAGGTCTTGTGTGCCTCAGCAAGAAGAGCGATCAAGGGAAGAACGAAAATCAAGGAGATGGAAAAACAAGAGAGGAAAATACTGATAAAGATCTACAGACCGGTTCATAAAGGGTAGATCTGGATAGAGGGATCGACAAAAGATCTGTACAGACAGATATAGAAGATTACAAACATCTGGAAAAGGAGGACAAAGTTCTAGGGACATATGCATAGGATGAACGAAAACAGTCTGACCAAGAAGATTTTTAACATAGAGACGAATAATACAGGGAAAACCAATTGGGTAAAAAAAAAGAAAACATGAAAAACTTCAAGAAACAAAACATCTTTACAGAATAAATACCAGAGGGGAAAATGCAGAGAAAAAACAGAAAAACAGGAACTTCAACAAACGCCCAGTGAGGAGAAAACAGGAAAGAAGTGGACAGAGGAGAAGATTTAGAAACACAGTGAATATGTAATAGGTTTCTGGGAGGAAAAAAGAAAGCCAGAAAAAATGCAATGAAAATGGATTGTGGTTTAAAGCTTTCTTTAAGGGAGAATTAACGATGATAATAATAATAATGATAATAATAATAAGATGAAGAGAATAAATAGAACCTGTTTGCCTTCTCCAAAATGTTTTTTTTCTTACATAACTAATAACTTCATAAACAACTATAATTTTCGCCTTCATGAAGTGCTGACTTTCACTTTAAATGCTATTGAGGAAAGCTGCTTCATCAATTTACGTTATTATTTATATACATTGTTGGCATCATGTCTGTTCTATTACTATAAACCTAAATAATGTTTCACTTTTTGATAACTGAACCCGCTTGTGGAAGAACACTCAGTAGAAAACTATCCACTACGGCATGGAATATTTGCAATTTACCATGAAAACAAAGTACATTAATAAAATACGCACTAAGAAGAAACATAAGCACGAAATCCATTACTAAAACACGAGTGAGTGCGTTGCGAAAAAAAATTAACTTCCCATGTTAACAGCGACACCACCGTCAACATTTTCTTCTCGAGAAACCTTGACGTGAAGAAACCTTGACGCGACGTTACGTGACGTGACGGTCGGCTGACGGCGTACGTGAATGCCGCCATTTGAAATACATTGTGAAATGTTTCGGCGTGACATGATGGTCAGTGTGAAGTGGGCTGTAGAATGTTGGTCAGAACAGTCCCACATTCCGAGGATATAAATTTCCTTGGAGTGCGCTCTGTCGTTGCCTTCCTGCCTCGTTAAATTATCGAAATGTCGGCGGTTGTCGATGTCATAACGCGGCTGTGTTCCTGTGAGTTGTAAAATGTAAAGCAAGGGGGATCATAGCTTCTTTGTGTGTCCGATTCACACCTCGGCTCGCTACTGACTGATAACGCGTGGTCTCGCGCAGTGGCGTGTTGTCCATGCTTTGAATACCACAGCGCTACTGGCCGTTGTCGGTCGCCGTCGTTTGCTGTTGCTATCACTCCATGGTGGCAGACTAGGACACATCATCTGGAGCATTGGGATTCAGATGTCATTCAGTTTTTTCGCCCTCCTCGTTCATATTGAAATTCTTAGGGTGCTTAGCAATGTCTATGGCTTCTCTGATTAGCCTTACACGGTGTCCGCTTATGGTTGCCAGTAATTGAGTCATATCAAAATAAATGTGGAGGTCTCCTGGCTGCAAAGCGTGTTCCGCAACAGCTGATCTGTCAGCCTCTTCCTTTCCACAGTTGCCCTTGTGCAGAACGGCTTTTAGTGAGAAACCCGTTCGCCTGCGGCATAATAGCCCGGAATATTTTATTAATTGTTTCTGTTAGTTGTTTGAGCGTTTTATATGATAGCACAAAGTCAAGCTTTATTCAAATCGTGTGTATGAGTTAGCACTGAACTTAAGAACAGCGCTGGTCGTACGCCGCAGCGCTCCCACCAGGTCTTTTTTACTCTTTCCTCATCAGCTCGGCCGTTGCTTTGGCCGCTCCGTGCGTTGTTGTCGGGCCCACGCAGCTCGCGCGCCGCTCCGTCCTCCGTGTCGCAATCTGCGTCCGGCGCTCCCGGACCTCAAACAATGTACCTCCGCTTGATACGGAGTGCGGGCTCGGCCCAGAGATTCATAGTTCACGCCGACGGCACTCGTGTTCCTTTTTCCGCACAGTTTGTCGGCTCTTACGAGCTGTAAAAAGAGGCGTAAATCAGGTTTATAGCGGCGCTGCCATTGTCTCACAGTGTCTGTGGCCCTGCTCGGCAGGCGTTTGGGCGGAGGGGAACCGGAGGAGCCTGCCAAAAAAAAAGAAAAGAGAGGAGAGAAGAAAGGGTGGGAAGCGGGCTGGATCGGCCCCTGAGACCAATAAAGTTTCCGGCCTCGGCGCCACGCACTGCTTTAGAGCCGCCGTGGGCGAAGATCAGCCGCCGCGCATCCAATCAGTACAGGAGCAGCCGCTTCCAATTACAGACCCAGCCGTGCCAGATTTTGGCTTACTGATGCGTTCGGGACTGGAATAGCGAGTCGTCGAATACGTCTGCCGGCGAAATAGTAGTCCCTCAGCGTGGGGTTACGGCACCGGATCTGCAGATTTACGCATAACAGAAATCTGACCAGACACCCCTCACAGAACATTTCTTTCGGCATTCATCCGTGGGTATATACTGCGAGCAGCAGAGGTGGAGTGCTTGCTGCATTCAGAACACCATCCGGAAAATCGGATTTAGGCTTTCCACGCATTTCTAAATTGATTATAAGGTATTGTCAGGATGTTTCTTTGAAATAACACTGTGATTTCCTTTCCCAGCCTTATCCTATGGGAAATCGTGCTTTTTCTCTAATGTCCATGTAGTAGACGATTTGCTGAACTCAAACGTTTTCATAAAATTGTTTAAAAACAGTCTTTATCGCAGCCGATGTTAACTTCTGACCGTTTTCGGCCTTTTAATTACAGGCCATCATCATAGTTCGCAGTGATGATGGCCTGCAATTAAAAGGCCGAAAACGGCACATTAAAACAAAGGTGTTTTTCGTTGCGACGGGATCTTCTCATGAAATTTCAATCACCAGTTTTCTCCTCCGATTGCGAAAACATTCTGTTGGCACCCACCTACATAGAGAGAAATGATCACCACGATACAATAAGAGAAATCAGGGTTCTCACAAAAAAATTTAAGTGCTCGTTTTTCCCTCGTGCCGTTCGAGAATGGAACGGTAGAGAGACAGCTTGAACGTGGTTCATAGAATCCTCTGCCAGGCACTTTATTGTGAATAGCAGAGTAATCACGTAGATGTAGATGTAATAACAAAGAAAAGTGCTATATTACATAGAGAAGCCAATGATGTAAAAATATAGTCTAAAACGACGCGACGCATCTTTACCCAATTGGACGATGGCAATGGCGCCTGAGCCGCAGTTGATGCATCGGCCACTATAACTGATGCTGATGTCTAAGCAGCCACGAGTTGTATAGGGTAGAGAAAGGGCGCTACAGAGCCTAAGGCATCGCCGTCAGCCAGTGGGGAACGACTTACATATTTTTTTGAGTCTTCATTTTTAAATATTTATCTTTAAAACTTACCTAATCGAGAAACGAGTTTATTTTTTTTATGATTCTGAATCTGTATTACAGCCAGCCTCATGAAATGGATTAAAACTTAGTGTAATTCGTTAACGGAGGGCCAGAGCGTTGTCCGGAGAAAATAATTAGTACTATAAGATCGATAATTCTGCAGCTACTGCTATTTACTCGTAATAAAACCAAATGTATGGCGTATTAATACGGAAATTACACATATTGACTCATTTGTTTAGTAGTCAGTCATTTAAAGTCTTAAAAAACTCTAGGAAAAACTAAATGCATAGTTGAATATGTGTACCGTCTCTTGGTACCTATAATAACGTATTAGAACGCCGTTTCCATGGAGACATCCAGGTTGATACGTCTGTCAGTTGTCAAAGATGTACTTAACGCTTGTATAATACTGGAGGTCGATATCACTCATCAATACTCAAAGCAATACATCACTGTTCACAAGAGGAAACGATTTCTTACAAATAATTTACAAACATTTGCTTCTTAGAATAAAAATATATCTTAAGAAGAGCAGTAAAATTATAGAAATTATGGGTAAATCGTATACATGTGATTTGTAAAATCTTTGGCGTTACTGCTGGTATTATAAATTAATATCTCTGCGACTGTTCCACGTTTTATATCAGGAGAGCGGCACAACTATTAGAATAGTGTGGTACATTTATAAGATTTGTTGTCTATTTGATGCTAAAAATCGTGAAACTGGCTGCAACATACAAGCTTAAAAATCAAATAGAACCATAGATAGTTGGAGAAGCGTATCCTATATTTCAATAGACGTCTTCAAGTAATTCAAAAAAGGATATATCACGAAAATATAAGTGCTCATTTAACAGAACTAGCAGGCTTTTCGTATAGTTAGTAAAAATTTCTAGTTCTTCCGACATATTTAAAATTAAACCTTTAGGGCTGGTGGGCATAACCTGAAGATTATTCATGATGTCGCCTTCTGAATGTTTGCTATTAGTAATGTGTCGCCCAAAACTGACTTGTCATGTGATGTATATATATTTTGTCACAGTCGTTACAAGTTAACTTTTACACTCGTGATGAGTTAACATCGGTAGCTATCAATATTTTGTAAATAATTTTATGACAATAAAGATAGCTGTTCTCCAACAATGTTATATAAAATTATCAAACATTTTCTTTTACCGCAAGTGCCCTTAGTAACAGCATATAAGAAGCAAGGAAATTCTTCCGAGAGCCTTTGAGGTTGATCACAGTCGTTACTGAGTCTTTTTTCGGTAACAAGCGAATGGCTTTGGTGCCTAGTAGCAGCGTACTTAAACGTGGATACACTGAGACACATATAATGTCGAACAAAAAGAAAAAAAGTGTGTAGAAGAAGATGTTAATCATCACCTTCTCGCCTTTAAGGGGAGTACAAAAGGCGATGTATGTGTAAAATACCGATTTTTATTTTTTATGTAAAATTGTTGTTCAGAGTTTTCTCTTTCATTTAATGTATGTTTCATTGGTTTTGGAAGACTATAAGTATTTTTAATTTATTTTGGAATAATTTACTGCAGAAGTAATTTCTACAGGTTCAATGATCACTAGTTGAATTATGACAAGATATTTCGGAAACTATTTGCTCTAGAAGGCAGTGATTTATGTTGATTTATAGTAAACATCCTGCTGCATATGTCGGCTACATTGGTTGCTGTGATAACACTTCCTGTTTGTGACCGAGAGAGGTGGTTCAGTGGTTAACACTACGGACTCGTATTCGGGAGGACGACGGTTCAAACTCGCGTCCGGCCATCCTGATATGGTTTTCCGTGATTTTCCTAAATCGCTTCAGGCTAATACCGAGATGGTTCGTTCGAAAGGGCACGGCCGATTTCCTTTCTTATCCTTCTTTAATCCGATCTCGTGCTCCGTCTCTGATGACCTCATTGTCGACGGGAGGTTAAAACTAATCTCCTCCTCCTCTTCCTGTTTGTGGTATAATGCATTGTATCATCCACGTTTTGTAAGGCCCATTACACCTTTCGTTGTTTGTGTTTGGACACTGAAGATGGAGGTCAGTATTGCTGTGATCACCTTCAGTGATGGAAATGCAGACGGAATAAAGGCTCTGAAGCGGTTTGAAATTAAGTCTGGCCATAAAACAGAAGTAGTCCTGCAAGCGAGACTCCAAGGCAGAAATTATGGAAGAAAGTACAACAGAAGTGACTAGATCCCTCGGACAGAGAAAGAGACTGCATCTGGTTGATCCTCAAGAAGACGAAGATTAAAAATCTGGAGAGTTTTAGGCTATCTCTTCCCTCAGTATCGAGTTTTTCTTTACTTCAGCTTTCATGTGCGATTTCTGAAAGACTGCTTTTTTTCCAAATGTTTCCCATTATCTGAGAAACTACTTAAGCTATAGCTCTGAAATTTTTATCTCTGATTGACAGCGGTACTATGTTTATGTGAAACCTCAATGGTACAGAAACACTCATAGTTTGATCATAAAAATATTTTCTTTAAGAAATTCCTTAAAAAATTCATGTCTTAATTCCTAGAAAAGTTAGTTACTTGATAGCAGATCAATAAATATATGACTTTATATCCTAGAAAAGTTTTATTTTATTACCTTACGTATTTCCTCAGAAGATGGGCTGTAGATATGTTAAATTTAACTTTATCAAGATAGGGCATTGTTACTCCCCCTAACCCGTAATATCCTCAACAAAGAAACAAGAGAGAAACACTAAAAGAATGAAAAACTACACGTAAATGATGTGGCAAGACGCAGGCTAATCTAACGCTTACTGCTGGTTTGTTGAATGCTCACTGCTGTTCTGTCGAATGTGTAACATAACATTAGCGCCTTAATAGAAAGTCGGACGTATTCAGCGAACGCCTCAAATGGAGCCTCATAAATGAAGTTCTTCTACTGACACCAGGAGGAGGACTAGGATGAAGAGCGGGTGGACGAGAAAAGAAGAAGAAGAAGAAGAAGAAACACTCAGCTGTAGCATTTGATAATGATCGTACATAGAACAAGACCATTATGAGAAATTTATCTCTTAGCTAACTTAGTAGCTCAATGGCGTCTGTAACATAAAAACCAAAACGGATGGCGACATGCGTTGTTTCACATACACAGAGGTGATATATTTTATGAGCTACAATACTGTCTCCTCGTTGAGCTACAGATCTACAAGGTGTTTCAGTAAGAGCGTGCAAAAATTTAGCAGGACGTAGAGGATGGATGCTGCACTGAAAAATTTGAGGAAGGGAACCTGGTGTCGGAGAAGCCAGCTGAAGGAGATAATAGGAATAAAATCATGTTACTGTGTACTTTCTTATTTATATTAGTTACAGTTAATTACAAATACCGTCATTGACACAGTGAAAGTACCATATGTAGCGTATCTTACAAAATTTGCTGAAACTAACGGCCATTAACCTCAATGCAAGCATGACATCGGCGAACAAGATTCTGGCGCATCCTGACAAGTATTCCTGGTGTGTTTCGAGTCACATCACAGGCAGCTACAATTCTGGCAACTAATTCCATCACCGTATCAAAAAAATGTTCAAATGTCTGTGAATTCCTGAGGGCCAAACTGCTGAGGTCATCTTTCCCTAGACTTTCACACTGCTTAAATTAAATTAAACAAACTTTTGCTAAAAACAACACACACACACACACACAGACACACACACACAGACACACACACACATACACACACACACATACACACACACACACACACACACACACACACACACACACACACACACACACACAGAGAGCCATACCCAAGTGAGGACTCGAACCCCCGGCGGGAGGGGCCGCGCAAACAGTGACATGGCGCATCGAACCGCGCGGCCACTGTAAATTTGTACGCATGTTAGCTGTAAATAAGCTGGAAAACAGTAATGCTAGACAAAGCGGTAGACAAGTTCAGTTCCATATCTCCATAAGGTGGCTTCTCCGACCCGACCCGATCTCAGATTGTTAAGTGGAGCATTCTCTACGTCCTGTTACATTTTTGCGTGCTCTTACGGTAACATCCTGTATATAACTAGGCCGCTATCCGTGAACCCGGCATCAGTTGCTGGTTGTCTATCTAACTGCTCACAGGGGCGACGAAAATTCGATTTTCAATGTTTCACGTAATTACTGACTGAATTTAAAAATTTAAAACGCTCACATAATCTACTCATTAACAGGCACAATCTTACGTTAAAAGTTTAACGCAATAAGACAAGTTCAAAAATTGTTCTGAGCACTATGGAACTTAACAACTGAGGTCATCAGTCCCCTAGAACTTAGAGCTACTTAAACCTAACTAACCTAAGGATATCACACACATCCATGCCCGAGGCAGGATTCGAACCTGTGACCGCAGCGGTCGCGCGGTTCCAGACTATAGCGCCTAGAACCGCTCGGCCACCACGGCCGGCGCAGCGTCAGGGGTTACGCGTTATAGTATCTAGAGACTATGTTCTTTCCATGGATAGTCTTAATGTATGTTACCTTAAGTGCTTATCTGATGTATTGTTTGCTGCTTTACTATCAAATTCTGTAATACGTTTCGCAGTGAGTTTTGGAAGCGCATAACTTGTTCTGGTCTTTTCATAAGGTGTTTCGTACTTAGGGGCACTATGATTTATACGTCTCATAAGATGATTTTGTGAATTTATCGACGATACTCAGATAGATGATTTGCAGGTTGCGCATTGCAGTCGTGACAATTTTGACGCTGTATAAGTTTTTAAGACGATTTAGTGGTAACATAGAGTTGCTGAAGGGTGTTAATGAAGATAATTCATGTAAGTACAAGCGTGAACCAGAGGATGTTACCCTTAGGGGCGCAAGTTCAACGTCCACTGACTGTGGTCGCCGAATAGGCCGACGTCCGGCCGTTCTGTCGTCCTTTCTCAGAAGCGAATCCACTCTCGCGCCCGTCTGCTTTCTTCCCATTGCGACAGCAGTCGACAGACGATAATGAGTTCGGGAGCTGCAACTCTGGGCGAAAATTTGGCGCGAATGGCCTTCTTCCGAAGGCGCGTTCTATCTCGTGACCGTGAAATTCAGTGAATTCGGTTTCCTTTATCGAAAGTGCTGTATTCACTGCGCACGTGCTTCTTTCCAACGTATCCAACGTACAAAGATTGTAGCTGATCCAGATAAGGCGGGAGAGAAAAATATACTTTAACGTACTAATTCAATGTTCAAAGGCATCATTCAGCTCATAAAATTTCCCAAAACAAAAATTCCGTGTCTACCGATAGGAGTTGGAGGCGCTAACACTGTGGAAATGGATTCCCAAATAACGTGTTTCTAGCACCGAATGATGAGCAATGCGAAACACTTCTCTGGTCCGCTTCATTGTCATGAAGATAGCCGAAGCTTTCGGAACACGCGCTGAACGATAACTGTTAAACATTTTCCGAGTAGGAGGATGACTGTCATCAGGTGAGCTCGAGGTTCCGGTCTGTGGGATGTTTGCTTTCGACATTCCTGTGCTGATTCTTTTGTAAACGCTGGGTGAGAGAATCGTTAGAGATATTTGGCTTTTATTTTTTAGATGGTGTGAGTACTTGCAGGTTGGTAGCCACTGATTCGACTAATGTTCTGTTGCTCTTCGACCAATCACCTAGGTTTATAATCCGAGCTTGCCGACAGTGATCGGCTATCTATATCTTAATGACACTAATCCCGCAGCCGAAGTAGATGCGTTCAGTTGAACAGCGGTTATAGTGCAGAGGCAGCGTCTTCGGTTCTTAAGCATGTAAGAAGCATTTGATTGCCAGTCGAAAGCGTGGTGGCTTACAATTCATCATCAGTAGGCGGTATAATATGGAACGTGACAATTAATGAAGAATAAATTAAATTCCGGCCGTATGTTGTCTGATAATTGGTACTATATCGTTATTAGGATTTATTGTTCCCTTAACGTTAATAAATTTTAACTTTGATGGATATTGAGTCGATTGGACTCTCACATCGACCCTACGCCGTAATCATAAATGTACCAACTTTTCGTTTTCACTAAATAATTCCTTTGACTGTACGTTGTTACTGTATTGTGTGCCAACTGGTTCGCCTCACTTGAGTGAGAATAAGGGAGTGAAAGGAAGATCAGTTTCTACGATCACATTAGGAAATAGTCAAAAAATTTAATTACTGGTTCACTTAGTTGTCCAGGCAACAAGCGATGCTGCCTAACACATACTCAATAAAGTCGATAAATCGTTACCTTCTATATTAGCAACTGCACTTGAAAATAATATTCTTCAACATTACTATTCCATAGGATTAATTCCCAAATAATTAAACTGCTTACTTTTCGTTAATATATACCGTAGTTTGTAGTTTATTTCCTATCCTTCAGATACTTTTTTTTTTAAATTCACGTCATCCAAGTACTGTAAGATTAATAATATATTACTGACATTCATTACTTCTCATAACTGAATAACTCTTCATATACGTTTAACCAGTTCACCAAAATTCCATAATGAACACTGCTGAAATTATCTTCCACTATGGTAAAAAAGTAGTAAATGTCACTGAAATATTAGTTATTTTCCACAAAACACTTTCACATGGTTTATTCACACCAATGATATACAAAGGTCGGCCACGTAATAAAATGTTTAACTCGTTCAATAAAAGTGAGCTGCTTTCGAGGCTGGCCAAGAGGAGATTGACTACATTTAAAAAAAAAATACACACACACGCATTATTGATCCAGTTATTTTATTACCAGACCATGATCGCTACAGGAGACACGGTATAGCTCGAGGCCTCTTGTTGCGGTACCACCTGAATACTGTATCCAGTGGCGTGCTACGCCAAGTACAGCCGTCAGCGTTCGTCAAATTTCCGCGACGTACATGTGATGCGTAAAAATAAACAAAACACTTTGTAGTTTATATTAAACAAAAATATTGTTATAATGAACTCGTTAGTTTCATTATACCGTAGGCATCATAATTAATGCCGTAAGCGCATAGAGCTGAAAATGCACGATACTAGAAGCAAAAAAGTCTCAGTAAACATAGGTCCGCAAATGAACAGTTTTCGACATAATTGCGACTTTGTGGTTACCAGCCACCACTGACTTGATTCTGTGTAAACGTCATCCCAGTTAGGAAAAGATAACAATACTGTTCAACTTTAAGATAAGTTATTAGAAATACTTTAGCAGATGTTTTGAATGAACACGATAACAGTTGCATAACTGTAC
This sequence comes from Schistocerca piceifrons, assembly GCF_021461385.2. Classification (NCBI taxonomy): domain Eukaryota; kingdom Metazoa; phylum Arthropoda; class Insecta; order Orthoptera; family Acrididae; genus Schistocerca; species Schistocerca piceifrons. The sequence goes on along the minus strand of NC_060142.1, from coordinate 394,552,646 downwards.
TCGTAGCTAAAAGATGTGTTCAAATTGCGTTCCTCGTACCCGTATGCAGAATGAAACTCGTCGCCGCAGTGAGTTTCGAATCTTTTCAAACATACTTTGCCCATTTTGAAATTCTTGGCAAACGCTGACACGTCTCTGCTCCAATCCTTCAACCACATTAACCGGGTTGGCGTGCACCAAACGTTTAAGATAGCCGCAAACACAGAAATCGATGGGGTTCAGATCAGGCGATCTTTGAGACTACTGTACAGGTCCTTCTCGTCCAATCCATCTTTCGCTATATCGGCGCGTTGAATAGCGCCTCCCCATAGCTGCAAAATGTGCCGGTGCTCCACGGGCATGTACTACATCCTCCGTCGTTGCTCTAAGGGAACATCCTCAAGCAGTCCTGCAAGAAGATGCCGCAAAAACCGATGGCAATTCCGTCCACTGAGTTTGTTTGGTAACATGTACGGTCCAATAAGATGATTACCTAGTACCCCTAACCATACTTCCAATGAGAAACGTCACTGACGTGGAGACTCATGCACAGGATGTGGGTTGGAGCCAAGATGACTCCAGACGTGATAATTGTGATAATTACACACACAATCACGAGTGAACACTGCTTCTCTTACTGTCAAATGTAGACAGGCGGCCAATTTCCATATTGGTCGTCCGTCTCGAGCGATCGAACGCGTTACCACCCGGCACTCACCCTGCTGTGAGGGAGAATCCACCGCGTCGGGTGCTCTGGGAGGTGCCTCGGAAGCAGAGCCTGTGGGCAAAACACGTGACGACCTGGGTGTCCCGTGCGACGCGCCAGATTCTCTGCCACCGCTACATCCCAAAGCAGCAGCAGCCTGAGTGACCGTAGCAAACAGCCCTGTGGTCAGCTCCTCCTACATCCTCACACCGAATGCACACATCCTATCTGTCCTAGCAAGACTAACTGAAGAAGTGAACCATTAAAGCAGACGGTTCTAGGTATGCGACTTGCTCCTCTCCGGTGTGTCGCCAATGGAGGCTGATGGCTTAAATTGCTACGTAGCTTGCTGTTCAATGAGCAACAATTGCGCTAATCACTGACTGTATTTACACTTAGAAAAACGCGAGTTAACCCTCTTAAACAGAGAAACACGCACGAAATTTAATAAATATACTACGTGCAAAACACAGAAAAGGATAAACTCTTAACATGTCGCCCTGTAGACGCACGCGTATTACAGCCGAGATCTTGAGTCTGACTACGCATGAAATGCATATCCGCATATTCCTCGTTACTGTAATGTTCTCTTCTGCCACCAATACTCGAACAACACAACTGATATTCCAGAGACAACTGACAGGAGGGGCACTCTGATTGTGTAATTTGCTGTCGTATCCATTCAATTTACAACTCCACACCTCGAAAATGTAAACAAAGGCTACACCACGGACTAGCATTAGGTGTTTACACAGAATCAGTCCATTAGTGCCTAGTGAGTCGCAATTATCTCGTAAACTGTTCGTTTGTGGACCTTTGTTTACTTAGACTTTGCCTTCTAGTATCGCGTACTTTCAACTGAATGCGCTTACACCACTAATTACGGTACACTCTGTACGCTGTACCATACATAGTGGCCGGCCACAATGGCCGAGCGGTTCTAGGCGCTTCAGTCCGGAACCGCGCGACTGCTGCGGTCGCAGGTTCGAATCCTGCCTTGGGCATGGATGTGTATGATGTCCTTAGGTTAGTTAGAATTAAGTAGTTCTAAGTTCTAGGCGACTGATTACCTCAGAAGTTAATTCCCATAGTGCTCAGAGCCATTTGAACCATACATAGTGCGGACGGGAAACTTCTGAGATACTTTGCAACTTACATAGCACAACAAATGTGAAGTGTCATATTTTAGTCCTCTCCATAGGGACTCAATCACTGATGGTAAGTGGTGATCTGCCCGTAGGATGACGTCCTCATGCTCGTCAGCACCCTTAGTTCTGTTAGAGGAGTATGTTACTTAGCATCCCGTTCAAAAATGGCTCTGAGCACTATAGGACTTAACTTCTGGGGTCATCAGTCCCCTAGAACTTAGAACTACTTAAACCTAAGGACATCACACACATCCATGCTCGAGGCAGGATTCGAACCAGCGACCGTAGTGGTCGCGCGGTTCCAGACCGTAGCGCCTAGAAACGGTCGGCCACCCCGGTCGGCTTAGCATCCCATTAGAGGTTCCATCTGTCACCTTCGACATAAATAGGATAATACCTATAAAAACATTCATACGTCAAGGACGGTGTGCAGTTAAGACATCTGATACGTTGTAAAAGCAAGCTGCCGAATGTCGCCAAGCTGAAAGTCTTGTAGTAGGTTGTGAATCCCGAGAATAATAAGTAAATATTTTGCCCATTACGACTCTGTCTCTGCAGTCTGAATGCCCTATGTAGGCGCAGGATACGATTCCCAGTACTGCCAGGGCAATTCTATTTTTGGGACAACTGGATGGGGTGTACTCAGTCTCAAAGGGGCAACCCGAATGAGAAGCAGCTGGGAGAACGGTGTGTTGACTGCAGACCGCTCCACTCAATATCCAAATACGTCATTGTCAGAAGATACTTTCTAAGTAAAGAACAAATGTGCTTAGCCTCTTATTCGGCTAGACAGAATGCTCTCGAGTGTCGTGTTTTGCCCATCCCACATGCTACGCGGTATGTAACGTGTTTGATGACATCACGAGTGACATCGAAATGTTCCATTCACCGAAGCGGAGTTGGATCCAGCCAACACGGCAGCTGTCTTTATATCGCTCACCTGGGTACATTTGATGTACTACCAGCACAAACTAAAACTCATATATGTACAAGTTGCTTTATTGGTTACTGTTACTAGTTTAATGAAGCAATTTAAAATACCAGAATGGCTCGACAATATATGAAGTACACCTGTTTTCTGTCGTTTAGTTTGGGGACAAAACGAGCGAGTGTGAAATAATGACGCGGAGAGGGTGGGAGTGGGCCCCGTTGCGCCGGAGCGTGTCCCGGGTGGCGCCACGGCTTGTTTATGATAATTGGCGGCGCGGCACATTGTGTGCCTGCGATATTAATTAAGCGGTGGCCTTGGCGCCGCGGTGCTACGCGAAGCCAAGTGAAGCGACGTCTGTCCCAGGGGGCTCCTGGCTGCCGGCCACCCCGCCCACACCACGCCGCCGCCTCTCCTTCCCACGCCTCTAACAGCTCCCTAAGGCTCCCTTTGTTTAATGGCGTCGGTCCAGTGATATCTACCTAAACTGAACCTGTCAGAGGGTACCGGCCGAAGATATGCGTTTTTGATGAGTCCCGTGTCGTAGCTAAACGATAAGTTGTCACTAGAATGCAAAGGACAGTACTGGCTCTGAGCACTATGGGACTTAACTTCTGAGGTCATCAGTCCCCTAGAACTTAGAAATACTTAAACGTAACTAACCTAAGGACATCACACACACACATGCCCGAGGCAGGATTCGAACCTGCGACCGTAGCGGTCGCACGGTTCCAAACTGTAGTGCCCAGAACCGCTCGACCAACCCGGTCGGCAGGATTAAAGTGTCATATCATTTCACAGCTAGACTCTGACGTCACCCGGACGCTGGCAGGCTGAGCAGATAATTGTATATGCTTTATTTTCACTTTCGTTTTAGTCATTAATTTCATTGTCATCCAAAAGAATATCGGTGAAATGGATTAAAAATCATGAGTAAGATACCTTATTGGCCAAATATTTAAATATTTGTAATTCTTAAACTAAAGTGTCCCAAACAACACGAACGCCTTCTGAACAGAGCTGACATTGTTTCGTTACACAGTCCCCTTCTCATGATAAAATTACAAATGAACTATCCAAGTGCTCCTCAAGTAGATACTGAAATAATTCCAGGATATTTATGTTGCGATTCTGTGTCATAAAGGCATGTAGCTAGAGATATGACGATGTATTCGTTTCAACGGGATATTAAATGTCCAGTTTTGAAGCAGATAAATCTGCTTTCCTCGGTACTACATGTGGTCTGTTTTGACAAGTCGCCGATGAGGTATTATCTAAAGGATTTCAGGAATAGTGTTGCAAATACTCATTAGTTTTTGCATGATTGACGCAATAAATTCGACTTTACAAAGACAGTTCAGTAAGTTTGTCATATTGTTCTGCAAATCACTTGAAATAATAAAACCACAAAGACAGTCTCTAAAATTCTTGGCTGATGTCAAGTAACATTATATAGCGGTAATCTAATGAAATTTTGCGGACTTTTGCTGATCTGTTACCTGGTTCAGATACTGTTACAGACAATGAAATAAGTTTTATATAAAAAAAATAAACGAATAATCATTTATGACTTACAGACCCACTGAAACGTTTTTGTCTAACTGTAATGTGTCGGGCGACGTAGAAGACAAGAGTCTGCAAGTAGTGAACAAGTTCCGTGCTCCAACAATACAGTTCTCCCTTTTACTAGTATCTCTCACAATAACTGCAAGTACTACTATTATAAAGGATAACAAGTAATGTTACTGTTATTAGGTGTAACGTTTCTCTCAAAATTTCCTTTACTACTACTGTAGAAACGTTTTTTCAACTGTCAAAACCCCAGTTATTTCGCCGTTTGTTGGTATGCAAACACGGTCAGATAGTGTTACTGATAATGGCTGTGTACATCTATCAACAAAATATTATAAGTTCAGCTGCGTCCGAGGTCACAGTTTCACTCAGTACTGATTATTATATTTGATGTAATCACACTGACCCTCTCATCAACACATCTTCCATGTGTCATTTGGCAGTGCCATTAAAATATACATGGCTACGACAGTAACGTCTGCTCATCGTCAGGAAGGGTGGCGCTAAAAGATTAGAGTTTAGCGTATCGTTTGCAGCGACATTATTGAGGAGAAAGCGCTACCTCGAGTAGAACGTGAGAAGGAAAAGACTTCTTATCGCGTAAGGAATCACTCCGAAATTTCTAAATTCGTTAAAGAAAACCATTGAATAACCGACTGACCATGCGGGATTTGGTTTCTGCTCTTCACGAAAGCAACTGGTTCCTCTGAAACGGACACGGCCAATTTTATTATACGTACTTTCCCCATTTCGACCTTGGACTCCATCTCTAACGATTTCGTTGTTGGCGAGATGTTAAATACTAATCTTCTTCTTTATTTCCTTTTTTCTTTCTCGAAAGTAAATTGCGTTAACCACTGCGTCAGTTCGCTCGGTTCCTGGCGCGGGCATTGTTCCTTTAGTGAGTAAATCAGCTCTTCGAAAATGTTGATTGTAACATAATTTTTACTAACAGTGTCAGTCGCAACAGTAGCTGCTCATTTGCGTCCTCATTACTGCGTCGCTGTTGTCAGATACCTCTGTAACCCGTAATTCGTGCTGTCATAAAAACTGTTGTTGGCAGCACGTGGAAATGTTCTAATACACCTCTACACTACTACATAGTCTTAATGGAGACGATAGTACAACTGTAAATGTTTAGTATGAAGAATTGTATTGATTCACTTTCCACCGATCGTTTCAACGCCGTGTGCAGTGTGGGTAGTACAGCAATGTTGGACGATAGGAATTACACCAGATTAGAGAATTTTATTACGCCTTGTGTTTTCTTTACCGTGTTCATTGCAAACAAAATTCTGGCAGGAGCCATTAAATGTGTCGTTTTCACATCATATTTCACTCGTGAGAATTAGACTATGAGTATGGAGTAGAATATTTCAGATTGTGTGTTGTTTCCAAAAACACTGTAACCGCGACTTCTCATCCTCTATGGCGAAGGTTATCGACAGAGATCTCACAATGTACCTAATGCATCATGCAACAGAAGCAGACTGAGACCCATTAAATGAACAGGAAACATGTGTCTCCTGCAAGTAGTTAGATATGTCCAATGGCTTCTTTCTTTTTACAAATATGTCGGAGACTGCCTTATCGAATTTAGCAGGGTACTGTAGGTTCGGGTGTTCATTACGTTTGAGACGCATAACGAGTTATTTTCGGGATCGCGTGAAATGTCCACTGTCTCTGCTGCGATGAGTATTTTAACGTTCATTGTTGTAAGACCCCGAAATACTCTCCCCTAGCGTCTTCCTCACCCCTCCTACTAAACGAGAAACTAAATGCAAGTTAGCTAGCGCTTTAACATTGCAGCGAATTAAGATGCCTTCTAAATAAAAAATATATGCATATGCGTGCGATACGTTTATTGTATTCTGATTTATGGATTTCGCGCTTATAACAGCGGAAATAAACGCATAGGACTACAGAAAAGAACTCAAAATGACTGTCAATGAGTCTTTTGTGTGATGAGTGACTAGAATGACGGGTGAAAGCTGATACTCGGAGCACGGACGATGTTCGCACGCGTGTGTACCCCACTGAAATGCTCCAGTAACCAAAGCTGTTTCGTCATATATAACACCGCCCATAGCACACAGGAATACCTGTCAATTGAGCGTATTACGACCCCCCCGATGCTCATTAAATTCTGCGCGTAATGCAGTCGCCACAGCCTGCAGGGGAGCAAACGGCAACACAGCCACACCCCTCAGTTTTCCCAGTGAATCATTGCGACGCCAGGGACAAATCGTTCCATGCAAATAGCATTGCGTCCACGTGCGTGTCCACAAGGATTGCAGATCAGATGAGATGATACTATAAATCACGCAATTGCGTTATCGTAGTAGCTGCGACGGTAATTAACAAAGGAAAAATGTGGCTACGTTACTCTGTGAAGTTTCGCTTGCTTATCGCATCGCCTTCCTCACTCATGTGTCATTCACACACCTCCCCGGGCTTCAACACAACGCAGTGCTTTTAGTTTCGTCTTTAAAGAAGCTTTATAGTTTTATTTATTTTCTTTAGAATCCTTTGTAGCCGATCCGGCGCTTACATGGGGAATCAAGTCTCTGCCGTCGATGCATTTTCAGTTGTCACTGAGGAGTCACGAAAAAGAGAGAAATGGATATGATATTCTGTTGTTTTGTGACAGCCTTGTAGAGAGAACGCAAATGTAGGAACCTTTTGTGACTTGTAACTCTTTTGAAACAAATATAAGTTATTAGCATATTTGCGTAGCCGACATTACGTTGAAAGCGTTATTAAATTTTGCGTCTATTAAAGCGTAGTAGCAACAGCAAGCAGTTCAGCATAAATAAACCCGTGTAAGAGTGGTAGTGCACCTCCCAATCACAGTACGAAAAGTTTCGCCTTGTTAAAAATGACTTGTAGTCTGTTACGTCACTTTTATTCAAGTTAGCACAGTGGTATTGCAGTTCTGGTACTTAGGTTTCCTTGGGAAGTCTTACGATTACGGCGTAATTTTACTAATCGGTTAGAGATAAGCGCCATAGCAACTCCCGACTTCTGCAAAGTGGATATCATTATTGGGGTGAAGTCAACAACTGTCCGTTAAGTTTAATCTTTTATAAATATTCACCTTTTTTACAGTTCTTCCCGTTGTGGCACCGTGACCGCGAATTTATTTCTATTTCTATCGACTTAGAAACCGTACTAGTAAATGCGAGAGCAACTCTGTCTCACTTTCATTACTACAGTGTGTAAACTTTTAGATGGCAGACCTGTCCCTAGTCCTGAATCGGTAGAAGTCGGTAAACGTCGGGAGGCTTCGGTAGGCACGCAGTTTCGACTGCTGCCAACATTACGTAGCTGACTGTGTTGTACAAGGTAGCCATTGTCGTCTGCTTCGTTATTGTTTTGCGCTGTTCTGTTCTGCGTGTTTTTATTGTGCAGTTGTGCTAAACATTATCAAAATGAATGAAGAGGCAGTTGCTTTTTTTAACACGTTTGCGAAACGTGTTGCGAATAGTGTTAGTAGTGAAAAAATAATAGAACAAAACGTCATGCCTGACGCGGCACTTTTTCACGCATCTCGATGTTTACTACGTCATATCTCCTGAATTATATGTCGTAAAGAGACATAAATTTGCCGGCGCATTTTCTGATATATATGGATACTGTATGCGAAATATGTTACGATTAGAATTAATAGTAACGAAATAATACATTAAAACGTCATTCCTACTGCGCCAGATTTACGGTATGTACTGAGAAAATGTAGTAAGCGACAACCTTTTTTCCTTTCATTATTTTGTGGGGGACGTCAGCGAGAAAAATTTTCGTAAAGGTTTGAAATTGTATGTAACGTTTGTTGCTAGTCGCTAAGTGCTCTCACTGTCAAATAGTGGATGCATAAATCTGGGTATTTTCCCGCGGTGGCATCTCATTGTTTATGGCGTCATATCTCTTCAAGAATGTGTCTTATTTCTTTTTTTTTTTTTCGGCTACGAACCTTCGTGGGCGTACGGAGAACAAATCACCAGAATTTCATCGCAATCAGATGAATGGCCTGGGAACGCACAGAGGGAAGACATATATACATTCATTTTTATACATAAGAGATTGACAGTTACGTTATACTATATGACCTGTTTAAGTATATTTAAATTTTATAATTAATAGTTTAACATTGCGGGGAATGAAATAAAATGAAAAAAAAAGCGCGAGCAGTGGGAATCAAACCCGGGTCCACTACATGACAAGCCTTTACCTAATTAATTGCGCTACGGATGACCTAACCGCTGATACATTGTCCATTACTCTTTTCGGGCGTTCGGAGAACAACTCACCAAAGTTTCATTGCAATCGGATGAATGGTTTGTGAGCGCATAGTAGACAAACACATATATATATATATATATATATATATATATATATATATATATATACATGACGATTTCAGTTTCGTTTACGAACAACATTTAAAGCGGGTTTTACTTCCAAGGCTTTCGTCTGCTTTCGTGTAAGCATGACGCGCAATTTGTAGTGCCAGCACTGCAACTGGTAGGCGTGCCTTGTCTCCCCCCCCCCCCCCCCCGGCTCCTCTCCTCTCCCGTCGCCAGCCAATGCTTGCTTCCTCCTCTCCCCGCACTCCCCTCACAACTCTGCCGTCACACAGTTAACACGCTGTAGGTGAGCCAGAGGAACCTCCAAATGCTCTACTTCTGTATGAATGTAATGGAGACTTTTTAAATGTGATTAGAAAATATAATTCATGCTTTCAGATGACTTCACTTGGTGTGGAGCAGAAGTCAAAATGCAAAGTTTTCACGTACTTTTTTGATTCAAAGTCAAATTTTCTATAGAATTGGCTCTTTGTTTCCATCAATTAATCATTACCATAAGTTCCTACAGATTTCCTTCATGGAGGGTGACACCAATGAAGCAGCCTGAAGTGTAGAAATATCCAAGGCACAGAAAAAGACTGTTTTCAATATTCAGATAGTGTTTCCATCCAATAACAACGTTTAAAACTGCGTTAGAGAATGTGCCAGGAGAAGATTACAAATTAGTGAGATGCACCTACGGCGTACAGCGAGTAGGGGACGTGAGAGATGATTTTTTTAAAAATATCATTCCCTGTGATTATGGTCTGCGGGACTTCGGCCGTCCACTTTCGTAATAAAATGAAACACCTGCAGCCGTCGTTTTCATGCTATTTTATTATACTGCAACCAATTTCGGTGATTCAATACATCATCTTCAGGTCTTAACTGACTCTGAGGAAGTAGAAGACTGTAAAGTGATTATGTGTCTGCAACCATCAACCACTGGTAGTTGACTGGAGTTCATCCCTTCAGCGTCAGTTAAGGCCTGCAGATGGTGTACTGAGTCACCGAAACTGGTAGTCATATAAAAAAATAATATCAAAACGATGGCTGTAGGTGTTTCATTTTATTACATGCTAATAAAGAAGCAGCAGCCCTGGTTACAGGCAAACAGTTAGCAAGTCACGACATTATTTTGTACGTCCGTGATGCCATTAACTAGGGTGTGTGATTTACTGACTCTACATACATTTGTATATATACACACACACGTCTACATCGCTGTTTACCCAGATCATCACAATGAAACTACTGACAGGCAAGCGCAGCCACGGATAACAACTAGTTGTTTATATTTCTTTGGCCCTATGGCTACCCACAGGTCACATCAACGGCTTAGCATAAAGTGAGTATAAATTAGACTGTTAATCATGTAAATAGTGTTCTACGTCTCTGTAGAGCTATTTTATGCAGAGCTAGGGCGAAATAAACATTTGGTTAGACGGGTGTAAGTAGCCGCAACGAATCTGACCCGTCTATCAGACTTCAAGCACACTGAATTTACTCTCTCTCTCCTATCATAACATAACAGTAGCTAATAAAAGTCTGCCTAGTTTAGTTTCTACGTTTTTAATATCTAATATTACGATTTTAAGTTACCATCAGATGGAATTACTGTCAAAAGATGGGAATGTTTTTCGTTGGACTTTATAAATCACAGCACAAGCTCTTCTTCCTGAGCCTGTGTTTTAGTTATAGAATCGTGGTTCTTTAACTTGGTTCGTGCCTGGATGTACTTATTATACCGTTTGTTAATTCTGTAATTTATATGAAGAATACGAGGTGCATGTAATGTTTTCTAAGAATTATGCATGAAACGCCGTTCTTGAGATTCCAAAACGTTTACCTTACGGGAGAATACATAGTAAGGTAGCAAAGTGTCATTGAGTAGCGAGGTGAGTACAGGTTTCATCTGCAGCGGCAGACGTAATTTGAATCTGTTACTGTACCTTGATTATAGGCCTAAGTGCAGGAATTCCCATTGCACAATCAGCGCCCAGTGACAAATTTTTCCTTCTGTGTCTTTCTTTCTGACGTCATCTAGGCTCATCTGCCGACGTGATTCCCGTCTGCTAGCTGATTTCGTGCTTCTCTTTTATTTTATTCTTTACGTCATCTGATTGTCCAAAAAAGCTAACATCTCATTCCTTCACAAAACTCTACGTTAATAAACACAATCCTGGAGACTATGTAATGTTTGAATGACACAAAGCAAAATGAAATATTTTTCACTTATTATCTTCGTGATAAATTTTTAACAGTGTGAATAGAGAACAACTTGTTCTAACATTTCTACAGAAATTTTTTAATAGGTGTTTTTCGGTAGCATAGCGGTAGCGTTACCGCCTGCCAAGGTAGGGGGCCCGGGTTCGATTACCGGCGGGGACTGGGTGTTGTGTCTCCTTCATTATTATTTTCATCAGCATTGACACGCAAGTCGCCTAAGTGACGTCAACTAAAAAAACTTGCAATACGGCGGCCGAACGCCAAAGGGGATATCCCGGCCAGTAATTGCCATACGATTATTTCATTTTCATTGCGAATATGAAAGGAAGCCGATGAAATGTGTTCGAAGCTGAGATAGTTGCTTCTGTATAGGCAGAATAAGTGACTATCATCTCGTGTACACTCGATAGCTGTCAGCAGCCTGTATGCCCACAAAAAAAAAAAAAAAAAAAATGGTTCAAATGGCTCTGAGCACCATGGGACTTAACTTCTGAGGTCATCAGTCCCCTAGAACTTAGAACTACTTAAACCTAACTAACCTAAAGACATCACACACATCCATGCCCGAGGCAGGATTCGAACCTGCGACCGTAGCGGTCGCGCGGCTCCAGACTGTAGCGCCTAAAACCGCTCAGCCACTCCGGCCGGCTCTCAAATCAACCTGCTTTGCTGGGCAGCCTACATATCAGGAGAAAGAAACGGTTTCATGTGCCCTATATAGGCTGCCTTGCATGACAACAATGTTGCTTTGAAGCAGTATTGGCCAGTCTTATCGACCTGCTTTGCATGGTAGCCTGTACATCAGGGGCTAATAAATGATTTCTGAGCCCCTGAAGTGTAGCCTGCTCTGTAGAACATATGTTGTGAAAGTAGCATCAGCCTGTTTAACTGAACTGTATTGTACTTTATATGAGCTGCACATGCTGATGAACATGGCTGGGACTTGGCAAGGTGGTGCAGGAGTTAGCACACTGGACTCCTATTTGAGAGGATGATGGTTGTATCTACATCTGATCACCCAGATTTAGGTTTTTCGTGATTTCCCTTAATCACTACAGAAAAATGCCAGGATGGTTCCTTTGAAATGGCACATACGATTTCCTTCCCCATCCTTGGCACACTCTGAGGTTGTGTTCTGTCTCTAATAGCCCCAATTTCGATGGGATGTTACACCCAATCTTCCCTCCTACTCCTTTCAGAATGGAGCAGGGCATGGACGCAGTGAGGGGGATGAGGAAATGCACAGAGATAGTGAAGGAGAGAGAGGTGCATGAGGCAGGTGGAAGATCTAGAATGACAGTTAAACCCAATATTCCTTCCTTTTCTTTTGAGCATGGCTGGAATATGTTGTATTGGATGGGGTAGGGTGTGGACACAGTGAGGAGGATGAGAAATGGACTGAAAGAGTGAAGGAGGGACAGATGCTTGAAGCAAGTGGAGGGTCTAGAGGGGTAGCGGACGGATGGAAAAACAAGAGGGACAGTCGGAGAGAGCAGGAGGAGGATATGATCACAGGAAGGAGGATGAAGATATAGTAAGAGAGCTGGTGTAGAGGTAATGGACAAAAAGAATGGGAGGAGGACACGAAGAGACAGAGTGGGGAGGAGGAGACATAGGTGGGAGGATGAGGTGGATAGACAAAGGGAGGGATGCAGAGAGGGGGAGGAGGAGGTGTGTTCAGTATATATACTGAATACTTACGCAGGCGAAGCCGCAACGAAAAGACAAGGTATTGTTGCTATTATTGTTCCTTTTCGAAGAGGCATGGAGCATTATAGGGATACTAGTGTTTGACGAAAGATTAAAAAGAAAGTGGCAACTCGAATACCAGATAGCGCAGTGCCTAGCACACTGGACGGGCATGGGAGAGGAGATGGTTCAGATCCTCGTCTACCCATCCTGATTTAGTTTTTTTTTTTCGGGATTTCCCTAAATCGTTTGAGGCAAATGGCTGGATGGTTCGTTTCAAATGGCACGACCGATTTCCTTCTCCATCTTCCCTTTATCTGAGCTTGTGTTTCGTCTCTAATGACCACTATGTGGACGGGCCGTTAAACACTATCCTTCTTTCTTTCGCACACAGTAAGGTGGAAAGCCTAGCCCACCGTCTTATCCAGCTAGGCTAACGCTGCTGCTCGAAGGCTGACGCCCTCATGTGGTATTCATAAGACCCATAAAACGGTGAACGTCAATTTGTCGAAAAGGCTTGAGGGCGCCATCGTAGTAGAGCAACATTTGGTACATCACAGTACGTGGTAAAATCTGGTGACAGATGAGCAAAATCGGTGACTCGTTGGGCGTATGTTAGTCGCGTTTATTGGAGCGAAAGAGTGTAGCAGATGGGAGATTCTGCATGAGCGCGAGATGGCATAGCAGTGCCCTCACGTAACGGCCGCGCTTTCCCGCGTTGCGCAAGTGGCTTTTGTTGTTGTTGTGTTGTTTGTGGGACGCGATGACAGGAGGGGCGCGGGCGTGCAATTTCAGGCCAATTACTGCCGCGTAATCGTCTACCGTAGTGACGCCACTTTCGCAGAAGGGAAGGCCATATACGCATCAAAATTTGCGCGTGGCTATCGATATTTAGCGTCCTAGCGTAACAAGTCGAAGAGCTTTATAGGTTCGCGTCTAAATGTCGAACACCAAGATAAGTAAATACCGATCGTATCACGTCGTATGCGATTTTAGCGAGTCAAACTGTCATCCCGGCATTGTGTATAAACTGTGATCTTTTTACTTGAGGCATGAGCTGTCCGAATTTATGGCGGGTAGGCAGTAACCTGTAAATCTCCCAGACCAGAAAAGTGGCTACCCGCTATTTGTGGTGTGGCTTTGGTTGAATAAAATGAGAATGAAATGATCGCTCGTCATCACGTATCAAGGAAGTAATTAGCTACAACTTCTTTTTAATATTCACAAATCCACATTCGTTTCTCAGGCTTACTCGTGCTTGACTGAGTCACATTTTTCTGAGAACAATTTAAAAAAACAATCTCTTTGTCCTCCACTTTAAATAGGTTTTGGTTCAAATGGTTCAAATGGCTCTGAGCACTATGGGACTCAACTTCTGTGGTCGTTAGTCCCCTAGAACTTAGAACTAGTTAAACCTAACTAATCTAAGGACATCACACACATCCATGCCCGAGGCAGGATTCGAACCTGCGACCGCAGCGGTCTCGCGGTTCCAGACTGCAGCGCCTAGAACCGCACGGCCACTTCGGCCGGCTTAAATAGGTTTTACTTGTACGATAAATTCCGGAGCTGAAACCTGCCTCCAAGTGGGATTCTACACTAAATTGATGTAACTCGTCTGAAAAGAACATAATATTCTATAACCCCCTCCTTGTGAAGTGTGGGTTAGCAATCCCTATCTCCTGTGGTGCGTACCTACGGCTGTCGCCACATTCAACACCTCTGTCGCCATTGATTTCTGTCTTCCAGTGCCCCTCATCTTCTTCTATTTCTCTTTTCCTCATCTTCCATCTAACGAGACAACTTTCGGTGCTGTCTTATTCTTGTTCCTTGACGATACATAAAAGAAAGGGTACAATCCGATCGAATGTCACTAATTGTTGGGCCACGTACAGAGAAAGAAACATTGATGGGTAGTAGTTCCTAATTTTTGGCCAAAACATTACCTGAAATTGTTCAAGTGACTGTGCCCAAGGTACTTAACGCTAATAACTTGCTTATCTATCGAAATACTGAAGAAACAGTTCAAATGGTTCAAATGGCTCTGAGCACTATGGGACTTAACATCTGAGGTCAGCAGTCCCCTAGAACTCAGAAATACTTAAACCTAACTAACCTACTAAGGACATCACACAGATTCTTGCCCGAGGCAGGATTCGAACCTACGAACGTAGCGGTCGCGCAGTTCCAGACTGAAGAGCCTAGAACCGCTCGGCCACATCAGCCGGTGAAGAAACAGTATTTTTCCATTTTTGTAGATAGTGATGTAAAACACATCAAAGTGCTTAGCGAAAATTGCGGTGAAAAATGTTCTCAGAGTGAATCCAGCATGCGAGGAAAATGCGAAATGGAAGGTTCATGATCGTACAGAGAATGGGATGAAATTGAATGCATGATGAGACAGAAGTCTTTGAACTCATTTCTAGTAAATTTCTCGGACATTTTTATGAAAAGTTTAGCTACGAACGGTACAATGTTACAAAAATGTCGTGATGTTTTCTCTAATTACCAAACACTGTTAAGAGATGCACACTGTCCTGTTTAAACAGCACAACTGCGTTAATATCTCTATAAACAGAAAGTTGCGAATGTAAATTAAAAAGAAATAGTACTTTTTACAATGGACAGCACCATCCACCGAAGATCTCGTGTCCATGTCTAAAATCTTTTATAAAAATATTAACAAACATGACGTTACGTGAGGTACTGTGTATACTGTCTATCTTAAAACTCCATTTACAAGCTCCTAGGAATTGAAGACACAAACAATAAATAATTGCTGGAATAGGAAGTAAAATCTGAAAAAGGTCCGTTTCCATTCTAGATATACACTCCTGGAAATTGAAATAAGAACACCGTGAATTCATTGTCCCAGGAAGGGGAAACTTTATTGACACATTCCTGGGGTCAGATACATCACATGATCACACTGACAGAACCACAGGCACATAGACACAGGCAACAGAGCATGCACAATGTCGGCACTAGTACAGTGTATATCCACCTTTCGCAGCAATGCAGGCTGCTATTCTCCCATGGAGACGATCGTAGAGATGCTGAATGTAGTCCTGTGGAACGGCTTGCCATGCCATTTCCACCTGGCGCCTCAGTTGGACCAGCGTTCGTGCTGGACGTGCAGACCGCGTGAGACGACGCTTCATCCAGTCCCAAACATGCTCAATGGGGGACATATCCGGAGATCTTGCTGGCCAGGGTAGTTGACTTACACCTTCTAGAGCACGTTGGGTGGCACGGGATACATGCGGACGTGCATTGTCCTGTTGGAACAGCAAGTTCCCTTGCCGGTCTTGGAATGGTAGAACGATGGGTTCGATGACGGTTTGGATGTACCGTGCACTATTCAGTGTCCCCTCGACGATCACCAATGGTGTGCGGCCAGTGTAGGAGATCGCTCCCCACACCATGATGCCGGGTGTTGGCCCTGTGTGCCTCGGTCGTATGCAGTCCTGATTGTGGTGCTCACCTGCACGGCGCCAAACACGCATACGACCATCATTGGCACCAAGGCAGAAGCGACTCTCATCGCTGAAGACGACACGTCTCCATTCGTCCCTCCATTCACGCCTGTCGCGACACCACTGGAGGCGGGCTGTACGATGTTGGGGCGTGAGCGGAAGACGGCCTAACGGTGTGCGGGACCGCAGCCCAGCTTCATGGAGACGGTTGCGAATGGTCCTCGCCGATACCCCAGGAGCAACAGTGTCCCTAATTTGCTGGGAAGTGGCGGTGCGGTCCCCTACGGCACTGCGTAGGATCCTACGGTCTTGGCGTGCATCCGTGCGTCGCTGCGGTCCGGTCCCAGGTCGACGGGCACGTGCACCTTCCGCCGACCACTGGCGACAACATCGATGTACTGTGGAGACCTCACGCCCCACGTGTTGAGCAATTCGGCGGTACGTCCACCCGGCCTCCCGCATGCCCACTATACGCCCTCGCTCAAAGTCCGTCAACTGCACATACGGTTCACGTCCACGCTTTCGCGGCATGCTACCAGTGTTAAAGACTGCGATGGAGCTCCGTATGCCACGACAAACTGGCTGACACTGACGGCGGCGGTGCACAAATGCTGCGCAGCTAGCGCCATTCGACGGCCAACACCGCGGTTCCTGGTGTGTCCGCTGTGCCGTGCGTGTGATCATTGCTTGTACAGCCCTCTCGCAGTGTCCGGAGCAAGTATGGTGGGTCTGACACACCGGTGTCAATGTGTTCTGTTTTCCATTTCCAGGAGTGTACAATCAAACAAAAAAGAAATAATTTCTACCTCCCACACCTGCTGACAAAAACCAAGTGCTAAATCGAATGTATTAATCGTAGTTTAAACATTTCATTTATTTATTTATTTATTTTTGTTCACTTTTCGTTACTGTGAATGGAACGTGGTTCTGACACTTGTGAAACAAGGAGTGAAGCAATAATCAGAACAGTGGAGCGAAGCTAGTGAGACGGTACAATAACTGAGAAAAATTTAGGATAAACAGCAGACGTAGACTGGCACTTTTCATATCTTCCAGAATTACAATTCAAGGGTGGGAATCTGAGAAAAAAAACTGGGGAGGAGTGCATGGTTCTAAAAGGAGACTATCTCACGAAATGAGTGCATATTTATCTAAAAACACAGTTGTTCACTACCGAGTTGGAAACTTCATCTGACACGCACGCGTCAAGAATTAATGTTTAATGATGATTATCTTCGAATATATGCCTTCAGAATCTGAAGAGTAGGCGGTAGAGAAATAGGTTGAAGACAGTTCCATTGACCCTTTGCCGCTCAATTGTGAATTGCAGAGTAATCACGTAGATCCAGAATCGTTTACGTTGTGGTATATATCGTTTAGCGTCTTCTTCTCGAGACTGTCGAACTTGGTGTGACGCCTTGTACGATGCCTTCTTGTCGATGATTTTCTGTGCAAAATATGCCATGCTTTTTGTGCAGACACAGAGTGGCGACAGAAATTTCGTGTAAAAACAACGGTCGACCAGTGTCATGTATATACGTCCTCTATTCTTTCCGCTATGTTTTCCGTTATGGAAAGCCCTTTGTGTAGATCACTTTCGAGAGAAATACAGCAATTTTGAACTTAGCGTCCCATATCGTGATGAGAAAGATGACCCGGAACGACCTCCACCGACTTTGCATGAATTTCATTTGGCGAGAAATCGTCCTGAACAAAGTCTTTTTCATGGCAACGTAACCCAGTGTATCCTTTTGGAAGAAATACAAAAGACCACTACTTTTGAGAAACGTAAAGTCAAATTGACACTTGTATTTTTTTACTTCGAAACATGAAACAAAATAAATAAATTCATTCATATCAGTGTCATTTCCGTGCTAGATGAAATTTTAACTTTATCTGCATTTAAATTATGAGACGCTTTTAATACTTTCCACAAAGAAACTCTGTATCTAGCGAAAAGACCAAACAGATTCGGGTCGTATATAAAAAGTCTAGCAGTGGTGAAACGCAACCAATACGCTCATTGCACGATATCAATGATAATGTTATTAGTTACAGCGCCACTAAAGCAGAGTTACTAAACACGGTTTTCCGAAATCCATCATCAAAGGAGATGCAGTAAATATTCCAGGAATTGAATCAAGACCTGTTGCCATCTGTATGACTTGGAAGTAGACACTCTCGGTGTAGGGGAGCAACTCGAGACTGTACACAAATTAGATTTGTTTCAGAATATGCTGAAGGGGTAGTTCCATTTTTGGCAGTAATAAACAACAGCACGCTGGACGAGCGATTCATATCTAAGTATTGGAAAGTGACACAGGTGACACCAGTACACAAGAAGAAAAGTAAGTGGCTTATCAATTGCATCAATTTGCAATTGATATTGCAACGTACACTGTTTTAGAACATCATGAAATATGTGGAAGAAAAGGAAATTGACACATAACCAGCACGGATTACTCAGGAAATATCATTGTTGTGAACCAAAAATGGCTATTTATTCTCACAAATTGACGAGTGCCATCGACAGGGGATATAAAGTCGATACCATATTTCTAGATTTCCAGAAGCCTTTCCATGTTGTTCCTCTCAGATGGCTTCTAATCAAATTGCGAGTATTGTCTGAGTTGCGCAACTGATTCGCGTTTTCCTGTCAGAAAGATCGCTGTTCGTAGTAACTGACGTGAACTGATCTCTGTGGTTAGTCAAGACGGTATTACGAGTACAGACCATCTGCTTTTGTAATCTATACAAACGATTTAGGAGACAATCTGAACAACACTGTGATTGTTCGCGCATGATGCTGTTGTTTACCATCTACTAAAGTCATCAGAAAATCAAAAAGAGTTGTAAAATGATACGTACATGATATCCGTATGGGCGAAAAGTGGCGGTTGATGGTGAACAATAAAGAGTGTGACTTTTCTACAGAGTGCCAGAAAGAAATGCGTTAAATTTCGATTAGACGATAAGTTACTCAGATCTAAAGGTGCTCGATTGAACGAAATACCTAGTGATTACGGTGACGAACAATTTAAATTGGAACCGGACCATAGAAAATGTTTTTACCAGATAGGAACGAAAGAGAACGTCGAATACGTTCAAAGAAAAGGAGCTGGTTGTGTATTATCGTGAAGTAATGGAGTGTTTCTTACGGGTATGGTAAGCTACTTGATTTGGCAATCATTAAAACAAACTGGTGTAATATTCTGCAGTATTTATTGTTTATTTCACAAACCGGTTATCGGCTTTTATGCCATCAACAGGTACCTCTGTTTAATGTACATCTTCACAATGTGCACAATAATCTGTCGGCCTGGGTGGCCGAGCGGTTCTAGGCGCTACACTCTGGAACCGCTCGACCGCTACGGTCGCAGGTTCGAATCCTGCCTCGGGCATGGATGTGTGTGATGTCCTTAGGTTAGTTAGGTTTAAGTAGTTCTAAGTTCTAGAGGACTGATGACCATAGCGCTCAGAGTCATTTTTTTGCAAAATATTCTACCGAGTGCCGACGGAACAGTCAGTCACTGCATACGGGGTTTTGTTGTGCTGAGATCTTTTCACGGAATGTCAATCACAAACTTTGCTCTCCGAATGTAAAATTATTTTGTTGACTCCCACCCACTTACGGAGAAATGGCCATCGTAATAAAACAAAAGAAATCATATCTCGCACGAAAAGATTTAAGTGTTCGTTTTTCAGACTTTTTGTTCGAGAGTGTAACTGTTGAGAAATAGTGTCAAGGTGGTTCTATAAACCCTCTGCCAAACACTTAAGTGTGAATGGCAGAGTATTAATGTAAATGCAGAAAGCTATTTGGCTGTCGCGGATATTCATCGTATTTTCGGTTACTACGATGCCCTTTCACGCGGAAGATGGGTGCTGGCAGCAGGCGGAGCAGCTCCAGAGCCATATGAGAAATTCAGTACTGCCACTGGCGGTTTCCAAACTCGCACAGCACACTGGCTGGGTCCCCCCTACCGCTCACACGCGCCAGGCACGCGAAAAGGAAAAAATTGCTGGCTGCGTGCGGCAGCGTTTCTTTCAATGCAAATTGACTTGCATTGTATGCAGGCCCGCAAGTGCGGCAAGAATTCCACCGGCCGCCGACCGCCCTCTGGGGCCGGTCCTGCAGCCCGCCAGAATTGGGCTCCGCGTCCGCGGCGGCGGCGGCGCTGCAGAATACGGCACGGCCGGTCGCGGACCCCGCCAGTCAAACGTCCACGACTTGTCAACATGTCGTGGGGCGGCAGTGGGCAGCGGGCAGCGAGTTATTACGGCAGCTCAGCGTCTTGCTTATCTTGTCCAAAATACAGAGTGCTCATTGTTGCTACTCAGATACGACTAATATACAGGGTGTTCAAAAATCCAGTGTCCACCCTAACAAGGCTGGTGACTGAGACAAAGACAAATATAAAACCACCTACCCCCCATTGGGATGTCAGTGAAAAGAGGATGACACAAATATGTAACCCAGTAAGAACTGGAGCAATTTCAGCCAATTTCGTGTATAGGTTACATGATTGATCATCTGCATGGAAGTACTGTGGGTATGATATACTCCTATCCCAGCTAGGGGTGTGAGTGAGGGCTGAGAAGACCCTGCGACGCGGAGGAGCTCTTATAATGCGAGGATATTCGGCGAATGGACTGGCCTGCCCTGTCCCCACCGAGCGAGGTGGCGCAGTGGTTAGCACATTAGACTCGCATTCGGGAAGACAACGGTTCAATCCCGCGTCCAGTCATTCTTTAGGTTTTCCGTGATTTCCCCAAATCGCTTCCTTCCCTAATCCGATGGAACCGATGACCTCGCTGTTTGGTCCCTTCCCCAAAACCAACCAATCCGTGCTCCCGACTTAATCCCACTGAGCACTCGTGGGGTGGGTTGCAGAGAAGCAGTGCAGCACTTCGACATGCACTAACGACCATGTAGCTGACGGCTGGCCGAGCTCTCTATGGCACACTTGTGCGGAGGCGCTCGACTCTGAAATACGCTAGTTCGAAAATTGTCCTTGCAGATGTTTGGCCAGCAAGGCGAGGAGGAGTGGTGGTGTGAAGTTCGTGATGAGCAGTCTTTGCGCCAGTGTCGTGGTTTAAATACCAAACGTCTTCGTAGCGTCTCAAGAAGTGGGATATTGCGACATTGTTGATGTTGATTCTCCCGTCGGATGGTGACGCTGAGCTCGGCGACCCCTCTTGTTGCTAATCGAAAAGAACAGGATGTGTGCCGGCACCCGGCTTTACCCTTTCCCTTCTCTGTATCCATAAAAAAAATCCATGTCTACACTGCACAAGCGCTCATCGAATTCATCCACACGGCTCAGACACACATTTGACATTTTCCGTTCGGGGACTGGGTGTTGTGTTGCCCTTACATTCGTATCGTCATTACTGACACGAAACTCGCCTCAAAACACACTGTCGCTCGTCTTTCCGCTTTGAGATGGCAGCATGAAAAAAATACATACTTGACACTTCGTAACAAGTTGAAGGAAGGAATTGGCAAACCACATCCTCTAGGACCTCGTTTAGAACGGCTATGCAGAATTCCACTTCTCATTTCCCGAGTATGAGACTGCTTAGACTTTTAACGGCCCATTTGAGAAGACCTTGACATAAAGGCTTTAATTAAATTTGCTCTAGCAGCCATTATTCTTGTTTTCATAAATGTAACATTTGGGGTTAGAAGATACTTATTCATTTTCGGTGTGAACAGCTCTTCAGCATTTGGCAGGACTCTGACCGGAGTAAGCAAACCAACACGAGTGGCAGCAGAATAGCCGAAATCTACGACTCGAATGTAGTGATCTCATTGTTAAAAAAGAAAAAAAAGAATCGAGGGAGTGCCTCAGATAATCGGTGCTCATTCTGGCCGGTGAGGGTCTCATTAGCGGCGATCAGTGGCGGTGACAGCATCGCGCGACCCACTCACCTTCACCTTCGTCAATTGGCAGCCGCAGGATGGCGTCACTCTCAATCGCCTTGGCTTTTGTTGCCTTGCTGGTTTTCCAGGCCCACTCTTCCCTCTTACTCGTAGAGTCCATGCACACTTGTCCCTCCAGGTTTCTCTGGGCATCTCTTTCACTGGACATTAAGGATGTAACCGAGGTAGCAGTCGATACAGACAAAGCAATGCGAAAATTCCAGCACCAAGAAATATGCATATGACTGAAATGAACTTTATACCATAAATTAGTTTATAACTAAAGAATTTATTTGTGTTACGTTGTTGTTCATGTTCTTTGACACTGAGAATCGAGTATGGTCTGAAGCCTCATGTGCTACAATGAAATTCTCTGTATATAATGCTATGGAATGGCATAAAGCGTTAACAGTGGTTGTTGCTGGTGGATCGTGATGAATGTATTACTGACCACCAGTATTCCAGATACTTTAGATAGTCGTCATGTTAGGCAAAATTTTCAAGCCAGCAAATCAGACGAAGGCTTACGTTTTGCTAAATAAATGAGACAAATCATTGCCCTGCTGACGTACAGTGCGTAACGGATGTAAGTGCATATATTTTTGCATGGGGTGCCTTAATGGGTACACATAACAGTGCATGTAACAGTCTGCCTACAAATGTGTCACATAATTTACTAGATGATGTGTCCTGCACAGTCGTAATTGCAACACTAAGCGGGTTGCGCCTGCCTGTATAGACTAACAGTTTTGCGTCCATGCATCCCCACTTCAACACCTGACCTGTTGCCAAGGGGAAAATGAGGTTTAATGACTTGGTTCAAATGGCTCTAAGCACTATGGGACTTAACATCTGAGGTCATCAGTCCCCTAGACTTAGAACTACTTAAACCTAACTAACCTAAGGACATCACACACATCCATGCCCGAGGCAGGATTAGAACCTGCGACCGTAGCAGCCACGTGGTGCCGGACTGATGCGCCTAGAACCGCTCGGCCACAGCGGCCGGCTTTAATGGCTTGCTATTGCCACATATACTTATACATGGACGTACTAACCAGCCTAAAAATATACTACTACTAATAGCCATTATTATTAGTCTGCAAATGATGTAAATACTGATTTAATGTTGTTCGGTACACCGACCTCAGTCACCAATAGAAATATCTCTACTTACGCCTGTTACTCCCTGTGTAGCACGTGTTGTTGCCTAAATTGAGGGTGAGGTATCCCTATGGATTTAAAGTATCCCTGATGTATCGTTTATTATTTCTATTTGCCTAGATAAGTGTAGGGATCGAGATCACGTGTTGTTTCTAATTAGGCCTCAAGCTATCAGACGGCTTATGCAGCCCACCAGATTGAAATGACCGCAGTAGTATCTTACACGTATCGTAGGCGCCCTCATTCCAAGGCAGCTTAGAATAGCATTTATCCCATCTCACTGGATTTTGAGATGATATTTTTCTACTCTTTAAACATTTGCAAGGAGGACTCGATTCCGGATTCCCTTA
The DNA here is from genome assembly GCF_021461385.2 of Schistocerca piceifrons. Classification (NCBI taxonomy): domain Eukaryota; kingdom Metazoa; phylum Arthropoda; class Insecta; order Orthoptera; family Acrididae; genus Schistocerca; species Schistocerca piceifrons. The sequence continues at coordinate 394,529,136 of NC_060142.1, read as the reverse complement.
TTCGTCAGGCAGTGTGCTACTAAATGCACCCACTATTCGAGCTCTCCTCGCGGACTATCTCTAAATTTCAAATCGACCTTCCCCCCCCCCCCCTTCCCCCTCCTCCCTCCGTACCTGCTAGCCTGGTGGACTTGCATCTCAAATGGTTACGGCAGAGAGTTCGGCTTGCCACTCAGCACACAAGAGGGGGCGCCCACTTGCAGTCAGAGACGTTTCTGATTGCTAGATGATGACGGCCGGCGCTGTTGTGTGCGTGCCACCATTCCGAGCCGTAGCAGACGGCGTTGGACAATCAACGAAGAGAGGCCCACATCCATGGAAGAGCCGCAGCGTTGTGTCGAAGCCGAAATGTCCGTGACAGTCACGCGGACAAACTGCTGATTGTTCCATAGTGTAATCTCATTTACGTCGTGCAGTTCCTGGTCGTCGCAGAGTGCGAGCGTCTTATATCCGTACATCATCACTGTCACAGCGTGCACAATACGCCAAATCCATTTCTCGAAGACTGGAATTATATTAGATTTTAATTCACTCACAAGCTGATGTTTCACTTGCTTTCACAAATACGCTTTATTTTACGGCGTTTCATCTCCGTTCCCAAAAGAGGTAGTGCTTGTGTATCTACCCGTACGCCATCTTACGCCATCTTTATGCAGTGTTAATCATTTATTGCTGGTGAACGCTTCTACAGATTCGTCTGAGCCATTCTTTTTCGATGGCTCAATTTTTCCAAATATTAGTGTAGGCTGTGGTTTGGATGGCACCTATATTACAGCACACATTCCGCTTTCGCCGGACCAAGACTACTGCAGAACTGTTTTGGCACAACTGACGACGATAAGTTTGTTCTGCATCAGTATGCTTGGACTGAAGTAACTTGACTGTTATGCGTTGTTTAGTGTGAAACAGCTTATGAAGAAATTTATCATGTAGCAAGAGTCGGTTGAATGTGAACAACGCCCGAGAGTACTCTGCCAGAATATTTTACTTCAGTTTGATCAGATTGTGGTAATTACTTCAGTTTTTTTGCCCTTTAAGCTTCTAAATGTAAGAGGATAAGCGGTTTGCAGAATTGAGCACCAAGACATTCTACTTGCTTATGAGGATATTGACACATCTATGCGATTGAACTACTAGTAGTTTACTTGGGTCACAAAAATATTTTTGAAAATTTGTTATTTATAACAGACGAAGATGTTGGAGCACGTGAATGGTGCGAAAGTAAGTAATTCCCCTGATACACTATAGTTTAACGGGAGGGGTGAAAGCAGATGCGCGGATTATAGCACCACATTATTAAATTTTATAAAAACTGTTCGATATGACAGGAAGGCGTGATGCAAACTCTAAAACATGGTCTTGAAGAACGGCCAAATCGAGTAGCCTTTGGGAGCCTCAACTGTAACCTGTGAATGACATACTTTCATGTGTAATTTTTCTATATTCATGCATTGCATGTATCTTCAATTATTTATGAATGTGCAACAACAAATGATAATTCAAACGCAACGACAGAAAATGGTGAAATACAGAGCCACCATGTAGGAAACTGTAAATCATAAGAACCGAGGGAGTCCCAAAAGCTAATATTCTTGTGGAACTGGCCCTCGAGTTCAACAACTGTACATTTTAGACATGCTCTATATGCTCTGTCTCCCAACAAGGGAGCAAAATGTTAATGATGTAACATTTTTACGGCAGTATAATTTAAACTTTCCAGCATTTGTTTTTATGTCACAGTGCAACTCTTTATAGCCAATTAAATTAAGCCTCGAACTGTAAAAATTGTAGAAATACAGTCGAAGAAATCAGAACCAAAGGTAAAATTGACTTCACATGCTGAATTAATTGTTACGTGCTAACCATAATTCGACGGTGAAAAAGGGGTACTTTTTATGGGGAAATAACACTAGTAACAATATCAGAATATTTCCGTTTGTAATTTTCAGCGAATTTTTGAAAAATGGTTTCCGAATCACAACCAAAGATAAGACGCGAATTCTCATTTGCAAATGAGCCGCCAGTCTGCTGGCTAAAAATGAACTGGCATACATTATTATTCTTACAGAGCTGTTGATGATCGTCTGAGCTAAGGCGGACTCGTGTTTAAAACATCTCTTCTTTCCGCAGCATCTCAGACATCTCATTCGTACAAAATATTACTCTCAAATAAGTTTCTACTCCGGCAGTACAGACAAAAGAGACAAGAAGAAGTAATTTAAACAGTACATTGTCTGGTATCTATAAACATTTGTAGCCGTATCAATTTCTGCACTTAAAAGCGGTGAAATTAATTTTTCCTGCTACCTTTCTAACCTGAAAACGAGACTCGGATTCCATTGTCGAGAGCTTTATTCCGCTTCGTAAATGACGAGGTAAATGAATTTTGTATATTCAGCGGAACAGCGAAGTTAACAAAACCAATTTTACTTCTTCAGATGCGATAGCGGTCTCGTCTGCTGTAACGTTTAAAATTAATACGCCATTTCAAATTCCAAACACGAGAGTTGAATTACGAGTCGCGGAATAATTAAATTTCTTTATGGGGCGAGCGGGGACTGTCTGTCTGCCGGGATGGGTGCCACAGAGGGTCGCGGTAGGACCACCTCACGGTCTCCCTCACTGCGGAAGGGTTGTGGCAGCGCGACACGAGGGGAGGAGAGAGAGAGAGAGAGAGAGAGAGAGAGAGAGAAAGAGATTATGCGGAACTAGTGGGTCGCCGTGACGACGGGACGGCTCCGGGCTGGACTTCCGCTCGATGGGAGACGCATTGACGCTTCTGTTCGGAATACAAAGCAGCAGAGGCGCAACAGCACTTAGTGTAGCACTTCCTCGCGAGAGTTGAAGTTGTCTCTGTAGTTCACGAAATGTACGAGGTGCGTTCAATAAGTAATGCAGTACATCTTCTTTTGTCGGCCAATTTCGGTTGAAAAAACTCGCAGTCATGGCATTTTCCCGTTTCACCTCTAGAGTTACATGAAGTTAACGATAGGTGGCGGCGCTACACTTAAGTCTCCAAATTGGCGTCTACAATAGAGCTGCGTTCCAGGCGGAGAGCTGACGTCGAGTTCCTTTTGGCGGCAAACCAGGCTATCACAGATAGATGTAGGCTGCTGCAGAATGTCCGCGGAGGCCTGGCTGGCGTAAGGCCGTCGCACTGAACTGATATTATGTTGAAAAAGAGAGCTTTGTAGCCCAAAAACTGGGGAATAAATAGTGTATTGGAATCCTGAATAAAATCAAACTGCTTTCAGAAAAAAAACCGTGTTAGAATACTTATTGAAGGCCGTTCGTATGTTACATACATAGGGACACGGAGATAATTCGGTACTTCTTGATGTAGACTAATTTCAACTCGATTCCTATAGCATTTTTGTTCGATTTCTTCCAACTGATACCCTTACTCATATCTCTACCTTACATCATCTGTCATATCAAGTAATCCTAGTAATTATTTATTACACTTTTATTATTTACCCAGAATTTTGGGGAGCATGAGTCAGTTCCGACGTTTTGAACAACTGAATGCGTGAGCACCAAAAGAGCAATAATTGAACGAGCTATGTTCATATGAGCGACATACTGAATGCACGAAAACATTTGCGACACTTTGATAGCCTTGGAAATGTTACGTTTGCAGTTCGTTCTGTCTACTCCCCTAGTTTTCACGATTCGTCTTACTTCTTTGTTTTTGCATTGTTGTTAGAAATGATTAAGTCGCAAGAATTACTGCATCGACAGCGCTATTGGGGTTTTACAAATGTGAACTGAACAATAATGAATTTAGGTCAAAATCTGAAGTTTTCAGCAAGTATTTGAAACATGAAAAAACGTTTAAGAAAATATTCCCCCCCTCCCTCCCCGACAACAGCTAGTTAAAGTTATTTACTTAATGATGTAACTAGAGAGTGAACAAAGCGTTACATATTTGTTAGTATGAATACGTGAGCACATGGTTGGAACAAGAAAGCAAATCAAAAAATGAAGTGTATGTCAAAGGTACATGTTATGGGAACGAAATGTGTGTTACAATACTAATCATGAGTAAAGTAGCGATGCTTTTAGCTCGATAATGTGTCGCTAAACACGCCACAAAGCGTGCTAGATAGTGAGGTCAGAATTACTGTAAGAGATAACAAATAAAGGAGGAGAATTCTTTAAAAAGGTGACTGTGTTTTACACTGGTTGACAAAAAAAGTGAACCACCCCAGAAGACATGGTCAGATGTCAATGTAACTTCATAATATACACACGATCGGCGATTACGTAAATGATTACGGTTGCAATCCTGTGTGACAGATAGAGGGTCATCAAAGTGCGTTAGTATTGTCGTGTGTAGTGCTTTTACAAGGCTGACAGGTTATATAACGCGTTATCCATTTAACATCGACTGCTGGACAAATGCCTCATCTAGGCCTTTATATGCATTGGAGAGTTCATCTGCGCGTATCCATGCTGATACTGGACTTTTTCTAATGTGTGCTGCCCACCTCCGATTACGCCATTTGTCGGTCGTTCTGTTGTCCATGTATTACTTAATCGACAGGCTATGTGTGTCACCCAGTTACATATCATTTTCATTACAGTCGCAACTACATGCTGTACTACAGTTTTTTTCCTGAAACATTTATTTTTATGGTATTTCTGGTATTCTCAATGCTCCATCTCTCGCTCTCTGGCCATTTTTTGTATTGTTTTTGCATATCAAGTTCATGTTTCACTGTCGAAAGTAAAAAATTATATACACATATATTGTAAGGTTTCAGGGGGCAGAAGCAAAGTTTTGGTGTACTAAACTCACTGCAGACCAATTTTATTCTTGTGTTTCTTTTCCTATCCAACCAGTTGTCGCGATCAGCACTTATCACCAGAAATGTATTTTATTAGCAACTATTTTCCCTACCCGAAAAATCGTCAAGTAAATCGGGAACTAATATAATTTTAAATAAATGGAGTATTTTGAGATTGCAAAATTGCAGTCGTAATAAAAGTACTTGGAGTACGTGAAGACAAAGTACCGAAAACAAGATTTTCATGAAATAACACAAGTCTTGAGAAAACCTATTTCAAAATTTACAGCTATAAAAGTAGATTTTCGACTGTGATAGCGATGGAAACAAATATCAGGAATTAAATGCTGCCTGAGTGGAGCTCTCGTTGTTTATTGGCCATCACCAGGCGGAATATGGGAAAGATTGTTAGAAATAGATAGTACCAAGCGTCTAACTGACTCGTTAATTCTTAATTTAACAAATCACAGTGCCGAAAAATAGTTCATGCACCATGTTAGAGGTTTCCAGTTCCCTCCAGATTTATTGTTGCAACAGTGCATGTGGAATACATGAAATTAAGTTAGCACAAGCTGCTCTGAGGTACCAGGTTTCTACCCATGTTAGTGCGTGGTGTAGTCTCCACGTGCGGCAATGGAGGCGCTGACTCTGGCATCCAGTCGGTCGTACAGATGGCGAATCTCTCCTGGAATACGTCATGTCGTGCCTATTCGACCTGTTCACGTAGTTCCGTAAGCGTTGTTGGGTGATGAGTCGCGTAAGTCACTTCTCGTCCCATCATATCCCACATTTCTTCAATTGGAGACAATTCCGGGGACCGTGCTGGCCAGGGAAGTTGCTGCCATCTTGGAGAGCACGTTGAATTTCACTGGCAGTGTGTGGGCGAGCATTACACTTTTGGAACAACACATCACCTTCCTGTTGCAAGAACGGCAAAAGAACTATTCTAACAACATTTTGCACCCACCAAGCGCTGGTTAGCGTCTGCTGCAGAAACACCAAAAGTGTAGGAGAGTTGTAAGTTGTAGCTTATCGCATCACAGACCATAATGCCTGGGGTGGGGCAGGAGTGTCTTGAACGAATGCATTGTGCGAGGCAGTGCTCACCAGGTTAACGTCGCATGCTCAAACGACTATTACTTGCGTACAGGCAGTATCTGGTTTACTCGCTGAAGACCTAGGTGCACCATTCCATCTTCCAAGTGATCCTCTGACGGCGCTAGTCGAGCCCTGCACGTCGATGCTGTGGCGTGAGTGGAAGATGGGCTAGAGGTGTGCGTGCCCGTAATCCCACTGCTAGCAACCGGTCCGCAACAGATCGTGTTGACACGCCTGGGCTCACAAGCCCTGTTATCTGGGTTGTGGTAGCTGTACGATCTGCCACTGCTTACCCATAGGATACGACGATCCTGGCGGGCGTCTGCGCTACGATAAGGTCCAGAACCTCATCTACAGATCTGAGAATGTTCATGTGATTAGTGATATCAGCATCGTTGCACCAATTACACAGCACGTCCAACTTGTGTGACAATTCTCTGAAAGGACCATCCTTCCACTCGTAAGGTCACAATCTGCCCCATTTCAATTTTGCTTAGCTGGATGTAGGAAGCACATCTCAGTGGAATGGTTGCCTACTTCCTTCACACGCTTGCTGCACACTACGCCTCCTGGCTGTGAGCATTCCCTATTCAAGGGTAGACACAGGTGCCACTTCTCTAGCCTTTGGCGAACGACGTTCAAACGATTATCAGTACATCTACTATTCCCTAGGTGGCATAAGCCGTCATCGGATAAAAATCGATATCGTCTTTCCAGGATCTACTAGTTTTTTATTTTCGGCTGAGTAGGTTTTATTTAATTGACGGCACTATACATAAAATTTATATTGCGTCACTTTAAAATTACGAGCGTTCAGATTTTTACGATTTAGATTTCAAGTAGGTGCTAATCTTTATTGGGGATAGTAGTTGAAAATTCTTGTTCAGGGGCCGGGAGTGGTTTGCGGGAGCCGCACATTGATGGCAGTACGTGGAAGGGAGTAGACGCGAAGTCAGACGATACACATAAACCAACGTGCGCTGCGGGCACCCGCGAGGCTGAAAATGAGCAAAGAAAGAAGAGAGCGCCAGATCTGCTGTGGCCGTTGGCACGCTTAATGAGGGGTATAGCGGTAGGCGCACACTGGTGGCTGGAGAGAACGGCCCGGACGCGGTGACCGCATTGTCCCGGTGGACTCATTAATCAGCCGCGTAATAGAGGCAGGGGCCGGCCTGCCATGGATTTATTTTGGAAGCCGCGACCAGCAGCGCCCCGCCCACGCACGTGTATGTCAATAGCGCTGTTTGACGTCCGGCTCGCAATCCCGCCTATATGGGCGCAGACAGTGTTTTTGTGCGGCACAACGCATTCTGCCCGCCTGTCACAGCGGCAGGCCCACGCCACCACTGCCACTGCCACTGGCGCAGTTATTGGAATCCGCGCTTCCATGTGCAGTAAATATTCTCGCTTCCTTCGAGTGACAGGCATAAAGTGCGTACTACCTCTGCCAGAACTCTAGGAAAGCACTAAAACTCAGTTTAAAGATCTACTACACATTCACACATTCCTTCCTACATAATACTTGTTTTAATGACTTCATGATGCATGCAGCTGTTAATGTTTATTTTATTTTCATACTTTTGTACAATATGTTCCCTGTTGGCTCCTGTCTCAGGATCTTCAGCCGACGCTTGTTAACGATTTTTTGACGTTTCGTCACCACGAGTTTCTGGAATTGTCGAAGATCCATCCTTTGCTGCTGCTGTTGGTGAATGGAAGGTGAAACTGTGTCGATGTCAGCCAGTAGTGCTGGCGAAAAGTCAGAAAAATCATCAAACAAACGTCGGACGAAGATCCTGAGCCGAAAGTCAATAGACAATATGTCAACAAGTGCCCACGAAAGCCTCAATAATATTGTATTCTACTAGTCAGTCTACGACATTTTCAAGTGCATTGTTAAAAGGTTTGTTTTTATAAAAGAGTACTAAATCTTCACTAAATCATTTTAGTCAAAACAAAAAGCATTGGCGATACAGAATGTAGGGTGTTCCAGGAGGAAGGTCAATATTCGGGGATATGAGAGGAACGATCATTCGAAGCAATAAATTCTAGTAAACGTGAGCTCTAAAATGCACACCTTACGAGTTATGAGCACTTGTTCATCTTCGATACTGTGAAAGACATCTCTTCTGTTGAGCACGTGCCCATAGCTCTTCACCTAATCATATTAGATCCCACGTTTACTACGCAATACACAATTCTTTTGTTTTGTTTTGGTCCATACTACACCCCCCCCCCCCCCCAAAAAAAAATAAAACATAGGAAGCTAGGAGGTTTGAGTAGAAGATAGAGGTTTCACAGCATCGGACATGATGTGCCCAAAACACTTTAGAGCCCATGTTTAGTAGACGTTTTTACTCCAAATTGTCTTTCCTGCCATATCCCTGAATATTGTCTGTTCCTCCTGGGACACAAAGCTACGTTGGATGTAATAAATTATTAAATCCTTTTGTTTGCTCTTTGATCATAAAATACTTGCAATGGAAAATATTATCAATTTAGCTAAAGGTTTTGTTAAAATAATTTGAGCTAATGGTACACTGTATATCTGCAAAGGTTACACGCACGTGTGTCATTGGTTTTCTTTATAACAGCATGTATACAGGGCTAGCAGCAGCGGGGACCTTCGACGACTTTAGACTATAGTACTGTAAAGGCTACCAGTTACAATAAAAGAGTAGCATTTGGTAATATTGTACACCCGCTCCAAAGCGTCGCAGGATTAAGAGATTTTTATGATCTGCTGTGCTGCACCTGCATTTGTGTTGTGTCATCGAAGAAATCCTAGCGAAATCTAAGGCGCTGCAGGAATTCGTTGCAGAAATGCTAAAAATAGTTTAAGAATATTTTATTTCGCAACTTTTTATGCACTGATGTAATTTAGTCCTGTAATAGCATCTTCACACAATAAAATACACACCTACGTAAGTTATCGCGTAGTACCCGAGTTTATGAGATAGTCAGGTGACTCTGACCTAGATCGATGCAGCTTATTGGTTTCCACTGCCGTCTTTAGAAATGCGAGAGAATTCCTTTGTCCGCTTCGAAAATATAATAGGCCTATTCATCAAGTTAAAATCAGAAGGCTCGCACGTTAAAATGTCGGATTTCACAGACATTGGGCATGCACGGCTTTGCAGTCCGACGCTAGAGTTAATTACATGTGATACTATTTACATGTACATTTAATTCAGAATAAAACTATAGTATTCGATGCTTGGTGGAATTTGCTTCGAAATAAAATTAGCTACTTTCTTCCTCATTTCACTCTTGTGCTCAATGAGAGAGAAACTGCTGTGCGTATTTATTTTTACTCACTCAATCTTTCTTATGACCCCAAGCGGGATGTACGATACCTACAGAAGAATTATCGGCTAGTCTTCCTCGAATACCAGTTCTCAAAATTTACTCAACAGGACTTTGCAAGAATAACATCGCCTTCCGTTCATAGTTTCGTATTCAAATTTTCCGACCATCTCTGTTAAACTGCCGGTGGGCTGTTAGGACTTGTGACGATCCTAGCAGCGCATCTCTGAATTCGACGTCTGCTGTTACGCCTACCCATAAGGAATCGAAACGCTGGAGTACGAGTCTAGAATTGGTAATACTACCTTCTTGTTTGCAAGTTTCTTCACAGATACACTCCGTTTTCCCAGAATTCTTCTAACAAATCAAATTCCTCCAATCACATTCCGTACTGCATTTCTCTCCCATTTCATAATATCCCTAAATATTTAAGCAACATGACGTGTCTAATCTTATAATTGAATAGTATCGAGTTTGAGTTCGTTGTAATAGGCGTATCTTGCATTTATCCACATTTAAAAAGAGCTGTAATTCAATATACTAAATGGAAATTTTCCTTTCAGCGTCTAGTTATGCTTGCCGGACGACAATACTTTCCTGTAGAAATGTCAGATTCAGCGGACAATCTTATTGCACTGCTTATCCCCTGTGATAAATCGATTTCTGTACGTAGAGAACATTGAATATCTTAATACTCTTCCTTGAGGCACTACGGATTTTACTTATGCTTGTGTTGAACATTCACCGTTCAGTACAGCGTACTCGGTCTGATCAGTCAAAAATTAATCAGGCCAGTCATAAAGAGCAAAAATACCCCCCATAATCGTGTCCTGGTTATTGGTCGATGATCTGGCACCAGGAGTGGAATCCTGCCACAGAAAATAACAATTGGCGCCACCGGATTGTATTAGGGACCGTTATCTCAGGTCCCCAGAAAAGGTAATTGGCTACATTAGAAAAATAGAGATGGATAGTCAGATCAGAGAGAGAATTTTTTCACAGATTCACAGTTCAAGTTTACCATGTCGCACTGAGTCGGTGAATAATGATCTCGGGTTGGACTGAACATTGCCGCAGACTGTCCGTGCCCCACCACTCGGTTAGAGCATCTGCTCACTCACTGATGCCCTCCGGCGCTCAGCGAGCGAGCGAGCTGATGACCTGTGTGCTCACAGTGCGCCGTGCAGAGAGACAAAGCGACAGCGCAGGTCAGTGTCCGCCTCGGCCCACGAGCTCCGAAATCCGCGGGCAGCGGCAGCCCGCTAAGCCGGTCACGGCAGCCGCCTCCGCGCCCTGCAGAATAAATCGTGCTTCATAAAGCACTGCTCTCCTCCACGCGAGCGGCCACATTTCTCTGTCGCACTGAGTTTTATTTTCTTTTTTAATACGAATCTGCTGCTTTTCCGTGGCATGTATTTCAGTCTTCATATATGTCATTAATTACAGACGAAAGTGTGTGATTCACTGGCATGGTTAAAAGGGTTCCTTTTTATTATGTTCCGACATTCAGACAGGTTCACGACCGAAGTGAATATATCAGATTAGTAGCTGAAAAACCCGGCATTGCTTGGCTATTCATTTTGTCAGTTTTCTGTTACAAACCAAACGAAAACAATGAACTGTGTTTGTAGTGTAACATTCTGGACAGTTTCGTTACTGTAAGCGATTTTGTAAACTTCTCTATACCAATGCCTCTTCATAGCTCTATAGACGGCTATTGCTTTCGCTGCAGCCGTTTGCGCTTAGCAGTTTAAAGCTGTCAAAAGCCCTGCCAAATGTCATGGATTGACTTCTTTTCACATATCTCAATGTTTAAGACATCATATCTCTTGAACTATTTGACGTACAATGCTGCGTATGTGTAGGTACATACAAAATGTGTTGCGAGTGGAAATAGTAGCAAAGAAGTAATATATGTAAACGTTATGCAGAATGCGCCAGTTTTTACATTCAGTGTGTATGTCGTCATATCTCATGAGCTATGTGCAATACCATGATATAAATTTGTAGGTGTATGTAGCGGCTCCTGCCTCGGGAATGGATGTGTGTGATGTTCCTACGTTAGTTAGGTTTAAGTAGTTTTAAGTTCTAGGGGACTGATGACCTCAGAAGTTAAGTCCCATAGTGCTCAGAGCCATTTGAACCATTTTTTATTTAGCGGCATATGTGGATATTGCCTGTGAAATTTATTGCGAATACAGTTTAGTAACACAGAACTAATAAATTTAAAACGCTATGCTTGATGCGCCAATTTTCCAATCATCTGATTGTTTATGACGTTATTTCTCCTGACCTTAGATAGACAGTGGTTCTTACCCCCACAGCGATTGTTGCCTGATAGTAAGGGATATGTTTACCAAGTTAGTTTGAAATTGACCCTGTGGTTTAGGAGCAGATGTGGAACATACACACACGGATACGTACGAACATTTTTATAATATGTATGGATTTCACAAGTATGGCATCTTTTTACTTTTGTTCACATAAATCACCTTTGATCTGATCTCCACAGCTCTGTTCCTTCTGCTGTGGATCGCATTGAAAACTTTATGCTTCTTTGCTTAAATAATGAAAATTGAACTCTTCTTGTAGATAAAGCTTTAAAGAAAATACGAAACAGCCAATCAGATGTCGCGACGCGAGCTATCCACAGCAACCTATAAGTGCCCGTCAGGATACACCACCCTGTCCAGGTACAGATTTTATTTCTCGATAACAGGTATATTACCGTAAAGTTGTTCCGGAGTCACCATTTTCGCACCCTATCGAAACAATGCAAAAGAAAAATTAAAAAAGGACTCATCGAAGGACTGAAGGAAAAAAAAGAGTGCCACTATTCCAGGAACTCTAGGGGTCCTTTACAATAACAGCTGCCAACACACAATATCTAACTTAGAAATTAGTAATAAAAGAAAAGAAGAAATTGAAAAAGGAACAAAACTCCCGAAAACCTAAACAAATGGTCAACGGAAGGTAAATAAAAGGATCGCTGACTGGGCGTATAGCGACGAGCCACTGTGCCATGGTTTGCAAGTATCTAAGAGGACCTTCAGACATTAGAAATGAAACTGAAGAAGCCAACAACATAGAACTCGCAAAAAGTTCATGACTTGCTGTATAGACAGAAACCAACATTAAAAAAAAGACGGCAGAGCTCTTGCACGGGAATTGCAATCAGGCCCACCCAAAGGTAATAACGGATTTTTGGAAACACAGTAGAATTCTGAATGACTCAGCTGTGCACTTATCGCATTGGCATATGAAGCATTGGGCGTATGAATGGTGTATCACAAACTGAGGTAAAACGCCGATGTGGTGATGTAATATACACTGACGGAAAAAAAAGTCGCAACACCAAGAAGGAATTGTGCGACATAAACGAATGTTGGCAGGCGTGTTTCTACATCTAAAGGATGGGGTCTATTCAAATCGTATCACTAGCAGTCGAGATGACAGGCATCTTATCCGCATGGCTGTAACGTATCGCGCAGCCACGTCTCGATCCCTGAGCCAACAGATGGGGACGTTTGCAAGACAACAACCATCTGCAAGAACAGTTCGACGACGTTTTCAGCAGCATGGACTATGAGCTCGGAGACCATGGCTGCGGCTACCCTTGACGCTGCATCAAAGACAGGAGCGCCTGCGATGGTGTACTCAACGACGAACCTGGGTGCACGAATGGCAAAACGTAATTTTTTTTTTTTTGTTTTGACGAATCCAGGTTCAGTTTACAGCATCATGATGGTCGCATCCGTGTTTGGCGACATCGCGGTGAGCGCACATTGGAAGCATGTATTCGTCATCGCTATACTGGCGTATCACCCGGCGTGATGGTAGGGGGTGCCACTGGTTACACGTCTCGGTCACCTCTTGTTCGCATTGACGGCACTTTGAACAGTGGACGTTACATTTCAGATGTGTTACGACCCGTGGCTCTACCCTTCATTCGATCCCTGCGAAACCCTACATTTCAGCAGGATAATGTACGACCGCATGTTGCAGGTCCTGTACGGGCCTTTCTGGATACAGAAAATGTTCGACTGCTGCCCTGGCCAGCACATTCTCCAGACCTCCCACCAACTGAAAACGTCTGGTCAATGGCGACCGAGCAACTGGCTCGTCACAATACGCCAGTCCTTACTCTTGATGAATTGTGGTATCGCGTTGAAGCTGCCTGGGCAGCTGTACCTGTACACGCCATCCAAGCTCTGTTTGACTCAATGCCCAGGCGTAGCAAGGCCGTTATTATGGCCAGAGGTGGTTGTTCTGAGTACTGATGTCTCAGGATCTATGCACCCAAATTGCGTGAAAATGTAATGACATGTCAGTTCTAGTATAATATATTTGTCCAATGAATAACCATTTATCATCTGCATTTCTTCTTGGTGTAGCAATTTTAATGGCTAATAGTGTAAATACACCTCTGGTATCTAATGTCCTTTCAGCTTATCATTGTACCGTTTCGATAACATTTAACGTCAAAACGTAGGTGAGAAGCATTTGTGCTTAAGTGGAAGTTACTCGTTTATTTATTTTTGTAAAATGTATGATTTGGAATATTTTTCCAACGTATTCTACAATGCGATTGGTTCCCACCTTTTGCGGGAACTCGTAATAACGCGGCAGCTAATCGTGACTTGTACACGTGAAGACCAACACTAGCAATTCTAATCAGAGTCTGTATGCTTCCTTTGGTCTTGTTTACGATTATCTACAGGAGTTTTAGCAGTATTTGGACGAAATAATAACAGGGAGTGGGAGACGAGAGAGAGAAGAGGGTGAGAGGGTAGAGTGGAGAGATTATTACTTTAATCCGTCAAGGCTATACCTTGCACGCGTATTCATCACAGTGACCTACGCTGCAAGGAAACGGAATTGCGTCTGTTAAAAAATAATCAACGATTTGGTTGTATAGAAGAAATCTGCTCCTCTTTTTTAGTCGAAAAACGAGATGGTGAGAGTAGTGAAAGGCTATCTGATCGGCCTTTTTCCACGCCAGTTTAACTGGACTGTTAAACCAATCAAAATAACTGGTCTACGAAATAATCGATTTTTGTTTCTTTTGTTTCAGTTATTACATGCAATAAACGTAGAAATCGAACAAAGATTGAAAGATTTTGACACTCTGTTTTAAGAGACATAGAATTAAAATATTAATTTAAATAAGCAAATGAAGATAACTTTGTCCCCCACTTTTCGCTACTTTTCGCGAAAAGTGATAAGTGGATGAATAAAAAATCAGTAGCTCTCCTATCTAATTTTTTGAAAGCCTCCCGAAAAATCGTGTTGTCATCGCGAATCGTATCACTATTTGGGCTTTACGAATAGTCAGTGCTAAAGGGTGAGAACTAAGGTTGAAGAACTCTGTTTTTCCTGTTAATTTGTCCATTATGAATGAACTGTTGTTAAGTTTTTAATTTATTACTGTTATCATAACTTTGTTCCTATTTTATATTACATAGAAACAGCAGACAAATCTTCAGTCTTTTAAAGAAAATTAAGCATTGTAGTTCACTGTTACAGCACTTCTTAAAAGTATTTTCAGGCTAGCTTGATGGCATTCTGCAGTACAATGTATGCCCGGTGACGACAGCGAGAAATTACGGTAAGAAGTCCTGCACACTGCACGCACGTGCCTGACATTACGCCACGACACACGATCAGCAGGGACATTATTGTGTCGGCAGTGTCATACCAATTCTTATGCCATGTGTTCGTAACTTGTTTATTTCGGCATTGTTATTAAAATAGCACTGATTGCTAATCACGATTTCTATAATAACGAAACATTTAAATCAATGCAAATGTTACGAATGGAAATTACTCTTTTTTTTTAATTTTCAAAGGAAAAATGTTACCGCTGCTGCTGTGGCTAATTGATATTTCGTTTCTTTACTCGGTTGTTAGCATCAAATGAAAAGTGCTATAACCAAGACCAAACAAATTCCGAAAACACCGGTTATTCAGAACTAAAATACCGGTGTCGGTTTTACCCATTCCTAGCTGCGTGTTTAGCGATAGTTGTGTGATTCCATTTCCGGTGCGACAAAGCGGGTACCCTGAAACGGGCCCGCGGTTAATGGAAGGCCATGGACTGGTGGCTTTGCCGGGCCCTGAAAGCCGCCACCACGCCAGACCGCTGCGCTGGCCGATTGTTCGACGGCTGAGCGAAATTAGCGGCCGTCAATTACGCCGGCTGCGGCCGACGGCCGGCGGCCGATGTCGATCAGTACAGGCGGTCTGGCCCGGTCTGTTGCCGGCCAACAGGGCAGACGCGAGGCGCGAGTCCGCTGTTTCCCTGCGCTGCAGCCCAGCTGAAGTAACGTAATAAAGCAGCCTAATAGTCCCTGTATCATGTCGAAGCACTCTCCACACAGTTCTGGCTCTTCCATAAGAAGCGTTTTGATACTGTTTCCGAGCAAGTGCTGGGTCGTATTAGAACCGAATCCGCTTTCTGAATTATCTTACGCTTGTATTGCTTACTGGTTTCTTGTATTAATTAGGAAGAACGGGCGTAACCCTATTCGTAAAGACTCAGTTATAGCCTCGAAAGAAAATCAGATCTTCTATTTGGGTACATATGAATATCTACAGTCCTGACACACACTGAAATCAGTTCGTCACACAGCCGGCCGGTGTGGCCGTGCGGTTAAAGGCGCTTCAGTCTGGAACCGCGTGACCGCTACGGTCGCAGGTTCGAATCCTGCCTCGGGCATGGATGTGTGTGATGTCCTTAGGTTAGTTAGGTTTAATTAGTTCTAAGTTCTAGGCGACTGATGACCTCAGAAGTTAAGTCGCATAGTGCTCAGAGCCATTTGAACCATTTTTAGTTCGTCACACTGCCGCTGCACGACGCTAGAGGGGGCAAACCAAAATGTCGCAACCCACTGATAAAGCCAACTACCGTACAGTGATTGTTTTTTTTTTTTTTTGCTTTTGAAGGCAAATAGATCTACGAAATTTAGGTTACTCTAAACTAGTAGAGTATTTGTTTTACTATGACGGAACTGAATCTATCCAATGATCACCGTCGTTGTCTATTGGTTACAGCTGCTAATTACTGTCATGAAACCAACACGATCATTTCCGTCTGACGATCTTGCATTTTCCTGTAGTGAAGACGTGTAGAAGGGCTTCCTCTTAGCCCCGTGAGGTCAATGGAGAAACTCCTTGAATGTATTAGTAATTACACTGATACGCAAGCGGCACAAATGGTGTAAAGTTACAGGGCTTGACACAGACAACAATCCACATGACAGCCGGCCGGAGTGGCCGTGCGGTTCTAGGCGCTACAGTCTGGAACCGCGAGACCGCTACGGTCGCAGGTTCGAATCCTGCCTCGGGCATGGTTATGTGTGATGTCCTTGGGTTAGTTAGGTTTAAGTAGTTGTAAGTTCTAAGGGACTGATGACCTCAGAAGTTGAGTCCCATAGTGCTCAGAGCCATTTGAAGCCAATCCACATGACACCGTTTTTCTTTTCTTTAGTCTGAATGCATTATCTGTGTTAGATGTGTTGTTTATTCCGTCTGCCAATGCAGTGGCAAACAAACCAGACTCATATTCTGGGTTACTGGAGTTCAAATGCTTACTAGCCATTCTGATGTAGGTCCTCCGTGGTTTCCTACATAATTTGAGGTGCATGCTGCAATGATACCTTCAACAAAACCACGGAAGGTCCCTTGCCCCTTGCGTCTCAAATCCGACGTCGTCTGTCTATATTGATCTTGATGTCGACTGGACGATAAGCTCGAATCATCCATCTTTCCTCATTTTGCTTCACTTTTATATCATTCTTATATGTTCCAAACTTCCGGTTTCATTAGTGATTTAGTGCGTTGTGATCCTTTCCTCTTCTTAATTTTTCCATTACAGTTTCTACATTGCTTCATCCTCTTAAAAACTAAATGTTAAATGTAATTAATTGCATCCTTGAATTACAGATTTCATTTCCTACGTCTGCTTAGTCGTCTCGACTTTCGTCATTTATCTGACTCTCTCACTGTTCAAAGAATTGAGAAACATCTCTCTCTACACCATGAGTAGGCAACTGGCGACCCGCGGTCCGCGATTGGTTTCTGTCCGGTACGCGAAAGAAATTGCAGGTGAACATAAAATGTACTCTCAGAAAGACATGTTTTGAGGATAAATGTAGTGACGTGGCGTATCGGGAAAGCGGTGTCATTCGTATCGGCGCGTTACCCCATTATCATTAACCTCACGGACGCTATAGTTTTGACTTTAAACGCTAGAAGCGTCGTAGTCGCTTCGTGACGAGACGGCCTGCAAGCTTAAGTAAGTATTCCAATCAGGTCCGCAGGTCACCAAAGGTTGCCCATGCCTGCTTTACACTATCACAAACTTTCTGTAGCGCTGCAGTTCAAAGTGCACTTGCTTCTTGTTTTCTTTGTTTGTTGATAAAATATCGTGAAAATTACTTTTCTTCTTGTTCTTGCACGAATTATCACACAGTCTTTCGCTAGATGATGTGTATATATCCTTGCAATGAATCTTTAATGAAACTGCTGTTCTGTAATAATACCGACACGACCAACCACCCGTTTTCGTCATTCAACTAGGACAATAAAATCCATGTGTTAGCCAGAGCCTAGCGAAGCACAGTCCATCCTGGAACTGCGATCTTCTCCTTGATGGTCTGCGGAAAGAGCTTTCTCTTTCAATTGAGCGTCGGCGGAGGAAGTCACGGTAGGAATTGTTTCGTCACGGAAATGAAGCTAGTCTCGTGGGCCAGCGCTCGTCCATCAAGATTACTCTGCGGGACGCTAATCCGAGTCGGGTCAGCCGTGCGAAACCAGCAGCAGTGGCGGATGTTCCACGGAGCAAGCGGCACGTCCTTCCTGCCAGCTGTTCTGCTGCCAGCAGAGACCATAGCAGACTGACTACTAGGAATGCTCTATCTCAACTAGCACAGCTGTCTCACTGACGTAAATTTGTTCAAGAATTATGCAAATTTGGTCCCCCCCCCTTTACCTCGGGGTGTTATACGTGTGCCCCAATTGTCTGCGTGTAGTGTTATCCATGTGAAAGTGTAAGAACGTTTTTTAATTGTTCACGAATGGTATAACTGAGGCGGGCCGCGGGTACCAGCCCTGTACTCAGCTAGTCGTATGTGGGAAATCGCCTAAAAGCCACACCGGCCCTCGTCGTTAATCCTCCGATCCAGTGCCGGCGCAATTGCCCGTGCTAAATAGATGGCTATAGTGACCTAATGTCGAATGTTACTAATTTGTGTCTCAGTGGAGACTATTTACCACTTCGTTGTTTATAACTACAATTACACAAAAATCATTCCTTAACAGAAATTGAAATAGTGTATGTCTTTTTTTCCTATAATTTGGCCGGCCGGAGTGGCCGTGCGGTTCTAGGCGCTACAGTCTTTAACCGAGCGACCGCTACGGTCGCAGGTTCGAATCCTGCCTCGGCCATGGATGTGTGTGATGTCCTTAGGTTAGTTAGGTTTAATTAGTTCTAAGTTCTAGGTGACTGATGACCTCAGAAGTTAAGTGGCATAGTGCTCAGAGCCATTTGAACCAACCTATAATTTGAGGTAGGGTGTCTTAGGTCTTGCTGCGTAGCAAAGACACTTTACTTGTAGTACTGAATAAGAATACGTTGACTATGTTTCTGCAGTATCTGGTACCTTGATAATTTTATATTAAGAAGCCTCCTGTGGCGCCTGATCTGCTCATATGTAATGTTCTCCAGACGTATTTCATACGAAGTTTCCTGGAGGTAAATACTACACGAGGACTAATTAGGTCCGGCTTGAGTAGGGCCAGGAATCAATCGCCAAACAGCACACAGCAAAAGACAACAAAAGTACATGTGTGAATCCGGAAGTCATCAACTTCTGGTACGCTGCAGCGTCAGTTAATTTCGGCGGTAGGCGGGGTCCAGCTGTGGCGTTTCGCTGCTGTCACGTGCGCGGCCAAGCGCCACGAACGTTGACACATTACGCCCTGCCAGGAAAAACTGAGCCACGCGCAGTGCCCGGCGCTAAAGAAGATTAATGAGCAGCGACTTCATCAGTCGTGCGGGGGATTAGCGCAAAGAATCCTGCGCGCGATCAGCGCGACGTGTCCACGGCCGGCCACACCGACACCATAAATTCTTCACGTCTGCCCACGGCCGGCTGCCTGCGGCTGGGCGCACCTCGGACCGTGTCAAGAACGCGACCCCTGCCACCAGAGCCGCCGCTCCTGTTGGTAGCTGCCTGCCGACGGCGGAATTTAATAGCCCGTACGGTTCCTTGGGTCCATGACTAGCTAAACAGCGTGATGGGTACACGGGCTGTA
The DNA here is from genome assembly GCF_021461385.2 of Schistocerca piceifrons. NCBI lineage: Eukaryota > Metazoa > Arthropoda > Insecta > Orthoptera > Acrididae > Schistocerca > Schistocerca piceifrons. The sequence goes on along the minus strand of NC_060142.1, from coordinate 394,509,625 downwards.
CGTACAGATAATCGCAGTAAAATATTAGGTTGGAGCGTAAGTTCGTAGCGTTTATGTTTTACATGTTGGTATTCGAGTTGCTATCGGTATACATATCAATCATCATTTTTTATTTGTAGTTAACTATAGCTATTTGAGTTTACATACGATAACTGGCAGCTGTGATGAACTGTGATCATTCTACAGTCATGCGACGCTTGCTCGCAGTGGGGAAGGTTTCATTATCAGGTATATCGGTACCGCAAGCTCTAAGCCAAAATCACAAAAATCAGCTGGTGGCCTATATGAGCATCTCTGCTTGCTTGTCACCAATTGGCTCCTGAACGACACCTACCGTTTATATCCTGTAATATTACTGGTGACGTTAAGTGACGTCTTCATGCTAACATAAGGAAAATAAAGAAACAGTTAAGCTCAATCAAAGCAGCAACTCCCTGTACAAAGAGGTGCGTGCATCCACAAAAGATGTGCTGAAACAGCGACGGTATAGTGTCCTGAGAATTGCTTCCCGAGGTGCAACCATCGTTGCTGACATTTATTGATTTATTGTCAACAACCGAGCCGTTTTGCAGATGTAATCCAAGCTCAACGGCCAGTAAGACTCCGTGTAGTGATGCTACCGCACGATAACGCCCGCCCGCATTCTGCCATACTGACGGAAAATACTTTACAGGAGTTGGGTTTGGAAGTCATTCCGCACGCTCCGCCCCCCCCCCCCCCTGCCCAGCCCCCCACCTTATTCACTTGATCTTGCACCCTGAGCGTTTCCGTTCTGTATCGAACGTCCTTCAACGAACTTCCTTTCAGGGTGAAAATACGCTCCGAGCATGTCTCGAAGAGCTCTTCGCCTCAGAATCAAATGATTCCTACATTCGCGGAATCGAAAAGTTACCGCAGCGTTAGCAGACTGTTGTAAGTAGTGAAGGTGTATATATAATTGATGGCTATACTCCCTGATACGTATATCTGTTGTTTTAATTAAACTTCTGTAAAAACGCTACGAACTTATGCACCAGCCCTAGAATGTTTTAATGTAATGATAATAACTTGTTTAATTGCACAACATATACCACTTTCGTTATTATATTACTATTATTATTATTATTAATAATTTGTTCACATCGGTGCTTCGTAGATCAACTTAGCGTTACGTCCAAGAAATTACCGTTCGGAGAATTATAGATTTTGAAAAGCATACGTCCGAGAATTTAAGAAGATTCCGGACACATCCATGTAATGAGGAAATGACGACTAAGTAACACGAGAAGCGGGCGAGTCAGAATAAAAGCAGGCGGGAAGTACTGTGTTGTTAGTAGAGAAACAGAAACAGCAGAGTGGATGAATCAGGAGAGCTCAACGACTTCGAACGTGGACTAGTCATTGGATGTCAGTTAAGTAACAGATCCACCAAGGACACTGAAACCCTTTTAAATCTGCCCAAGATAGCTGTAGGTGATATGATTGTGAAATGGAAACGCGAAGGAATCATCATTGATAAGCCAACGCCGGGTAGACAGGGACCGTCTGGCATTGTGGAATAAAAGCCATGAAAACAGTGGAAGGAATCACTCGTGACTGATCACTGAGAGTCCAGGTTGCACAATGTCTGTGTGTAGGGAGTTAAATTGAATTGAGTGCAATGGTTGAGCAGCTACACCAAATTGCTGCAGCCAATGCTAAGCGACTCTTGAGGTGGTGTAAACAGCGACGCCACTGGATTTCCGATGACTGGAAACGTGTGATTTGGAATGATGCTTTCACTCTATGCCCTGTGCCAATACGGTGGAAGGGTTTGGGTTTTCGTATGCCTGGAGAACGGTACCTGCCATCATGTGTTGTCACAATAGTGAAGCACAAAAGAAGTGGTGTTACGAAATTAGAGTATGTTTCGTTGTTAGGATATGGTCCCCTTACTGCACTTAAGAAAATTCTAAATGCAGACGGATGTCAACATATTTTACAGCATTGTGTGTTGCGTACAGTAGAGGAACAATTCGGAGACGTCAGTGCATGACGGTGCATCCTGTCATACAGCAGCATCTCTGTGGATAGTAATTTTGCTGCCCAGAGCACCGAGCTGAACGCAATGGAGCACCTTCGGCACGAGTTACACCGTCGAGCTCGCTCCAAAACCCAGCTTCCAGCATCATTACTTTCTCCAGTTTTGGTTCTTGACGAAAAATGGGCTGCCATTGCTCCATACCTCATTGACAGCATCCCCAGCAGAGAACACGCCGTCATAATAGTGAAGAGCGTACGTGTGTCATGCAATTTAGGCGCTGAGAACGAGAACCATAAGGGCCTAAAACACACCATCATCGATTTTGAGACAGTAGAGTGAATGCGTGCTCTTGACGTCTGTTTATCTTGCGATGAACCAGTTTTATCTTTATCTTTAGCCCCACACATATGAACATTCACGAAAAGCTGTCTCACCAATTTCTCGGATACTCAGTTCCATAAGGTCCCAAAGCACAAAGCATAGTTTTGTTGCTCTAAGGTGCCTGACAACGTAATTTAGTAACCACATCGTATACATAGTAGTAATACTTCATAGTCGGAGGAGTATGGGCAACTGAATCTGAATCTCAAACCCACGGACATGCTTAATGAAAATGATGATAATGAAGACCACGAAGTGCTGAAATAGGTCATAACGTGTGTGTGTGAATTTAGTACCTGTTCTTTACGTTGTGACTCTAGTTTCACATTAATTACAAATTTTACAACTGTCAAAAGACACTTTTGTCACCAACCTGTATATAGACATTTTGTGAATTAACATTCAAAATAAACATAACCTTAAATATTAATTACTATTTCATAACATAAAATGGATACTTTTTTTGTAGGTAGCGTAGGATGTTGAAACTTGGTGGGAAAAAAAAAAGTTCAGACTTACGTGACTGGTGATTTGTCTATAAATTTGACTGTCATAAACATCTATTTTTCTCAGAACTTTATTTCGTACTCTGGGCTCTTATGGTTCTCAATGCTTCAATTATTTTTAGAATTATTACATCAACAGACTCCTGCATCTTTTATAACTTTATAATTTACACAGTATAAAATTGAGTCGGCCGCTGTGGCCGAGCGGTTCTAGGCGCTTCAGTCCGCAACCGCGCTGCTGATACGGTCGCAGGTTCGAATCCTGCCTCGGGCAGGGATGTGTGTGATGTCCTTAGGTTAGTTAGGTTTAAGTAGTTCTAAGTCTAGGGGACTGATGACCTCAGATGTTGTTGACGACAGGTGCGATTAGCTTGTGACAGGAATGTTACTGTTCAGTCTGCAAGCCCATCCGCATGGTCAGGCCCTCATCAAGCAGCACCGAAGTACCCAGTGTTGAACGTAACCTGTAATTTCTAGAGTTTACAACGTTTTCCTTTCGTTATAAACTGTTTACACTGCGTGTGAAGCCATGTATAACATTTCTTATCCTGGCATGTGAAGCGAAGTATAAAATGTGGGTTTATATATCCTGTCATGGGGAGCCAAATATAATGCCTCGTTCCTTTATCAAACTGTTTATGAACTTTTATTTTTATACCTATTCATATGATTTCATATAACTGATAAAAACTTTATTGAAAGAATCTGATGCATGCAAGTCTCTCTCTTGTAAAAATTACTGCACTTTCCCTTGAAGATGATGGTGAACTCAGCTTGAGTGCATCGCCATTTTCTTGAAGTTATTTCGTGTGTAAGTGATTAAACGAAATAATGGATCTACAATTATTTATTTTGAATTATTACTTACTATTTCCTGTTTATTGTTCTTGGCACCAACTTTTGGCATACTCTCTTAAGATTGATAGCACCACTTTATTTCACTGTGTTCTTCACTCTGTAATAATAAAACTTATCCAATAGCTCGCTTATTCGATAGTCACTCATATCTTATGCTCTTCTTACTCTGTCCAAATCTTTCAAGCACCACAATATTCCTAGCGCATTCTCATATCACCTGCGGTCTTCCCTCTCACTTCCTACCCTTTCGACGTTCCGGGCTGCTCCCTGATCTGTTGTGATGCTGCCGACGCTACTGCTGTCGTGAACACCTATGGAACGTGGTTGGCGGATGATATAACAACGAGTATGGTGTATGGTAATGGACGTCCACGTCTCACCACAAAACGTAGAGGTCGGAGGATCCCTCACTGTGTACTCCAAGATAGGCAGCGATCAGTGGCAGATCAGATGACATAGTGCAATGCTGGTGCAGGCGCAAGTGTTTCGGAGCACATCGTTCAAAGACCATTGTTGAACATGGAGCTCACATCACTCGACCCTTGCGTGTTCCTCTGTTGACCCAACGATATCGTCAGTTCCAACTACAGTGGGCACAGCATCACTGGGTTTTCACCGTGGATCAATAGAAACGTGTTGCCTGTCGAATGACTCGCATTTCTTGTTACGCCAGGATGATGGTTGGGTCCTCACAAGACGTCATCCAGGCGAATGGCTGCTTGAAACGTGCATCGCGCAACATTGCGGGCCGATGAGAGCCGCATTGTGCTATGGGGTACATTGAGTTGGGCTTTTATGAGACATACGGCAGTACTCGAAGACCCATGACAGCGGTGAACTACGTGAACATTATTGCGGACCACCTCCATCCTGTCATGTTTGAAGCCTTATCTGATGGCGACGACATCTTCCAGCAGGATAACTCCCCTAGACATAAGGCTAGAATCGTGCTGCTGTAGTTTGAAGAGCATGATAGTGAATTCACATTGATGTCTTAACCAGCAAATGCCCCTGATCTGTAACCATGGAAACACACATCGGGCGCCAGCTGCATACCCACAAACCAGCGTACCGTAATTTGCGGTAATTAGTGACGTCTGAGTAGGCATCCGGTGCCACATACTTCTGGAAAGGTATCAAGGATTTGTAGAGCTAATGTCAAGCAGAATCGCTGCTGTAGTGTGTTTGAAAAGTGGACCAACACGCCATTAAACAGGTGGTCATAATGTTTAGGCTCTTCACTGGATAAGAGCAGACATTTTTGGTGATAGACTAACAGGACCTTACATATTACCAAAGAGATTGACTTGTGCGATATATATCCAGTTCTTATAAAACGATTTATCCGTCTTACTAGAGGAAGTACCATTCCAATAACGTCTGGAGATGGGGCTCATGAAAGAGGGAGCACCAGTCCATTTTCAGCGTAATGTCCGAGAACATCTCACACAGTCATTTAATGGCCAATAAATAGGTCGGGGACATCCAGTGCGTTGGCCAGATCGTCCGCTGATCTCAATCCCTTGAATTTTTGGTTGTGGGAGACTTGAAATCTTTCGTGTTTGAAAGCTGCATTAATGATGTACAGACATTACAGGAACGTTTCAACAGTGCCTGCTCTGCATCCGTGAGCAAGTTGGAGTTTTTCAGAGTGTGCCTGATTCCCTAAGACTCGGACAGAAGCATGCCTTACTATGAACGGACACCATATTGAGCATCACCTACGTCAATGGCTCACAAGTGCACGTCGTACGTAATAGTGGGCACATTACATTATAGACGCTGCTGTTTCACAGTAACAGAATAATGTGTTCTCATTTGTTTACTTATTTGTGTAGTGCTTTTTGTAGACAGTTCGTAATAGCAAAGTGCTTGCAGTAGAAGAGATGTACTTCACAGTAACGATTTCAAAGCCCATGTTTACTGGACATTTTTTCTCGTTTTAGTACATGCTATCGTCTCTCAAAATACGGGTTGCCTTTTTAGCGCACTGTACATTTTCGTAACCCTTTATAAAATTTCTCTCCTAAGGAAACCAATCAATGGTAAGATGTTAACAAGTGTGTTACATTCACGTTTGAAAACAAGTTCTGGATCTCGTGCTAATTTGTAGGCCTTACACTTCTATCGCCCCATCTAAAATTTCTATTGTCAAAGAAACCAATAATAGTAAGATCTTAACAAGTGTGTTACATTCACGTTTGCAAACAGGTTGGGACCTCCTCCTAATTTGTAGGCCTATAGTTGAGGACTGCAAAGGAATCTTGTCCAGTGACATATTGCCCGTAAAAAATTTTGTCGTTGCGTGCCTACAGTTTCTCCTGAGAGAGCGTTCAGAACTTCATTACGAACTCTCTCTCGAGACCTGGCGGCCTCCTAATTATGCTCGTGGAAGATAGGCCAAGTGAATTAAAGGCGTCTCGTTATGTGGAATTAAAATTCTGGCGGAAGCCCTGGGATACGGTACTTAATGCATCCTACCCCTCTGTTTAAGCACCTAACGGTAGACATCAGCCGTGATAAGATTATGTAAACGAGAGAGTGCATCACCGTCCCCAGGAATTCACTTCCTATCGGATACTGGTAGCTGAGACGGGAAGAGCTTTCACGGACAGAATGTGTGGTGAGAATTCCAATGACACTGTTCCATTAATTCAACGAACTTTTTTTCTAAAATAAAATATTTCTTCACCCGCCTTACCGTCCTTGTAGGACGAAGTGTAGACCATTCAAAGTAGAATACAAATGTGCCATATTTCGTGGTCCATTATTTTATAGTTAAAATAATGGAAAAGAGCAACACTAAAGTGATTACTAGACATGTATAATCCAACCAGTGATTAAGGCTGTATAAAACACTAAATTAGGTAAAGCTTGCATCAGTCCGAAGGGTGCTTTGAATACGAGAGTGCACGGCCCTATTAGAGCCTTCCTCCGATCTCGGAACTTACTCACCCAGCCAGCTACAGAGGACCGTACAGTTTAACGTGGATCCGAACCACGGCGCCACTTGGCATTTTTCACACTGCCAAATATTACAAGAGATGAGAGAAGCGATAAGAGACAAAAAGTCTAGGACGAACAGAGAATCGACTTTGAACGTGTATTTTGTCACCTTAAAACTGAACCGCCGACACGTACTAATAAAACAATATGATGATTGTATTTAACAAAAGAACGAAGTAATTTCAGTTACCATTAACAATTTTTAATCTTGTTTAAAGTCAACCTCACGAGACACTGTTGTTAGTACTGCTAATGATTGTTCACGCATGATTCTGCGCAGTTTTTCTACAGATCATGAGATGTTATTGTTTTAAATGCAGACATTTAAAGTCTTAGGTTACGAGTGATAAAAGCATCAGTTAGGCTTCGAGCTTCAGTACTCGTACGTTAAAATTCTGGATTGATTTTGAACGTGTGTACTCACTTCTGCATCATCCAGTCTCGTGTTGTGTACACTCGGCGCCAGGTGACCCTCAGATTGGAATAATCAACCACTCAGTCGCGCTCATCTGCGCCCCTACCTCTTGCAGCTACTGTCCCTGCTGCACTTACCAGCTTCCATACACGGAGCGTTGTTAAGAGGTCCCCCACTCCAGACGTCGACACTGACTAGTGACCGACAAAACTGTCCAAGCTGCCACCCCCGCTCCACCCAAAAACAAAGAAAAAAAGAGGAGGCAGAGAGAGAGAGAGAGAGAGAGAGAGAGAGAGAGAGAGAGAGAAATAAGAAAAAGAAGAGTCAGACAAGCAGATTCTGGACCACGAAATCGATTTTTAGCGTCTCTGGAGGATGTTTTCGGATTTCTGAAAATAGAAAACAAAGAAGAAATACGTGTTAATGGAAACCGACCTATTTTCCCCTAATGTGGGGAAACGTCAACTACGAATAGAAGAAATTAGCTGGATATAGACCTAAAAGTCAACAGTAATAATAGAAAAACGTTATACGAGGGTTATTCCAAAAGTAAGGTCCGATTGATTGCCAAATTGAAACCACAGTGAACATCAGAAATGTTTTACTTGTAACAATTAGCTACACCTTTCAGCTACTTCTCTACGTAGTCGCTGTTCTGACTTAGACTTTTGTCATAGCGTTGTACCAACTTTTCAATAGCCTCATCATAGAAGGCAGCCGCCAGTGCTTTCCGCCAATTCTCCACGCTGGCCTACACCTCGTTGTCTGTGTCAAAATGTTGTCGTCAAAGACAGCGGTTCATGTGACCAGAGATGAAACTCAGGGGGAGACAATTGCGGACTGTATTGTGGGTAATCTAACATTTCCATTTGAAAACGATGCAGGAGCATCTTCATTGCCCCTGCAGAATGCGGCTGAGAATTGTCGTGAAGACGAAACAGCACGACAGTTATGTAATGTTGGCTGCATAGCTTCAGGCGAAATTTCTCATCAGGCCCTCGTACTTGGCGGCAGACACTATTTTCTAGACATCTTTACGCACTCACTGCGAGCTCAGAAACGAGAAGAGCGACGTGATGCTAACTGGGGTTGTACTAGAGACACTACCCAACACATCTGTGCAAAGCTTTATCGGATTTTCATAGTCGTTTCCATTTCGCGACCGATCGGACCTTACTTTTGGAATAACCCTCGTATATGCTATATCGAAAAGGTACTTTTGCATGTTTACAGTGAAATCGTAGAACGAGTTGAAGATCTTTTGTATTTATGACAATCGAAGATAACAGTGAATGGACATGGAATAAAATAAATGGAAAATAAAAAATGCCTGAAGAGTTTTCGAAACCAAGCACCCAGCTCGTATAATAGTTCACATTCTGTGTGCATCAGGGTACTGACAGACGGACTTTTACTGCGAAAACCACTCAAATACTGAGAGCTGCTAGAAGGGTAATGCAGATATACACATTATAAGACACAGGAGAATAAACGAAAGGTTTCAGAGAGCAAACTGGATGTGTTTATGACCGTCATGAAAATGAAGATATGGTGGGCGGAACCTTTCTGGATCCCAAAGATAAGACCGCAACATCCACGTAAAGGAACATCTACATCTACATCTACGTGATTACTCTGCTATTCACAATAAAGTGCTTGGCAGAGGGTTCAGTGAACCACCTTCAAGCTGTCTCTCTACCGTTCCACTTTCGAACGGCACGTGGGAAAAACGAGCACTTAAATTTTTTTGTGCGAGACCTGATTACTCTTATTTTATCGTGATGATCATTTCTCCATATGTAGGTGGGTGCCAACAGAATGTTTTCGCAATTGCAGTTTTCTACTGGTGATTGAAATTTCATGAGAAGTTCCCATCGCAACGAAAAATGCCTTTGTTTTAATGATTGCCACTTCAATTCACGTATCATGTCTGTGACTCTGTCTCCTCTATTTCGCGATAATACAAAACGAGCTGCCCTTCTTTGTACTTTTTCGATGTCATCCGTCGGTCCCACCTGATGCGGATCCCAGACCGCACAGCAATACTTCAGAATAGGGCGGACAAGCGTGGTGTAAGAAGTCTCTTTAGTAGACCTGTTGAACCATGTAAGTGTTCTGCCAATGAATCGCAGTCTTTGGTTTCCTCTACTCACAATATTATCTATGTGATCGTTCCAAAAAAATGGTTCAAAATGGCTCTGAGCGCTATGGGACTTGACATCTGTGGTCATCAGTCCCCTAGAACTTAGAACTACTTAAACCTAACTAACCTAAGGACATCATACACATCCATGCCCGAGGCAGGATTCGAACCTGCGGCCGTAGCGGTCACGCGGTTCCAGAATGAAGCTCCTAGAACCGCACGGCCACACCGGCCGGCTGATCGTTCCAATTTAGGTTATTTGTAATTGTAATCCCTAAGTATTTAGCTGAATTTACAACCTTCAGATTTGTGTGACTTATCACGTAATCGAAATTTAGCTGATTTCTTTTAGTACCCATGTGAATAACTTCACACTTTTCTTTATTCAGGGTCAATTGCCAATTTTCGCACCATACAGATATCTTATCTAAATCATTTTCCAAGTCGTTTTGATCATCTGATGACTTTACAAGACGATAAATGACAGCATCATCTGCAGACAATCTAAGACGGCTACTCCGATTGTCTCCTTTGTCATTAAGATAGATCAGGAACAATAAAGGGCCTATAACATATCCTTGGGGAACGACGGATATTACTTCTGTTTTAACCAAGTTGTCAACAAGGCACTGTGCAAGCTAGTGGTGGCTCCATAATGTTATGCGCTGTGCTTATATAGATTGGATTGGGTCCTCTGGTCCAACTGAACCGATCATTGACTGGAAATGGTTGTGTTCGGCTACTTGGAAAGTCTCTGCAGCCACTCCTGGACTTCGTGTTCCCGGACAACGATTGATTTTTATGGATGACAATGTACCACGTCAGTAACATCCAACATCCTCCTCCACCCCCCCCCCCCCCCCTCGGATAGCCGCGCGGTTTAACGCTCTTCTTCCCGTGCGGAAAGGCTTGCCGGCCCCCGGCACCAATCCGCCCGGCGGATTAGTGTCGAGGTCCGGTGTGCCGGCCAGCCTGTGGATGGTTTTTAAGGCGAGACGAAGCTTCTGCGTCGTTTCTAGGTTCGCGGTTCAATACACATCACGTCAGCGGATCAGAATTGTTCACGATTGTTAACATTTTGGACAGTTTGATCGTATGTTTTGGCTACCGAGGTATCCCAACGTGATTCCCATCGAACGTTTATGGGACTTAATCGACAAATCAGTACGTGCACAAACTCCTACACAGGCAACGCTTTCGCAGTTATGGACAGCTATAGAGGCAACGTGGTTCAATATTTCTCCAACGGGCTTCCAACGACACGTTGAGTCCATGGCAAGTCGTTGCTTACTACACTGGACCAACATGGGTCCAATATGGTATTAGGAGGTATCCAGTGATTTTTATCAGCTCATTGCATTGCACGTTGGCGTGCGGAGGACATAGGAAAATTGAGAGGTAGATCGTCGCTGTGAAGGTGAAGTCAGGTGAGTAAGAAAGATGGTAGGAGCCGCCGCAGGTCGCAGCCGCGAGTTGGCGTGTTGCGGGCAGCCGTGCTGAGCCATCCCACGCGTCTCGCCGCAGCAGTGTCGCCGCTTTGTTGACGGACCGCAGGCTGCCGCGACTGATGCTGGCAAGGGGCGGCGTAACGAATGGCCGGCGCGGCGCCGCGCCGCACTGCTCTGCTCCTCCCGGTCGCACGGGCCGGAACTTTCCGGCAATTACGCTACAGAGCAGTGCGTGCGGCATGTGTAGCGGCCGCTGTAATTGCCGGCTCCGCTCTCACGCCGCCTTCCGGCTCCTTCCCGTCGGCCATTTATGTCCGCAACAAATGCCGGCACTCGCAGCTACTGCGTTACAAAACACGTCGCAACTTAGACAGAATAACACGGCCAACTGGTTATGGAGGAAGCAGGACTGATCATTCAGTTCCACAATCCTTTGTTGTGACACAGCAATGTACGTTGAAGAGCGATTGAATCAGTTCTAGTTGTCGTGTTGGAGGAAGATGACGCACATATTGTCTCTACAAATGTACTTGTACGCAGTAACCGATCACGATGTCGTCCTTTTTCTGGCTGTCTGCGAAAGACCGGTGGAGAGAAACTCAGCTTACCCTTTTTTCGCACGTTATTCAGCGAACCACAGATAAAAGGCAACTGCGGATTCCATACGGCTTGCTGAAAAGTAAAGCCTCCGAATTTATGTGAAAACTCTTAAAGATTTTTAAACCAAAGTGACGCTGTTAACATTGTACATTATTATTCTGCTGAAAAATAATGCCTCCGAATTTATGTGAAAACTCTTAAAGCTTTTTAAATAAAACAAACGTTCTGTGTATTTACTTTTCATGTCGGTATATTTATTTCTCAACACAGAAATACGGTGACGAATGCATTTCTCCCAAGGAGAGACAGTTATCTTTGTACTGTCACGGCAGCCTAGTCCTTACTGCTGAGTTGAACGTCCCTAGCGTGATGACTTATCCCCATCGCCATCAGCAGTGCCACATATCGTCTGTGCGTGAGACATCGTGGAAATAATCTTGACCATGTTGAGATTCCATAGATAATTAACATGAATGTTAGTGAAACATTTGGCTTGCATTTATTGAACTACATCCGGTCTCATACTCTATGAACATCCTCTGCCGACACCGGCACTTTTCTGCCACTTCGTCACGTGAAGATGTTCGTAAATAATGAAACCGGTTACAGTTCCATAAATGCAGCCAATATAACAAGTGTTGTTGTTTTATTAAATTTCGAAGTGTGGTGAAGTTTCGGATTTAACCGTAAGTATTGGTAATAATGAACTAACAGCATCATAATATCTACAGTGAAATATTGGGTATTTGGCTTATAAGGTTTAGAACTGGCTACTTCTGGGTTTAGTGTCACTGCAGAAGCGTCCATTAAAGATCTGTTGTTCAACGCAGGGCTGAGTGAACATTGGGTAACGATAAGTTCTTACCATACTGGTCACAGACACGTCGTCTCTGACAACTGCTTTAGACATGCAGATGCTGAGATTCTCATTTTTCTCCCAAACGAAAGGTCTATCAAGCGCTATCATATGCGTAAGACCAGCGCCACCATGACTTGGCTGTCGCGCTCATGTTGTCATTTTGAGTACATCACAATCACGTGGCCATAAGGAGAATCGTTAGCAGTTGCCCTCGGAAGAATTATCGCTCATATTAATGTACATCAGTGAAATGCCTGGAGGTCGATGTTTTCAAATCGACACAACTGTCGAAGTAAAAGTGACCTAGTGCTAATGGTCCGTTGCGTCACGCAAAGTCCAGCGACATGAGGCGCGCAAGACAGTTTATGCGAGCGGTCTGATGTACAGCTGTTTTTCTTACAAACGGGTTAACTTTCTGAACTACTGCAGAAATAAAACCTCTCTAAATATCGGTCGCCAGCCGTAGTTTAATCAGAGACTCAGGATTAAAACTGTCACTACTCGAAAGTCGTTAAATGAAGCACTGGAGGACTTGAACTATTTTCAGAAATATTCTGAGATCCGATCGCTGAACTAGAAAATGTACACCGCTTCCATCTGGCTCCATACCAACTTGTGCCGATAATACTCGAACCTACACAAATAAAGACAGGATAACATTTCAAAGTGAATAGATCCAAAACCACACAATGCACCAAGCTTCAAGTTAACTTGGAAACAAGGGTAATACGTAGGCCTCAAACTCTTCAAGTCGGTCTTCTTCGTTAAACAATGACCAGATAGCTACGAACTCCACACCCTGATATACGGCCTACTACCATGCATAAGGCCCCTCACGAAACTGCAACGCCCGCCTAGATACCGGGCAGTGGCCAAGCAGAATTCCACGCACAGCAATGCATTATACAGCTTCGTAGGCTTTCCGTGTTGGAAAAGTAATTTTGTTGATCACTCTCGATTTCCGAAATGTTGGCCACTTTGAAAGATCACCTCAGTCCCTGAGGGCACAAGGCTTTCCTCCTACACTCCAAAGGACTGATAGATTTTTCGAGCTCCAAGCTGCTCCATGTAATTACACTGAAGAGCCAAAGAAACTGGTGCACCTGCCTAATATTGCGTAAGATCTTCGCGAGAACGCAGAATTGCCGCAGCTGGACGTGGCATGGACTTGACTCATGTGTGAAGTAGTGCTGGAGATAACTGACTCCATGAATCCTGCAGGGCTGTCCATAAATCCGTAAGAGTACAAGGGGTTGGGGATCTCTTCTGAACAACGCCTTGCAAGGCATCCCAGATATGTTCAATAATGTTCATGTCTGAGGAGCTTTGTGGCCAGTAGGAGAGTTTAAACTCAGAAGAGAGTTCCAGGAGCCATCTGTAACAATTCTGGACGTATGGGGTGTAGCATTGTCCGTCTGGAATTACCCAAGTTCATTCTCAATGGACATGAATGGATGCAGGTGATCAGACAGGATGCATACATACGTGTCACCTGTCAGATTCGTATCTAGTGGTATCAAGTGTCCCGTATCACTCCACTGCACACGCCCCAAACCATTACAGAGCCTCCACCAGTTTGAACAGTCCCCTGCTGACATGCAGAGTCCATGAATTCATGAGACTGTCTCCATACCCATACACATCCATCTGCTCGATACAATTTGAAACGAGACTCGTCCGACCAGGCAACATGTTTCCAATCATGAACAGTCCAATGTCGGTGTTGACAGGTCCAGGTGAGGCATAAAGCTTCCTGTCTCACAGTAATCAAGGGTACACGAGTGGGTCTTTGCCTCAGAAAGCCGATATCGATGATGTTTCGGTGAATGGTTCGCTCACTGACACTTGTTGATGGTCCAGCATTGAAACTGCAGCAGTTTGCAGAAGGGTTGCACTTCTGTTACATTGAACGATTCTCTCACTCGTCTTTAGTAGTAGGGCAAACTACGTTGTGGCGCCCCTGAGTGCGTACTTGCCCCTGACATAGGCAACCCGCACTAACAAAATGCGCCACAACAAAGTTTGCCCTACTACTTTCGTTGGTCCCGTTCTTGCAGGATCCTTTTCCGTCGGAGATTTGATGTTTTGCCGGATTCCTGATATTCAAGGTACACTCGTGAAATGGTCATACGGGAAAATCCCCACTTCATGGCTATCTCGGAGATGGTGTGTCCCATCACTTGTGCTCCAGCTATAACGCCATGTTCAAACTCACTTAAATCTAGATAACCCGCCATGGTAGGAGTAGTAACCGATCTAACAACTGCACTAGGCACTTGTTGCCTTATACAGGGTGTTACAAAAAGGTACGGCCAAACTTTCAGGAAACATTCCTCACACCAAAAAAAATGAAAATATCTTATGTGGACATGTGTCCGGAAACGCTTACTTTCCATGTTAGAGCTCATTTGATTACTTCTCTTCAAACCACATTAATCATGGAATGGAAACACACAGCAACAGAATGTACCAGCATGACTTCAAACATTTTGTTACAGGAAATGTTCAAAATGTCCTCCGTTAGCAAGGATACATGCATCCACCCTCCGTCGCATGGAATCCCTGATGCGCTGATGCAGCCCTGGAGAATGGCATATTGTATCACAGCCGTCCACAATACGAGCACGAAGAGTCTCTACATTTGGTACTGGGGAGTATCCTGTATGAAATCATGATAATGTGCTCCATTGAGCGTAGGTGGACGAAACTAAAATGAGCTCTAACATGGAAATTAAGCGTTTCCGGACACATGTCCACATCATCATTTCTTTATTTGTGTGTGAGGAATGTTTCCTGAAAGTTTGGCCGTACCTTTTTGTAACACCCTGTATAGACATTGCCGACAGCAGCACCGTATTCTGCCTGTATACATATCTCTGTATTTGAATACACATGCCTATACCAGTTCCTTTGGCGCTTCAGTGTATTTCAACATCCAGATCTTCCATCCAACCATATGCAGGAACAGAACGCAGGTATTTCCGTTAACCTTCGAACATATACCACATAGACAGATTAGAGGAAAGTGTAGCCCTTGAGCTACAGGCTGGACTAAGCCTACATGCACAGGTTGCTGTAATCCGGCTCTGGGGTCCAAAACATCCCAGATGACGAGCCAACGGACGCGTCCAGGAATGATATGTTATACAGGTTTCATAAATGTAACATTTTTAAGCGACACTATAGTCCTCCTGTGTATATTACAATCATTACAAAAATTCTGTATATTTACAGTAGTATTATTACCAGCCAACCTGTGCCGGCGTAAAGTCAAGCTTCGGCACGCCAGGCGGGAACGTTAGAGCAAAGAGGGCTGTGAGATGACGTCAGTCAACTACACTCTGACCGACCGCTCTCCAGGAAGACAACGCGACGGCAGCACCCTCTACACGAAGAGGACAGCGCCACGCTGCCTGGCCACAGCCAGTTCTAAGACTTCTACAGAAGCGTCTAGAACAGCGACCTGGATAGAAGCATCCACAGTATTCCTTCACTTGTATTGGAATCATTATATAGGAGGACATTGATTATACTAAATGTCGCCCTTTACTTTCAACACTTTTATGCACTTTTCAAAGTTAAGTATTGTCATTTATTTTCTGTAATAAAACTCTTTAATATGATATGCTTGAATTGCTGACTAGCGATCCGAGAATGCAGTTTTCCTAGGCACCCCATATTTGATGAGTAGGCAGCATACAACACACCCAACAAATACTTCCAACTGATTCGACTATTTGCTTCTAGTACAACTTATATTTCGTACATTTATTCTAAAATCTATTGTCGCAGGTTCAAATGGTTCAAATGGCTCTGAGCACTTTGGGACTTAACATCTGAGGTCATCAGTCCCCTAGAACTTAGAACTACTTAAACCTAACTAACCTAAGGACATCACACACATCCATGCCCGAGGCAGGATTCGAACCTGCTACCGTAGCGGTCGCGAGGCTCGAGACTGAAGGGCCTAGAACCGCTCGGACACACAGGCCGGCTGTCGCAGGTCGCACATGGTAGACACACGTATCACGCTGTAAAGTATTTTAACGATTCTATGGCACATGGTGGACTAGTTACTAGACGGTCTCGATTCCTGGATAATTTAAAATATGCTTCAGTAAGTGTCTGAATTCATGTAATACGTTGTGGTGTAAGATGTGGAAAATACTGAATATGATACTTATTTTCAGAAGAATATGAGTTCATATGCGCGTCATGTCAGTCATCTTTAGACTTCCGTGCTTTCCACAAACCTCTTAGACCATGCTACTTCCGTGTAAAGCCACGGTTGATTACTTCTCCCATTTCTATCCACCGCCAAATGAACATGAATGATAACGTCAAATACAGCCTTGTTCTACTGTTAGGCAGAATCTTCTGTATTCGCTTAAAGAAACAAAGAGGCAGCAAAAGAGGATCTTCTAGAAAATTAAATTTCTCTTAAGCGTCTCATTTTTAGTTCTGGAAAAGCGACTTTTTTAACAGTTTTTTCGTTTTCATATTTTTAGCAGCAAACGCGGTGAAAATTATCACTCGACCGGTGATGTGTCTGGAGGTTCTTCAGAGGTCGCTGCCAATCGAAGGCGTCAGGCGGAATTGCAGGAGCCGCCGTGCGGGGAGCCGTACTCGTCGAAATATTCGGCGCGCGTTTGATCTCGTGTTTTAATTCCGCCGCCAGCGGCAGCGGCAAGCACTTCTTTTGTCAGCAGTCCGCCCCCTCTCTCGGTGCACGCCCCCGCGCCTCAACACAACCCTGCCATCAGCTCGACTTGTTCCCCGCCAAATTCTGCCGGCGCTGGTTTCCTGTTTGTAGCGTGTGCCCGTTTTTCCACTTCGCCGGGTAAGTTACGCCTTTCAGCACGTGGGGTAATGCCAAAGACTTCGAATGTCCGGATTTTTTTTATCCTTTTACCGTTTTCCCGGAAGTTAGCGCCTGTACGAAAAGTAACTTCTGCCCGGAATTTAATTAGAACTTTATCCAGTCAGCTTGTGAGCAAAATTCCATGTTTTGTTGAACAACTGAGTTTGATTAGCATTACTGGAACTGCTAAAGTTATCGGGACAGCCATGTGACATGCCATGTTTAGTGGTAAGAAATCACCTTGTTATTGTCTCTCCGTATTGTAGACAGAGATGTAACACGCGAACATGCAGATGTTTCTACGTAAGCATGGAAAAAAATCGATGTCAAGCATGATACGTACACACCGAACCTGTGTAAATAAACTTTATGAACGCAGTCTAGAGAACACGTTATTGTAATAATAATCACACTTTCAAAACCAGTACAGGAGAGCAACGCCAATTATTTCTCAAATCTTATCACAATGATATCCAAGAACGCTAGAACATTTTCTTTACTATTGACGTTATTACTGGTCTCGGTGAAATCTAAACATAGGTCATGAAACTCTGGCCGGAGTATAAGAAAAATAAGATTCAGCTGTGCATGTGTCTCGATCATTGTTAACGGATGTCATAAATTACAAAGCATTGCTGATACGAGTTACATATTGAAATCGACATTAATATCATTTGCCGATGGAACGCATTGAGGAAGATCCTCTGCAACCCACACAGTCGGCTACCTCGGAAGCAGCCTCTGATCTGACCCGTTCAGGGAGACGCTGCAATTCTCAACCCTACATCTGAAGTCCAGAAAGTCGCAGTATAACTTTTCACAGAGCCTTCGCAGTCTCTCGCTCAACTCGGTTCAGAACTAGGGATCACGATCAGTTCTAGGAACAATGCTGGAAATGGTAACCTTGTTGAAACTCCGTGAACAAGGTTGGTGTTTTCAACCATCTCCGCCGTTCACAGGAATGATCCAAGTATGACATCGGAGCCCAGACAACAGCATACTTTGTTCCAACGTGCGTCACCGTCTGCAGTTGGTTGTGTCTTGTTCCCCCAATAGCTGCCGCAACAGCCTCTTTAACATGTTCTATGAAGCCCCCAAGCATACACACTGAGTACACATGGAGTTCCTTCCCATACCTTGCTGCCATTTCCCTGAGGGGTAGCATTATTCGACATAAGTATGAATTTTTGTCGGTTAATAGACCCTCTATCCTTTAACACAGGACGTACCAGGTTTTACAATAGATGAAATGAGTCTCACTGGGTCAGTTTCGGTTTCATTGGAAAACACTACCTCGAACTTGTTGATTTGATTGGGAGTCGGTACATCATCCTGAGTTCTACCTCGTTCCTGTCTCTCCTGTGCAGCCACCACTCGCAGTCGAGTGGGCGATTAGTGAGAGATCCCGCACTTCCTGTAGAGGAAACAAGATCCGCAAAAGAGGTTAGTACTTGATATACTTTGGTACATCTGAACACGACTGTTGGGAGTTCTCCCAAAACGCCCACACATAGCAGCTTCCAATCGTTTGACAGTAGTCAGGAGATTTCGAACTGCTTACAAACGTTAACTACTTCATACCGTATTCGAGAACAACGTTAACATTGGGGCTGCACAGTGGCTGGTGCAATGTCTTACAGAATAATAAACAACTTCAAAATAAGCCTGATATTCTCTTTTCATTTCTGTATCTGGATATTTAAGCTAAAAGTATTACTAATTCCCTTTAAGGTCTGACGCATTTAGTACTCAAAACGAGATTTCTGTTCAGCCAACAGAAAAAACTGAGAAAAAAGTTACTAAATTTCTAAAACATTTTTGAGGTTATAGTCTCTAAGAAACTCGGAAATAGCGTTCCTTTACCATAAATGCAGACAGCATAAACTTCTGTGGAAAGGGAGAAATAAATGTAACAAGATATGTTAATTATGCACTACAGTAACTATATCATAAACGTCGATATTCTGCGGAATTTACACGTTTTCCGTGACACATAATACGCGAAAATACACGTAAAAGCTACTACAAATGCACGATTTCTGAGACAGTCAACACGGAAAATGCGTTAAGTTTCACCGTAGTGGCGGATACATACGGGGGGGGGGGGGGGGCGCCACCCCACCCTCCCCTCCACCCCGCCCCACCCCACCCCCCTCGGTTACTGGGCCCCCGCATTACCACGCGCGTCGCCCCCGCCAGTCAGCCCGTACGCTATTCAGTCGTTTCAATCGTTTCAACTGAATCTAATTATCGCGTAGTTGTACTTTCCTATGCAGCACGCGCTTCCGTGTCATCGTATTTTATACGTTTCTGTCTCGCACATGGATAGCTAACACATTACATTCCTACGAGAAAAACTGCGGCCATTCTAGTGATGTCGATACGTTATTCTGTCTGGTATTTGTTCGAGAAAAGTCGCGATTATTCTACTGTTTTCTTGTACAGAGAACCTTGGATACGTTGCGTTATAAATACGAACTATTCGCAGAATAGGAAGCTAGTTTACATTCAGAAACAGAAATATTGTTACGGTAAAAGTAAAGGTAGCTCAAGATATGTTTAGCGCCCCCACCCTTGAGGTTTTTCTGTATACGCCACTGGTTTGACGTGAAGTTTTTGGAGCCAAGTTTTCGAGGCGAATTTGTCTGACGCACCGTCGGCAGACTTTCCAGTTTTTTAAGACAACACAAAGTATTGAGCAAGATACGAGACATCGAAAATCCTGCGAAAGCAGATGTCAAACAGTGTTCGTTCTAGACAAAATGAGCTACCTTGCCTGTTGTACAACTAACTTGCATTATTGAAATTCCTTTCGAACTTTGATTACTACGACTGGAACACTAGAACCTATTAAATACAAATGTTGCTTACAGCTAACGCCGCATAGTGTCTCAATTTCGAAGGGGATAAGGGATTGCGCTTACGGTCCTGTTTACTGCCTGTATCATAAAAAGCGATGTGAGTACGAACTCTAATTCAGAGGAATCAGTCGTAACGTTTGTTACGGTTTAGGAATTAACGAAACATCATTAAAAAAGAAAAGTGTCTCAAGTAAATGTAACTCATCCACGAAGAAAGTGGCCTAGAAAGCGCTTATTCGACCGATTCTGGAGCATTGTTCATCGATATGGGATCCTTGCTAGGTGTGAATGAGTGTAGAGTTAGAGTACATCCAACGAAGAGCGGCGCGTTTCGTCACGGGATCGTGTAGTCGGCCAAGAGCGTTGCCGATATAATCAACAAACTCAATTGTCAGACGTTACAAGAGAAGTTACAAGAGAAGCGTTGTGCATCACGGATATGCTCACTATTGAAATTTCGAGAGAGCACTTTCCGGAAAGAGTAGGACAACATATTACTTCCCCCCACATACACCTCGCGTAATGACTACGACGAGAAAACTCCAGTAATTAAAGCCAGTACGAAAGCATACTAACCATCATTCTTTCCAAGCACCATTCATGAGTGGAACAGGCTAGGTGGGGATCAGTTAGTGGTATCAGAACTATCCTCCGCCACTCACCATCAGATGGCTTGCGGAGTATGATTTAGATGTAGTTGTAAACTATCATTCTTCTCGAACTCCGTACGTGAATGGAACGAAAAAAAAACAGAACTGCTACAATGGGACGTAAGCTTTGCAGCGCACATCGCAGTGGTTTGCAGTGTCCGGATGTAGGAGTAGCTGTAGATGCATCCTTCCAGTAGCGCCCTACAGTGAACCGTACGAACACGTTCTGCCTGTCTTGTGAACGATCGCTCCGTCCTCTAGCTGAGCTCATCCGAGAGAAGGCAGTAGGGTTAGCAGAAAATGAAAGCTACACACCACAGACTACCGAGCTGCCAAGAGCTAACCCGCGCAGCGGGCCAGCAGATACTGACTGACTGGCCACAGTGGCCGCAGCGCGGTGCAGCGGGACCACGGTCATTGACCCCGCCCGCCGGCCACAGAGTCCCGCGTTTGCGCCGGCTGTGCGGAACGCTGCGCTTCGCACCGGAATCACCAGGCACCACTGAACGTCGCCACAGGGAACTCTACCACCGCCTTCGTATCCAGGTTTGCATATGTTTCCTGTATTGAAAACATTCCACGGAGACCTCCCCGCATTTGCGTGTATGAACGTGAAACGATGAAAATAAGATAGTTCTAAAGCCAACGGCCTTGCTCCAGTGGTAACACCGGTTCCCGTCAGATCACCGAAATTAACCACTGTTGGGATTGGCTAGCACTTGGATGGGTCACCGTTCGAGTCTGCCTAGCGCTGTTGGCAAATGGGGTCCATTCAGCCCTTGGGGGCGAATTGAAGAGCTACTTGACTGTGAAGTAGCGGCTCCGGTCACGAAAACTGAAAACGGCCAGGAGAGCGTCTATTGACCAAACGTCTCTCCATATCCGCATTCTGTGACGCCTATCGGCTAAGGATGACACGGCGGACGGTCGGTACCACTGTGCCTTCCAAAGCCTGTTCGGACGGAGAGAGAGAGAGCTAAAGGGTTGAAAATTTTGTACTTCGTGTATGTACAAGTAAAGCTGGACCCTTTCCCACACAACTAGCTCCACTTTATTTTAGCCGCTACCCATTTTTAAAAAAGATTACACGTTTTAGGTAAGATTAAATTCTCTTGTTAAAGTCCACGGAGCCAGTGACGTGGTAGGAGACATTATTTTCCTATTAAAGTGTTATTTCTAGATGGATTACTTTAGGATAAAGGGAATTATAACAAAGCAATTCAGTCCCTCAAAACTACAGTCCATTTGCCTGATTCATAGCCAGTTATTCATTCACACGCATTCCGACGTTGAAACTTCTAGAGTAAGAATGGAGTGGTTGGGGCTTTCGAGCTTGATATGAAACGCCTAGGTGCTGTAAAACATCACCACAACTTTCAGTAGTTCTTTTCTTTCTTCCAATCTGTTCCTCCTTCAGCTAGCTTTATTCTGTGATAATGAGTAAAATATTTGCTGCATGTACATAAAGAATCATTACGCAATAAAACGGCGTAATCTGATTTCAAATGGTTCAAATGGCTCTGAGCACTATGGGACTTAACATTTGTGGGCATCGGTCCCCTAGAACTTAGAACTACGTAAACCTAACTAACCTAAGGACAGCACACACATCCATGCCCGAGTCAGGATTCGAACCTGCGACCGTAGCGGTCACGCGGTTCCAGAATGAAGCGCCTAGAACCGCACGGCCACACCGGCCGGCGCGTAATCTGATTGTGGTGACTTGCGAAAACAGTAGATCGATACAATCTTTGGTATTGGTTTTTACATTTTAATTGACGTCTTAACTCTTTGTTCCAAGTGTAAAATTTTCTCGAATGCGACTCAGATTTTACATGAATGTAATGTACATTTGTGAAGATCAGCTTACGAATCAATGTTAGGTCATTTCCAACTTTAGCAGTCATCAGTAAGGATACCTTTTTAATTTTTCCTTTTTAACTTTAGTAGCTACACTAGATCGGGTACTGGCAGTTCGCCCACCAGTTCTGTACATTAAACGACTCATATTTTGCGTAATGCTGTAACTTAGCGCTAAGCAAAATATGCTTATGAATTTACATCTTACTTAATTTATTTGAAAAAATAAGAAAGTAATATTAGCAGCTTTGACATGCTGGGATCTCTCTGTAACAGCGATGCAATCAGATGAGTAACTTTGCACGTTTGTTTTCGATAATTTGTGAAGTGTACGAGGTGAAATGGCAGTTGACAGTGTTTCAGATAGAACACCACGTACTACCGGGGCGCGGCCATTAGTACAGAACTGTAACATATATGAACGGCGTGCCAATGAAACGGCGGGCAGTGGTAGCACTGAGCGTGTTCCAGATTTACAGTAACGGTGTGCATCTCGTAAAATCAGTAAGACTAGACAGTCAAGAAATTTGAACTTACATGGAGGCGTACCAGCAGTTGTTTCCCCCGCGCAACATTCGCGAGAGGAACTGAAATTGCGGGGGAGGATAAATGATATTGGTATCAGAAGATGTACACGAAATGTAAGTCATTTTAAGCAACACTTAGTGAAGGAGAAAACTATGGCCTATTCGAAGGAACCAAAATTATTACACAAACTACTGCGTCCTGCGACGCTGGGTCTTTGCAGCCTGACGTAACCCCGTCAGGAGCTTGCGTTAGGGCACTTCTGTTTCAGTTTGCCCCTTTCGAGCACAATCATCTAGCGTCACACAAGGCAGTCCCAAAGGAACACTCAGCATCACCTCGTCCGAAGATGGCTGGGCGGTGGTGAGTGCAGAAGTTCCCACTGCTTGCTTTGCTCATTTGTATCGGGGTCATGGTGCTACACCCAGCACTCATCCATGGTGATTAGTAGGCTAAAGATGTCATTAGGGCTGGCCTCAGTCGCGGAACACAGCAGGCGGCGACCTTTGTCATTTTCAAAATGTCTTGGAAGATGTTGAAGACTATTCTATAACTAATTTTCACTTTTTGCTGCACCTTCTCGATTGTGACATGGTGGTCTTGGAGCACCACTTCCGCCGGCCGGAGTGGCCGAACGGTTCTAGGCGCTACAGTCTGGAACCACGCGACCGCTACGGTCGCAGGTTCGAATCCTGCCCCGGGCATGGATGTGTGTGATGTCCTTAGGTTAGTTAGGTTTAAGTAGTTCTAGGGGACTGATGATCTCAGATGTTAAGTCCCATAGTGCTCAGAGCCATTTGTCACTTCCGTTACGAATCTCTGTTCTTCACAGAGAGATGGTCTGTTACTCCGTTCTTCGTCACTCACAATTGTTTGACCACACTGGAAGCGACCGAGTCATCTCGCCTTTTGTCATATTTTGGAGCGTTGTTGCCGTACATTTCCGCTAACTTAACATATATTCTTGCAGCTTTAGTCACCTTCAAAGGCAGTAAACAGTTTATCACGCGATACACCACTTATCATTGGGCTACACCATTTTGTCTTGCATCCTCCAGTAGGAAGCTGCGATACTGTGTTGCTGAGATTTGATGTGTATCAGGACTGGAAACATTTACCTGCAAATAAAATTTATTTTTCGAGGTGATAATTAAGACTTTATGACTAGCCCTCGTTCTGAACAATTTCCACCTTCATTTGCACCCCGCAAACTATTATATTGTACACGGCACCACCTGTTCTTCTTCACCGACTATGTGTATGAGTAATTATCCGTGTCTGGCCGTGCGGTTCTAGGCGCTACAGTCTGGAACCGCGTGACTGCTACGGTTGCAGGTTCGAATCCTGCCTCAGGCATGGATGTGTGTGTTGTCCTTAGGTTAGTTAAGTTTAAGTAGTTCTAAGTTCTAGGGGACTGATGACCTCAGAAGTTAAGTCCCATAGTGCTCAGAGCCAATTATCCTTGTTGCCTTTCTTGTCATTCATGCTTTAGTTACCACTAACTTTTCACCCTCACCTTTGCTGCTGTATGTGTTTGTCCCATACAGGATGATTTTTATTAAAATAATTGATGACGTGGAGACAAGTAATTTAAGACACACGGGTTCGCAAATGTCGGGAAATCCCCCCAAAAGCGGGCAACAAATGTTGAACATGTGACGTCACCGGGTGATGTATTTGTGAATGTGAACTATTGTATACGTGTAAGTTAAAAATTATTATTCTCGCTGTAACCATGCAAAAGCTGTTCTTATTTTGTGTTTATGTCCTTTAGTCCCTTCTTTCTTGTTACCGATTCTATTTAGAAAAGAACATGTAGGTCATTCACTGGTACCGATGTAATTCGGAAGCTTATACTTATTTACTTGTGATCAATATGGTAAGTTTTTGCTGTACTGTACTTTGCAATTAATCAGCGGAAATCACTAGACCGGTAAATAAAACAATTAATATTAACTAAACGTAAACACACAATTGTCTAACACAATGCACAAAAAAAGTTTACGGCCCGCCAAACGCAGGTGCTAAAGGGCCACATCGAATACTTGACTTGGATTGAGATGATCAGGTGTGACAGAGAGGATGCTAAATTTAGCTGTAGTATTCAGCCGTGTGGCTTCATCTTTGGTCCTGAAACACGTTGACAAAATTACCTGCTTACTGCGATGCTCATTCTCCCTCCCTAATTAAAACACCGTTAAGCAGCAAAAATAGAGAGAAAAATTGCGCTTCGTACATTTAATGTATCCAAAGTCAGCTAAATAGAGGAAACAAATACCAACAGGTCGTTTTAGAACGCTTTTACGCCCCCTTCTTATCGTCATCCCCATATCTGCGGTGGTAGCGGTATCTTGCTCCCACAGTACTTTTACATAAAAAAGTCATGTATGCACGAAATTTGTTTGAAACTGCTCCAAGCGTCACGAAGTTAAGCTTTTGCCACCATTTTTCACCTCCTCCCTCAGCTAGTGGCGGCCTTATTGTCACAGTATTTTTTTTCCCAGATTGCAAGTGATACGTAAACTCACTTTCGCAGAAATTGCTTCAGGAATTACAGAGATGGGCTCATATGTCACTATATTTGCATCCACCCCCTTCCCATGCATACACCTACGGACGAAACGTCGTCTGGACTGTCACCATTGAGTCTAGTGGCCCCAAAAACTATGGATTCGATACTGATACCGGTCGTTCTTGAATATTTTTACATGTCACGCCTTCTCATCCCCTCACCGACCCCTAGGGGCGATTGGTGGGGATATGTTAACCACAGTTGTTTCATACCACTAATGAGTCATGTACATACCAGATTTGGTTGAAGTTGCTCCAGATATTTCTGAATTATGCTTCTGTGTCACCCCATTTTTACCCCCACCGCCACCCCTATCGAAGGCAGGTCGATGCAGTGATTGAGTCGGAAATGTTGAACATTCATACACACATTTTTATAATATGTATACAGAGTGAGTCACCTGCCCTTAAAGCTGTCATTTTACGCGGCCCACATTGTTACACCTGGCATTCATAAACCACGTGCGGGATTTTCGTATTTTCTCGCTCCCTACGCGCAAACTATTAGTCGTACAGAAAAAGGAAGGGAATACTTACGTAGGACATTTAATGTAGTTAATTTTTTTACTGGGATACGTTTCCGCTAGAGGCCGTAGTTTTGCAGTTATTGAAGAAAAACGTTCAAAATTTTCCTTCAAATACACCTCTGCTCCTCCGACACTCAGCCCCCACCGGTCAGAATTTCTAGTATGTTTTTCATGGCACTCCCTCATACCACTGTACAATATTTGTGACTGCACGAATCATTTCCCACATTCGAACTTATTTAGTCTTCAATTACGGGTCGTATTAAGCTGTATCCTTAGTCAAGTACTTACAAATTTTTAAGTTGATGTTAATGTAAATTTAACGATTTTGTGGATTTTAGCAGCATAAAACAAAAAAGTTACATCATCGTATTCCTCAGGCCTTCTGACTACCAAACCAGTCTGCTTGTAAGGGTTAAGTCTGGATCAAATAGTCAACGTAATTAGTTTTAGTGTAAAGTTTACAGAAGTCGTTTTTCGTTCATTATCCTCACGGGGACGTTTAAATTACTGATGTTAATCTACCAGCAGACTATGGTGGTAGCATAATAGCTCTATCGATGGAGACCAAAAATGGTCGAATAACTGGAATAGTTCATGTAGTTGGAAATTTTTATACAGAGGCAGGAGGCAGTACCGACAACAAAATACTAGAAATTCTGACCGGTGAGGGATCAATGTTGAGTGGAGTTGCATTTGAAGATCAGTTTTATACGTTTGTCTTGAATAACTCCGAAACCGTGGCGTCCAGTACAAACGTATCCCTGTACAAAATTTAGTTGCATTAAATTTCCTACTAAAAGGGGCCTAATTTTTTTTCTGTAGGAGTAATAGTTTGCGCGTAGTGAAAATCTCACGCTTGTTTTATGAAGGCCAGCTATAATATTGCGCGTTGTATAAAACGACAGTGGTAGGGGAGCTGAAGCACCCTGTGTATAGATATAGAAGATTCACTGAGTAATTGTTCTGTTTTGGTGATTGGTCGTCGGCCCTGGAAGAGACCACGTGGCACAATACTGCAGAAGAGGCGCCGGCGTGACACCGCGACAGCAGCTGTTTTCTGGCTGAGGCACTAAACTGCATAGGGGAGTTCTAGGTGCCGCCGTTGTGAGGGCGGTGTTTCGCTGAGAGCGGGGAAGTTACCCCCCCCCCCCGTCCCCCCCCCCCCCTTCCCCGGCTCTCACCGGTTGTTGGCCACTCGGCTGTTAACGTTTAATGCGAGGAAGGGGCGAGTGTGTGGTACATGCAAATGCGCCGTAAGCGGGGGGTTTCGTGTTTGCGTTACCAGCCGCAGTGAGGGGATCCCTTAAAGTTTAGGGGCTGTCTGCCATCCCTCTGTCTCGCACGTCTTTGTAATCGTAGTGGCAAATGCTCGCGATACGACACGACACTACCGTTGTCAGAGGAGCCGCAGCTCTCGCTGTAAGTGAACATTTCGACGAGAAAATATCGCGCGCCTTGCCGGGCTAGAATAAAGTTAATGCAGTTCCTAGGAGCCGGGATTTCCAGCTTCCGCGAACGCAATTCCATTACGACGAAGAGGTAATGTGTCCACGAAGTATGGAAGCAGAAAAAAATAATATATATATATATCGTGTAAAAAGTTGGCCGGTAGTCGGCGGCGGGTTTTCCGCACTTTAATATCGTACCACGAGCTTTGTGTCGGTGAGGTGGGGGGTGGAGGGAGGCAGGTCTGCGCCGTGTGGTCGGCCAGTGGGCAGCCGCCACAAGCAATTACTTAGAGGACTGGCGAGCCGAGGAGGGGAGCCCGCAGCCACGGCGTCCCGCGGAAGCGCTCCGCCCACGCGTCAGAGCATGCGCGGGGCATTCGCCGACAATAACTGCAACTACAGTGTATGAGCCAAAACACTACCAGCGGAAAAAATGCTTCTCTCGCAGCACAAAAAAAGCGAATATGCTCCTGTTCAAAAGACTCCGATTGAAAAGTGGGGTACCAGCTGCTTCATTCTACCTTCCTCTGAAGCTTTAAAAATTTTCCCAAAAATTTTGACATGTTAACACATTCGCCCTCTTTTTAACAAGCAAGTCATCTCTTACACAAGCTCTGTCAGAAGCACTAGTCCATCGCTGTAAGTCGGAGGAGGAGGAGATTAGTGTTTAACGTCTCATCGACAACGGAGTATTAAGAGATGGAGGACAAGTTCGGATTAGGGAATGATGGTGAAGAAAATCGGCCGCGTCCTTTCAAAGGAAGTATCCCTCTGCATTTGCCTGAAGTAATTTAGGGAAATCACGGAAAACCGAAATCAGGACGGCAAGGCACCGGTTTGAACCGTCGTCGTCTCGAATGCGAGCCCAGCTTGCTAAACACTGCGCCACTTCGCTCGCTCGCCCAAAGTCGCTCGTACTCATTCTGGCCCAGACTCTGTCTCTCATTATCACTGGCTATCACCTACGTCCACTTTCTCCTCTTTACTCTTCGCCCACTGACACTTCCCTTTCAATCTCTTCCCAGCACTGTTTTGTCACAGCCAGTGTATCCTTGTACCTCTCACACTGCCTTTGTCTCCTGCGCTCTTTCGATACAACTACTACTGTTTACTATCTTCAGTATTTATTACTTTTCGGTCTCTTTCCCATTACAAATGTCTCCTCCTCACCCAGCATAAAAGTGCTGAGGAAGGTAAAATGACGCGGTTGGTACCCCACTTCTCAGTGAGACTCTTTTAATCATGACCATATTCGCCTTTTTTATGCCCCGACAGGAGCATTTTCCCATTGGTTCCCTTCTTTCCCGTACCACAGCAGGGCATGTCACTCATATGAAATGAATTTTGTGGGTCAGTAAAATTTTAAAAGATTACCTAAGTGAAACTGAGATAATGAAAAAATAATTTTATACCTCAGGTCGGATTTTTACGAGCACGTGCTTCAGTACCGTAACACAGGGCTCCAAAAACCCTTCTGATGATAACTGTGATTGGTAGTTGATGGTTGCAAACGATCTGAGGTCACTCCTTCAGCGTCAATTACGGCCTGAAGAGGGTGTATTCAGTCACCGAAACTGGTTCAATATAATAAAATAACATCAAAACGACGGCTGCAGGTGTTTCATCTTATTACGTAAGTGAACAGCCACAGTCCCACAGCCGATCAGTCACAAGGATGGACATACGAAAACTCATTATTGAGGATTTCGTGTTAAGAATCACTCTATCTGGGGTAGACAGAATGCAGATGCGGCACACGTGGTTGCCAGACTCTACTATTTCCGGTAAATCTCGTCGTCCCAGGGCAGACGCAGTCAATAAAATGAAGAGTAGCGTCGACGGGATATGTCAGAGAACATTTTGTCACCAACAAAAGTTTCTCCAGCTGATGCAAATAATTCAAATACTTTAAAACACGCTGTATATATGGTCCGAAAACCACAGAAAAGTGAATGACGGATGGTACTTCTTTCCAATATTTTTGTTTTTTGTTGCATTTGCCCATTGACTGTCTTCCGTCTCTGTACGCACCCTAATCTCTCTTATCTACTCATAATCCTAACGCGAGATATACAATCCTGGCAGTAGAATCGTCACAAAGTCTTTTTCTAATACAGGTTCTCTAAATTCGTCCACTTGGATTTTGCGCGCAGTGCGTCGTATTGCTTCGAATGAGTGCCATTGAAGGTACACGAGAATTTCTGTTACATTTTCGTGTGGCCTCTGTCCACCAGTTGCGACTCTGAATTCGTTCGATGGCTTTTGGCTTGCGTAGTCGATAAGGGCTCCAAACACTGGAATAGTACTCTAGAATTCATCGCATTAGCACCTTGCATGCCATTACCCTCACGGACACATTTGCCAAAACCCTTTTAGCAAATCATAGTTTTGTATTTGGCTTCTATACTATAGAATTTACGTGAACATTCCATTTCATTTCGTTTCTTATTATCGCCCCAAATACCTACACGTTAAGCCATACTGAAGACGCTAGCTGCTAACCTTCCAGTCGGATACTGCCGGCTGCTGGCTCGTTACTACAGGCATTATCTCACAGTCCAAATGTAAAGAAAGCTACAATTGAACGGACATGTCTTGCCTCTTGCCCTCTTCTAGCGAGACGTATCAAAGAATTTAAAAAAAAGTCAGTATTCATTTAAAAATACCGAAATTTTTTTCGATTGTTTTTCTAAGGTTAGATATCTCAGTTGTTTTTTTCCAAGCAGTTGAAAAAAGGGTAGACCATGATAAGAATACGAAACGATTTGGAGTATTTCACTGTACCCACGTTCTACATATAAGCTACTGTTCCACAGATATAAATGCCAAAAGCATCCAATAGGGTCCAATGAATTTACACATTCATTGAGTTCCATGTAAACTGATGGAGCAATCGTAGACTTAAAGCTGTCATGTAACTGGTGAAGAAGAGGAACGCAATGTTGTGTTGCTGATGTATGAGATAGGAAACTGGCCGTAACTTTTCACAGAAACCGCGGCGTTCGTCTCAAGCGATTTAAAGACTCATGGAAAGGTTAAATATGGATATTCGGACTGGGAATTGAATCGTGGCCCTGACGAATACTAGACAGTTGCGTTATCACAATGCCACCTCAGCTCGACGATGGCCAAGCATAGCAGACGCATGAAACAGTAAATGTATTTCTGGTTCAAATCATTACGTCATAGAAAACATAACGCCGCAGATTTTATCACGCTAGCAGATGGCAAGGATAGTTAACTACGCACGTTGATATGCCCCAGTCAGCTACATGCATAAGTTTGCCGGTTATACTAAAAGTGTTCTTACAAGCGCAAGGGCACTGATTGATTTTTCGAGATAGGCTAAAAGACGTCGTATGATATAACGGCAAATGGAGAAAAGGAAGATTAGAGTTTAATGTCACGCTGACAGCACGAGCATTAGAGACGGTAGGTTAAATGATGCTGAAGGGTGGTGTCGAATGACGGAGAAGTCCCTAGTGTGTTATGGAAATTATTACGAAAAGGTAATAGAATTGTGCCTATATTGCAAACATTCTGTTATTATGTTTTGTTTCTCAGTTTCTTCATTTGAAAGGAGGAAAGATTTTAAATTGAAATCTGCAGCAAATCAAGAGCGCTGGCCTTTTAAAATAGGTTCATATTTACGCTCTGAAAATCAAAGGACATCTTTCGCAGTAGCGAACTGTATAGCTCTCTCTTCTGGTAGTTTTAATAGTGTAGAGTAATTGATTTTCACGTCACATTTTTGATGTTACTCTAATAAACTTTATAATAATTCGTGTTTGGGAACAGCAATTTGGTGCCGCTAGTATCATAATGTTTGCATCTACTATAATGTAATAAAATGATTGAAATATTGATGATGAAATTTTCTTGA
This sequence comes from Schistocerca piceifrons, assembly GCF_021461385.2. Classification (NCBI taxonomy): domain Eukaryota; kingdom Metazoa; phylum Arthropoda; class Insecta; order Orthoptera; family Acrididae; genus Schistocerca; species Schistocerca piceifrons. Next base: position 394,478,218 of record NC_060142.1, on the reverse strand, counting down.
CGACAAACTAACCTTTGGTTACAGGTACAGTATCTTTCACCGCCTGTTACGATCTCCCTAAAGCGATTGGTCGTCTGTTAGCCGCTTTGGTAAGTAAACGTTATGAACATATCTGGTACGTCTAATTAGTACGTAACAGTTCACTAGATCACCATATCGAAATGTCCTTGCTCTGTATTGACGTACCGTGCGATTTGTTTCACGTAAGTACCATGTTGACTCTAGAAAACTAGAATCAGTCACCCACGTAGTAGTGCGTAGCATCTCTTTGCGCTCCGATGACGGCGGCAACATACCGTGGCCTTGGGTGCACGCGGCATCAAAGCCTTTGGAGAGAACACCTGATCCAAGGTCATTCAATCACCACCGGTAACTCACTAAGATCAGTTGGTTGCTTACTTCCATTCGGCGATGTGTTAATTTTTTTAAAATCTTCAAAATGCACTGATATCATCCTCAGCGTGTCTGTGGTGGACTGTATCATTGAAGGTTCATTACGTTGATGGAGTGGTACAGGCGACCAGACGCAGGCACTTTGATGCCCAGTGGGTTCCCGTGTCATCGAGTTATGCTTTGGTCGAATACAATTTCTGGCTAGCCCCGCCGTACAGACCTTATCAGGGAGGATATCTTCAGAGGGTGTCGCGACTTTGAGTCATTGCACATACTGGATCGCTGCTGTTGGAAGTGACTTCACATTGTTCTTAAATTCTAGAACAGTTCGGGTTTGTCGGTTGTTTTCGTTTATTGTCCGGCAGAACAGACACCACACATATATAGTAATGAGCGAGGACGGTCTCCATAACTTCATTGCAAATGCGCACCACGTCCGAACTCTTGCAGGAATACGGATAATGCTGCGAGCAATGTCGTTAATGGACAGGGACGCTACTAGCTTGTGACTTGAGAATGTGGGTTGGCCGTGAAGCCTGTCCGGATGACCGAGGCGGTTAAGGCAACCACTCACGTCAAGTGGGAGATCCGGGTTCGAGTCCCGGTCCGGACCAATTTTCAGCTTTCACCACTGAATTTATTTCAATGCCCTTTTGCAGCTTAGTCTCAATATCCCTTATTTCGAATCTTTTTTGTTTTACATTGAGCAAAGCGTTTTCTTCATCAGCTGATCTATCCGCTTAATTTCGTCTGCAGCTGGGTTAATGAACGATGTTGAATTTTCACGTTTCTACCTTAGTATATACAATTAACAAGTACGTTAGAGCAACAAAAAGTAGGAAATGCAGTTTCAGATAATAAGCAAACTATTCCTTTTTGTGAGTTCTCAATTATTGGGAGTTTTCCGAGTGACAATTTAGTTCTACTGCTGGCTGAATTTGTAACCTTTAGTTGTGTTACTGCAGTTTCTGTCGTTAGGCCATTTTCAAACGCTTGACCCGAAGGGCATTTCGTCAACCCATAAGTTTGTGTAAATTACGCAGTGTTGTAATGTATTTTAGTAGGTAATTTAATATAGCGGTTGAAGAGGACTGTGGCGAAAAGGCGACGAAGGGTGCTAAAGTCACTCCAGAACTGAATGTCGCACTTGAGATGTCTATGATAACCAAATCAGTAAGCCGGGAACTGCAGGACGAGCTGTAATCCAAAAACCACTCATCAGTGATGCAAGTGCCCGTAACAGAAAACCGTTGTGCCGAAGCTATAAGATCTGGACGGTGGAACAATGGAAGAAAGTAGTTTGGTGACATGTGAGTCTTGTTTCACACGCTTTCCAACTTCCGACCGAGTTTACGTCCCAAGGAGGAAACGTAGCGGGCACTCAGTGACGAGTTTGGCAGCCGTACCGTGGTATTCCATGGGTCCTCTGGTTTATGTCGCTCCTGGTGAGCGGGTGCGAATGGCAACATACCGTGTTCTAGTACTGGTCTGGAATACAGCTTTAATCATCCAGAAAGTTTGATTACAGGCGTATACGAAACACATTTGTACATGGCTGTAGTAAGTTCTAATGAAATTGAGTAATTGTCGGATAGCTGAAGTTCTTGCATTTACTCCACCACTTGATAATCTTCCTCACTGTTCGATCGTAACTCTAGGCGAACGTGATCCGTTCGAACTGTCAGTACTCTCCTTTGGCAGAAAACACAGTTATTGTGTTCGTGATCGTGAGAGCACTTGGATAACCAGAACGCGTTCCTCGGGTGTCCTGAGAGCCTGTTTCGCCGCAGAGAGGAGCGGCACGTGTGGCGAAGGCTGCCCGCCCGCGGTCCTCAACTGTTTCATCTGCCAATTAGCAAGACCCCCAGAAAGGTCACGCGGTGGGCGCGCAAAAATCGCAGCTCCGCGCGAGTCGCGGTAATTGCGTCAAACGGCGGCAGCGGCGGCGGCTGTGGCAGCAGCGGGGCGTGAAATTACACGGCCGCTATTCATTTCTGGGCATCGGCTGCTCAAACAGCGCGCAGGCACGCTCGCGCCGCGCCGTGTGTCAGCCGAGCCTCGCCGCCCTGGAGGCGGTGTTTGGCGAGCTGGCGCGCGCACCCAGCCAGCCAGCCAGCCGGCGGGCCGTAACGTGACGCGCGGCGCGGGGGAACCCCACTGTTTGCACACCGGCTCCACCTGCCCTCCGTCTGTGGCGCCGCAACTCGATACGCGCCTGGCTCACTCATCACCTCCCTGCTTGTACGCGGCTCTGTAGTGTTTCTCAGAACACCGGCTGCGGGCGGACTGCGCCCTAAGCTACCCGCGCTACTGCTAACTACTGTTCGCAACGCCACTGCAGTATGCAGAGCTCCTGACCCTCACAGTAATCGACCCGTTTCGATTCGTGAGTAATTTTATCAACATTTTGCGATCCTTTCTCCGGCCGAGGGCACTCTCTCTTTGACTATATAAGAGAGCTACATTCTTTTTTCAAGGTACGATCGCTTGCGAAATGAAAACTCTATATCTACATCTACATCCACACTCCGCAACCCACTCGACGGTTTGTGACGGAGGGTACTTTGAGTACCTCTATCGGTTCTCCCTTCTATTCCAGTCTCGTATTGTTCGCGGAAAGAAAGATTGTCGGTATGCCTCTGTGTGGGCTCTAATTTATCTGATTTTATCCTCATGGTCTCTTCGCGAGATATACGTAGGAGGGAGCAATATACTGCTTGACTCCTCGGTGAAGGTATGTTCTCGAAACTTCAACAAAAGCCCGTACCGAGCTACTGAGCGTCTCTCCGGCAGAGTCTTCCACTGGAGTTGATCTAACATCTCCGTAACTCTTTCGCGATTACCAAATGATCCTGTGACGAAGCGCGCTGCTCTCCGTTGGATCTTCTCTATCTCCTCTATCAACCCTATCTGGTACGGATCCCACACTGGTGAGCAATATTCAAGCAGTGGGCGAACAAGTCTACTGTAACCTACTTCCTTTGTTTTCAGATTGCATTTCCTTAGGATTCTTCCAATGAATCTCAGTCTGGCATCTGCTGTACCGGCGATCAACTTTAAGTGATCATTTCATTTTAAATCATTCCTAATGCCTACTCCCAGTTAATTTATGGAATTAACTGCTTCCAGTTACTGACCTGCTATATTGTAGCTAAATGATAAAGAATCTTTCTTTCTATGTATTCGAAGCACATTACACTTGTCTACAATGAGATTCAATTGCCATTCCCTGCACCATGCGTCAATTCTTTGCAGATCCTCCTGCATTTTAGTACAGTTTTCCATTGTTACAACCTCTCGATATACTACAGCATCATCCGCAGAAAACCTCAGTGAACTTCCGATGTTATCCATAAGGTCATTTATGTATATTGTGAATAGCAACGGTCCTACGACACTCCCCTGCGGCACACATGAAATCACTCTTACTTCGGAAGACTTCTCTCCATTGAGAATGACATGCTGCGTTCTGTTATCTAGGAACTCTTGAATCTAATCACACAATTGGTCTGATAGTCCATATGCTCTTACTTTGTTCATTAAACGACTGTGGGGAACTCTATCGAACGCCTTGCGGAAGTCAAGAAACACGGCATCTACCTGGGAACCCGTGTCTATGGCCCTCGTGAGCCTCGTGGACGAATAGCGCGAGCTGTGTTTCACACGATCGTCTTTTTCGAAACCCATGCTGATTCCTACAGAGTAGATTTCTAGTCTCCAGAAAAGTCATTATACTCGAACATAATACGTGTTCCAAAATTCTACAACTGATCGACGTTAGAGATATAGGTCTATAGTTCTGCACATCTGTTCGACGTCCCTTTTTGAAAACGGGGATGAGCTGTGCCCTTTTCCAATCCTTTGGAACGCTACGCTCTTCTAGAGACCTACGGTACACCGCTGCAAGAGGGGGGGGGGGGGGGGGCGGCAAGTTCCTTCGCGTACTCTGTGTAAAATCGAACTGGTATCCCATCAGGTCCAGCGGCCTTTCCTCTTTTGAGCGATTTCAATTGTTTTTCTATCCCTCTGTCGTCTATTTCGATATCTACTCCAGTGAAAATCCGATGAAGATTCTCATAGATGGGTTGCGCAATGTCCGTATTGCGCCCGTCGATAGCGTCACGTCTCACTTTTCAGTGCACACAGTAAACATGTCTGAAACAGTAGTCTCCCGACAAGTGTGAAGTGCGTACTGCCGTTCGATTTCTTCATGCGGAGGGGTTCCGCCTGGTCTCATGCAGCCTATATATCATATCATCCGTGATAGCGAAGTGCAGCAGATGGGACAGGAAGGATGTACAGACGTTCATGGTTCAGACGGTCAGGTAGGGAAGTGAGCGTCAACCGATGATTTTGTTCGGCGAGTGGATCAGGCGATTCGAGGAAATCGTATACAAAGGGTAGTTCAGAACAAGGGAAAAGGAATGTTGTCATCAGACGTTGTCTTCCTTCACGTCAATGCCCGGTCGCACACTGCAGCCGTAACAGAGACGCTCCTACAGGGATTTTGATGGGAACTGTTTGATCACCCACCATAAAGCCAGGGTTTGGCTCCCTCTGATGTTAATCTCTTTGCTCACGTGAACTGCTGTTTATGACGAGAACATTTTCACACAGAAAAAAATTGCCGACAGCACAGAGAATTCGCGGAAAGCACAGGTGGCTGGCTGCCTTCTATGAAGAGAGTGTTACAAAGTTGCTACAACGCTGTGACAAATTTCTAATTCGGAGACGCGAGTGTGTAGAAAAGTAGCTGAAAGTTGTAGCTAAATGTTACAAATAAAGCATATTTGATTTTTCACTGTAGTTTTCATTTCACGGCCTATCGGGCCTTGGGGAAAAAGAGAAAAATAGCCCTTGCGCAACTTGGACTCTAACTACACCGATAAAATGTCTTCGGTGATTGTTCAGTCATATTTCCCTAACGTTTTGGCATGGGCGATTCTTTACAGAGTAATGACGTAATCAGGATTCATTCAGTTCGTTTTTAGAACTATCTTTGCTTCTGAAAATACATACATAACAGTCAAAAAGGTTTGTAGCGTGCAAACACGGAGGCTTTCTGGTATGAATTTTCGGTGGAGTACAGATACAAAAGCAAGGAGTAAAAAAGTATTCGGAATGCAATTACTCTGTAACAAGCCCGCGAAACTTACCTTCCAGACGAAGTACGGAACGCTGAAAGTTACTTCACTCGGTTTCAGAAGCTCTGACGAGACGCTGATAAGCCGTACCGATAATCAAACCTTTAGAGCGCTAATAAAGGGACAGTGAAAACTACAAAGAAAAATGTGTACCGCATTTGTTATTTGTACAAGTAACCTAAGAATGGAAATGTTACAGAAATCCTTGCCCACGCTGCTAGCCAGCCTGGTGGCCGAGCGGTCCTAGGCGCTACAGTCTGGAACCGCGCGACCGCTACGATCGCAGGTTCGAATCCTGCTTCGGGCATGGATGTGAGTGATGTCCTTAGGTTTAAGTAGTTCTAAGTTCTAGGGGACTGATGACCTCAGAAGTTAAGTCCCATAGTGCTCAGAACCATCTGAACCACGCTGCTATTTCCTGGAGACGAAACTGTCAGTTGAAAACAACAAGGAACGTAGTTTAAGATGCAGGTAAATCAACAGGGCAAGGAATACTATACCATGAAGTAAACTTTAAACAAAATTACAAGACATGTTTATTATACCACTAGCGACAAGCCGTGGTTTCGCACGGGTGGCCCTAAGTATCTAAGGCCGGACGAGTTGTCTGGCGCAGCGGTAGTAAGTTGTGTACGCAAACAATCCTCGTAATCAGTGAAAGCCGTATCAAATCCCTACAGTGATTCCTGACAGTGAGCTACACAAAGAGACAGGCAAACGCGCTGAGGGATATTATTTCATAGTATGAATAGAAGACGCTTTCTATTATACCAACTAAACTTACGCTATGTTTATTTTAATCAACAAAATTGCCTTTTGTGTGCTGTAATGTCTATATTTTCAGCGCAGACGCGTTTAGAATTTAAGTATCTTCATCACTGTGCATTTTGTAATATTGCACTTGTGTTTGAAAAAGCAGAAATTGTAATCAGTAAGGTCTTGAATTATGAGCCGAATGAAGATACACAATTTTCCTTACCCTTTGTTCACTATGTGAACACAGATCGACAGTCCCATTTTCGGTACATTTTCACACTTTGTTCGCAGATTCATTATAAATTGAATTTTTTTCAGTCTACCAGACCATCGCAACTAAACGTGATTCTGAACCTGTGCTCGCAGAGTGGGAAAACTGGAAAGTTGTCAGAACTTGTGAAAGGAGTATTTTCTGTAAGTTTGATTCCATTCTGCTTAAAAATCGACAAATGTGCTGTATGAACATATAACCGATATTTTATCAAACAAAATAAAATCATTCATTATTTTAGAATGTCGTCTTTCATTATTTTAGAATTTTAGATTACACAATCTAACTTGCAAAGGGCAGTTTATTTTCTTGTAAACAAACATATATTTTATGGAGCTTATGTGGAAATTGGCTGCTCCAGCAAACTTATTAGCTTACGTATTAACCAGTTCATAAATTTGGAAAAGTGCAGTGAATTTGCTCTCCGTTTAAAATTGCGATTACGAAATCTAAACTTTGCCAGTACACTAACACTTCCTTACCAACCAAAACAATGCCTGAAATTTCTAACACACCGCACCAGGGGTTTTCATCTTTCTACCCTTATCTGCCTTATCCTACATTATGTCAAACTGACCTGGATCTCAGCCTCATCTAAATGCTGCAAAGCCATTCAAATACCAGAAAGACGTCGACTCCACTTCACCTTCTGCATTTGCCTACCTTCCCCAGCTCGCATCCTATACTAACGCATCCATTTCGCACACCTCCCTCTCCTCTTGGAAAGCCTTCGGACCGGTTAGTAGTCGGAAATAAAACAGCGTCCATTATCCTATGCACTATTCACCAGTCTAAGTACTCTGCTTTATCCCTACATCAGTATCCTGTCTTCGACGTAACTGAGTGCCAACGTGCACTACACAACGATGAAACCCGTCCCGAGATACACTATTTCTCCCAGACCACGTCAACAAAGCTCCACCTCAGCCCAGCCTTATGTTTCCCCCCTTCTACCCTACAAAACTGTTAGTTGCCTTCTGCGGTTCCATAACGTCCCACTGTAGTACTCATTATTCCATCTCCATCATGATCATGATTTTTTATACACCATCTACATCAGCATTATATTGTAAGAGCATGAAAATCATCATCACTGATCACATTTTAATTTTTCTAAAATCAACGACATTTTTATAATCTGAGAAACAACTGTTCACTGATTTACTTAATTTATTTAATCAGAACTTTGCTCAATACGTAAAATATTTGGCTGGAGATCGGTTTCACCGTCTGCCAGCCCACCACCTATGTGGAGAACTGAAATAACTATAAAAACAAAAACAATGCGCAAATAGTGTGTAGGGAGTCCCTCGAACAAAGCCTCAACAACTAGGTTGAAACGTCAGATCAGAAACTTCTATGGGAATGACACGGTACCAATACCCAAGAACATTTAGCATAACCGAGAGTAGCCGCAAAGGCCTAAGTTCTTACTAGGAAAACGTAAAGCGTACTCGAGACAAATTACTGAAATAAATGAAGGTTCTTATGAGGGAAACTGAAAAGGCACACGAATAAAAAGTGTTGAGTAAATAAAATTATATTAAAATAGGACAACGGTTTAAGAATGGTTATGCTTATTGTACCCCATAAATTTTAAACATAAATTTCTCAGGGACAGTTTAACTGAGCGTAGACGCGGCTCAGTAATTGGACATGTTGAGGGGAATTAACCATTTTATCTCACCACACGATGGTTATCAACACTGCATGAAGATGTAGGCCGTTGGCATGGTGCTAGCGCATTTAGATCTCCAGGGGCGCTTGTAAGCTTCCATTTGGCCGTTGACTGATAGCTGACAGATTTCTTCCCTGCACCTCTGTTTACTCGCGACGTTGATCCATGGCTTCTTAGTCGCTCTCCAGATACAATGGCTCCCTGGAACACAGCACTGCTTTATTGTTCTGGGCGGCAGGGGTCGCTTACTTTCTTTGAAATTCATGCAGTGTCTTTTCTCTGGAGTAATTAGACTGCAGAGCGGAGTCCAAGTTTTATTTGGGGATGTAGGTGAGCAGGAATACAGTCGAGAGTTCATATACTCGACTGCTGGACGTAGACCTGGCCCTGCTTTGGAGTTTTCCTCCAGTATTGCCCTACTGTCTTGCTCATCTGCAGTGCTATGCTCGGGAAGGGAATGCGTTCCTGTCACGAGTGGTGGCTGGAGATGAGTCATGGTGTCATCACTTCGAACCAGAATCAAAACGACAAAGTCTCCAGTGTAAATATCCAGTCTCACCACCACCAAAAAAAGCTAAGTCCATCCACAGGAGTGCAGGAAAGGTTATGCTGACGTTCTTATTTGACCAATATGGCCCCCTTCTGATTCACTTTCTGCAGCACGGGGCAACAGTGAATGCCCAGAATTACTCGCAAGCTTTCACCACCCTTCGTCAGGCGATTAAATCAAAACGGCCAGGCAATCTCACCCATGGGGTCATACTGCTCCACGGCAATGCAAGGCCTCCTACGGCCAACACAGTCTCGGCGCTCCTGCAGAAATTCAAATGGGAGGTTCTCGGCCTCTCTCCATACAGTCCGGACCTCTCTCCCTGTGACTGCGCCATTTTTGGTCCCCTCAAAATGGCTCTGAGGGGCAAACGATTAACCTCGGACGACGACTCCAACTGTACGTGCAGAACTGGTTAACACCGCAGCCCCGAGAATTTTATGAGACAGCCATTCACCGCCTTGTGTCACAGTCGGACAAGTGTTCAACAGCCAGGATCAGTATTCTAACATACAGGTACTGGTTTCTGTAATTATGCCTCTGGCTCTTTTCTTTTTGAACGCTCCTTATATTATACCGACAAGTAATGATTTGTATCGCTATGTGAACTAATTGATGAATTTGAATAAGATGATGATGTTCGTTGTTTGAGTGTACAGGGTGTCTCAAACCTTTTGGGTCTAATTGAAATGGGTGATGGTGGATCAACAACCGATAATATTGAGATAGGGAACCAATGGTCGGAATTGCATATTTATTGTGTTATGGGCGTACACAGCGTACACCACACAACAGAGTAGCTCGTAGTAACTGCTCAAAGCGACTACCACATATATTGCCTCGGGGCAGGCAGTTCTGCAGCACTCTCGCAAAAATACTTGATGTCTGTCGTATCATGAGGCAGGCAGCTTGGACCCTAGCAAGCAGGTCCTCTTCCCTTTCTACGGGGGTTTCTTACACCAGTCCAGAAGTGTTACATCCAGTGATCGCGCCGGCCATGGGACAGGATCACCACTTCCAGTCCAACGATGAGGATATCTATTGTTGAGGTGCTCGTGGACATTAACACCGAAGTAGGCAGGCGCACCGTTGTGTTGAAACTACATTCTTTCGGGGACAACAAGCGGTACAGTCTGCAAGAACTATGGCAGCACATCTCACAGGAACACCAGGTAACGTGGACTAGTTGTATGGTTCTAACATTCTGCGTGGTGTCTGTTTGTTCTAATCCGTGTCTCCCTACCACTTTCGCGCAACGACGCTCTGAGCGTGTTTTTTAGGGAATTGACTAGTTTGAACCTGGGACCTGTTGCTGGTAAGGAGACGCCAGATCACACATGACATGTAGAGTTCAGAAGAGTTCAGTGAGACTAGCGATGATATAACCAAATACTTAATGATTTCAGCGTCAACTCCACTGCACTCCCTGTAAAAGAATCTTAATACTAACTAAATTTAGTGGAAGGGGTTCAAGGTTTTCCTATTTTTAGTTAGCTGGTAAAATAACGTCGAAAAAGCAGTTAAGTTTACCATTGGAAATTTTATTCTACTCACAAAACATTGTTTATAAATTGCGCTATTGATAAAAGGAAATATTTTAATACAGGATGATAAAAACCAACTGCGTTCAACAAAAATGTGAACGAATATTCCCTGAGTGGGTTACCAAGTTCTACAATGGATCGAAGGATGACATATGCCATATCACATCTATAATCTATGTTTAAATTAAGTTTCACAAAAGAGAAAACTATAAAAATGATCTACAGTGACCTCAGTTATCTTTAATAACTTATCTAACTTGTCGTAAATTACAGTGGCTGATGTGGCTTCTCAATCATTATACAACAGAAAAATCATCGCGTTTCAGATTTTAACTTACGTAGCAAATGTGAATTCCATGAGCTTCAATTGACGATCGACACTAGTATTACGTAAAAAGGGGATGTAACAGATGAGACTTCTGCAGTTCTGAGTGAAGCCTTATGCGCTCAAAAATGCGGCATCGCGTGCGTTCATTACCTTGTCGGTGTTCGTCAGGGGGCGGCGTGCAGCACAGCCATCCAGCTCGCCGTCTCGGAAGCAACTCTTTTCTAACTTCTCCTTACTACAATTTACCGAAGTTGGTTAAAAAAACTATCTGGCTGTGTTTTCATCTGACCAATCAGGGTCTCAATGTTAACCTTAAGCTCCGCCTACAAAAATTCTGTCTATCCAATGAGAAACGTTATACTTTTCGTGGTGGGGCAATGTTTTTAAAGTTTGCAACGTAACAGAGACGCCAAAAAGTCTCACGCTAAAACTTGCAGCTAGTGTGGCCCTTTTAGTGTTATTGTAGGGTTTTCATGGAAGGTGTTGGATTTACCTGACACCTTACATGGTGAAGCCGCAAATCAGGTCCCATTAGGGGATCTTGAACAATGGCCGCTCACACGTTGACAGAGAATCGTTGCTGATGGCCACCGATGTGAGTGGCGGAGGAAGGGGGTCTTCATTTCAGACGTGGCTGTTGTGGCTGCTTAAAACACCAACGCGGGTGAATGAGCCCTTATCCGTGAACGATGCAAACTTTACGATGTTCGGCACTACAGCACTGTGGTGGATAATTCACTGACAGAGGTGAATGTGGGGCTCTAAATCCTTTGGTTCCAGTTCCTGCACACGTTCTTAATGTCAGGGGTGTAATACCTGTTCCACCAGTACAGTACTCACCACACTGTATCCTTCGAAGTATGCGTTTCGCGGGCACGTTGACAGGTGCTTACTGCTGGGTTTGGCCACACGATCCAACACCGTCTCCTCAAATTCTGGTATTCGGGCATGTCTTTGGCAGGAATCTTGGCCGGTTCTCTGTGGTCTGAACGATCCCGTCTCTCGTAAGTTGGTATCCACGGAGCTATTCTTCCAATTAGAATGACGCTTGTTGGGAAAGCATTCTCTATACATTCGTGCTGCTTTACGGGCACTGAATCTTGCCTCACCGAACATTAAATGCGTCTGCCAACCCCTGTGACGAGTAACGTTCCACCTTTGACTACGCCTCATTATACACAGTAACGCACCTCACAATGGATGCATCACACACTATCTAATGCAAGGGACAACTGACATCAGGGATAGTGTGCGTGCAGCACAGGTTAGTGCGCCGGTGCGATGCGTGCGATCGTCACACGACACATGTGCTGTGAGCAAAGTTGTGTAAATTGTGTTTGGTGCTCAGGGGTGTACGCTATATATCAGGGTCTTTGTGAGAGTGCGGCAGAACTGCATGTTTTGAGACTGGCGGTCGTCGGTTTGAACAGTTACAAGGAAGTACGTTGTTGTTATGCGGTGTACGCTGTGTACGTCCATAACAAGATAAATATGCGTTTCCGATTAATGATTCCCTGTCTCAATATAATCGGTTGAGTCGCCACTGCACCCTTTTTCAATTTGAGCGAAACGGTTTAGGACATCTTGTATTGCAATATACCTTTGTCTAAAAATATTTCATTGTTGAAAGGAGCGTATTGTCTGTGACTCTGATGTTGCTTCTAGCTTGAGGAGAAAGTCATTAAATTACACACGACTATTAACTGTAATTAAGAGATTAGTGTCTGTTTTCTTATAAATGTGTAGGAAGACATTTGTATTCTGCTTTATTGTAAGTGTGTGGGCAGCAGTTTGTATCGTTTTATTATACTTATGTGTGAGGTCATTTGTAAGTAACATGTACTGGGGAATTTTGCCAATTGAAACCTTGTAATAGGGTAAATGTTAGTGGGAGTTTTAGTATTATTTTTTAAAGAACTGTTTGTTAGGTATTTGAATGCAATAAATGTCATGTGTTTTGAAAAGAATGTTACAAATTGACTTATTACATAACAATTGTAGTGACTTCTGCATTTGTGTGGTAGCAAGGGAAACACCCAAGAAAAGCATTCATACGAAAAAAATGTTGAATGTATTAATAATGATTGCGTGTGGGTCAATGGATGGACTAAGTCTTTCAATTCGACCTTAATTCGCGATCTGCGTGGCCCCGGTTATCCAGCCTGGGTAAGGGCACCTACCACCACCGGTTTCTGGCGACTCCACACATCGTTGAGAGGTGAAGGCTAGACTCGAAGTAAACTGAAAATTTTTGTGCTTTGGCCGGAATTTGATTCCGCGACCTCTCGGTTTCCAGGCATGCAGATCACCCCCTAGACCACCAAACCCACCTATTTTTAAAGTGTAAACATGACATCGGAGAAAATAGTAAACAATGACGAAGCTGCTACTTTTAGTATCTCGACTGGCAGCAACGATTCTGTCACCGTGAGAGCAGTATTAATCATTAGACGGAGGACAGTCACTTCTTGTTCATCCAGATGTTTCGGGTTTATTGCCCGTAAAGAACGAGTGACGTTCCCGCGGTCGCACGCCGGAGCCGGCGTTCGCGTCACACGCCGACGCCTTCAAATTTTGGCATTCCGGCGTCTCTTTGTCTCGGTCGCCGCAATTCGTACATGACGGCCGGCGCTCGCGCTCCGTTGAAATGCCTCGCAGGCGCAGAGGGAGGGGGAGTTCCTTCAACTCTCCGCGGTCTGCGAGGTATTCGGGGACACTGAGCTCACCACGACGGCGGCGGCTCGGAGGCATTCGGCGCACGCACGCGGCGTGGTGCTGTGCGGTGGCCACGCCGCGCAACGTGCGTGTGCGTCACGACCTGTTGCTGGTCCGCAGCGATTACTCGGTCCGGACGGTAGCGCCGGCGCGCCTTCATTACGGCCGCACCGAGGTCCGCCAGATTACAGCCGCGTTACAATTTACGTCACAATTAGGCGGCGGGCTTTCTCCGGCACGGAGAATCGCTGCCGGGGCGAGGCGGCGGTGAGTAATGCGCGCTTCGTGGGAACCGCTCTTGCCAGCCCCAGAATTAGCCGCCAGCCGGCAGGTGCTGGCCTCTGGGCGAGGTCGTCACGCGGCTTACACGTTCCTAGCCTCACAGTGCTACCGAGCGTAATTCCTCACTAAAATACCAAAGCAGCAGCCAACCTGAAGGCTGCTCTGGACAATTTTTCATGCTTTCACGATTAATCGTCAAAAGTTTCTCATACTTCCAGGACGTACAAAAACTTCCACCCAACCCCAGTGACACCAACTGATCTGCTTCTACATCAACATACAAAAGGTGTTCAATAAGTACTGCAACATTTTTTTCTCGGCCAACTTGTGTCTAAAATATGCTGGGTTTTGTTGTGGGACATTTGGAATATTCCCGCTTCAGCCCCTCTACTTGCACGAAGTTTCGATAGGTGACGGCGCTATAGGCCTATGTAGCCTTCAGAATGGTGTCTGTCACGAAGGTGCGATCCAAACAGAGAGCTGTTATTGAGTTTCTTCCGCCGGAAAACTAGAGGATCGCAAATTTTCATAGACGCTTGCAGAATTTCTGCGAAGACCTGGCAGTGAACAAAAGCACGACGAGTTGTTGGACGATGTATCTCTCTTCATCGCAACAAGGTCGCGTATACCTGTCTGATCGCCCGCGTGCCGGCCGGCTACACACACGTCTGACTCGTGCAGTGTTGGAACGTGCAGAACTCATTCGAGTTGATCGACGGATCACAATCAAACATTTCGCTGCGCAACTGGGCGTCTCTTTTGCTAGCGGAGACACACTCGTTGGGGTATTCGAAGGAGTGTGCCCGCTGAGTTCCTCGCCCAACAGTAGACCGTAGAGAGCAAAGGAGGACCGTCTGTGAGGAATTTCTAGCGCGTTACAGGGCCGATCGTGACAATTTACATCGTTACAAGCGATGAAACATGGGTTCATCACTTCGAAACAAACGGCAGCCCACTGAGTGGTACCACACCACTTCTCCTCCGAAAAAGAAGTTCAAATCGGCATGCTCAGCCGGTAACGTCATGGCGACGGTCAGTTGGGCCCTGAAGGGTTATTTTGTTTGATATCCTCCCACATGGTCCAACGGTCAACTCGGAAGTATATTGTGCTACCCTCAGGAAATTGAAAAAAACAGCTCCACAGCGTGTTCGTCGCTACAAAAATGCAAACGAACTTCTTCTTCTCCATGACGACACAAGGTCTCACACAAGTCTGCGCACCCGAGAAGAATTCAGAAACCTCGTTTGACTGTTGTTCCAAAAATGGTTCTAATGGCTCTGAGCACTATGGAACTTAACATCTGAGGTCATCAGTCCCCTAGAACTTAGAACTACTTAAACCTAACTAACCTAAGGACATCACACACATCCATGCCCGAGGCAGGATTCGAACCTGCGACCGTAGCAGTCGCGCTGTTCCGGACTGAAGCGCTTAGAACCGCTCGACCGCCGCGGCCGGCTTGACTGTTGTTCCTCATTCACCCTAACGCCCGGATCTGACACCTCCCGACTCACATCGGCTCGGCCCAATTACGGGGGAGGTTACTGACGTTGGCTCCGACGTCGACCAGCAAAGTGGTACCATGCGGCATACAGGTGGTATAAGGCCGTGACATTCAACGGAGATTATGTTGAAAAAACCGTCATGTGGCTAAAAGAGTGGGGAACAACATGGTGTATTGGAATCCTGAAAAAAAAACTGCTCTCAGGAAAAAGTGATGCATTGCTTATGGAACGCCCCTCATTCACACTTCACAAGCCACCATACGGTGCATGGCACATGGCAGAGGGAACCTTGAAACCTATTAATCACTCCCTTTCCTGTTCCACTCGCAATTAGAACGACGGAAAAACGACTATCTACATGCGCGATTTGTACGTTGGTGGCAGCAGTATCTTTCTGCAGTCAGCTGTAAACGTCGGTTCTTTATAATTTCTCAGCAGCGTTTCGCGAAAAGAACGTCGTCTTCTCTCCAGGTATTCCGTCTTTCACGAAAGATCTTTGTAATCCTTGCGTATTGATCGAACCTGCTGATAACAAGTCTAGCAGCAATCCTCTGAACGTCTTCGATGTCATCGTTTATTCCGACATGGTGGGCGTCCAAAATATTCGAGATGTACTCAAGAATGCGTCGCACTGGTCTTCTGTATGCGATTTTCTTTCTAGATGAGCTACACTTTCCTCAAATTCTCCTAATAAGCGGAAGTCTAAACCTCGCTTTCCGTACTACCGATCTTACGTTTTCATTCCATTTCATATCGCTTGGAAATGCTAGGTCTACATTTTTAATTGTTGTGACTGTATGAAGCAGCACATAGCCGATACTATATTCGAATATTACAATACAGAGTTGTTTTTCTCCTTATCTTCATTAACATACATTTTTGTACATTTAGCTGTCATTGGGCACCCTGTAGCCTTTTACAGCCACACAAAGACTTCTACATCTACATCATCCTCAGAAAGCCACCTAACGGCGTGTTAGGTACCATTATCTGATCCCTCTGTCCGCAACTCGTGGTCTTGCGGTAGCGTTCTCGTTTCCTGGGCACGGGGTCCTGGGTTCGATTCCCGGCGGGGTCAGGCATTTTCTCTGCCTCGTGATGACTGGGTGTTGTGTGTTCTTCATCATCATTTCATCACCATTGACTAGCAAGTCGCCGAAGTGGCTTCAACTAAAAAGAACTTGCAATACGGCGGCCGAACTTCCCCATATGGGGCCTCCCGGCCAACAACGCCATACCATCATTTCATTTCATCTGATCCCTCTAACCCTGCTCCACTCGCAAACAGTGCATGGGAAGAATGATTGTCGGTAAGCCTCTGTATTGGTTCTAATTTCTCGAATTGTCTACTCGTAGTTAATATGCGAGATGTATGTGGGAGAAAGTAATGTGTAGTCCGACTCCACTTGGAAAGTGCTGTCCCGAAATTTCAAAGTAAATCTCGCCGTGATGCACAACGCCTCTCTTGTAACGTCTGCCAGTGGAATTTGTTTAGCATCTCCGTAACGCTCTCTCGCCATCTTATAGATCCCGTGACGAAACGCGCCGCTCTTCTTTGGATCTCCTCTATCAGTCCTACTTAATAGGCATTCCATATAGATGAACAGTACTCAAGAGCCGGCCGGAGTGGCCGTGCGGTTATAGGCGCTACAGTCTGGAACCGCGTGACCGCTGCGGTCGCAGGTTAGTTAGGTTTAAGTAGTTCTAAGTTCTAGGGGACTGATGACCACAGTAGTTAAGTCCCATAGTGCTCAGAGCCATTTGAACCAGTACTCAAGAACGTGGCGAACAAGCGCCTTATAAGCCACCGCCTTCGTGGATGAGTTACATTTACTTAAGATTCTTCCGATGAATCTGAGTCTAGTGTTTGCTTTTCCCACTATTTGTTTTATATGGTCATTCAACTTAAGGTCAGTCTGGATAGTTACGCGTAGATATTTTACGGCACACGCTGTCACCAGCTGTTTGTCATCAATAGTGTAGCTGTACAGTAGTGGATTTCTTTTCCTATGTATGCGCAATATGTTACAGTTATTTACGTTCGCAGCCTGCACCATTCATCAATACTCTACAGGTCGTTCTGTAAATTCTCCTGGCGTTGCTCCTTTGGTACAAACAACTGCATCATCTGCGAATAGCCCTAAAGAGTATCCGACGCCTTATCACTGTGGTACTCCGGATATTATCTTTACATCTGTCTATTAAGTTCCGTTAAGAGTGACGTGCTGAGTTCTATCTGCAAGGAAGTCTTGAATCCAATCGCAGGTCTGCTCCGATACTCCGTAAGCTCGTATTTTTTTCATTAAACGGCAATGCGGGACGGTGTCAAATGCCTTACTGAAACCAAGGAACACGACATCAATCTGAGCGCCGTTGTCCAATGCGCTGTGGATCTCATGGAGGAACAGGGTGAGCTGAGTTACGCAGGATCTCTGTTTTCGAAATTCATGTTGATTTTTATAGAGGAGATGTTCATTGCCGGCCGGAGTGACCGAGCGGTTCTAGGCGCTTCAGTCTGGAACCGCGCGACCGCTACGGTCTCAGGTTAGAATCCTGCCTCGGGCATGGATGTGTGTGATGTCCTTAGGTTAGCTAGGTTTAAGTAGTTCTAAGTTCTAGGGGACTGATGACGTAAGATGTTAAGTCCCATAGTGCTCAGAGCCATTTGAACCATTTCTGAGATGTTCATTTTCCAAAAACGTCATAATTCTTGAGCATAAAACATGTTCCATAATTGTACAACAGATTGACGTCACAGATATGGGTCTATAATTGTGTGGATCTGTCTTACGGCCTTTCTTAAAAACGGGAATGACCTGCGCTTTTCTTGCAATCGTTAGGTACCTTTCGTTGCTCAAGCGATCTACGATAAATTACTACTACAAGGGGAGCAAGTTCTTTCGCATAGTCTTTATAGCATCTTATAGGTATCCCATCTGGTCCAGAAGCCTTTCCACTAATAAGCTATTGTAGCTGCTTTTCAATGCCGCAATCGCTTATCTCAATATCTGCCATTTCGACGTTCGCACAACGATTGGAAGGAGAGACAGTGCTACGATCTTCCGCGGTGAAACAATTTTGGAAACCCGAATTCAGTGTTTCGGCCTTCTCTCTGTTATCTTCTGTTATGGTGCGGTGCGGTCACTGACAGAATGAATAGATGACTTTGACCCACTTACTGATTTTACACACGACGAAAATCTCTTAGGGTTTTTACTCAGTTCGGTTGACAACGTCTTACTTTCAAAATCATTGAAAGCTTCTCTCATTGCTCTCCTTACGCTCATTTCTGCGTCGTTCAGCTTTTCTTTGTCAGCTAGGTTTCTACTCCTCTTGAATGTGAGATGAAGTGCTCTTTGTTTACGTTGCGCTTTACTAATATGGCTGTTAAACCATAGTGGATCTTTCCCATCCCTTAAGACCTTACTCGGAACATACTTGTCTAAGTCATATCGAACGATGCGTTTGAATCTTTTCCATTTGTTCTCCACATCTTCGTCCTCATCACGGATTATTTTATGCTGACTGCTGAGATATTCTGAAATTTGTATCCTGTCAGACGACACTTTGCCGTACACAACAGCCTCATCAGCAAACAGTCTCAGATTGCTGTTTACCCAACCTGTCGAATCATTTACGTTTACAGAGAACAAGAGCGTCCTATCGCACATCCTTGCAGTGTTCCTGACAGTCAAGCACAGTGTACTAGGCTCTATTACTTAAAAAGTCTTAGATCCACCCACGTATCTTGGAACTGACGACATGTAAATTGCAAAAGTGAATTCAGCCAGAGCCATATTCCCGAGGCCAGCAGACCGAACTGAAGCCTAATTTTGAAACAAAATATTATTGCGCTTATAATACTTACGATCAAACGAGTACAAATTTTTATGACCAGTTTTAGAGCTACATCAATCCAGGAGATGACATTCTTGAAGATGACGTAAGCGCAACCTCATAAAACTTAAAATATTAATTTTAAATTGTCAAAATTGGTTTTATGAATAATTATGGGTCTATAAATTAAGAGAGCATTGAAAAAGAAATTTGTGTTAGGGATCGTCTTTATTGACTGCTAACGTACCTCTCTCTTTGAAATAAGTTAAATTACAGATTGTTCAGTAAAAGAATAATTCATGGGATTTGTTAAGCTTGATAAATGGGGTGCATCATATGACTTAAGATAAAGGTATAATTATAAATGTCTGAGCTCTTTGGTGTAGTGTCACAAATGCTCCGTTTGCCTGGTAATGACGATAATGTTGATCATAGGAATACAGATAAATGCCGGCCGGAGTGGCCGTGCGGTTCTAGGCGCTACAGTCTGGAACCGAGCGACCGCTGCGGTCGCAGGTTCGAATCCTGCCTCGGGCATGGATGTGTGTGATGTCCTTAGGTTAGTTAGGTTTAATTATTTCTAAGTTCTAGGCGATTGATGACCTCAGAAGTTAAGTCGCATAGTGCTCAGAGGCATTTGAACCATTTGATCAAATAAATTTCCAAAATTATTTATTTCCTTCGTGCAGCCCATTCGTCAATTAAATCTGGTGGTCAACGGCGTTATCTGTGGATTATAGACCAAGAATAGAATTGGAAAAACAAATTGGTGGTCAGTCTTTAACTTTAAGGATGGCAGTATTGGAAGATGGATATTTCAAAACATTACAAGGTCTGTGTGGTACTAGATGGTCTAAAAAATACTAGTTTACCTAAATGTTTTGTAACAGTTGCGAGTGTTCACACTGCAGTTTGCCCCACTTGGTTTCAGTTCACTTTTGTCAAATAATCATCCATTTTTTTCTGTTTCCCTTTTTCAGTTAGGTCCCTTCTGATGATAGTACTCATTTTCTGGACAGTGGAACCATCGATATAGTCAAACATATTTTGTCTCTCATACTATGTATAGTAACAGATCAACGCATTTCAAGGCCTCGGTGCGCGTGACAATGTTTCGCTGATCTTCTTGACTTCACTCCCTTCCTCTAGCGATTAGACGTAGTTCACTATATTCGCTCCACTTTGCTGCTTAAATCGTGGCTCGTAGCTGTCGCTATCCAGTCGCCAGCAGATGTTTTTGACATCTACGTCTTCATAATCAGATATTTGTATTGGAAACGAAGCCATTAGTATTTTTATTTTTTCAGAAATCGGTGAATCACGCACGGTTAATCTGCAAACCAGACAGTCCCTAGCCGCAATAGGGAGTGTGCTGTGTGTTTATAAACAAGCAAGAGCTGAAATGGTAACAGGATCCGTCGAGATTGGAAACGATCTAGCCGCAGAAATGGTGGGAGTATACGACATCAGGAAAATTACAGAAAAACTATGGATCTGTAAAGGGAGACGTCGGTAGACAAGAATGAGCGAGCGGGTATTTTTGGCGCGGGGTATCGCCGCCTTAGACGGCCCACGCCCTCTCCTTGAGCCCGCAGTGCATCGGCCTGCAGCCGTGGACCGCCACTGATACATAAAACATCGCGCACATCGCAGCCGTCATCGATCGATCTGCCTAAAGACTGACTGTTGCACCGCTGACAAACCCCCGGAAGGTCGTCGTTACTCATTTAGGACAGCCGCCTCTTATAATCAAATTTTGCGCGAACAATACGTCTTTAGAATTGCTAAAGCCGCGTGACGCTCATTCCGAGAAAAGCTCAACAGCGTCTTGCTGGCCTTATGGCAAACGTGCCCGAATATGGCAGCCGGCGTCTGCGGGCTGACACGGAGACCGGTCTAAAGAGGTGATTGACTCCAACGGGCGGAGCGGGACTTTGGCAGCCAGGGACAGGGGAAGGCACCGGCAGGGGGCAGGACCTCGCGCTGTGCGCTGCACGCTGGTACTCGGGACCCGTGTGTAGCACTGATTTTAATCCAACGTAAAATGATTGTGATGCACCTGCGGAATTTTCAGTGGCAGCGGCTTGGAATCTTCAGCTGTACATCCATAGTCGGTCACTATTTCGTTTTCCATGTCGGGTGCATATCTTCTTCTGCATCTTCATTCGCCCTCTCCTATCTTATTTGTCAATGTAGATGGGAAAGGGGGGGAGGGAGGAGGGAAGACCGGGAGAAAGAAAGGGAGGGAGGGGGAGAGAGAGAGAGAGAGAGAGAGAGAGAGAGAGAGAGAGAGGGGGGGGGGGAGAAGGCAGAGAAAGGGTATGTGGGAGAAGGGTGTTTTTCACGCTTTTAGAAGTGCGCTGATGCATTGATCAGTACAGAACTACAGACGAGTCTAGAGCTTGCTCTGAATAATCAGTGAAGTTCCACTACGCCATTTTCCTCTCCTCCACAAAAAGTAAATATATGTATTTACCATTGAAGTAAATCTACTTTCTTCCGATTTCATAGCCGTTCAGCTGAAATCTGCCGATACTATGTCGATCCATAATTAGCTTAAAACCGAATTAAAACTCACAAGAACATAAATTTTTGTACTGATACCAGTAAATTGATAATTCTTGCTTATGAGACTTTTTTCGAAAGAATTCTGATATTTACTTGAGGGCAGTTCACTTACACTTTCACTTGTTTTCATTACATAATTTCTTTTTATAGTAATACAATTCATGTGCTGTATTTCTGGTAGACAGGTGAATGGGTGCCATTATGGTGTCGAGTATTTATTATAAGTTTGAGAATTCCATAAATGACAGTCGTTTCTGACTCCAGTATAAATATACCATCCTAGAACTGTAAGCGATGTTACTGTTTTTGTTTAGTTTGGTTCAAATGGCTCTGAGCACTATGGAACTCAACTGCTGAGGTCATTAGTCCCCTAGAACTTAGAACTAGTTAAACCTAACTAACCTAAGGACATCACAAACATCCATGCCCGAGGCAGGATTCGAACCTGCGACCGTAGAGGTCTTGCGGTTCCAGACTGCAGCGCCTTTAACCGCACGGCCACTTCGGCCGGCTTTTGTTTAGTGATCTACCAAAAAACGCCCCTCCTCCACTTCCCCAACCCGCAATTCTTTAAAGAATCGATCTTCTATGTATAAAACAGCATCAGACGTTTAATTAATTTGCAAATCAACTAATGCGTTAAGTATTTAACGTTGAGCATGTAAGTGGGAAAAATTTTGCAGAAAGCACGCAATGAATTTTGTTTATTGTCGTAAGTCGCTAAGTGTTCTTAGTATCAAACTCTGGATGAGTATGCTTTGGATATTCTGTGCTCCGTTTTAGGCAAGAAGCTATTTTTTCACACATCTCAGTCTTTATGATGTCATGTCTTCTGAACTGTATTTCGTACACTTAGATAATTTTGCAGGTACATTCAGTGTTAAATGTGGATACTGTCTGCGAAATGTGTTGCGAATAGAATTGCTAGTAAAGAAGTAATGTTGAAACGTCCCCTTGGAAAAATTCATGAATGATTATGCTGGTAAATCCCTTACGTTATTTGATTTTCAAACAGCTGAGAAAACTGAACCTACTCAGACATTTCTCTCTTTACTTATTCTGATCATCACTAAACTGACACACAATATTTTTAGCGCAACGCAATCTGACTTTCAAAAATCCCTACAAAAGAATGGCCCTGACTAACAATAACCTATACGTTTCATGAATCACTTACCTCACAAAAATCATCGTTACTCGAACTACTGCGATACAGCGAGCGCCAATACTGTCAGCTAAATAAAAGATTCTAACTACTGAAGGCATTAACTACTGATAGGCATAGTTAGCAAATGAAAGATTTTGATAGAGAACAAACAATGTATTTACCTTAAAAGTTTTCAAAAGTCATTATATATATATATATATATATATATATATATATATATATCAGTTCATGACATCCAGTATTACAAATTTACTCTCTCTGATGGACACATGTTCAAATCGTCCACTCTCAAAACTCCGCCATCTCACTCCCCACATCCACCACTGCTGGCGGCTCACCTCCAACTGCGCAACGCTACGCGCTGTTAACAGCCAACTGCCCAACACTACAATAGCGAATGTTCCAACAATGCCAACCAGCCACAGACGGCACACAGCGCAGTCAGTGATTTTCATATAGAGCGCTACATGGCGTTACCAACATAAAAATGTAAACAGCCTACTTACAATGTATTAAAACGTCACGCCTGATGCTGCAGTAGCACTGCATGAACAGCGAAAATGTAGTAAGCCATGATTTTTTTTTCTTTCAGTGTTTTTTGAGGTGTGTCAACCAGTTCATGAAGGCTTGCAGTTAGGTATCAAGTTTGTTGGAGCTCGCTAAGTGCTCTCGTTCTCAAATACTGGATTAATATAATCTGGGTAGTTTGCGCATCTTGAGTTAGGGTGCCTCACGACATAAGCACGGTTTCTAGCTATATTATTGTTTTCTTCTGTTTACGGTTTAAATTAAGGTTATACCTCTTAATGAGTAGATTATGACAGTATTTCAGATTTTTGAATTCGGCCAAGAGCTGTGTGAAATAATGAAATTCTGATTTTTCTTTCCCCTGAAAGCAACTGGGACCGTGCACCGTGCTCCGGGATCTCCATTTACTGATATAGAAGTCACAGGAATTTGGATGTGCTCGTAGAGTCACGCCATAGAACTTCGCTACCTTGTCTCGCTGGCACACAAAACAGCATAAATATCGTATTGTAGCGTACGTAGTAATGCAACGTAAGGTATAATTAATAGATGTGCACCTGATTGCTGTTAAACGCGACTGAAACAGAAAATTGTATTGTTTCGATGTGTTGAAGGGTTCACGAAATAAAAGGGATGCAAGATTTAGATGGTTCATCTTGCATATTCAACATTCTCCAAACAGCTATGTGCAATCATCATCATAAGTCAGTTTCAGCTAATGATCACTCTACACCACTGTTTGAGGCTGTGGAACATACTCCAATACCCATTTTGGAACGAGACATGTAGTATTTAGTACACTGTGCTCGCATTAGAGCGGTGGGAGGTGCGGGCGGCGCTTAGAACACACATTCAAATTTAGGTTCTGCATGGTTTCCCTAAATCTCTCCAGGCAAATGGTTCATTGGAAAGAGACACGTCCGATTTCCATCTCTCATTCGAGCTTGTTCTCCGTTAAATTCTTATATTCCTTCCTTCCCTAGTTTCTTTAATTCGGTGTTAAACGTATGATTCAAATAGTAGTGGAAGAGTACGTTTGATATTCATCACCTGTGTGACTGCAGCGCCTACACGGTATTTAGGAAAATAAATTAACGGTTATTTTCCGTTAACAATTGGGGAATTCATATGTTTTGGATGGTTTGCTTATGTAAAGGATATGTCTCATCGCCTACATTACAATTGACAGACTATCGGTCAGGAATTTACTTCTGGGCCATTCTGTTTTCTAACTTAAATTTATGTTTATTCTTGTAGTGATTGCTTTCTGTGCCCAACCACTCTTCGCTTTCAAATATCGGTACCGAAATTGTCTACTGGTTAAATTCCGTTGTTTTCTGTCTAGTGTCTTAATTATACTAAATTTTGATCGCACTACAGCTAATTTTTAGATCTAGGTCATATCTAACGTGTTCCCTTCCTAGTTCTTGCAGTCAGAGAAAAAAGTGATTCAGATCAAGGCCAATTGAACTTCTCCTTCCTTATACGAAATTGATGAACAGAAAGCGATGTGAAACTCCAGTTTTTAAGCTACAGAACATAGTTTTGCTGAACGTTCCGTAAGCTTTTAATTCTGAATTTCATGTCTTGAGGTATACGTCTTCTTTTTGTATGCGCTCGGTGTTGCTTGTTAGTCAGATTCGAAGAAGAGGAAGAGTCACGTACAACTGTTTCGCATGCAGTCTCTTGACTAAAGACACCTCTTGAGCATCCTACCAATAACGAGCAGCTTGCCTTTTGATTTAGCTACAACTGAGCTACTGCGATCGGCCTGCTTTATAATGTCACTCCTGGGTATATGTATTGCATGACTGATTTTAGTTAGGAGTCGACAATCTTGTATTCAAAAGCCACAATGAATGTAGGCTTAGGTGGGTTACAGTTTGATATAACTCCGTACTAAGAATTATTTAACAAATGTGCAGCAGGCCGCTAATATTTATAGAATTTTTATGTGATGAAACTTCGTGTGATCATTGTTTCAGTACAGTTTTTTTTAGATACATAGGGAACCAAAGTCTTAATAAACCTAAAGGAAGACTGGTAACAGTAACTACTGATTTTCTGAAATCTTTGTCCTCGCACTGGCGACTTCTTGACAGGAATTCATTATCTTTTAGTGCCTACATTTTTGTTAGAATTTATCCGAAGCAAAATATAGAAGTGTGAAGTGGTGTTGGAATAAAGCTGCACGACATAAAAATTACAGCCGTTTGTAACGAGATATTTTCGAACACAAATGGAGTATTCCTTGCTGTTATCACAGATTACATCTTAAAACATCTTAAAACATCTGCAGCACTGCTGTTTCACCTCAGCTTTGGACGGCATTTTATGGATCTAAATTGATTTCAACGTGGCACTGACATCGCCTTCTGTTCTGGTGTTTTCAGAGGGAAAGGTTAAGGGGGAAGAGACTGCTTAAGCGCAGTCTAGAACGTTTCTGCACTTTCTATGCCTAGAGCATCCATTGAATGAGACATTACCGTAAGTTTTAAGATTTAACGACAAGATCCAGAGTAAGTTGGTCTGAAATTGTATGCCATTATCGCTGCATATATTAGCTGCCTCGGCCAGGAGGCGGATATATGTGTAACTTAATGAGTACTTCTGTTAATTTTAGCGCTTTAGTTAGCCGTATAGTATCTTTACCTTTTTAACTTGTATGAAATAATATCCTGTAGATGACTTGTAATGCCGATCATTAGGCCTACAACTTCCTCACTGAAGAAACGCATTGCAAGACACTTGCGATTTTTTAATTATTTCTGTAATATTACAAGTTATCTCTCGTGCTCTACTTTTTTATTTAAGTTTCAAAACCCATCACAGAAAAAGCATGTTTTACATTCAGCGCTTCCTCGTGTTCACAGGGTAGTTAGAGAAATAAAGCTAAAGCTAATCACTGAGCATATTCAAATTTTGAAGAAAGTCGTATTACAGAAGCACCAAGAGCTTTTGATGAAATAACCTTTTATTCAGTTTCGATTAGCCGATTCTCATCAGATATCATAAAGTTATTTACATCAGCCTGTACTGTATCGATCTTACTAGCACAAAAAGAAATTAATTAAAAAGCTGTCCTGCGCGCAGAGTGCACTCTGCACCGGAGTGTGGAAGCTGAACATAGACAGTGCACTAAGATTATTTAACTATATGAACGTTTTTGCCGTTTACTGTGTTAATGAGTTTCACTACTGGCGGCAATTTATCAAGCAAGATAGTCTTTTTACCTCATTTTTTGACACCACAGTACGAACAGTATGATACAAGCTGATGTAAATAATTATATAATATCTGATGATGATAGTGAATAAAAGTTTATTTCATCAGCAGCTCTCGATGGTTATCAGATATGTCTTTCTCCTGACACTGAGGCGTGATAGCCTCCAAAAATATACCTTGGTTATCGCATAAAATGTCTCTTGTTCCATGGGGCACGGCTCTTCTTTTCCGATAGAGCACAAGGTAATAACCGTTTCTTATATTCACCGGCGTACGCAGCAGTGCGTCCGAGGAGCGGAGTACGGAATGATGGGTTTTCTGGAGGCCCACTGCGAGTGGCGCGTGTCGCCGGCGGACCGGCTGCGGCAGAGTTGCGCAACGCCGTTGAGCGCCGCTTTGATATACGCCAGCCGGCCGTGGGCGGCCTCCGGTATATATTAATTAGCTGCCCGGCGGAGAATCGCCGCGAATTATTTACAAAGCGACTGCGGCCTAAACACCGGCCGCGGCTTGTTTACACAATATCTCTCTCGCGACATCTGCCTCTTTATTTCTTTCATTAGCCATTCTTCGACGCCTTCTGGAGCCCTCCTCCTCTGCTGATTTACGATTCGCCGTTACGTTACTCGCAACACGTCGTCTATTAGCCGAGCAAGTCAAAGAAACTCCAAGCGTTGTGCAGGGAGCTGTAATTCCAAACGGCCACTCTCAAATTACGAGTCAGCTGGTCGCATCACTGGCACGTAATTTCAGCAGTTGAGATTGCTAGCGATTTAAATATGATGCGGGCGCGCGCCACTCCCGCATGCTTATTCTTAGACTATTCTGCCGCCTCATTTTATTCCTACGCGAAGCTCTAGTATGGATTCCATATAGCTGTTGCAAAGGAATGATGTCAGCTAGACAAGTTCAGACTCACCTTTATTTGGCAAGCCACGGCAATCTCCCTCATACTCATAGATTCTAAATTAAGTGTAAAATTTACTGTTGTATGCCTCTTTCTCAGTTACGTCGTGAGGCTACAAGTGGAAAACATATTCACTTTTTTTTTCACTATGGTGTAACGATCATATCAATTTCATACGTTCTCAGTCATTGTACAAGGGTCACTCCAAACGAAATGCACACTATTTTTGTAAAAGTACAGTTTTCATTCTGCATGTGTGAAAGTTTTACAGTGTGTAGATACATCCTTCCCACTTGTTTTCAAACGTAAATTCAACCTGTTCCCGTGAGTGGCGCCGTCACAGCATGTCTTCAAGATGTCTATTACACTTGACGCTCGTCAGAAGCAATGTGCTGTCATAGAATTCCTGTGCTGTGAAAACGGGACAGTGGCAAACATCCATAAGAGGTTGAAAAAGGTGTATGGAGATGCTGCTGTCGATCGCAGTACAGTCAGACGGTGGGCAAGCAAGTTACGTGATGAAAGCGGGCACGGCAATATTGAGGATTGTCCTAGCAGCGCCAGGCCTCGTTCTGCACACACTCCAGACAATGTGCAGAGAGTCAACGAATGGTGACTGCTGACGGACGCATCAAAGTGAACGAATTGTCACGCTACGTAGGGATAGGGGAAGGAAGTGTTTGCAGAATACTGAAAGTGTTGGCGTTAAAAAAGTTTTGTGCCAGGTGGATTCCCAGGAAGTTGACAGTGGCTCACAAAGCAACAAGAAAAATGGTATGTAGCCTTACAGTCCTCACCTGGCTCCATGTGACTATCATCTCTTTGGGAAACTGAAAGGCTCTCTTCGTGGAACAAGATTTGAAGATGATGACTCCCTTGTGCACACTGCCAAACAGTGGCTCCAACAGGTTCGTTCAGAATTTTACCGTGCGGGTATACAAGCGCTGGTTCCAAGATGGCGTAAGGCAGTTGAGAGGGATTGAAGTTATGTGGAGAAATGAAAATATTGCTCCTAAAGTATGTATCTACATACTGTAAAACTTTCAAACATGTAGAATAAAAGATGGATTTAAAAAAAATAGTGTTCATTTCTTTTGGAGTGACCCTCGTATTATGAAGTGCGCCTCCGTAGCTCAGCGGTAGCGTTAAGGCGTACCATGCTAGGGGGCCGGGGTTCGATTCCCGGCAGGGGACTGGGTGTTGTGTGTCCTTTATCCTCATTTTCATCATCATTGACACGCAAGTCGCCGAAGTGGCGTCCACTAAAAAGACTTGCAATACGGCGGCCGAACCCTGAAGGGGATATCCCGGCCAATAAAGGCCATTGTATTATGAATAGTTTGCCTCGTAGTGGACCGATATAATCACTACCTTATCACATATTCATGTATTTCAGGAATATTTTGCATCATATTCTGCGAGACGATTGAGTGTATTCGAATCTTTAAAACATTTCGCTTCGTAGGTATATGTTCTCTAGTTAATATTTGTTGGTAGACGAAAGCGTGATTTTTGTACAATTTTTGAAAAGTCGTGTTTTATTATTAAAACACTCAATGTACGCCTTCATTTCGACTGAAATGTTCCTTCGAATATCTCCGGTTACCAGTATCTAGTTACATGTTCACAAACTCGTACACAGTTAGAATATGTAGGTAACTTTCGTTGGCTTGCATGCTCTCGTCGATTACCCTAATTTCTGTGACAACGCGGAATAATCAACACACGACTTCTCGTGTGGTGATACATCCGATCCAGATCTTAGGTTTGTTTTGTCTCTGGTTAATGTCAGTACATATTTACCAGATCTAGTCCTGTGATACCGTTTGTAGCTGGTGACGCTAAGACGCAAACACGTAAGGTATTTTATATTTCTTTATGGTTCTTGATTTCAGCGGATCTTCTTTGTAATCATTTCTTGTAATGATACTTCCGTAAATATTTTTGATACTGGAAATTTATTTATACAGTCTTTCAGATACTGTTAATATCTTCTGTTCTTCTATACGTCGACCGAAGATGATCATTCCATAGAAGGTAGATTCGGCGATAAATGATGTATTCTTTAAGCAGCCCTTTTTAGCGATAAAGACGACCTTCATACCATTGTAAACAGTTTCTGTATTTTTAAAGCTACTAGTGTTCCGTTGCAGTTTTTTGCTATATCTACGACTACCTGTATTACTATGGTAATTTGACCCTCATGTCGCAACATGTGTGCTATAATCTTGTCCCTTCTTCAAGTCGGAATTTCCCACGTATTCCTTTCCGCCGTTTCTGCGGAGGACTTCTTCATTTCCTGTTTTACCAGTTCACTTCCATACAACGTTGAGCTTCAGATGAACATTCTCCGAAATTGCTTCTTAAAACTAAGTTCTACGTGGGATATTAGCAAACATCTTTAATGAGGAATGCCCTGTTTTCAGTTGTTGCTTACGAGGTAGCAGCATTCCGTCAGTTCGTCTATTTCAACGTGCCCAGTTTTGACAACAAGTCGACAAGTTTTTCGATAATGTTATTTCAGCTGACTTCATCGCTTTCAATGTTACCTTTTTTTGTCGTCAGTCTTCTGACTGGTTTGAAGCGGCCTGCTACCATCTGTTCCTCTCTTGCGCCAACCTCTTCATATGAGAGTAACACATAACACTCGTGACTTATGTCCTCAATTATATGCTGGCTGTATTCCAGTCTCTGTCTTCCTCTACAGTTTTTGCCCTGTACAGCTCCCTCTAGTACCATGAAAGTCTTTCCCTTATGTCTTAACACCTGTCCTATCATCCCGCCCCTTCTCCTCGTCAGTGTTTTCCACATATTCCTTTCCTGTCCGATTCTGCGCAGAACCTCCTCAGTCCTTACCTTATCAGTCCACCTATTTTTCAACATTCGTCTGTACCACCACATCTCAAATGCTTCGATTCTCTTTTGTTCGGGTTTTCCCACAGTCCATATTTCACTACCATTCAACGCTGTGCTCCAAACGCAAATTCTCAGTAATTTCTTCCTCAAATTAAGGACTATGTTTGATACTAGTAGACTTCTCTTGTCCGGAAATAGCCTTCTTGCCACTACTAGTCTGCTTTAGGTGTCGTCCTTGATCCGTCCATCACTGGTTATCTCGCTGCCTAGGTAGTATAATTCCTTAATTTCATCTACGTCGTGACCATCAATCCTCATGTTAGGTCGTAAGTGGTTCAAATGGCTCTGAGCACAATGGGACTTAAAATCTGAGGTCTTCAGTCCCCTAGAACTTAAAAACTACTTAAACCAAACTAACCTAAGGACATCACACACATCAAGGCCCGAGGCAGGATTCGAAGCTGCGACCGTAGCGGTCGCGCGGTTCCACACTGAGGCGCCTAGAACCGCTCGGCTGTTAGGTAGTAGGATTCCTTAACTTCTTCTACTTCATGACTATCAATCCTCATGTTAAGTTCCTGTTCTCGTTTCTGCTAATTCTCATTACTTTCGTCTTTTTTTCGATTTACTCCTCTCTGTAGATATTCAGCACTCATTAGATCGTTCAATCCTTCAACAGATCATGTAATTCTTGGCTGTTGTGTATACTGTATATTACCCGTCTCCCCCTATAATTTACCCCTATTTTTCTCCGAATTTCGAACATTTTGCATCATTTTACATTGTCGAGCGCTTTTTTCAGGTCGTTAAATCCTATGAACGTGTCTTGATTTTTCTTTACTCTTGCTCCCATTATCAACTGCAATGTCAGAATTGCTTCTTTCGTGCCTTTATGTTTCCTAAAGCCAAACTGATCATCATCTAACACATCCTGAATTTTCTTCTCTATTTTTCTGTATATTATTCTTGTCAGAAACTTAGCGAATTCATGAACTGTTAAGCCGACTGTGCGATAATTCTCGCACTTGTCAGCTCTTGCAGTCTTCCGAATTGTGTGGATGATATTTTTCCGAAAGTCAGATGGTATGTCGCCAGAGCCATACGTTCTGCGAACCACCGTGAATAGTCGCTTTGTCGCCAGTTCCCCCAATGGTTTTAGAAATTCTGATGGGATGTTAATTATCCCTTCTGCCTTATTTAATCTTAAATCCTCGAAATCTCTCTTAAATTCTGATTCTATTACTGGATCCCCTATCTCTTCTAAATCGACTCCCGCTTCTTCTTCTCTCACATAAGACAAATCTTCCCCCTCATAGAGGCCTTCACTGTGCTCTTTTACACCTCGCCGCTCTCTCCTCTGCGTTTAAGTGTGGAATTCCCGTTGCACTCTTAATGTTACCACCCTTGCTTTTAATTTCACTGAAGGTTTCGACTTTCCTATATGCTGGTTCAGTCCTTCTGACAAACATTTCATTACAGATTTCTTCACATTTTTCATGCAGCCATTTGGCCTTAGCTTCCCTGCACTTCGTATTATTTCATTCCTAAGTGACTTGTATTTCTGTATTCCTGAGTTTCCTTGAACATTTTTGTTCTTCCTGCTTTCTTCGATGAGCTGAAGTATTTCTTCTATTACCAATGGTTTCTTCGCAGTTATCTTCTTTATAAATATGTTTTTCTTTCCAACTTCTGTGACTGCGCATTTTAGAAATGTCCATCCCTCTTCAACTTTGCTACCTTCTGAGCTACTCCTTATTGCTGTATCTAAGGACTTATAGAACTTCAAGAGCCGTGCGGGATTAGCCGAGCGGTTTGGGGCGCTGCAGTCGTGGGCTGTGCGGCTGGTCCCGTCGGAGTTTCGAGTCCTCCCTCGGGCATGGGTGTGTGTGTTTGTTCTTAGGATAATTTAGGTAAGTAGTGTGTACGCTTAGGGACTGATGACCTTAGCAGTTAAGTCCCATACGATTTCACACATATTTGAACATTTTTGAACTTCAAGCATATCTCATCATTCCTTAGCACTTTCATATCCTACTTCTTTGCGTATTGATTCTTCCTGACTAATCTCTTCAACTTCAGTGTACTCTTCATCACTACAACATTGTGATTTGAGTGTATATCTGCTCCTGTGTACACCTTACAATCCAGTATCTGATTTCGGAATCTGATCGTGATGTAGTCTAATTGAAATCTTCATGTTTCACCCGGCCGTTTCCAAGTGTACCTCCTCCTCTTGTGATTCTTGTACAGAGTATTCGCTACTACTAGCTGAAATTTATTACAGAACTCAATTAGTCTTTCTCCTCTCTCATTCCTTGTCCCAAGCCCGTATTCTCCTGTAACCTTTTCTTCTACTCCTTCCCCTACAACTGCATTCCAGTCGCCCATGACTATTAGATTTTCGTCTCCCTTTACGTACTTCAGTATTCCATACACTTTCTGTATGTCTTCAGCTTGCGACATCTATTGTTGTCGGTATTGGTTTGCTGTCGATTATGCTAAGAACAACCCTATCACTGACCTTTATGCAATAACACACTCTCTGCCCAATCTTCCTATTCTAGGGAATCCTACTACTGTTATTCCATTTTCTACTGATATTATCCTATAATCATCTGACCAGAAATTCTTGTATCTCTTCCGTTTCGCTTCCTACTATATCTAGATTGAATATTTGCGTTTCCCTTTTCAGATTTTCTAGCTTGTCTACCACGTTGAAGCTTCTGGCATTCCACACCTCGACTCGTAGAACGTTATCCTTTCGTTGGTTATTCAATCTTTTTTTGATGGTCACCTCCCCTTTGGCAGTCCCGTCCTGGAGATCCGAATGGGGGACTATTCCGGAATCTTTTGCCAATGGAGAGATCATCATGACACATTTTCAGTTACAGGCCACATGTCCTTTGGATACATGTTACGTGTCTTTCAGGCAGTTTCAGACCCCTAGGACAAGAGAGTGCCCTGAACTTCTGTCCGCTCCACTGCCGTCTTTGACAAGGCCGTTGGCAGAATGAGGGTGACTTCTTATACCGAAAGTCTTCCGACGCTAATGCTGATTATTAATCAAATTTTAAGCGGTGGCGGATTTCGAACCCGGGACCGAGGACGTTACCCCTAGACCACAGGTGCATCTTCACCTATCGTACAGAAGCAGAATAACAAAGATTATCAGCATTATTAATTAGATGCTGGTTTACGAAACGATGGTGTCTTAAAATTCCTTTAACATATTGCTTTGAAATTTAGTATCTCATTTCAAATGAGACCTAAATTTATGAAAACACCAATTCATTTACGGTTAGAGTAAGCGTAGAGGAGTCAGTTAATTCTTGAAGCGTATTAAAACATGCTGCAGTCTGCATGCAGTCCTCTTAATAAGAGATGATAAGAATGTGATACAGGCATTTAGGCTTTCAGGGAATAAAATATTTATTGTGTCAAGCACATGTGTTGAATCATTGTCGATGAGCGTAAACAAAGTCGATAGCAAATTTACAATAGAATTAGTAAGAAACAAATAAATATTGGAAAAATCTTGCTTTGTACACATCTGTACTATTGCTTCATTAAATAACGAGTTTCGGTTTTAAAAGGACCATCCACAGGTGTTATGTGGCTTCTTAATCAGATGTATGACGAATCAAAACTGTTATCATCGTGTTGTAAATTAGTGTGTTGGTCCAACTATAAACCTGTATGTCATATGTGCTCCAGGTTTATAGTTCACTTAACCTGTTGGTTTATAACATGGTGCTTGATAATAGTTATGGTTTTTCATGCATGTTATTATGTTTTCACATTATGATTTAGGATGTTTAGTTTATGAGCGAAACTGGTTGATTAATAAAGTGATAGTATAGCTGTGTGCAAATCATAATTTTCCAAAAACTTCTAGAAGCTGTGAATCGACGCCTCCTCAAAATAATGAAGAAATATTGACGGGCAGCTGAAAAAACGAGTTTCCCAAGGCGTTTGGCTGGACAACACTAGACACATATGCTCTGAGCTGTTATAAGGCGAGGCCTGTAGCGGGACGAGGCTTGGGAAATGCAAATGAATCCTGCCGGGACCAGGTCGACGGCGAGTTCGTGAAGGCTGGTAGCGGTGGGTTAGCGGCCGGGGAAGGCGAGCGACTGAGCGTTGGCCCCAGTGAAATCCCTTGCGTGGCTCCAGCTCCCCTAGCGGGTCGTTGGGATGGGGAGGCCCGCAATGCTGTCAGCAGCATACTGTCGACCACGTGGCAGATACAGGCATTGGCGAGACTTTCGTCTCAAAATAGCAGCGACAAGCGGAGTCCTACGAGACAACACAGCTGTATCGATAATTTTTCTCCTGCCCATACTGTTATTTTCGCGTGGTTCGACCACTGCACGTTCACCAATGTTATGGTGTTATGAACAC
Source organism: Schistocerca piceifrons (assembly GCF_021461385.2). Classification (NCBI taxonomy): domain Eukaryota; kingdom Metazoa; phylum Arthropoda; class Insecta; order Orthoptera; family Acrididae; genus Schistocerca; species Schistocerca piceifrons. Next base: position 394,443,561 of record NC_060142.1, on the reverse strand, counting down.
GTGGCTTCCACTGCTCCTTTGCCGCTACTTTGTGCATCCGTCAAACAAATTTCCACAAATATATGTTCCGATAGGAACCTCTGTTTGGCTGCCAAGTGCTTTCAACAGCCACGGTCTTGGAGGATAACACGTATGTTACTGGGTCTAAACCCCCCCCCCCCCCCCCCCCCTGCACTCCACCACCGGAACACAAATTAATAAGTTTTTAAAGCAGTGCTTAGTATATTGAACGTCACTTCCAAAAACTGCCTCAAATAAATACGTAATTTGAAAACCCGAAAACTATTCATCCGAAATACTGAAATCTAAGTATGTCATGCAAATGATTTAAGAACTATATTAGTAACAAACTCTCACAGTTCTAACAACGTCATAATTTACAAACTATGTAAGTGAACTTTGCATTCCCTTTATCAGTATTTCAATCAGCACTACAATACTGGACACGGGCCTGCATACCATGGGCCGGCCGAAGTGGCCGCGCGGTTCTGGCGCTGCAGTCTGGAACCGCGAGACCGCTACGGTCGCAGGTTCGAATCCTGCCTCGGGCATGGATGTGTGTGATGTCCTTAGGTTAGTTAGGTTTAACTAGTTCTAAGTTCTAGGGGACTAATGACCTCAGCAGTTGAGTCCCATAGTGCTCAGAGCCATTTGAACCATTTGAACCATACCATGGATATGCGAGCGTGTAACTGAACGAAATGCAGTTTCTTTCAGTCGTATTTGTCTACTTTTGGGGAAGTTGGTATTCGTTACTTTTGTTCGTTGTGGAGGATCTTTCCCTTTCTGTCTTGTCTTGCTCAGCTTTCTGTGGTTTACCGGCTCTACTCGTGGGCTCAAAAAATATATCTGGTTAGTTATGCGCACTCGGTGTGATCAGGCTGTGAATTTCTGCCTTCGTTTCTCGCTTCCCACGCCCGGGTTCCCGGGTTCGATTCCCGGTGGGGTCAGGGATTTTCTCTGCCTCGTGATGACTGGGTGTTGTGTGCTGTCCTTAGGTTAGTTAGGTTTAAGTAGTTCTAAGTTCTAGGGGACTGATGACCAAAGATGTTAAGTCCCATAGTGCTCAGAGCCATTTGAACCATTTTTTTTTTTTTTGTCCCTTCGTGTAAGGTGGACTGATAAGAAATGAGGACGTTTTCCGCAGAATGGGTGAGGAGAGGAATATATGGAAAACATTGCGGAGAAGAACGGACAGAATGATAGGACAAGTGTTAAGACATCAGGGAATAACTTCCAAGCTACTTGGGGGAGCTGTAGAAGGTGCAAACAGAGACTGGAATTTTATTCTTCTTTTTCTTATTATTTTGCCTCTGCGCGGAATCGGCGCAGCGTCGGCACGGTTATTAACGAATTTTGCACGATTAAAGGGGTGGCCTGAATCTCTTCTATCGCCAACCTGTTAGCGCCCTGGGATGGAAATCATGTACATCCAAGATCTGCGCGTAACGTTATTATGTGAAAGTGAGCGAAAGATTTCTGCCGGCCGGAGTGGCCGAGCGGTTCTAGGTGCTACAGTTTGGAACCGCGCGACCGCTTCGGTCGTAGGTTCGAATCCTGCTTCGGGCATGGATGTGTGTGATGTCCTTAGGTTAGTTAGGTTTAAGTAGTTCTGAGTTCTAGGGGACTGATGACCACAGCAGTTCAGTCCCATAGTGCTGAGAGCCATGTGAACCATTATTGAAAGATATCTAAATGTCCGCAAATCGTGTAGTTGAGGCAGTACTTGGGTACCAGCCCGCTGTTCACCTAGTGGGATGTGAGCAACCGCGTAAAAACCAGTTCCAACTGGCCGACACACCGGCCTTTGTCATTAATCCGCCGGGCGGATTGTATCCGGGACCGCGCATCCTGTCGTCCCGGAATCGGCGCGTTAACACACACGGCTTATCCGCACGGGTTAAAAGAAAAAATAAGCAGACTGGAATATATGCGGCGAATAATTTAGGATGTGGGTAGCAAGTGCTACTCAGAGACGAAGAGATCACGGACCGCGTCGGAGCACTCGAACACCGATGACATTCAGAATAGTTTAATATGGAAACGTCTCCTTGCGAGACATGCAGCTTGGCGCTAGTTCCATCGCCGTTATGCTCCTGCACCATGTAACTTAGGCTGCGTTTCTCGGACCAGTGGTGGTTTCCCGATGTTGCTTGGAAACACGACGTACCAGCACGTGACAGAATCAAATTTATTCACTTCACACTTACATGACGTGTTCACTACTATCTATTCCTTGGGTTTAACTGTCAGTGTAGCAACAGGAATCACGTTGTGATATGGTTCAAATGGCTCTGAGCACTATGGGACTTAACTTCTGAGGTCATGAGTCCCCTAGAACTTAGAACTACTTAAACCTAACTAACCTAAGGACATCACAGACATCCATGCCCGAAGTAGGATTTGAACCTACGACCGTAGTGGTCGCGCGGTTCCAGACTGTAGCACCTAGAACCGCTCGGCCACCCCGGCCGGCCGTTGTGATATATAAGTGAAGTAATCAGACTGAATTTTCACTCTGCAGCGAACTGTGAGCTGATCTGAAACTTCCTGCCCTTACGGGGCTCAAGACTGCAAAGTTTGCCCTTCGTGGTCAAATGCTCTACCGACTGAGCCACCTTCGCAGCTTTACTTCCGCCCTAACGACTCCACCCAACAAATCAGCACTACTGTTCAAAGGCAACAGAATAAGAGTCACATAAAAACAATTCTAAGGCTTGCTCAGAAAGAAATGAAATTTATGTGGTATCAATTAAACTTAGCCAAATCTATCACTTTTATTCAGTATCAAACTCCACCGAAGTTGTTCTGCATTCGTAGCGCGACCAGTGTGGGAAGTCGTTCCTAAATATCTCAACCCGTAGAGATTTTGCTCGCGATTGGTAAGGATATCAGGTTGGAGCCTCAGTCCGACGCACAGTTTTAAACTGCCAGGAAATTTCACATGAAGCAATGTGAAATCCGATATGAAGTGTAGCTCATCATGTAAGGACCCTGGAAAGGCAAATGAAAAAATCCGGACATTTAAAATAAATACGGGTGCTAAAGTCAATTTGATTCTTCTAAACGCCAAGTGAATGTTCGAGAGACGGGCGCACGGAACACGTACGAGGCATAAAATCTGTCAGGCTCGCTGTGACTTCGCAGCCTAACACGTCCCCTCGCGCAGTAAAACGTTGCAGCTCGCAAGTGAAGGTGCAACTAAGCACTCGCCTGTTCTGCAGTCCTTGACGTGACACGCAAGTGGAGCATGAAAAGGCGTGCGAGTGGTTTAGCGGCAGATAAGGCCGGATAGCCACGGTGACACTGTGTAAGAGATGCCGGCCGTAAAGCGCGGCGCAGATTTGCATGGTAAAGCGGCATTAAAGTGCGGCACAGGCGAGGCGGGATGCCAGCGGGGCCGGGCCGGCGCTCGCTCACACACGCGCCGGGGAGTCGGCGTTCGCGCCCGTCCGGTCGCGGCTGCTGCGGCTGCCGCCCGCCGGCGAACGGGCCGCAGCGCACGCGACGCCCTGCGGCCGAGGAGGAGGCGAGGCGAGGCCGGCCAGAGGACGCGAGCATTTGAAATGGAAATACCGCACTCGCGGGATAAGCGGCTGCCGTGCACCGCCGCGCACTGCCGAGCGTTAACATGGCATTTTACAGCCCGCCGTGCGGTCGTTTTGCACACCTGGCGACCGACACCGTGCGCCGTTCCGGAGGTTTTAACGTCGGCAAGAGCGCCCGCGCTCGACGCGAATTCCTGTGTGTCTAAATGCCCGCGACGGTCTCGTTGCCTACGGACGGCATCCGGGTATAGACGCGAGACGCCGAGTTCTCGGCTCATTCGGGCAGGATTTAGTCGGCTGGCGAAAGGTTACCATTGTGTTCGCGGGGTCGACTTTCCGCTTCAAGTCCGCCAACTTTTCAGTAAATTACCTGACGCGGACAGTCTTTAAATGCCACGGTCGAGTCCTCCACCGACCCTGGCCACTTCTAACCGGATCATCCGAGCCACTGTTACGTGCTGCATTAAGATCTCAGCCAACGAATTCAAACATCACGACGGCAATAATTTCAGTAATTGCTCTCGAAATCTAAGAAACAAACTAATCGGAACTCTTGAAATTTCTGCATCTGCATCTGTACTCTGGTAACCGCTATGAAGAGCGTGGCAGAGGGTACTTCCATTGGGCCACTTATTATGGCTTCTTCCCGTCCCATTCACATGGGGAGAGTGGAAAAAATGATTACTTCAACGCTTCTGTGCACGCCGTAATTAGTCTAACGTTGCCTTCGGGGGTCTAGGATATTCATAGAGTTTTTATTTAAAGCTGCTTCTTGAAACTTTACAAGTCGGCTTTCTGTCTTCAGGCATCTGCCAGTTCAGTTTTTTCAGCATTTTCGTAACTATCTCCCAGAGCAACAAAAACTGTTACCATATGTCTTGCTCTTCATGTACGTTGACTATCCCCTGCTCATCCAGTTTGCTGCGGGTCGCACACACTTGAACAGTATGCTAGGATGGGTTACACGAGATGTCTTGTAATTAATCTCCTTCTAGACTGTTGCATTGCCCTTGTATTCTACCAAAGAACCCCTGCCACGTGCTTTACCTACCACTGAACCATCGTGATCCATTTCATTTCCCGAAAACTTCTTGCACCTTGGTATTTGTATGTGTCGACTTTTTCCAGTTCTGAGTAGTTGTTGTTGCAGTACAGTATACTACGGTACGTGTATTCATTTTGTAAAGCGGACAGTTTCACATTTCTGAACACTTGAAGCAAGTTTGTAATATTTGCACCACTCTGAAATCTTCTCAAGACATGAGTGAATATTTGTATAGCTCTTTTGAATATTTGTGCAGCGTTTTTTTAATATTTGTGCACCTTTTTACGGACACTACTTCATTATAGATAACTGCGCCATCGGTGAAAAATCTGAGATTACTGTTAACATTCTCAGCGAGTTCGTTAACATACAACATGAACAACAAGAATCCAAACACTTTTTCTCTGTGACACATCAGAACCTACTTCTACTTTACTGATGATCTCCATTCAGCCTCTATCCTGAGAAACCCTCAATCTAGTCACAAAATTCGTTTCATAACACATACGACTGTACTTCGATAATAAGCGTCGATGTGGTCGTGAGGCAAATGTTTTTCAGAAGTCAAGAACTACTGCATCTCCCTGACTGCTCTGATCCATAGTTTTCGGGAAGTCGTGCGAGAAAGCGTTAGTTGCTTTATTTAAAGCACATAGTTGGTGAGTTTTGTTATATGGACATGAGGTCGTGGTCTGTGCTTAATATTACGTCCTCTAATATCGGAGACATCATGAGTCGCTTTAAAGGCCCAAACTTAAAGAAGCTCACTGATATGGACTGCTTATTCGTATCCGAGTAACGGTCGGATCATGATGTTAGACCACTGTCTAAGATAACTGAGATGCTCCGACGTGCGTTATGCAACTTGAACTGCAAAACACTAGGGCTTCCAACTCATCTAATTTCAACACTTCTTCTTTCCTGTTAAAGTTATTTTGTGCTGTAAAATTTCTGTGTTGTGCTTGTATATACTAGTATTGTGGTGATTGGTTTTCGATAACTCTTGAATATCGGAGAAACGAAGTTAGTGGTTTCCTCGTCCCACTGTATGATCTGTGCAATTGCTCTTTTGTTCCTTAAGCAGTGCGCAAATGCTTCTTTTAGCAATTCATAAGTGTACTTGGGCACGTATGCAAGGGATTTTGCATAATTCTTCAGTGGCAAGCAGCAGGCATAAAGCCCTCGCAGCGTTTGAATATTCACGCTCATTTCTTGTCGCTTTAAGCACTGTGTCAGTACCATCTTTTCGTGAGTACTGTACCGACTATTTTTACGATGGTAGGAAGATATTCCCTTAGCTGGTTTCTTTTTTGCTAGAAGTTAAAGAAACACAGAAATATGCCGTAAATCACAGCTTAAATCCCACATAGCAATAATCGCCAACTATGTAAATACCGACCGTGTAAACCTGTATTGTGTGTTTGAAACACATTGCACAAACCAGTCTTAGAAACTCTTATCAACTACTTAGGAAGAAAGGTATAGAGGTTTGTTGCATAACGATCCGTCAAGAGACATTAGGTCTGATACCAGGAACCTCTGATCACATGAACAAACCGCTTATTCATCGTCTCGTGTAGCAACAGAGGACTGCAATTTGGGTTGGTGATGCACACTACATGATACCGTATACAGTTAACCGTGTGTTTGACTGTCAGATACCTGGCGAACAGTATGCATCTGAGTCTGTAGTGGAAACAAGATAATTCGCTGTAGGTAAGATAATGCATGCGGCTGTTATTATCTTGCTTTGGACTCGGATCATTAGTTTTGTTGATGGAAAAGTGACTGCAGACATTTATGAAACCACTTGATCCAAACTTAATTTATCACACTGTAGCAACATATTCATAGTCCAAACAATTCGGTTTTTTTACCAATTTTGACTTACGGCCGTGAAATACTTTTGTTGAATTACCACACAGACTGGAAAACAAAGCAAAAAGTGTATCAGGTAATAGCTTGGATTGGAAGCCGTAATTATAAGTGTAATCAAAATTAAGTGACGACAGATGAATTGTGGGTAGCTGGACCAATTAAGTTGTTTGCTGGATTACGTAAGTTCAGAAAAGTCCAAGACCAGTTGGAAAAAAGGATGGGTGATGACATCAGAAAACATGCTGAAGATCGTAAAGCACGTAAATATGTAGAAAAGTCATTTGTCCAGCAGAGCATGTCCAATGCACGATAATTACAATGTCCCAAAGAAAGAATCATCTCCTCCTGGTTCGAAGAATATCGACTACAGTATGTTTTAAAAACTTCAAACGTAACCGCGTGAAACGTCTTTGAGATGAGCTAGGAAATCAGTAGCGTGTCAAGTTTATTTAAACCTAAATTATTCGATACGCTTCTCGAAGAATGCTACCAAATTTCGCCTTTAGTATGTCAAAACTTAACAGAAAGCTGTCCTTGACGATTTAACATTCTAATATTAGCAAAATGGCATTCTACGCACTATTAGTTATATGACTGACGCTTACGGAATGAACGGCAATGGACGTGTCTTAGCTTTTGGCCACGTGAAGTACTTTGGTCACCTCGTAAGTATGAAGGGTAGTGGGAGACCAGAAATCTTGCATTATATTAAACTAGGATGGCTTAAAATGTGTGGTGTCTGTCCTTTCGGACGTGTCCAAAAGAACAGGCACTATGTATATAAAATTAAGGCGAGGACGACCAATGATCTCTTCAGTGCAACTGCTCACCAGACTCGAACTCTTACGGGAGTGAGCAAAATGCCGCGAGTAATGGATAATGGGCGACGGGCATTACGTTAGTAGTAAGTGGATGAGTTGAGAGTGTGGGTCTGACGAGAGGCGTGCTAGTGTAGTCTGTGCAATTGCGATGACCACTCTGTCCGGCTGGCTTAGTGGTCGGAGCTGCCTAGTAAGCAGGACCCACGTTCGAGTCAGGTCTGGCATAAATTTTCAACTTAACCCATTGATTTAAATCAATGCCCACTCGCAGCCAATGTCTGTAATCCCTTTGTGTCTTAAACAGGATATGTTTCGTGACTTCGAATGACAGCTTTCTGTAAATACGGTAAAATGCAAGATAATTAGAAGATCAGGAAAAAGAATCCTCTTATGTTCGAATATTGTGTTAGTGGTGCGCTACTTGTCACAGTGACTCCGGTTAAATAACTTAGCTTAACACTAAAGCGATATGAAACGGAACGAGCACATATGGTCGGCAGCAGGGAAGGCGAAAAATCGACTTCTATTTATTAGCAGAAATATAAGAAAATTTAGCTCACCTATAAAGGAGACCGCCAACAGAACATTGGGACGACACACTCTTGAGTATTGTTCGAGTGAACGGCGTCCCCACCAGGTCGTATTAAAGGAAGACATCGCAGTAATTGAGAGGCTTACTGCTAGATTTGTTACCGGTAGGTTCGTTCAAGACGCGATAATTACGGAGGTGCTTCGTGAACTGAGATGGGAATCCCTGGAGGGAAAGCTATGTTCTTTTCGCGAGGCACCATTGAGAAAATTTAGAGAACCGCCATATGCAGCTGACTGCAGTACGATTCTACTGCCGCCAACATACGTTTCGCGTAAGGACCACGAAGACCCGATAAGAGGAAATTAGGACTCGTTCAGAGGCATTTAGACAGTCGTTTTAAACCTTTCTCCATTTGAGAGTGAAACAGGAAGAGGAATGACTAATAGTGCTATAAGTTAGCCTCCGTAATGGATCGTATGTACACTCATGTTTAGAAAAAAGAGAACACACTGAACGACTACAGACAGGCATTCATACTCGTATTCACAGGACATGTACATTAGTATGTTTTGCAGAAATTATAGTACTTGAACCATGTAGACCCTCGGGTTCAAGGTCAGATTCGATACCGCTGAGCAACACCACCTACCGGTAAAATGTGCCTGCGGCTCTCGTTGTCGCTATAAAGCGAAAGTAATGGACCAGAGTGATTTGAGCAGACGTGCAGGATGCCTCGGAGATGTATGTGCGAACCGTACCGTCAAATCAGTGAGTTTGAAAGAGGGCGCGTTACTGGCATGAGAGACTAGGATGCATCCATCCGGGAAATTGCTGCTCGTTTGGGATGAAGTGTTTCGGCAGTGCAACGGGTGTGGGCAGGATGGTTCACAGAACGCCGTAGAACACGACGGGATGGGTCAGGTCGCATCACTCAGACAACCCCCCCCTCACCCCCCTCACCCCCAACCCCCACCCACCACCCCCCCCCCCCCCCCCCCCGAGAAGATCGACACCTTATCCGAATGGCATTGCAGGACAGGTCTGCTTCCTCCTCGGCTCGGGAGCAACAATTTAACAGTGTAACACATCGTACACTATCAGGGGCGACAGTCCATCGCCATTTATTACGGCATGGCTACGTGCGCGTCGTCCACTTACCACTACTCCGCCTACCTCTGACGAATGTGCAGAAATATGCTAGACGGCAATGGTGTATGGAGCGACGTCACTGGCGACAGGAATGGCATCATATAGTTTTTTTCTGACGAATCTAGGTTCTCTTCGTTTGAAAATGATGGCCGCATTTTGGTTCGCCGCAGACAGGGGGGAGTGGCGTCACAGTGACAACATTCGCACAAGACGTACAGCGCCAACTCACAGCCTTATGGTGTCGGGTGCTGCCGGATACAGCCACAAATCACAATTGACACTGTGACCAGTGTGACTTATGTGAATGACATCCTGTGACCGTTCTGCAAAATGCCCCACACGCCATTTTTGAGCAAGAAAATGCACGACCACATGTTGCTGAACGAACACGTGCCTTCATGTTATCACAGGATGTCAGCCTTTTTACTCTGGCCCACCAGATCACCGGACTCGTCGTCAATTGACAATATGTGGTATACGGTGAATTGACGGGTGCAGCGCTGTGACCCAATGCCAACCACCACACATCAGTTTTGGAACCAGGTGAGTGCAGCACGGATGGCTATACCACAGAATGTTATTCGCACCTCATACGCGTCGATCCCATCACACATAGAACAAGTTATTAGGCCCCTGGCGGATCCTGTGCCTAGTAGGCAACAGGACACATGCTGTACCGAGGTGACTGAAATGCAAATCATTTATGCATAAAGTACGTATTCTGTGAATATGAACGTCCTATCTCTAGTCGTTCAAGGTGTTCTGTTTTTTTGTGAACTTGTGTGTGGACGTATATTGTTGAAGAATATTTAGTAGTATTCACTTAAAAGACGATGGATAAACTGACGTACATAGTTGAAGATCTATGTCTGAATTACGGCTATGAGTCCCGAACATTAAGGAAAAATGAAACAGACCTGAAAACTACGTACAAACCCGCACTGAGCTTTAAGCGAAAAGATAACTGACATATGACGTCGTACATAGGATGGTACAACCTAGAGAGGTTGCTAGCTACTCTGAAATGATACAAGCAAGGACAAGCGGTTGTCAAGGCTGGTGCTGCATTTGGAGCAATAGCCGTACGTAGCGTTAGACGCAGGATACTGTAGGACGGCCGCACGGGATTAGCCGAGCGGTCTAAGGCGCTGCAGTCATGGGCTGTGCGGCTGGTCGAGGAGGAGGTTCGAGTCCTCCCTCGGGCGTGTGTGTGTGTGTTTGTCCTTAGGATAATTTAGGTTAAGTAGTGTGTAAGCGTAGGGACTGATGACCTTAGTAGTTAAGTCCCATACGATTTCACACACATTTGAGATTTTGAAACATACTGTAGGACGTGTGACACACAAAGAGGTTGTCATGATATGACAAATATAACTGTCGGTAATAAAAAAACATATCTTGATATTTCGTGCCATTCTGCCCTGTTAAAGCCATTTTTTGGGATTATATTAGCAAATGTAACAAAACGAACCGAGAATGTAACAGGATAAGTTGTTAGTCATTTTTACTGTTTTCGAGTTTTTAATCTACACGACGAAAAAGGCTTTGATAAAAAACTGACAGGGGTAAACGAAAAATTGAACAAAAGAACGGGAAAATTGAGTATTGACCTGTGAATCGCTATTTGTATTAAGTGCAAGAAAAAGTAAGTAGCACGAAATGAGAGTATTAAAATTTTCAAAGGGCGAAAATTTGTTTGCATCTTGTAGCTGAACAACTAAAACTATCAGGCGGAATGGACCCAGATGTAAACAGTACGCTCAGATTAATAAATCGTGAAGGAAAATGATCAAGAATCGTCCCTGAGAGAGAACGCTCAGCATAACAGAGGACTGCCGGAAGAGCCGGAGAGCACCAGCAGCAGCGAGTACTGTTTGTATAAAGCGTTTATTTTGCATTTTGTTTACGACCTTCCACTAAGGAAGGGATTCTATTTGTGTTTATCTGCTCTGCATAGTAACTAACAGTTCTTGATAAAACTTTACGTAGTTTTCGTGTTAGATTTCTTAGTGTTTTCTTGATCGTTTAGAACAGAAAGCGCCCTAAAACCGTCTTTTGTTTGTTTCGCGGCCGTTAGCCACTAGTCACTTGAATCAGCAGTTGTCTTGTGACAGCCAGAGCGAGAGCACCAGCAGCAGCGAGTACTGTTTGTATAAAGCGTTTATTTTGCATTTTGTTTACGACCTTCCACTAAGGAAGGGATTCTATGTGTGTTTATCTGCTCTGCATAGTAACTAACAGTTCTTGATAAAACTTTACGTAGTTTTCGTGTTAGATTTCTTAGTGTTTTCTTGATCGTTTAGAACAGAAAGCACCCTAAAACCGTCTTTTGTTTGTTTCGCGGCCGTTAGCCACTAGTCACTTGAATCAGCAGTTGTCTTGTGACAGCCAGAGCGAGAGCACCAGCAACAGCGAGTACTGTTTGTATAAAGCGTTTTTGTACTTATTTGCTGCGCTTAGCTTTTAAATAGTTTTTCTGGGAAAACCTAGCGTAGTTTTCGCGTCTCGTATTTCAGTGAGTGTTTCTTGATTATCAGAGTAGCTCATCAGAAGATTATCTTGGGAATTTGTCACCGTATAGAGTAGGGTAAACATAGTCATGTGTAGGGACTGTGGTTGTTGCGAGCGGACGCAAGGAGAATTGGCCACTCTTCGGGGGCAGGTGGAGGCTTTGTCTGTTAGGCTCATCGAGCTCGAGGCGCAGGCGTCGGCTCGTAGTGGCGTTGGGGCAACTGTGGTGAGACCTATGCCTACTTCGGTGGCCTTGGAATCACATGGAACCCCTGATGTCGCTGCGTCTTCCGGCAGTGAACATCTTACCGGTCAGCCATCACTCCAGGGTGAATGGCGGACGGTGGTGGGCTCGCGCGTGCCTGGCAGAAAGGCGAAGGTGGGATCTGGCCGCGTGGCAGCTGCCTTACCCCTTTCCAACAGGTACGGGGTGCTTCCTAGTGGTGATGACATCGTTTCCGAGCCACCACAGGATGCCTCGCCTGTTGGGCCAGTGGCCGATTCTCCGGCAAGGTCCCGACAGTCACAGAGGGCGGGCCTATTAGTTATAGGGAGCTCCAATGTTAGGCGGGTTATGGAGCCCCTCAGGAAAATAGCGGGTAGGTCGGGGAAGAATGCCAGTGTGCACTCGGTGTGCTTGCCGGGGGGTCTCGTCCGTAATGTGGAGGAGGCCCTTCCGGCAGCTATTGAACGCACTGGGTGTGACCGGCTGCAGATAGTAGCACATGTCGGAACGAATGACGCCTGCCGCTTGGGTTCTGAGGCCATCCTTGGTTCCTTCCGGCGGCTGGCTGATTTGATGAAGACAACCAACATCGCACGCGGAGTGCAAGCTGAGCTTAATATCTGCAGCATAGTGCCCAGAGTCGATCGCGGTCCTCTGGTTTGGAGCCGTGTGGAGGGTCTAAACCAGAGGCTCAGACGACTCTGCGACTATAATGGTTGCAAATTCATCGACCTCCGTTATTGGGTGGAGAACTGTAGGGCCCCCCTAGACAGGTCAGGCGTGCACTACACACCGGAAGCAGCTACTAGGGTAGCAGAGTACGTGTGGCGTGCACACGGGGGTTTTTTAGGTTAGAGGGACCCCCCCGTGGGCGAAACGATAAAATACCTGATGGCTTACCAGAGAGGACATTATCATCGTTGATAAAGAACGTCCGTCCTCAGAGACCAAAAACAGGAAAAGTTAACGTAATATTGGTAAACTGCAGGAGTATCCAGGGCAAGGTTCCTGAATTAGTATCTCTTATTGAAGCAAATAGTGCGCATATAGTATTAGGAACGGAAAGTTGGTTAAAACCGGGAGTGAACAGTAACGAAATCCTAGACACAGAATGTAGGATAAACGCCAATGGTGGAGGAGTATTTATAGCAGTAAAGAATTCAATAATATCCAGTGAAGTTATTAGCGAATGCGAATGTGAAATAATCTGGGTTAAGTTAAGTATCAAAGGTGGGTCAGATATGATAGTCGGATGCTTCTATAGACCACCTGCATCAGCAACCGTAGTAGTTGAGCGCCTCAGAGAGAACCTGCAGAACGTCGTGAAGAAGTTTCGTGATCATACTATTGTAATAGGGGGAGACTTCAATCTACCAGGTATAGAATGGGATAGTCACACAATCAGAACTGGAGCCAGGGACAGAGACTCTTGTGACATTATCCTGACTGCCTTGTCCGAGAATTACTTCGAGCAGATAGTTAGAGAACCAACTCGTGAAGCTAACGTTTTAGACCTCATAGCAACAAATAGACCGGAACTTTTCGACTCCGTGAATGTAGAAGAGGGTATCAGTGATCATAAGTCAGTGGTTGCATCAATGACTACAAGTGTAATAAGAAATGCCAAGAAAGGAAGGAAAATATATTTGCTTAACAAGAGTGATAGGGCACAAATCGCAGAATATCTGAGTGACCACCATCAAACGTTCATTTCTGAGGAAGAGGATGTGGAACAAAAATGGAAAAAATTCAGAAACATCGTCCAGTACGCCTTAGATAAGTTCGTACCGACTAAGGTCCAAAGCGAGGGGAAAGATCCACCGTGGTATAACAATCATGTACGAAAGGTACTACGGAAACAAAGAAAGCTTCATCATAGATTTAAGAGTAGTCGAATCATAGCTGATAAGGAAAAGCTGAACGAAGCGAAAAAGAGCGTAAAGAGAGCAATGAGAGAAGCATTCAACGAATTCGAACATAAAACATTGGCAAACAATCTAAACAAGAACCCTAAAAAGTTTTGGTCATATGTAAAATCGGTAAGCGGATCTAAATCCCCTATTCAGTCACTCGTTGACCACGATGGCACCGAAACAGAGGACGACCGAAGAAAGGTAGAAATACTGAATTCAGTGTTCCGAAACTGTTTCACTGCGGAAAATCGTAACACGGTCCCTGACTTCAGCCGTCGCACGGACGCCAAAATGGAAAATATTGAAATAAACGATATCGGAATTGAAAAACAACTGCTATCACTTAGTAGTGGAAAAGCATCCGGACCAGACGAGATACCCTTAAGATTCTACAGTGATTATGCTAAAGAACTTGCCCCCTTTCTATCAGCAATTTATTGTAGATCGCTGGAAGAACGTAAAGTACCTAGCGACTGGAAGAAAGCGCAGGTCGTTCCCATTTTCAAGAAGGGTCATAAATCAGATGCGAATAATTATAGGCCTATTTCGCTTACGTCAATCTGTTGTAGAATAATGGAACATGTTTTGTGTTCTCATATTATGACGTTCTTAGATAATACAAATCTCCTTCATCATAACCAACATGGATTCCGCAAACAGAGATCATGTGAAACTCAGCTCGCCCTATTTGCCCAAGAAATTCACAGTGCCGTAGACACTGGCGAGCAGATTGATGCCGTATTCCTGGACTTCAGGAAGGCATTTGATACGGTTCCGCACTTACGTTTAGTGAAAAAAATACGAGCTTACGGAATATCGGACCAGGTTTGTGATTGGATTCAGGATTTCCTAGAAGAAAGAACACAACGTCATTCTTAACGGTTCAAAATCTGCAGATGTAGAGGTAATTTCGGGAGTACCGCAGGGAAGCGTGATAGGACCTTTATTGTTTACAATATACATAAATGACTTAGTTGACAACATCGGTAGCTCCGTGAGGCTATTTGCAGATGACACGGTTGTCTACAAGAAAGTAGCAACATCAGAAGACTCGTACGTACTCCAGGAGGACCTGCAGAGGATTAATGCATGGTGCGACAGCTGGCAGCTTTCCCTAAACGTAGATAAATGTAATATAATGCGCATACATAGGGGCAGAAATCCATTCCAGTACGATTATGCCATAGGTGGTAAATCATTGGAAGCGGTAACGACCGTAAAATACTTAGGAGTTACTATCCGGAGCGATCTGAAGTGGAATGATCACATAAAACAAATAGTGGGAAAAGCAGGCGCCAGGTTGAGATTCATAGGAAGAATTCTAAGAAAATGTGACTCATCGACGAAAGAAGTAGCTTACAAAACGCTTGTTCGTCCAATTCTTGAGTATTGCTCATCAGTATGGGACCCTTACCAGGTTGGATTAATAGAAGAGATAGACATGATCCAGCGAAAAGCAGCGCGATTCGTCATGGGGACATTTAGTCAGCGCGAGAGCGTTACGGAGATGCTGAACAAGCTCCAGTGGCGGACACTTCAAGAAAGGCGTTACGCAATACGGAGAGGTTTATTATCGAAATTACGAGAGAGCACATTCCGGGAAGAGATGGGCAACATATTACTACCGCCCACATATATCTCGCGTAATGATCACAACGAAAAGATTCGAGAAATTAGAGCAAATACGGAGACTTACAAGCAGTCGTTCTTCCCACGCACAATTCGTGAATGGAACAGGGAAGGGGGGATCAGATAGTGGTACAATAAGTACCCTCCGCCACACACCGTAAGGTGGCTCGCGGAGTATAGATGTAGATGTAGATGTAGAAATGTGTGACTGCTGCAGCGCAGGTGGATATACTCGTATGTGCACTCTGATGAACCATTTTTCATGGATGGCCGTACGAATAAGAAATGCTTCATAGGTTGACAATGTGTTACAGTTTTACTAGAAAATTTTCGGGTAGGCGCATGATATGTTAGGTGACAGTCATTATACTTTAGGTCACATTTTGGCCCTCTAACTGGTGACGAAATCATTCAGCATAGACGCAGAAAATAGTATTAAGAATAAGCCGTTTTAGTAATAGGTTTTTTCCTCCTTTCTCTGCTTTAAGCAACTCAATAATATACTTCACAGAGAATTAAGTAAAATTTATTAGAGTCTGTGTATAATTTTATCTGTCTTGTCGAAACGAACATTTAACATCATCATGAAATATTCACCACCTTCTAATGAAACTAATATATTGTTTAGTAGGAGTACAGTAGTGTCTTTATTTCAGCATGCTGAGCCCAAGTACGCATCAACAACTTAACGGATGCCTGCAGTAGCAGCCACTGCATTGCAACATTTTACAGTATTTCAGTGGAATACATTCTCAAGATTTTTCTGTTATGCCTTATCTGTAAGCAAAATTTGTTACACTGCGACTGACAGAGATAATCAAGTTACTGGATTTGGTCTCAAATCTGACGGCTGGATGCCGTCCCTGCCTGTCTCCGACTTAGGAAAACAACGAGCGAGCAGGACCGACCCTCTAAACTTGCAGCCTCAGCAGCAGTAGCGGGACTTCCCCCCCGTCCCCCCCCCCCTCCAATTTTTTAGCCATCCTCCGTAGAGTCTCAGAATGGACGCAGTGCGCTGCGGCGAGCGTCGTCGTAGAACTTTGTCAATTTCGGCAACGGCGGCGACGTGTTCAGTGGCGGTGCGAGCGGCTTCATTATGCGATGCTTCCTCGCCTTCCACGATAAGGGTTAATTAACGCTGCGGACGGTCGCCCTGGAGACGTCGTGCAGGTGCCGCAGAGCCCAGCCGCCGTTGCCATGGTGATGGCCGCAGCGGCGCCTGCCCTACACGCCACCCGCAGCTCGCCACAAACCACTGCCTTCCCGCACATGCGGCCACGCCTCCTGTGATTACCGTTGCACTGAATCGTGTGAGCACTGTTATTGAAATCACGAACTGGCGGTATATTTATGATCTCATGCGATGGTGCCTAAAAATAAACTTTTACAGTCTCCAAGAAAATACAACCAGGGGCGTCCTTGATACTACTACACGGCAAAGCAAACTACACATCTGGCAGGATGGAACCACCACTGTGTTTAGGCCAAAGGAAAAGTATATTCATTCACATAAAGAGCTGTCACACACTACAGGTCTGTTTGCCAATGCCCTCTATAGCAGAGCAATCAAACACTGGTCAGTACTTTTGTTTTGCAATACTCTTCACTCACTAGCACTTCACCAACATTTATTCACGGTGTGCTGTGCGTGCATTCACGATTCTGAGGCCACATTTTATTTCTCTCGGTGAAAATCTAATCAACATGCTTTTCTGCAAACTCCGTACTCTCGTTTGCATATGGAGAGTGGACCATGTCAAACGTTCTATGTGACACTTTTGCACAAAACGCGTTTTCAGTGCTATTGTGTGTTCTCGATATACAGGGTGGTCAGAAAACGTGTGAAATGTTTGTAGGGATGTTACAGGGCAGGTTGTACTGAGACATAAATGTTAAGAATGAAATTCGATGCGTTGCGCCGTTTCCGAGTTATTTAGCATAGAATTTAGCCAATCGGGGCGTCACGCGCTCGCATTCGAGCGGCCTGCCAGGGGCGGTGTTGCCCAACGAGTGTTCTGTCTCGTTAGCTGAAACTTGAATTTACGCGCGCGACGATCTGATTGGCTAACTTCAATGCTAAATAACTCGGAAAAGGCGCAACGTATCGAATTTGTTTCTTAACATTTATGCCTCAGTACAACCTGCCCTGCAGCATCCCTACAAGCATTTCACACATTTTCTAACCACCCTATATATATATATGCTGCTCGCCGTGTTTGTTACAACACGCAACTGAACGTCGGAGTTTTCAAGCGTCAACTTTAGGTTACAATATCTCCGGATGTAATTAACATTTTACAATGCAACAAACGGCACTGATTACATATTTGTTTATATGTTCAGATGTGCTAACAAAACTAACGGGGTTCCATTTAAAAAAAACGCAGGTTTATGTTAAAAAACATACTTCCGTGCATTTTTTATGGTTTGTATTAACCAATTACACTAGTCCCTCTCCTCACGTTCGGTCTGTGGAATCGATTTGTCAGTATTTGATATGGTTTACGAAATATATCCAGCGGTAATGTTAGGTGACTTATTCAAAATAAGGAAGATTATGGCTCACGTATGCCATGCCATACTTCATCTTAGAGACGAGCCATGTTTATCAATCGCAAAACACAAAGAAATATCGACGATGTGGTCATCTCTTCTTCAACAGCGCAGGAAGTTGTACGTAAACTTGGCGACATCTGGTCACTAGCCTGTAGCTTTGTAAGAAGCAGAGGTCAAATTTGTTTTTCTCTTGGTAAAAATTAAAAACATTCGAGAAATGGTTTGTTGACTACTTTTCTACTAGTTAAAATGTCAGTGCTCTGTTTTTGTACTTGTAATAAGACAAATAAAGCCTAGTGCCTCAATGTTAATGGTACTTGAAACAAAAATTTACTTATCGGCCTTAGAATAGTTAGTTTCCTGGTATGGCATCTAGAACGTGCCTAGTAAATTATTTATTTTCTAATTTGGTTCATTGTTTTTTTGTAGTGGTGAGCCGAGCAGCTTAATTCTGTAGTATCCAAGCTAGTTCTGAGTTTTTTGATCACAAATAAGTTATATAAAGAAAGAGCTATATCTTTTTTCGATTCTCATTTCAAATGTGAGAATTGGCACTTAAAACGTTTGACATTCCGTTCTTCATATAACGACTCGTTTATACTAGCAGCTGTTAACACCAAATCGCGCAGACAAAATATTTTTCCCAGAGGGAAGTACAGTTCTGCGTAAGAGTAGCTATGAAGTTTTCGCAAAGTTAATGTTTCATTGTATTGCTCGTAATATCGCAGAAATTCCTTCCTAGTAACACATAAACAGAATCCGAATCGTCAGTGAGATATTTATTGATTGCACCTTACTTCTTTTCCTATGGTATGGATACTTGAATGCCGCTTCGCTCACCATCATGACCCCCATTCCGCAATCTGTACACCAGCGACATACTCTGCTTTCAAGTTACATCACCGTTCTCTTCGTCGTCAGAGAACTGAAAACGCAAACAAAAAGTAGACTCGAATGTACACTGGTGTCCAAAACAAAAGCAACAAGCTGCTGTTTCCACATCCTGTGGCTAACTCATGAGATAATCGTACATACTGTCAACAGATGTTACAATCGTGTTTTGCTCGGTAGATGGCATTAGCGGGGTAGTCCCGCATCCACAGTCGCTATGCACACAGTCACAGACGGAGCAGTATGGCATAGAGAAGACGCCTGCAGGCTCTCTGCTGTGGAGGGCCATAGGAAGAATGGAAACAGCGTTACAAACTGATGTGGCCCAAAGGCTTAATGTGAATCGTTCTGTTGTTTCTCGGATGAGAGGGCAGTTTATCGAGACCGAAACTGTGTCCCGGAGACCAGGACAGGGCCGACCACGTGCGAGATCAGAAAGAGTTTACCGTTATTTATCAGGAAGGGCACGACGGTACCGCCTTATTACTGCATTGCAACTGACATTTGACCTCTTTGTGGACGTGTTGTATTGAGGTAAACGGTGTACAGAAGGTTTCAGCAGAATGGCCTTTATTGTTGGAGACCTGCGGTCTGTTTACCTCCGGAGTGTCATCAGAGAAGGTGAAGTCTAGAGTGGAGGCGTCAATACACCACGTGGACGGTCGAACAGTGGGCCAGTGTTCTTTTCACAGCTGAGTCCAGATTTGGCCTGGAGAGTGATTCTCGACGGATTCGCATCTGGAGGGCACGTGGAAAGAGACCGATATCGAGAGGAGTCCTAATGGTGTGGGCAAGGATTATGCTGACCACTTCAACACCTCTTCATGAAATTGTACTGGTGAATCAGCAAGATTTTACTGCTGTGAGGTACCGTGAGGAGATCTCATGCGTGATTGTTAAGAGGTGCTACGGCCCCCAGACTTCGTATTGGTGGACGATAATGCTCGACCTCACAGAGCCTGGGTGGTTTTTTTTTCCGGAAGATATGGCACACATGGCGTGAGCTGCTCGCCACTCTCCAAGACTTGTGAACAGCTCTGCGGGAAGAATGGGTGTTATCGCCTCAACATGAGATTGATGACATTCACAGCATGTCCCGTCGTTGTCAGGTCTGTATGGGTGCCAGAAGTGGCCACAGCCCATAGTGAGCACACTGACCATTTATCGGAAGGTGTGTGCAAATCCGTTAAATTGGAAAAAATGAAGAACATTTTTCTCTACCGTTATGAATGTTGCAGTTGATTACGTTCTGTGTTCTTTACATTGTTTCTACTTTTCTATCAGCTGTTTATACTGTTTTGTGGCAAAATAAAAGCAATCTTACAAAATTTCCGTTTGTTGCATTAATTTTGGACGCCAGTGTATTTTCCATACTTGCACTGCAAGCTACGACTAACACACTCACTACTCTGAACTGGAACGTGGCTGAACCTTGTTAAGTTCCCACTACGTCAACGTCTTCCGTGTGCTTTCTCAGAATTTGAATTTGCTGTGTTGACCCCTTGATTGTGATAGGTCTCTGCAGTTAGTTTTCTACATTAGGCACTAATAATGTCGTCTGGATTTGGACTTAATTATTTTGTAAAGAAAGTTTAATAAACCATATGACCATGGTTTGAGATTCATAGCAGAATGTTTTAGTAGCTCATTCTCATAAGGATCAGGAAGTGCTTATGACACATAATAGGCAAACCTACGAGAAGACATGAAAGGATTAAGTAAAACATTGTTATAATACTGAGGTCATAAGCAATGCCCGAGGAGACTGTCCTATCTGTTAGTACGTGAGTGACAGATTCAAAAATTTGCTCAAGCATCTTGAGCTACTAAATTCTGGTCAAACAATGCCACAGGAGCTTTGTGGCCCTTTAATGCAAATATTTATAGCGAAACAGAATGGAAAACACTGGTAGAAAGGATAGCCAGTAGAGGATAGAGTAAATAACAGGTACAATGCCCGGTGCCCGGTGCAGGAATCGTACAGTGTATAAATGACTGGAGGAAAAACGTAAAATGCTTGAACCACGCTAACGTAAATGCGATTATATAAATCCCGGAGGAGTACGAAAATAGGAAATAATAAATCGGTATCATTCAGAGAACGACAAAGTTGAAGTACTGCATCAATGCTGATGGGGCTCGATGTACAGCTTGGTCCCTTCTGCAGTGGTCAATCTGAGATTAGCTCCTAATCTTCTCTCTATGATCTTACATGCTACGATATTAATAATGGGGAAAACAGTTCTAATTCTTAGTAACCTCAAATTTGATTTTTAAGTAATAAATTTTGCTGCTTTTTCAGATTGTGGTGGATAAACTGGATCCACAGCTTCTATAAGGGAAAATTTTTATGATGCAGCTATCAAATATGTTTATTTTATATTACTTTTGTATTATTTTACAACATTTCGAGCGTTATAGCTCATTTTTGATACGAACAATTCATTTCGGGTGAATTTTTCACTCTACAGCAGTGTGTCCACAGCTATGAAACTTCATGGCAGTTTAAAACTGTGTACCGGACCTTGCCTTTCGTGAGCAATACTCTTACCGAGTCGTGGATGGATAGCTTAGTCGGTAAAATCACGGCAACCGATACACATATTTTACCTACCAGGAAGTTTCAAACAGCGCACACTCTGTTTCAGGGTGGAAAATTAACTCAAAATGCATTAAGAAATGAGCTACAGTGCTGCGAAAGAGTTTTGCAGAATAAACTTATTTTGTAGCTGCCTTATGAAATGACTAACAAATGGAACTGTAGAGCGTAGCGCTTGCATGGGATCAGCAGTGCCCTCTCAAAGACCGTGTAACCATTGCAGCAATGCAAGCTGCATCGGATATCGCTTATGTGATGTGTCGTCAGCATTTGAGTTGGTCAGTTTGATCGAGAGCGAGTAACTGATCTCCCTTCCTGCTCTTTGAAGTACCGTCAAATTACCGTCCGTACTAACACCGCAACCGGAATGTGAGCGGTAGAAGGCGACCCATGTGAAGCGGAAGGCTTATACGTCCGTCAGAGAACCATGAAAACTTAAGTCGCGGTTTGCAAGGCAGCTTGGTCTCCTACATTTCTCAGCACTGGAGTCACTGCTAAATGTGTGTCATTCTGTGTTCCATAATTCGCCCGTGTATGTGCGTCATGGATTTCTCAGAAAAAGAAGCCTTAACACAGATGTCTATGTGATCCCACAACGGCTAATGTTGAGATCTGAACTGAACGGACATCCTACCAAGACGTGAAGACGGCCGTGATCAAGCTGGACAACAATCTACGCCACAATACAATACTCATTACAACACACAAATTGAAATTGAGGTGGAAAAATTAGGACACAAGTGATGTCTCAAAGTGAAAGTTTTGGCATTGACAGGGAGATACTATTCTACATATGAACCCTAATTTGCCCACACTGGAGGATGATGAATTATACAGTTCGAAATTGCAACAGAGAGCAGTCAGGGATACCGCAGAAGCTTCCCACCAGACGAAAATCGCGAGAATTTAGTTTTCGCTGTGTCGCCGGAAGAATTCATTATGACGCATACGATCTGTGCGCAGGCGCACTCCGCTTTCCTTGTCGACGCCTCCATCCAGATTTAATTAAAAGCGAGAAAGCCCCTTTTTCGGTACCACAAAGGATTTTATCTTGCCGCGAAATTGGAAACACCGCGAACTTGCACACACGCCGGTCCGGCACGACAGCGGCTGTTTACTGCAGTCTCGGCCGACGGGAGGACACGCCAGAAGAGAAAACAGGCGAAATTTGAGGGCAGAGGTGTAAAGGGAGACGACGCAGCGACGGGATTAGAGGCTGGCGGCTGGGGGAGGGGGATAAGGCGAAACACTGCCCTTCCCTCATGACTACGAACGCAACTCAGTTCCAGGAGTGCCTCTCAGTTTCTCGAGTCATTGTCAGTAATACGTGAATACTGAGGTGTCATGCCATTAGCCATGTGACAGACAGACACTGTCTGAAGAAAAAAAAAGTGAAGCACCAGGTATACACGATCGGATGCGAGTGTAACTTCGTACACACACACACCACTGGCGGGAGTGTAAATCATTAGAGCTGCAATATTTTGTGACAGGTGCATTAGAGTTGTTACTTTTTAGTGTCGTTACCAGGCCTGGTAGGATAGATATGTGACATGAACAACCTGACAGGGTCTGTACGTGACATGAACAGCGTCACTACGAAGGATACGAACATGTGTACTCGTGTGAGACAGAGTTATAAGCACCCGGCAGACTTCGAAAGGAACGTCAGTGAAGGTCTGCATTTGCCCTGCTGGTCGAATCGTGAAATATCCAGATTTGTTGAGCATTCGGACGTGACAGCTACACGATACTGTATTGCGTGGAAAAGTGATAGCACTTGCACTTGTCGTCAAGGTTCCAGTAGAGTATGTCTGACCACCAAAAAGGAGGCTCGCAGTGTTGTGGATTAAGCACATCGTAACCCATTCACATCTGCTCCTGCCATCCGAGAACAAGTAATGGTACCCTTGCTATGCTGGATAGAGACCGGGCGAAACAGGGAATTACCATCCCACCCATAAGCTGTCATTAACATCACGATACACATGGCTGCGTCTGGACCAGTACTGTGACCAGAAACAATGTACTGCTGATGAATAGTGTCGCATTGTTCTTAGCGATGAGTCGCTGCTATGCACTACCTGGTTGTCGTCGTCGGGGAGCCCCAATATTCCAATTTTAGAGAGGCATTGCGGTTTTGCTCTTAGCGTCATGGTATGGGGAGCCGTCCGGTATGACTTCGGGTCACGGCTGGAAGTGACTGAGGGCACGGCGCAACAGTACGTCGTGGACATCGTGCGTCCCCATACGTTAACTGTTATGAGACAGTATCGTGGGGCCGTTTTTGAACTGGGCAGTGCTCGTCTACAAATGGAACGTGTCTCAATGAACGGTCTGTCTGACGTTTACTCTCGAGGAACATGTGAGAGACCAGCTCGAATGGTTCAGATGGCTCTAAGCACTATGGGATTTAACATCTGAGGTCATCAGTCCCCTAGACTTAGATCTACTTAAACCTAACTAACCTAAGGACATCACACACATCCATGCCCGAGGCAGGATTCGATCCTGCGACGGTAGCAGCAGCGCGATTCCGGATTGAAGCGCCTAGAACCGCACGGCCACAGCGGCCAGCAGAGACCAGCTCGGACGTCGACCCTGTCCCAGTGCCAGTATTCAGGATATCAACGACCAGTTACAACAGTTGGGCTCAGGAGATGATACAAGGGATTTATGACACTCTTCCCAACCGAATTAGTGCATGCATCTAAACCAGAGGCGGTACAACGTCATCCTGATAATTGGGATAATACTGCCAAGTTCTTTGAAAATTTGGCTGGATATTGTAATCACTAAAATAACATCACATGCCCGCATTTTGTTTCCTTTTCCCCTTCTGGGTTTTTCACTTTTTTTTCAGGTAGTGTAGTTTACTTGTTTATTAACTGACCTTCCAGCGTTACCCTTTTACTTATTTAGACCAGTTAGTTACGAAACGAAGTGGAATGTGTATGCGTTCTCCTGCCATAGTTTTTACATATCACACATTTAACATCTTCATCCCCATAGCAAGCCTAAAGCCAACCTCGCACCGACTGTGAATTGTAACGTCAGTGTGCTACGTGACGAGTTTATCACGCCAAAGTTTGGAAAAGGTACTTTGCTGCGTCTTCCCAGACTAGCACAGTACTATGAGGCGTGTCAGATATTCTGAACGCGCTTTTGAGTAGCGTCGTACGTCGACTAATAAAATTGGGGAAAGTGACATGTGTTACCTATAGGCCGCTTCTCGATTCAGTATGGAGAGGAAATCACGACTGTTAGGACACGAGAAGAGTTGTGCTTTTTGACAATGCATTTAAAGAAAATTGTGTATACAATCTCAAAGGCGCAAATTAACATTAAGCCCTATAATGGACAACTAAATGAAAACGGCAGGGACGGAATAAAGTAAGTAAATTGTTTATTATTTCAAGAGTAATCGCTGTAGCTCTTACCACGTTTATCCCACAGTGAGACAGGATGCCCAATGCTTTCATGGAAAAATGTTTTTGGTTGCCTACGACATTATGATTGTACCGAGGCGTGCAGTTCTTCGTCCGAAGTTAACTGACGGTCACGAATGTCTTTCTTCAGGGCTCCAAAGATATGGAAATCGTGTGAGAAGGGATCGGGACTATATGAAGGACGTTTAAGGGGTTCTCAGCGAAACTTCTTCAGCGTTATCAAAACAACCTTGGCAGTGTGTGGGCTGACATTTTGTTGGAGGGTTGTTTCGACTACGCTGCAGAACTTTTTCTGGGAAGCTCTTACACGTCCTCCAATAGTCCCGATTTCTCCTCATGTCGTATCCATACTTTTGATGCCCTAAAGGAAGACATTCGTGGCGGTTGATTTTTTCGGACGAGGACATGTTTGCCTGGGTAAGATCACGGTTCTGGAGGCACCCACTAAAATTTTTCCGTGAAGGCATTGACTGTCTTGTCTCATAGCAGGCTAAATTTATTAAAGGTTATGGCGACTGATTCTGAGCTTATAAACAGTTTACTTAGTTTTTCCATCTGTCTCGTTTCCATTTGACTGATCAAAGTAATAGCCACTATCGCGCGGAGGCTACTACTCGTATGTTTGCCAAAGTGGAAAGGACGGTAGTGTATACTCGTCCATGACAATTGCGTTTGATGTGCAAGACACCAATAGACACTGTATAAGAAGTGATTGCCCGTTTGGGTGACGCTTCAGCATTTATTCGTGAAATATCTGGTTGTTTTTAGCTTGTCAGACAATCAGTAGGACGCACATTCTGTTTGTGCACTAATGTAAACAGAACACATTTCAGTAACAATATTCATAAAACGGGGGTCAGAGCACTGTCTCTGAATATCACTAGCGTCAAAGCCTTCGAAGACCGCTAGCAGGGAAACGGTGCATCTCGGAGAGTTTCGTCACATGAAAAAGTGTTTCTTTTCATCTCTTCTAAACACTTTAAAATTCTATGTACTTATTTTTTTACATCCTGTTTTGTAGATGAAGAAACACGTAAGTGATAAAAATGAATCGTTCAGATGATGAATGAGAATTTCCAAAGGAAAAAAAATTCGCCCATGAAAGAAAATAACTGCTGGTGAAGTGTAAATGTAAACATATTTAATGACAATTTCTTGCTTTTATTACTTTCTCGCGAGAGTGAATCCAACAACGAGTAGGTAGGTTGACGTACGATTTCTCATCCCAGAACGCTTTCCAACGGAACCGATGTGTGGGCAGCTTTCACATGTACGTCTAGACGAAGATGCGTCCACTCTGATTTGGCACCAGTGCGGGGAAGCGCGAGCACCGAGTGCGCGCGCTCGGCGTGCAGCTGAGAACCCGTCAACGTTCGCTCGGTGCTCGTCGTATGCAGCAAGTCTGAAGTCAAGTGCCGCCCGCAGAGCCAGGCGCACGCCTGGGCCGGAGACAGCAGCCGCTGACGTATCGGCGGCACCTGAGGAGACGCCGCGAAATTGGCGCCGCCATCTCCATGCGGTGGCCGTTTGTCATCAGGCCGACGCGAGAACTTCCTCCACAGCGGCCGCCTTGGCGCGTTCATGAATTGCAGAATCCGCGACGAACGGACGGTGGCTCCGGTATGGGGCAGAACTGCCGAAGCAGCAGGAAGGGATAGCTCAGAGTATAAGCGGTCTGCCGATGTAACGTGGCCGTAGAAATAATTCAAGACACTGAAACTATGGATATGGCAGTGATAGTGCGCCTAGATTTATTTTGCACTATAGTTGTTCCTCGCAGTTCTTTCCTGCTGATACCCTGCAACATCAACATTTTCTTTGAAGCTTTCTGTGTGCGGCTCGATCGTTCAGAGTGTAGGCTCTGCTAACACAGATGTCGATGATTCGATTCCCAGTCAACGAAGGTTTCTTCTATATGTGATCATGTCTTTCACCTATGGAAATTATTTTTTAGTGTTAGGAAACGTGAAACTCTATCGTGGACCGTAGTCCACGTTACACTGAAAGTGTCCGAATATCTGTTTGGGTACGTCAAAGGATTACCATTCTGGTAGTGTCATGTCTAGTAAAAGACAGTTTAAACTTTTTTTTTAGACAATGGAGAAAAGAACAGCAATCTATCGCCAAATCCGTTGTTTTGTTACAGCAGATCTAGATTTCAACTGTTACATAGTCATCTTCAGTGCTAAAAAATACAAAACAGGAGAATCAGGAACAAATGTAAGGTAGCTGATAACGTATCGTAAGTGCAAACATAAGCATCACTCACTCACGTAGCATATAACAACAGATTACATTAGTCGAAAGAGTCACGTAGTAAACAAGATTGGTGTTGTAGAACGTCCAGCACTCTAACGTCAAATGAAGCACTTCAGTTCCAGCTGTCTGGACATATTTTGGCTCTGAGCACTATGCGACTTAACTTCTGAGGTCATCAGTCGCCTAGAACTTAGAACTAATTAAACCTTACTAACTTAAGGACATCAAACACATTCATGCCCGAGGCAGGATTCGAAACTGCAACCGTAGCAGCAACGCGGTTCTGGACTGAAGCGCCTAGAACCGCTCGGTCACAGCGGCCGTCTCCATGGTACTAACATGCATTTCGAACACCCACTTAATCACCCAATACAATAAAACAGCTTCATTTAACTTTTCCCCATATTTGGTGCACCCGTAGCAGGATAAATTTTAGAGTGGTAGACGTGACGTGGAAGTGACAAATTAAGTCATGAAACGTGTCGATCGCTTGATCGATACGTTTCACATGTGATAATGCAGAAGAATGCCAACGATTAGATCGGTAGATTCAGTAACTAATGAAGAAATGTATTTATATGTTTGACATTGTGTCAGCTGCTGGGGGCAATCTGAATTGTTATATTATTCTGAAATATCAGGTACGTCAAGGTCGCTTACGAGCTTTTCGTCTTTTTTTTTTTTTATTAATCAACGGTTTCGATAAATCTTACAAGGTCCGATGTTGAAAGCACAGATCTGTCGAAACAGGTAATCAATAAAAAGCGTTCTTGGCGTACGTTATATTTCTGAATGATATAGTGATAAGATACTGAACTGAAGTGGGAAGAAAAGCCGTTGCAGCATCCCTGAATATGGAACATAAAAAAAGCAGCAGCAAGAGAGGGGAAGAAAACCAATGTGCACTCCGTGTGCATACCGGGGGGAGTCATTCCAGATGTGGAAAGGGTCCTTCCGGATGCCATGAAGGGTACAGGGTGCACCCATCTGCAAGTGGTCGCTCATGTCGGCACCAATGATGTGTGTCGCTATGGATCCGAGGAAATCCTCTCTGGCTTCCGGCGGCTATCTGATTTGGTGAAGACTGCCAGTCTCGCTATCGGGATGAAAGCAGAGCTCACCATCTGCAGCATCGTCGACAGGACTGACTGCGGACCTTTGCTACAGAGCCGAGTGGAGGGTCTGAATCAGAGGCTGAGATGGTTCTGCGACCATGTGGGCTGCAGATTCCTCGACTTGCGCCATAGGGTGGTGGGGTTTCGGGTTCCGCTGGATAGGTCAGGAGTCCACTACACGCAACAAGCGGCTACACGGGTAGCAGGGGTTGTGTGGCGTGGGCTGGGCGGTTTTTTTACGTTAGATGGCCTTGGGCAAGTACAGAAAGGGCAACAGCCACAACGGGTGCAGGGCAAAGTCAGGACATGCGGGGACCAAGCAGCAATCGGTATTGTAATTGTAAACTGTCGAAGCTGCGTTGCTAAAGTACCGGAACTTCAAGCACTGATAGAAAGCACTGAAGCCGAAATCGTTATAGGTACAGAAAGCTGGTTGACGCCAGAGATAAATTCTGCCGAAATTTTTACAAAGGTACAGACGGTGTTTAGAAAGGATAGATTGCATGCAACCGGTGGTGGAGTGTTCGTCGCTGTTAGTAGTAGTTTATCCTGTAGTGAAATAGAAGTGGATAGTTCCTGTGAATTATTGTGGGTGGAGGTTACACTCAACAACCGAGCTAGGTTAATAATTGGCTCCTTTTACTGACCTCCCGACTCAGCAGCATTAGTGGCAGAACAACTGAGAGAAAATTTGGAATACATTTCACATAAATTTTCTCAGCATGTTATAGTCTGAGGTGGAGATTTCAATTTACCAGATATAGACTGAGACACTCAGATGTTTAGGACGGGTGGTAGGGACAGAGCATCGAGTAACATTATACTTAGTGCACTATCCGAAAATTACCTCGAGCAATTAAACAGAGAGCCGACTCGTGGAGATAACATCTTGGACCTACTGATAACAAACAGACCCGAACTTTTCGACTCTGTATGTACAGAACAGGGAATCAGTGATCATAAGGCCGTTGCAGCATCCCTGAATATGGAAGTTAATAGGAATATAAAAAAAGGGAGGAAGGTTTATCTGTTTAGCAAGAGTAATAGAAGGCAGATTTCAGACTACCTAACAGATCAAAACGAAAATTTCTGTTCCGACACTGACAATGTTGAGTGTTTATGGAAAAAGTTCAAGGCAATCGTAAAATGCGTTTTAGACAGGTACGTGCCGAGTAAAACTGTGAGGGACGGGAAAAACCCACCGTGGTACAACAACAAAGTTAGGAAACTACTGCGAAAGCAAAGAGAGCTTCACTCTAAGTTTAAACGCAGCCAAAACCTCTCAGACAAACAGAAGCTAAACGATGTCAAAGTTAGCGTAAGGAGGGCTATGCGTGAAGCGTTCAGTAAATTCGGAAGTAAAATTCTATGTACCGACTTGACAGAAAATCCTAGGAAGTTCTGGTCTTACGTTAAATCAGTAAGTGGCTCGAAACAGCAAATCCAGACACTCCGGGATGACGATGGCATTGAAACAGAGGATGACACGCGTAAAGCTGAAATACTAAACACCTTTTTCCAAAGCTGTTTCACAGAGGAAGAGCGCACTGCAGTTCCTTCTCTAAATCCTCGCGCAAACGAAAAAATGGCTGACATCGAAATAAGTGTCCAAGGAATAGAAAAGCAACTGGAATCACTCAACAGAGGAAAGTCCACTGGACCTGACGGGATACCAATTCGATTCTACACAGAGTACGCGAAAGAACTTGCCCCCCTTCTAACAGCCGTCTACCGCAAGTCTCTAGAGGAACGGAAGGTTCCAAATGATTGGAAACGAGCACAGGTAGTCCCAGTCTTCAAGAAGGGTCGTCGAGCAGATGCGCAAAACTATAGACCTATATCTCTGACATCGATCTTCTGTAGAATTTTAGAACATGTTTTTTGCTCGAGTATCATGTCGTTATTGGAAACCCAGAATCTACTATGTAGGAATCAACAGGGATTCCGGAAACAGCGATCGTGTGAGACCCAACTCGCTTTATTTGTTCATGAGACCCAGAAAATATTAGATACAGGCTCCCAGGTAGATGCTATTTTCCTTGACTTCCGGAAGGCGTTCAATACAGTTCCGCACTGTCGCATGATAAACAAAGTAAGAGCCTACGGAATATCAGACCAGCTGTGTGGCTGGATTGAAGAGTTTTTAGCAAACAGAACACAGCATGTTGTTATCAATGGATAGACGTCTACAGACGCTAAAGTAACCTCTGGCGTGCCAGAGGGGAGTGTTATGGGACCATTGCTTTTCACAATATATATAAATGACCTAGTAGTTAGTGTCGGAAGTCCCACGCGGCTTTTCGCGGATGATGCTGTAGTATACACAGAAGTTGCAGCATTAGAAAATTGTAGCGAAATGCAGTAAGATCTGCAGCGGATAGGCACTTGGTGCAGGGAGTGCCAACTGACCCTTAACATAGACAAATGTAATGTATTGCGGATACATAGAAAGAAGGATCCTTTATTGTATGATTATATGATAGCGGAACAAACACTGGTAGCAGTTACTTCTGTAAAATATCTGGGAGTATGCGTGCGGAACGATTTGAAGTGGAACGATCATATAAAATTGATTGTTGGTAAGGCGGGTACCAGGTTGAAATTCATTGGGAGAGTCCTTAGAAAATATAGTCCATCAACAAAGGAGGTGGCTTACAAAACACTCGTTCGACCTATTCTTGAGTATTGCTCATCAGTGTGGGATCCGTACCAGATCGGGTTGACGGAGGAGATAGAGGAGATCCAAAGAAGAGCGGCGCGTTTCATCACAGGGTTATTTGGAAACCGTGATAGCGTTACGGAGATGTTTAACAGACTCAAGTGGTAGACTCTGCAAGAGAGGCGCTCTGCATCGCGGTGTAGCTTGCTCGCCAGGTTTCGAGAGGGTGCGTTTCTGGATGAGGTATCGAATATATTGCTTCCCCCTACTTATACCTCCCGAGGAGATCACGAATGTAAAATTAGAGAGATTAGAGCGCGCACGGAGGCTTTCCGGCAGTCGTTCTTCCCGCGAACCATACGCGACTGGAACAGGAAAGGGAGGTAATGACAGTGGCACGTAAAGTGCCCTCCGCCACACACCGTTGGGTGGCTTGCGGAGTATAAATGTGGATGTAGATGTACGTTGATAGGACACATCTTGAAGCGTCAAGGAATGGTTAATTTGGTATTTGAGGAAGATCTGTGTGGTAACTATTGTAGAGGCAGGTTCAGATGGATGCAGGCTGCTGTAGTAACATAGAAATCAGGAGCGTTACACAGGACTGATTAGAGTGGAGAGCTGCTTTAAATCAGTATTCGGACTCATGTCAGCACAACGAGAACAACATAGTTGCAAGTGTCGACATTGGTGTATGCGTGGGGAAGAGTTGGGTCCTGCGGTAGCCTATATGAGCATGACACACCCTCGTGGATAGTAAAGAGGGCGAGCCGTACAGTTTTGCAGTAAGAGCTGGGGAGGTGGCGAACACGGCGAGAGGGCGACCGCGGCAGTGGCCGGCGTCCAGCCAGAGGCGGTGGGCCGTGACTGGCAGACGTGGGCCCTCACCTCACCTCACCCAGCCGTCGCTGCCAAACGGGCCAGCGCCTGGTCACTGGTACACCGGCCTTCTGGGAGGCGCCCGCTCCTGCAGCGTTTAGTGTGTGGTCCTGTGGCCGAAATAAGGACTAAATCTCTTCATCCTGTTCCTCGGACAGCAAGCAGATTCTCAATAGACAGTCACTAAGGGGTACTTTGTTGTTACAAACGTGTACGTAGAGCACAAATTAAGTGTGATACTTGCAGAAAATTAACCGATAACAGCAAAGAACTGGATACACAGAAATCAGAACTTCATTCGTGATTGTCTACCGTTACTGTACAGTGAAAAAGAGGTTTCAGAAGTCGGAGTGCGTGGGACGTAACGACACCGTGTGATCGTTAGCACGGCGTACACAGGCGGGCGGTGGCGGTGCTGATGAACTCTGCGCCGTAGTTGGCATTCGCTGCCGACCGTCGAAGTCGCCGTCTGCGTTTTAGGGATTTCCCGCCAATCAGAGGGCCCGGCAGCGCATGAGCCCGGGCTCGGAATGTATAAGAGAGGCGCAGTCCTCTAGATTCGCGTCGTGTCTCCCCGCAGACACGCTACGAGCATAGCTATGGCTGGCTGCGACCGTGCTGGCCGCCTCACTACTCTGCCTGACTGCTGCTTGTCACCGCTGAGCCCATACCTGCTCGTGATCGTAAGGCGAAGAGCGTCTTTAATTTCTGCGTACATCTATTAAGTAACCTCAGATTTATGATTAAAGCAATCCTTTAGGCGAATCTCCAAAACACTTTCTCTTCCAACCACAAAGAAGTTCATGGTTCCTAGATTTAGTGTCGTGGCCTAACTCCAACATGTGGATCCTATTTGTTTCTTCCAGCAACCTGTTACTAATATTTTACAAATTTAAAAAGTGTTATTATGTACTGTGGAGCCTCCCGTGTTGGAGAGGCGAATAGCTTTGTTTAATAGCAAACCATATGGGGCTCTAGCAGGTTGCACAATATTAAGGGCATGAGATTTAATATCGACCTTACCCTGCTACGGATTACCAGACTAGAGGTTTTATAAGGCATCAAATACCACTTTTCCTTCTCCTTATCACAGGCAAAATAGAATTCAGAATCATCTTGGTAATATGGGCCCAGTTGTCTTCCACACATACAATTAACAATACTGAGAATCTTCACCTATCGTTATTTTGTTTGTTACTAGCGAATACTTCCTCACTGAAATATTTGACAATCTGAAGGAAGTGTTCTGCACATCGACTGCATAGTTACTGTAGCATGGGTCAAGTTAAAGTATTTTTCCTCCGGAGGAGAGGCAGCACGGGAATACTTACATACTGTATACAGTAATCAGGGTTAATTAGATTCCACACCCTGTCTCTCTCACTGTGACCATATCACTTCGTCATATATTCATGGATGTAGACCGTCTTCTGGGTACGAAGTCTAGAGAATGTAGTGAAAGTGAAAGTGAGCGACACAGTTCCAAATAGATGAGTTTCCAAAACTGTGGAATCTTATAATATTAGAATCTCACAGGTAAATGAGTTCTAAGCCGGGAAGTAACATGCTCGAAGAGATGTAATACAAAAAGCAGTCGCTACAGAACACGAAATTATTAACTTCATAGAATGATGACAAAAACTAATGATCACTTGATTATCGTGAAATACTACGTAACTTAGCACTGCTGTGAAGTTTTTGAGCACGGTGACTGGCACTCAACAAATCAGAGACGCTTGGACCATCGCGGAAATAAAGAAAGAACAGTTCGTTTCATATGCCACCCTGTAACTAAGGCGTAGATTCAATTTCATTGCACCGAGCTGGATAGACTGGACTCGCATTCGGGAGGACGACGGTTCAAACCCGCGTCTGACCATCCTGATTTAGGATTTTCCGTTATTTCCCTAACTCGCTTAAGGCAAATGCCGGGATAGTTCCTTCGAAAAGCACGGCTGTTTTCCTGCTCCATCCTTCCGTAACCCAGCACGTGCTGCGTCTCTAATGACCTCGTTGTCGACGGACGTTAAACACTAATCTTCTCCTCCTTTCTCAGTTTCATTGTACACTAATATATGCAGACACTCCAATCGTATATGGTCTCGGTATGTCATTTATCATCCATATACAGCAAAACAAAATGTCTCCACTGCAATATTGTTCCCGACACCTGCATTTCATAAACGTGAATATCCTGTAGTAGATTGTAGCATGAAAGTGCTTTGGAGGCCTTCGGAATTTGAAATACCTCGGCATTACTCTGGCGGAGTCTGTTTACTGTCAGCTGGATGTTTCTTTTTTATTTCATTTGTCAGTCATTTATTTTCCTTCCACTTGGCGGCAAAGTGCAGCGGCCAAACAACCACTCTTCCGCAATATGTTACAAATTTTTCAGCTTTCATATTATAAAATTTCAAAAGGTAAAGTAAGCGACCTAGTTTGTTACAAAATTATACTGACTTGATGTACATCCACTTTATTTTGAGCATCGCATGACGAGGGCTGCCGGTAACTGGGTTGAGATGGGGATGTGGGAAGTATAGTGGATTTTTTTCCCGTTGTCACACTGCCGAGTCCCTGGATGCGGCCCGCCATGAATTCCTCTCTTGTGCCACACTCTTCATCTCAGAGTAGCGCTTACAGCCAACATCGTCGATTAATTTTTGGATATACTCGAATCATTGGGTTCCTCTACAGTTTTTCCCCTCTACAGCCTTCTCAAGGACCATGGAAGTTGTTCCTTGGTGTCTTAACACGTGTCCTATCATTCTTCACGTCAGTGTTCTCCATAGGATTCTTTCCTTGCTGGTTCTGCGGAGGACCTCTTCATTTCTTATCTTACCAGTCCACTTAATGGTCAACATTCTTCGAACCGCCCCGCGAGGGGTCTCCCGGCCACCAATGCCATACGCTCATATATATATATATATATATATATATATATATATATATATATCAACCGGACATTCTCAGAAATGTTTTCCTCAAATTAAAGCCAATCTTCAATATAATAACACGTCTTGCTGCCAGAAAAAGCCTCTCAGCTTAGGGAAATTCGTATTACATGCCCTCCTTGCTTCATCCGCAGTTGTTTTTCGCTTCCGAGGTAGCAGAATTCATTCCCTTCGTCTACTTTGTGGTACCCAATTTTGATTCTAAGTTTATCGTCAGTATCATTTCTGGTATTCCTCATTACTTCAGCCTTTCTTCAATTTACTCTCAGTCGAGAGTGTATGCGCATCGGACTTTTCATTGCATTCAATAGGTCCTGCCGTTCTTCCCACCGTCATTGGTAAACTCATCCTGAGTGGTAAATGTATGTGGGGTGCAACTGATCAGGTGGGTTGTGAGTGGTGGGGGATGAACGGGATGCCAGTTGGGCAAGGATGAGTTGAAACCTCGTTGAGGATGGGATGGGGTCGTTGGGGTTGGTGTAGGTTATGGTTGGAAGGGAGAGTAGATTTCAAAGATGATTTAGTGGCCTGGAAGAAAACGCTATCAAAATTACATTGGGAAAGGAGACGGAGAGTTGGAGATGGTGGGTTGTGTTGATGGAGACGCGGCAGCAGCGCAGCTGGATGGAGGAAGTACTCCCAGGGAGCAGTCGCAGTTTGAGGACTCGATGCATGTGAGCCGCGTGGCAGGGACCGCCCCCGTCGGCCGCGGCTATCAGTCGGAGACCGCGGCGACCTGTGCTCCGGCCCGCCTCTTTCCGCTGCGGCTGATTACGCGGCTGCGGCCTGGCCGGCTTTCTTGTGGGGGCCGTGGCCGCCAGATCACGATCCGCGGCGGCGCGATTGTGTTTTTGCCGCTAATCGTCGATCGGCTTCCCGTCCCGTCCACGCTCGGCCGACCCGGCTGTCCCGCAGTCGTGAGGCAGCGGCGCTCCGCCCGCTGCAGCCATCCGTGCAGACCTTCCGCGCTTTGCTGAATCTCCATCCGCATCTCACCTCCTTATATCTCATCTCACGGGCTGCTGCTGCTGCTATAAGTAAAACAGGCACGTGCAGTAGGAGCCGCCGCAGTACCCTGAGCTATCGCGTTTTCGCTTTCAGGTTGGTGCA
The DNA here is from genome assembly GCF_021461385.2 of Schistocerca piceifrons. NCBI lineage: Eukaryota > Metazoa > Arthropoda > Insecta > Orthoptera > Acrididae > Schistocerca > Schistocerca piceifrons. Next base: position 394,407,838 of record NC_060142.1, on the reverse strand, counting down.
GTGCAATTTTAGAAAGCCATCGAATGTCCTCTCTCATAAATTTTTCCTGGTACGCATACACACTTTTATACTTTTGTCTTGCCCGTATTACGACAAAAACAAATTTAAAACATATTAAGCAGTGAAAAAAAGAGGGAACGCTAAATTTTTATTCACAATTTATTCCTCATATTACATTTTCCATCGTGAGGTGTAGCATGGGCAATAAGTAAACTATTTGCCCAAATTTATAATGAATGTCGGACTTCAGCGACAGTTTATGAACCCTCGTATCGGAATCCGTGAGGAACGCGTCCTGAAACGTACGGTGCGGTGAACAAAATTCATAGTTTACTGAGATGGTATCTGTTCTTTCGGACATTAGTAAATATATAGTTAAGGCTCACCGGCCACTTGATCATCTTCTTCTTCTGTGCGAATGCACAAACAGTGCCTGAACTCTTACGGAAATTGGCAACGCGCCGCGAGTAATGAATATAATGGACGGCGGCACTACGAATTTAGTGCGGGACAATACGTTGAGAATGTGGGTTTCGCGAGAGGCGTGCCAGAGATAAATCCCCGCAGTCGTGCTTTCCTCTGTGTTCTCGGTGGCTCAGATGGATAGAGCGTCTGCCATGTAAGCAGGAGATCCCGGGTTCTAGTCCCGGTCGGTGCACACAGTTTCATCTGTCCTCGTTGACGTATGTCAACGCCTGTAAGCAGCTAAGGGTGTTCATTTCATTGTAAAATTCATAGTGGCAGAGTTCGATATTCCTTTTATCACTGCTCATTGTACGCCTTCGTAGCTGAGAGTTAAGCGCAGCAGAAGGCCATGCGAAGGACCCGAGTTCACTTCCCGGCTCGATCGGAGATTTTCTCCGCTCGGGGACTGGGTGTTGTGCTACCTTCGTCATCACATCATCCTCATAGACACCCAAGTCGCCGGTGCGACGTCAATCTCATTGGCAATTCTCGCACTTTCATCTTTATGATATTTCTCTGAAAACAACCGAATTCTGTAACGGACGTGATCTCTCCAATATGCTGTGTGTGCCAGGAGGAATGGTCAGTATTCAGGGATATGCCAGGAATGATCATTCGAAGCAAAAACGTCTAGTAAACAAGGGGTCTAAATTGCACACCATAAGGCCTAGGAACACTTCACCTTCTATATTGTGAAACAAACCTCTTTTACTGCAAGCTCTTTGCTTTACATATTTTTGGATGAGGTGAAGAAATAAAAGTAATAGCACGAGCTAGAAACAGGCAGAAAAGCAAAATAGCATCCTAGGCCTGATTACGTATAAAATATTGTTTGTAAACATGGACTGTAAAGAGCATACCTCAAGAGCTATGAGTACTCAGTAGAAGAGATCTACTTGAGAGTGGCGAAGATGAATCAAGTGTTCATAGTTCATGAGTTATGCATTTTGGAGCCCACGTTTACTGGAAATTTTTCCTTTTTTTGGTCCATACTACTACCTCTCAGAATATGGGAAGCAAAGTACTTGCAGCAGAAGAGATGTGTTTCATAGTAACGAAGATGAAAAACCGGTCATAGCTCTTAACCTGTGCATTTTAGAGCCAATGTTTAATAGACTTTTTTGCTTCGAATGATCGTTTCTGTCTTACCCCAGAATACTGACTATTCCTCCCGGGATACCATCTGTATCTGAGATAGATTCAAGTGTGTGCCTGTGTGTGTGTGTGTGTGTGTGTGTGTGTGTGTGTGTGTGTGTGGTTCAAAATGGTTCAGATGGCTCTGAGCACTATGGGACTTAACATCTGAGGTCATCAGTCCCCTAGAACTTAGAACTACTTAAACTTAACTAACCTAAAGACATCACACACATCCATGCCCGAGGCAGGACTCGAACCTGCGACCGTAGCGGTCACGTGGTTCCAGACTGTAGCGCATAGAACCGCTCGGCCACACCGGCCGGCTCTCTCTCTGTGTGTGTGTGTGTGTGTGTGTGTGTGTGTGTGTGTGTGTGTGTAAGAGAGATAGATAGATAGATAGAGAGAGAGAAGATTATAATTTCATCTATTGCTGCTATAGAGCAAACCTGATTTACCAATGCAGCTGATCAAAATTTTCAACTCTCTCGGCATTTCGGTCGCTCCAACATTATAGCGTGTGCATTGGTAAATTAGCCAGTCATTTTCCTGATTTCGGTTCGGTAATACAGAGTGAAACTGAATGACAATATAATCCTGACGGGATTGATTGTTAGATGTGGGACGCTGTGAGAGTCGGTCGGGCTGATGATTCGTCTCTTAGACATCTACGTCAGGCAAGAAAGACGGAATTTATTTTTAATTAATATTAGATTGCACCGCACGGTAACCATTAACATGGCGACAGTAATCAGGCATTCAGAGTCTGGGGTATTCTCGCGGTAGGTATACGTCAGCGCGTCGCAGAGCGCCTCTCACGCTACTAGAATTCCCTCGCTGTCATTACAAGAGCCTTTGTAGTCATTGTCGCCACGGCCAGCGTGCGTGCGACTGTCACTCTTTCGCAGTGTTTTGCTTTTATTTATGACGCGGCGGCTCCACTGAGCGGGTGGCGTACGAACCCGTGCGTGTCTGCCGCGAGACTCTGCATTCAGTACGTATGCTGCAACAAACGCTTTTTATCGATTAACAGGAAACGTGAGCCGCATTGCGTCTGGCTGTATGCGAGTGATCTCTAAAGAGTCTTTGTAGTACCAGTTCTCATTAAATTCAACGTAAGTTGTTGCTGTACAGAAAATTTGCAACTCTGCACAGTAGAATATACATCAATACAATATCACATCAATTGCTGTTCACAGATTTTTCTTATTTATTTTATACGTAATCAGGCCTATGATGCTATTTTGCATTTCTGCCTGTTTCTAGCTCGTGCTATTACTTTTATTTCTTCACATCTACTATACTTAACATCAGAAATAGTACTTTTACCTGTCTTTAAAGCTTCTTACCAGTATTGCTCTTTTGAGAACCTAGTAAACTCCAACTGAATGCTTTACAACATGTTACATTTACTTTTTTTAAATTCTTATAAAGACTTTCCTGACAGGTCTTCCTTTTTCTGTCACGGTTTTAGGATTTCTCTGTACACTTTTTTAAGATATATTTATAACACAACGTTTCCAACACTTCCTTGTTTTCAGTCTAGCTACTCTCCTCGTCTTACTTCCGAGGAGTAATAAATTAAAATGCCATGGTTCAAATGTTTCAAATGGCTCTGAGCACTATGGGACTTAACTTCTGAGGTCATCAGTCCCCTAGAACTTAGAACTACTTAAACCTAACTAACCTAAGGACATCGCACACATCCATGCCCGAGGCAGGATTCGAACCTGCGACCGTAGTGGTCACGCGGTTCCAGACTGAACTGCCTAGAACCGCACGGCCACACCGGCCGTCAAAATGCCATGTACGACGCCACTGTTTCGCTGCATGAACAGCGGAAATGTAAGAACCGATAACTTTCTTCCTTTAATCATTTTGTGCGGAGTGACAGCGAGGGAAAGTTCTGAAGATTTGAAATAGTCTGTAAAGTGTGAAGTAGCTAAGTGCTCTCGTTCCCAAATATTGAGTGAATAAAGTCCGCGTATTTGCGCGCCATCAGTTACGATGCTTCAAGACAAACATAAATTTTCTAATCGTAATACTCGTCTTGTGTGTCAAACTCTTAAGATAAGATTATAGCTCTTAATAAGTAGATTATGACAGCATTTAAACTTTTTAAACTTGATCGACAATTTTTGCGAAATTTTTGAAAATCAAATTTCTTTGGTCCTGGAAGTCATTGGATATCCACACGGAAATTGGGACGGGGGTTCCAGGACAGTCGCTTAGTAATATAGGTATTTGATACCAGTACAGCTGTATTGTTAGAGAAAGTTATCTTCAGCCAGTCCATTTGGACGCCTTGTATAATATTCTCCTCTTGCAATTTCGTTCTAATTGTGATATCTTCTTTGATGAACAAATTAAGCAGTAGTGATGATACATGCAAGATGAAGGTCGACACATTTTCTTGCTATTGTAGAATGGCTTCTAACACGCCAGTACGGTCTACGATGGACAGGTCGAGTAGAGCCTTTATCTTGGCGTCCAAAAATCACGTGACCTCAATTCTCTGGAGGTTTGTGTCTAGAGTCATCTCAGAAATGAAGTATACAGCACCCCCGCTGATAAAGGTGGAGAAATGGAGCCGTGAATTTCACAGTCTTGTCGAGATTTACGGATGGTGTCTGAAAGAATTTGTAACTCATTGTCAGTGTAGAGACGAGTGCAGCATTGCATCCAAATGTGCGGACGACACGTGGAATACATCCTTTAAGAGGAGCGAGTGTATTATAAACTGTAACATTTAACGTACTGGAGCAGTATTGTGTTTCTTGTTAAGGGAGGCCATGGATGAAATTTGAGCCGAATTAGGTGGAGACTTGATCTAAAAATTTAAATTTAAAATATTTTTCTAGTAATTGGGGCCGCGCGGGGTAGCTTAGCGGTCAGATGCGCCTTGTCACGGTCCGAGCGGCTCCCCCCGTCGGAGGTTCGAGTCCTCCCTCGGTCATGGGTATGTGTGTTGTCCTTAGCGTAAGTTAGTTTAAGTTAGATTAAGTAGTGTGTAAGCTAAGGGACCGATGACCTCAGCGGTTTGGTCCCATAAGATCTTACCACAAATTTCCAATTTCTAGTAATTGGGAGAATATTTCATTATGATGTCAAATGGTTCAAATGGCTCTGAGCACTATGGGACTTAACTGCTGTGGTCATCAGTCCCCTAGAACTTAGAACTACTTAAACCTAACTAACCTAAGGACATCACACACATCCGTGCCCGAGGCATGATTCGAACCTGCGACCGTAGCGGCCGCGCGGTTCCAGACTGTAGCGCCTAGAATCGCTCGGCCACTTCGGCCGGCCCATTATGAAGTCAATGACGCTTAGTAGCCACACACCCTCAATTATCTCGCAAACAGTTCTGTGCCGGACAGAGACTCGAAGCCGCTTTTCCCGCTTTAAGCGAGCGGTCGCCTTAACCACTTCGGCCATCCGAGCACAGATCACTGCCGGATGCATGCATGTGTGAATGAACATTGCGTTCGTACTTCTTAATAACAGCTGATGTTTCGTATATATTCGGCAGTACCAGGCCCTCGACTCTCAATAACTTCCTGGAGGGGGATATATGTAACTACGACTGCAGGTTGTGACACAAGGAAAACGACGTATGGAAGTTTGGCTCTGGCTCTGATTCGTGCACGGATTGCCGAAGCGGTTAAGGCGGCCGCTCGCATAAAGCGGGAAGTTCGGGTTTGACTTCTAATCCGGTACAAACTTCACTGCCGTCATTCCAATATACGACCGATGGTGGTTCATATTCGCAACTGCGAATACATTTTACGTATTTGGTGACGTCTGTAGTCGCTGCAGCGCCTGTATCCTTCGCACAAGCATATATGTCCTAAAGAACATTGCATCGTACTTCGTAATAACACAGGCACTGCTTTTTCGTATTATCATACACTTTCGTCTACGTCTACGTCTTTCATCTGGGCCGGTTTGCGATTGTTATGCACTCCATATAAAATAAGATTCTAAGATTCTACCTGCTAGTTATCCCGGTGGTTTTGGTGTATACGAAGGTGTCTCATCGAGTCGTGGTGACTTGTTTTACATCAGGTCATTGAGCGGTCTCTCGTACTTTACGCTGTTCGTGGAAGCCGCCTTACTTTGGATATTAGCTGCGTCACGTTTTCCACCGCACTTCGGGACAGTTGTCTTTCCGCCGTGCCGACTGTCGGTACATTCCTGCTGCCAGAGCTGCACAGCGCCGGTCGCCACGTAAGGGCGTCGACTTTTGGGTGGGTCTGGGCCGGAATGGCCTGGGTGGTGTCCCACGGCCGGCTGGCCGCCCTTGGGCGAGACGGACGATCCGCCCGGCCCGTAGCTCTGCCGGTGACGGATCGCCGCATCACGTCTGAAGGTCCCGTGCAAAGCCGCCGTCTGATTGCCGTTTTTGTGGGCGCTTCGCGAGCCACTATGAGAAAGGAAATCCGTCAAGCCGTGCAATACGTATACCCTTTGTCTACCGTCCGCACCCTTTTGCTAATTCCCGCAGACCTGCCACCTCCTGATCCTCCAACTTTGTCGCTGAAGTCTCGGTAGAATCGCCTGTTTTATACGTATCTGTGATCGTCAGCGTGCGCCAGTTAATGCCTGTAGCTCGCTTGGCTTTCATTCACCAACATACATAGTAACGACCAACTGCGTTATAAACAGCGGTCATGAAACTTCCTGGCAGATTAAAATTGTTTGCCGGACCGAATATTGATCTGCCAGGAAGTTTCAAATCAGCGCACACTCCGTTGCAGAGTGAAAATTTCGTTCTGGAAACCGCTGTTATGTTGGACAATCGGCTCTTCAATAATCTCGCCCATGTTTTAGTTGTCTATGACTTGAACTTATTGTCATTATTCTTGCACTGACCTGTAACACTATGGACAAGGCACTAGATTTACAAAAGTTTCATCCTGATCGTACAATCAGAGCTCAGGAGCATCAAATGAGAAGATACTGCGCTTTCCTCAGACCTCTATAGCGCCAACATACACCTGTGAAAATCTCGCAGTCATAGTTATCTTCTGTAGGTAACTGAAAGTAGCTCCATAGACGATCCGATGAGTGGTATACTGTTGCCCAGTTCAGTGCAGGACTACATATAGTAGCCGTACAATGCCATACCATTTTCACACTGTAAAATACAAGTACACAAATAACCGTACCACAAGAGTAACGCTACTAAACAGCGTCACCAAAAATGGTTCAAATGGCTCTGAACACTATGGGACTTAACATCTATGGTCATCAGTCCCCTAGAACTTAGAACTACTTAAACCTAACTAACCTAAGGACATCACGCAACACCCAGCCATCACGAGGCAGAGAAAATCCCTGACCCCGCCGGGAATCGAACCCGGGAACCCGGGCGTGGGAAGCGAGAACGCTACCGCACGACCACGAGATGCGGGCTTGCGTCACCAGGTGTAGTAATCAGCAAGTATGCAGAATCATCGCCATCGAAAGGAGACCTCGTCGGATGAGTCGGGCGTATTTTGGCACCGTCCACTGGTAGAGTATGAATACACCAAGTAGCAGACAAGGCGACGATTCTTTCTATCAGATCACAGTTCAGGCATGTTGTGTCCAAATAGGACGAAAGTTTGTCTTCGGGACCTGTGCTACTGTTACTCACAACTGAATCGTGTAGAGACGATCTAGCAGAGCATGTACAATCCGTTTATTTGACTAAATAACCCTGCTGAAATCCAGTACGAAACTCACTCCCGAACTGTGTCTCAGTAGTTCTGCAGCAACAAGTGTACGTGTCTGCACCTCGAAAACTTTGGCTCACACATTCTGAGTGTAATTGTGTAGTCAAGAGTGGTATCAGGGAACCGGACTCTGCACTGGGATCAACCTCTGCAGACAGGTATTAGGCGAAGAAGGTTCTCAAATGCTTACAGAGAATTGTGGAGAGTTCATCATAGTTACCCCACTAAAGGCTGTCCTACATAGAGCTAGATATGAGAGCGTGCTGAAAGGTAATGCCTCCGATTTTTTTATGTGAAAACTCTTCTAATTCGCAACTGGATTACAACACGCTGTTTCACACACACTGCCATGTTACACACTAAAATTCGGAGGCCCCTAGTGGCAGAGGGCTGCAAATATGTAGACACGAAGAATAAAGATGTAGAATGTTTATAAAGTTTGTTTTATTTCAAAAAAACTTCAGGGGTTTTCACATAAAAATTCGGATGCATAACTTTTCAGTATGCCCTCCTAGATCACTCATACGGCTCGTTCGCGTGCATTGTAGACAGACAGGCGTCTCGATGAGATCAACTATTACTGACGACACTACATGACTGTTTACAACACAGAAACTTAAATTTGCTCTTTAACACAGTCAGTTTCGAATACTGATATGATATCATTACGGGATTGAACTTGTAAAATTAAACTGACGGGAAATAGGGCATTCAGCAACTCCCTTAATTTCTTCAAGTATCTTGTTAAAGTTTTATATTTACTCATTAAGAGTAAATGGACAGTCTTTCTGTGTTCCACATGTGCTAAAATGCGCATCGACGGGTAAGAATTGGTGAGGCTGTTTTGCTGTGTGCTTACGAGACATTGCAGTAGGATGTTGCAGAATATTCACAATGACAGAGTAGGGTGATATGTATTGGGGATGTGTTTCTCTTCTACAGTTGACCCGCGAGATCCCATTTGAACTTGGAGAGGAGACCTGTGACCTTTGTATGAGGTTAGATTATTAGAGCGAGTGTCTTGCTCACATGCTACTTTATTAAAATTGATTATCGCTGGCCGGCCGAAGTGGCCGTGCGGTTAAAGGCGCTGCAGTCTGGAACCGCAAGACCGTTACGGTCGCAGGTTCGAATCCTGCCTCGGGCATGGATGTTTGTGATGTCCTTAGGTTAGTTAGGTTTAACTAGTTCTAAGTTCTAGGGGACTAATGACCTCAGCAGTTGAGTCCCATAGTGCTCAGAGCCATTTGCACCATTTGATTATTGCTGCCGGCTTTGCAGCCATCATCAGATCTAATGATACAGCAGCTACACACTGACTTTTATAATCTAATCCGATACAAAAGTCACAACATGCATAATAGGGCACTGTAGTATCCTTGGCTTGTCATTCTACTGTTATGCACGGAAATAGGGATACATGAAAAATATTTACCATTTGCTAAGGAACTGTGTGCAGTTCGTTTTATATTGCGGCACTTAAATGTTCTAACAATGATTATAGAAGAGGAAATATTATACAGAATTTTCTAACCTAAAATCTTCAACATATTATAAGTGTTATTCAGTAGCATTAGGCGTATACCAGGATGATTTCATTACGTAACCTTCTTGTCTCTGCCGACCTCGGTGTCAACGAGACGCTAAGTCTTAAACTTGCTTCCTACTTTCACATTTCATGTTGCAGCGTTGCTTGTTTTTTTCTTACCTATAGTGCGTCATAAGAATAATCTACTGTTCAGCGGAATATATCTCGAGTCGTGTAATGCATGAAAGCAATTTTTTTTTTTTTTTGCTTAAGTAACAAATGGCAGTTACCGTGCAGGAACGTGTCACTGCCTCATGGGAAGACGTTACGTTCCACATATATAGTGGAAAAGGAAACTTTCTTAGACTTTCTTAGTCTAGTTGGGAGTTACTGTTCATATGCTTATGTAGGATCAGTATGGCTAGGTGTCGGTAGATGTTGCGTGCGATTGTAAGAAACACTTTCGTGGACAGTTTATAAAACGACGAATTTGTCCATCTGCTCTTTTCTGTGGCCGTTTTGATCACCATAAACCTCGTCAGTATGTTAGTTCGCTTGAAGACCACGACAAGGGCATTGTTAACGAACAGGACTCTATCACGGAGCTAACTGCTACAATTACTGCTGACGCCGAAGTTGCGTGCAAATCTCCTGCGCTGCATCCCTGTGTTGTGTTTAGCATTTCGACGTTTTAGATAGCTGAGTTAAAGGAACATTTTTGTACGGTAAAATACAAATGTTGAACAGTTACGTTATCGGAACTGTACAATATTTGTTACGCTACTGCACAGAACTGTTTCTCCAAGTCAGTTGTGCAGGCAGTACTGTTACAATGCGCCCCATATGGGCCACGAGCTCTCCTGTGGCAGGGTGGCTTGTGTACCTCCACGAAACAGATATCTGAGCCGTAGGTGCAACCATGCTGTAAGGCTATTTCTTGAGAGGTCAGACTGACGTATATTTATGAAGATGGGTAACAGCCTTTTCAGTAGCTGCAGAGGCAACCACCTGGATGATTGAAGAAAAAAAATGACTAAGTTCTGTGGGACCAAACCACTGAGGTCATCGGTCCCTAAGTTTACACACTACTTAATCTAACTTAAACTAACTTACGCTAAGCACAACACACACACCCATGCCCGAGGGAGGACTCGAACCACCGACGGGGGCAGCCACGCGAACCGTGACAAGGCGCCGTAGACCGCAGGGCTACCCCACGCGGCCGATGAGTGACTGACCCGACGATACAGGAAGCAACATGAAACATTGATCCCATGACACGGCTAAACACGAGAGAAAGCTAAAGTCCTTTTAGTTTTATTGTTGTTCTCTATTGCTGTTCACTTTACATTACAACGTTTTGAGAAGTTTTCGCTGCATCCTTTTCCGCTCTAACGTGTGATGTACGACCTTTTGTCCTCATATCAAAACCACACCGAAAAATTCTTGATCTACCTAACAGAATTCATATCCTTCCTGTAGCCTGTAGCTTCCAGCCTGATCCAAGACTTTATTTAACGTGACGTGCCCCAGATAGCTTGTGTGTCACTTTGCTGTTTGTTTACTCAAACAGCTTCTCGTTTAACCTGGCGAGGCTGAGTGAACCCCTTTCCAGACTATTCCAACACAGAAAAAGGATGAGATGGTCACCGGAAATCGAACCCGGGATCTTCACGTCAGAAACCAGCAACGCTAACCACTAGACCACTAACAATCTTCATAGCCACTACGGATGGTATATCTTAAATACTATCTGCATTGTAGTATTTATAAAATGTAAGATTTAACGGCCGGAAATTTCACTTTTTTAACACATTGCGGACGGATCGCAAATTTCCTCGTGTTTCGCGCGCCATCCGTTACTGACGGGTCTCCGGGTTGACTCGTGTTTCCTGCGCTCAATATGTAGATGCCATCTGCTGCGACATATCTTAACTACTTCGTCTGTTTAGATATATACAGCAGCAATCAAGGTATCAAACTTCATTGGCTTCGTGTAATTTTTGCTTGTTTGGTATTTTTATTTGGTATTTCAAATAGTTATTATTTACATCTTGAAGTTCCTCCTGCTTTCAGAGATGGCCCTGTCCAGAAAACGAAAGTAAATGGCCGAATCTGGAATATTTTTGGCGATTATTATTCAGATGTTCCTAGTGAGATTGAAGATCTGATGACTGTGTGACTGAATGTTTTTATGGTTCGGAGGACTATTGCAGTGACAGTGACATCATTAGATCTGTATAGAATCGTAAGGATGCAGTGTTTTTAGGTGATGTTGATACTAACGACGTTCTGTGAATGATTCGTTTTGTTAAAGTGTAATTCTTTTGAGACGGCGCATATGTCTCACTTGTGCACTGACTGAGCTAGTGCACGGTTGAGACTGGGGCGCCGTCTCGAGTGCATTAAAATATTCCGAGTTATTACGCCACGATCGAATGAATTTCTTGGAGAAACCCAAAGTTTCGTCCCCATTTGCGGATCATATCTTCAAATCGGATTATATCTTCTGCTAATATCCGATTCATACGCTTGCTCACTACTGACTGAGATAAAAGTTTGCGTGCTCCCGCGGAGGTACGATCTCACACGGTTTCCGAGCGCACTTTGGCGTTGTCAATTGCTGCAGTCCGCAGCTATTGCCACACCACGGTGTAGAACTGGTACAGATCCTCTGCAGCACTGTAATCGAGTGTTTAACCGCCGATAGATTCAAATGGCCGTGGGGTTCACGTGTAGGTGTGCTAAAGTGAAGGGCCGTTGTCGGTGAGTTCGGTAAGGGCTGCTCTATGGGTCGTTACGGGGTCCCCTACAAGTTTGCAGCGGACAGTGTCGGAGGGCTGTGTGTGGGACTGCGGGGGAGGGTGAACGGCCGGCGTGTTGTGGGTGGGAGCGGAGCCGAGCCGCGCCGAGCGCGGGTGAACGCCCGGGCCGCGCCTCATGCATATGGAGTGAAGCGCCGCGCGGGACCGACACGGCGCGTCCTCTGCGCCGATCATTCACGGCTGCTCATCCCCCTGAGAGGGAACATCGCAGGCGCAGCAAGTCAACAGTGCGTCTCAACCAAATCGTTGTATGTACACACTGCTGTATAGCGTGTAACGTGTTTTATTGGTACCGGATCTGCATATACAAAGAAGAATGTCCTTTTGTTCGTAGTTTATACAGATTTACAGTTTTATTCCGAACTCGGTGAAAATTTGGACTCTTTACACTCAAAACAAGAGTCAGATCACTGTCAACATAAGATTCCGCAATCAGACTTGAAACATATGTGTACGTAATATTTAAAGGGGAAGAGTTATTTAAAAAATCTCTAAAAGTTCTTACCGATTTACTTCATATTTCTACAAGATACCCTAATGAATATTTGGGTGCACACAGGCTATGTATTTTTTAATATACACAGTATATAAATTAGTTTACCCATACTGAGTATGAAGGGGCGATCTTTATTTACTTTAGTAGGAGGAGAAAAACGTCTTAGCCAAGATTGCAATAAAACACTGTGTTGTGGGTAACCGGTTTCGGTAAACTATGTTACCATCATGAGTTCTTCGTACAGATTATTACAAATATCTTGTACCAGATGCACACGAAATCTTTCCATTTAATCTCCAGATTCAAACATATGGTGATTTGTGTACATAGTAATTTTAAGTTTTATTTTTGACGTGCCAATACATCATTCATGTCACATGCTGTGCATCTGGAAATTTAATGGAAAGATATCGTGTGCATCTGGTACAAGAAATTTGTAATAACCTGTACGAAGATCTCATGATGGTAGCATAGTTTACTGAAACTGGTTACCCACAATACAGTGTTTTATTACGATCTTGGCTAAGTTTTTCTTCTGCTAAGAAAAATATATATACTGAAAATCTATAAAGGGGAAACGTTGAGACGAAACATCTCGAAAAGTATTTGACCTATTTGCTTAAAAGTTCATTGACAATTTACTTCAAAATTTTACACTCAGATGAAACACTGAAAAAATTAATGAAAAATTAAATTAAAAAAAACGAAATGTATCATGATAACCTGATTGAAATTCCTAAAGCGAGACTAAATTACAGAGGCAAAACCCGTCTTGGAAATAGTACCATCACACGTCATCTGATCGTTTAACGAGCAAAGCTCGAGATTTTTACAGAAAGATGATTACAGACAGTTACTTATTGATTAGTTGCCTTCGTTCGTTACATACGATATACACCTTAGAAAACATTTTAGTCAGTGTTTCACAGCTTTTTTTGTGATTAAAATCCACAGTCCAACGCAAACACTAAGGCAGGTCATGGATATACAGCAAAACTCACTACATCGCGGGATGAATCAAAAGATCTAACAGAACCACAGATTTTCTGAACCACGACATAAACTTTTCGAACAGTAAGAGTCGTGCTGAAACACAGCCCTACTTGAAACAGTGAAAACTGAGCTGAAACAATAGAAGACGAATTCTCCAAAAACGCAACAAAATATTTATCGCAAAATGTAACAACAGCAGCCGCAACTGGTCATCTTTTCATACAAGGAAAATATAAGGTTTACAAAAGTTTGCTTGAAGAAATGAAATGAAAATACTAATAGGAAGTCGTCTACTTCCTACCGAAGTTTAACAGAAATATCGAATTTCTGTTTATTGAACACTGATAACAAAGCACAACTCGACTTTCTCTGGAACCAAAAGTTTTAAAGTCTCCTACAACACCGTTTCTTATTTGACTATTGCTTAGTTTGGTCGTTAGGAAGCGTGACTGTTAGCTTGGATTATCATCTATCATATAAATCGTATTCAAGTGCGCCCTTCGATTCAAAGCGATTGCAATTTCCCATGCGGTTAGCATTCGCTGAATCAACAAGGCGGCCGGCCAGAGTGGCCGAGCGGTTCTAGGCGATACAGTATGGAACCACGCGACCGCTACGGTCGCAGGTTCGAATCCTGCCTCGGGCATGGATGTGTGTCATGTCCTTAGGTTAGTTAGGTTTAAATAGTACTAAGTTCTAGGGGACTGATGACCACAGCAGTTAAGTGCCATAGTGCTCAGAGCCATTTGAACCATCAACAAGGCACAACGCCAACCACTATGTCTGGCAGATATTAAACATCCCGGGCAACGTTGGGGACTATGGCTAGTTTGATTACAAAAATCAATAGTGTTGCTGTTGTAATCATTACGTCTGATGATGACTGCAAAGCCGAAACCTATAATCAAATTTAATTAAGTAGCACTTGAGCAAGACAATGACTTTTGTAATCTAACCCGACACAAGTGTCACATGGCGCCTGCGCAGGTACAAAGGTATCCCGCGGGTCAACTATATCAAGAAAACTTCACCCTCAATACAATTCATGCTCTCCCATCGCGAAGGATACATGCAACAAACATCAACTTTGCAACTCTGCAGAGCTAATAGTTTGCGCGTAGCGAGCGAAAAAATATGAAAATGTCACGAATGGTTTTTGAAGGCCAGATACAACATTGCGGGTTGCATAAAACGACATCGATAGGAGCAGCCAAATCAACTTGTGTGACGAAAACTAGGAGAGAGATTCTCTGCTAGAAATCACATTTCAATGTTGTTTGCTAGCGTGTTAAATCTGATGTAAGAAGCTGAAACGTCTACCAGCACGTGTCAAAATTCGACAACGGCAGGATCGTACCTATCGAACACGCTTTTTATCGTTCTGCGTTTGCAATCGTCGAGATTGGCTAATGGTTTAAATGGCTCTGAGCACTATTGGACTTAACATCTAAGGTCATCAGTCCCCTAGAACTTAGAGCTACTAACTAACCTAAGGAAATCACACACAGCCATGCCCGAGGCAGGATTCGAACCTGCGACCGTAGTGACCGCGCGGATTCAGACTGAAGCGCTTAGAACCGCTAGACCACCGCGGCCGGCTGGTCGACATTCCACAACTGCCATGCGAGTATGGAATCGATTTGTTTACGAGGTCAAACTTGACGTCCTGCAGGAGCTCGAAAGCCTCATGCGAATGTCACCCTAAAGGACAAACACAGGGATCGCTCGGCTGTGTAAGATCATATAACCTTGTCACGTACCTTATTTGCAGGAAGAGAAGCAACCATACAGACAGTGCAATGATTTCTTGAGGACCAGGACTGTCAGCACGGGATAATTGTTGTGCCGCTGGAAAATGACACATCCCCGAAATCAGCTGGTCGTGTAGATGACACTTTATAACAGTCGAGGTGGAAAATGGATATTTTTTTTTTTTTACCAAACTTCACATTTTCCGTCACAAGTATCGACATCTTAAATTCGGTAGCACTTCAGCGATGGAGCTATCGCATTGTGGCACATCGAACTCAGCCAGCGAAGCAATCTTATTTTTCGGCATATGCCGAAAGACATTCGCCTAAATTCAGTATCGCTGCGAAATATGTAAGGGGCTGCAAATTAAAACGAGACAGATCGAGAAAAGTAAGAAAACTGTTTATTATTTGAAAAACAATTGCCATAACTGTTAACACATTTATCCCACTGTGAGACAAGACGGTCAGTGCCTTCATGGAAAGGTGTTTGTGGTTGCCAGTTCTGACCGTCACCACCCTCTTGTAGCCCAAAGTTAATTATTAATTTTGAAGTAAGTTAATAATTTGGGCCGCTGATGACATTTTCATATGACTTGGCACACTGAGACAGTGATACACTGTAGAGAGAGGTAGCAATGTAGAATTTGAAGAAACAGTTTTCATAATACTCATCTTTTATTCTTCTTCTTTGTCGTAAGCTGTAGGCTCGTAGTCCATTCCAAATGCAACTTTATATACTGGTATAGAGGATGCTTGGCTTCATTTTGTCAAATAATATGAAGACTGGTGGACCTTCTGTTGTTGAATAGATATACACTCCTGGAAATTGAAATAAGAACACCGTGAATTCATTGTCCCAAGAAGGGGAAACTTTATTGACACATTCCTGGGGTCAGATACATCACATGATCACACTGACAGAACCACAGGCACATAGACACAGGCAACAGAGCATGCACAATGTCGGCACTAGTACAGTGTATATCCACCTTTCGCAGCAATGCAGGCTGCTATTCTCCCATGGAGACGATCGTAGAGATGCTGGATGTAGTCCTGTGGAACGGCTTGCCATGCCATTTCCACCTGGCGCCTCAGTTGGACCAGCGTTCGTGCTGGACGTGCAGACCGCGTGAGACGACGCTTCATCCAGTCGCAAACATGCTCAATGGGGGACAGATCCGGAGATCTTGCTGGCCAGGGTAGTTGACTTACACCTTCTAGAGCACGTTGAGTGGCACGGGATACATGCGGACGTGCATTGTCCTGTTGGAACAGCAAGTTCCCTTGCCGGTCTAGGAATGGTAGAACGATGGGTTCGATGACGGTTTGGATGTACCGTGGACTATTCAGTGTCCCCTCGACGATCACCAGTGGTGTACGGCCAGTGTAGGAGATCGCTCCCCACACCATGATGCCGGGTGTTGGCCCTGTGTGCCTCGGTCGTATGCAGTCCTGATTGTGGCGCTCACCTGCACGGCGCCAAACACGCATACGACCATCATTGGCACCAAGGCAGAAGCGACTCTCATCGCTGAAGACGACACGTCTCCATTCGTCCCTCCATTCACGCCTGTCGCGACACCACTGGAGGCGGGCTGCACGATGTTGGGGCGTGAGCGGAAGACGGCCTAACGGTGTGCGGGACCGTAGCCCAGCTTCATGGAGACGGTTGCGAATGGTTCTCGCCGATACCCCAGGAGCAACAGTGTCCCTAATTTGCTGGGAAGTGGCGGTGCGGTCCCCTACGGCACTGCGTAGGATCCTACGGTCTTGGCGTGCATCCGTGCGTCGCTGTGGTCCGGTCCCACGTCGACGGGCACGTGCACCTTCCGCCGACCACTGGCGACAACATCGATGTACTGTGGAGACCTCACGCCCCACGTGTTGAGCAATTCGGCGGTACGTCCACCCGGCCTCCCGCATGCCCACTATACGCCCTCGCTCAAAGTCCGTCAACTGCACATACGGTTCACGTCCACGCTGTTGCGGCATGCTACCAGTGTTAAAGACTGCGATGGAGCTCCGTATGCCACGGCAAACTGGCTGACACTGACGGCGGCGGTGCACAAATGCTGCGCAGCTAGCGCCATTCGACGGCCAACACCGCGGTTCCTGGTGTGTCCGCTGTGCCGTGCGTGTGATCATTGCTTGTACAGCCCTCTCGCAGTGTCCGGAGCAAGTATGGTGGGTCTGACACACCGGTGTCAATGTGTTCTTTTTTCCATTTCCAGGAGTGTATTTTCAATCATTTCACTCTACAATGCAAATTAACATCAACCATCATGCTAACACAACACACACAATTTGTTCTCCATCCTCGCACTTCAAATTCGTACTACTAATTGCCCAAAGACAATGATTTACCTGTAGCAAAGAAAAGACTATCATCCATCGATCTACTTGTGTAAAATCATCTTTGAAACATACATTTCAAAAATAAAGTACAAATAATTGCTTATCGTTGCTTATCTTTTTAAGAAGTCCATAATCATCATCGTAAGTATATACGTTGAAGTTAATAAATTTTCCTATAGCTATATGGTAGTGGTTTTCTGGGTTTTGAGTCATCAACTTTGGAATCGGTCATTTCATATGATCTAAGATCGGTTAGTACATTTATCTCACAATAACCAGTTTTATTACATTACAGAACCATCATTCTACCGAGCGTGCACGTCTTCTTCTGAAGGGAATCGACGGTCACGAATGTCTTTCTTCAGTGAAGGCCCTCGTGTTGCTAAGGTTGTTTAGACTGCTGCAGTTTTGCTGGGAAGCTCTTACTGAAGGACGTGCAACTCCCGATTCCTTTGTATTTCTATTTTCTATATTTCTTGAGACCCGAAGGAACACATTCGTGGCTGTCGATTTGCTTCGGACGAAGAGGCACACGCCTGGGTACAGTCATGGCTCCGTAGGCAACCTCAAACGTTTTCCCATGAAGACGCTGACCGCCTTGTGTCACAGTGGGATAAATGTGTTAACAGTTAGGACGCTTACTTTTGAAATAATGAACAGTTTACTTAATTTTTTCCATCTGTCTCGTTTTAATTTGTCTGCCCCTTACATATAGCTTACAGAAGTTATTCATAAACAAATCATTGTTTTAGTTGAAAATGATAAGTGAGAGGAAAAATCATGTCTGAACGTTTAACTCTTGGATTTATTAGTCTGATCTTTACACATTTAACCACCGAGCCGGTATAAATTGCTGAATCAGCTTTGATTCGTGATACGATTTATAACCGCGCAAATGTACGTTTGTTCCTTGCGTAATAGACGTGCACATACAGCATTCCCTTCAGTGCTGCTGTCTAGCTTAGAATCTGCATAATGGATAGCGAATATGCATTTACAATCATACGAAATAACTTTGGCCAGTGATTACTGCAATGAAAACGATGCAAACCGTGTAATCGTGTATGTCGAGCAGGGTTATCTAGTTGTACGTAGCACGACTGAAATAAGTAACTTTCGCATTGATTTACGTCGGCTCTCCACCATCGAGTTCACCAGTTCGTGACCTGCTCGTGAGCATTGAATTATTAGAATTGTTCTGTTTCTGTTTATTGTCCTAGACGTTGTTCATTGAAGTGCAAAAGACGTGGGCGCTAGGTCACGATTGACGGGAAGTAAAACGCCTCCGCAGCGACGCACATACTCGTGCTTTACGTCAGTTCGATTGGACTGGTGATCTACAGAGCAGGCGCTCTGTGCTTCGAGTCTGGAACAAGGCTGTTCCCTTGAAACGTGCTCTGTGCTTACTCTCCCTTGTTTTTGTTGTGACAGTTCTCAGCCTCAGCAAAGAAACTGCTGAAAAGGACTAAAGCAATTGTTTTTCAATATTTGAGTATTTGTAACCGAGCCCAAACGAATTAAGCGTTTTAGTGTAACTCGATGTAGCTCCGTTAATTGCACTTCAAAGAAACCATACATTACAAAAATGATAATCTGCTAAAGTTATCGAGGTCATATGTTTGCTTTCTGATATTTTTTATTTTTCTCATCTTTAGCTAGAGATCTGCGGTGATGTTTAACTTTGGAGATATCATTCATAATACAATTCTGCATGCACAGTTTCATAATCTGAGTCTGTTGTTATCCGCAGTCTAGTTTCCCGCTATAACAGAAATGGTGCTGTTGTACATATATATAACTATTTCCCATAAGAATTTTTATCTGAACGTGACAAGTTTCTTCGATAGATTTTAACGTCCGTCGGCAGCGCGGTGATCTGAGACCGAGCGCAAACTCGAATTAGGAAAGGATAGGGAAGGAAATCGGACGTGCCCTTTCCAAAGAAATCATGCCAGCAGTGTTTTAGAGAAATCAAGAAAAACATAACTCTGGATGACTGGACACGGACTGAGCCGTCCTCCGAATGTGAGTCCATTGTGATAACCCCTGCGTCACCTCGCTCGGTATGGTCCTTCGATGTCAAGACAGACGCCAGTAATATTCGTACATTGTACAATTTTGTTCTCACAAAAGAATCATTCAGTGGCTGCCCTCACACAATTCACGAGAGCTTACAGTCATTAACTCAACTTTTATTAAGTACAAGCAATTTTTACTGAGGTGTTTATCTACCTAACACAGAACCATAATCACAAGACTGAGACCAAACAACTGAAGGAAAAAGTACCGATTTCAATTATTGCCGTCGATCTTCATTGAGACTAAGCCTGCAGCTGCTAACCGAGCGAGGTGGTTAGCACGCTGGACTCGCATTTCGGAGGACGATGGTTAAAACCCGCGTCCGGCCTTCCACAATCAGGTTTTCCGTGATTTCCCTATATCGCCCCTGGCTAATACCAGGATAGTTCCTTTGAAAAGGCACAGTAGATTTCCCTCCCCATCCTTGACACAATCCGAGCTTGTGCTCCGTCTCTAATAACCTCGATGTCGACCGGACGTTAAATCCAATGATCACTGCAATGTTTCTTTTTTGCAGCTGCGTTGAATTATTCACATGATTTGGTACCACCTGCAGCTGTCTGTTTTCCTTCACTAATTGTACACCTGTACAGTTTAAGCAAATTCTTGTGGATGTAGCCCTATATCGTACCAGTTACGGCCGTAGCAGCATGATGAGGCTTGTAGAGGAGATACTAATCTACAGAACGGTATTAAACCGATCTTTGGACTGAGGACCGTAACAAAATGTTGTGTTCTCACACCCATGTTAATTTTAATACTTATTTTTGTACTCCTTGTATTACATTTCCTTTTCATAGTTATATTACGATTTTGTTTGAATAAATATATTAAATTTATAGAAAAAATTAGCCAGTATTTTGTATAGCAAGTAGTCTATGCAGTTGGTATCTTACTAAAAGGGCGACTAGACTTTTTGGTGACTGCTGTCCCACCTGCAGCAAAAATAAAATACATGATTCAAATCCCGAACTGATGCTTCGTCGCACTCAAAACAGTTTCATGTGGACTGTAGAGTGACTTGCGGAGCGTGTATGTAGATGCAGATGGGGATTCAGTAACGCTGATTTGATGCAAATGTCTAGAAAATACACTGCGCTTATATCTCATTCATATTAGCGATATTATTTACTTTCTGTTGCCTTTAAGCGAAGTACCGCAAGTTTTCGGGGGATATTTGGCTTTCTGGGGATAGGTGACACTGTGTGGGAATGAGGGTCGCCCGGCAGGCGTGCCGAGATAGCGGCCACAGTTGTCATAGACAGTGTGGCCGGGTGGCGCAGTGGTTAACGCAGCTGCCCAGTCAGCACGAAATCGGGAGCTCGAATCCCGGTCTGGGACACCTTCACTCGTCGCCGCTGATTCCGCATGAAGGCCCGATGCAGCTGATATCATAAGTTCCTTCGCTTTGCTTTTTCTCCCCCCTCCCCCCTTCAATTACATAAAGTGTGAATATTACCGAACTATCACTTTTATAAGTTATGACTGCAAAATACTAACACAAATTGTTTATAGGAAGAAGGAAACTGGTAGGAGTCGAGCACGGGATCGAAAAATTTGTATTCTGGAGAAATACTGACCCTATTAATTCCATTAGAAGACAGTTTAAGGAAAATCAAACCTACGTTTATATCATTCGTAAAACGGAAACCAGAAGGCAGTTATAAGAGTCGAGGGCACGAAAGAGAAACAGTGTTTGAGAACGCAGTGAGACAGTGTTGTAGCCTGTCCCCCTATGTTACTCGATCTGTACATTGAGCAACTAGTAAAAGCAACCAAAGACAAATTTGGAGTAGGAATTAAAGTTCAGGGACAAGCAATAACAACTCTGTGGTTTGCCGATGACGCTGTAATTTTGTCAGATGCAGCAAAGCACTTGAAAGGGGATATAAGATGAACATCAACCAAAGCGCAACATGAATGTAGTCGAATTAAATCAGGTGATGCTGAGTGAATTAGATTCGAAACTGAGACCCTTAAAGTAGTAGATGAGTTTTGCTAATTGGGCAGCAAAATAACTGATGATGGCCGAAGTATAAAGGATATAAAATGTAGACTGACAATGGCAAGAAAAAAATTTCTGAAGAACAGAAATTCATTAACATCGAATATAGATTTAAGTGTTCGGAAATTTTTTTCTTTAGGCATTCGTCTGGAGTATAGCCATATATGGAAGCGAAAAATGGACGATAAAGGGTTTAGATAAAAAGAGAATAGAAGATTTTTACATGTGGTGCTACAGAAGAATGTTGAAGACCACGTAACTAACGAGGTGATACTGAATGAAACTGGGGAGAAAAGGAATTTGTGGCACACCTTGACCAAAAGAAGAGTCGCATGATAGGACACAATCTGATAAATAAAGGAATCACCAATTTAGTACTGGAGAGGAGTGTAGGGGGTTAAAATCGTAGAAGGAGACCAAGTGATGGATACAGTAAACAGATTCAGAAAGATGTGACTTGCAGTAGTTGTTCGGAAATGAAGAGGCTTGAACAGGATAGAGTAGCATCGAGAGCTGCATCAAATCAGTTCTTGGGCTGTAGACCACAGAAGCAACAAGACAAATCACAGAGTAAAAATTGGTTTTTCTACATCAAATAAACTACACCAAAAACTAATACATAATATAAAGTGTAATCATGATCCATATTCAGACTCTGGAATATACAAGGTAACGTGCCACGAATGCTCCAAGTTCTACGTAGGACAAACAGGCCGAAATATCAACTCCAGGTACACAGAGCACATTAGAGCATACACACACAACAAACACACTACATCAGCAATAGCAACACACATACATAATACAGGACACCCATTTGGAGAAATAGAGCAAAATGTCAAAGTGCTCCACCGACTAAATAAAGGACATAAAATGGATTTGCTTGAAGAACTGGCGCTACGGTCGCAGGTTCGGCTCCTGCCTCGGGCATGGTTGTGTGTGATGTCCTTAGGTTAGTTAGGTTTAAGTAGTTCTAAGTTCTAGGGGACTGATGACCTCAGAAGTTAAGTCCCATAGTGCTCAGAGCCATTTGAACCATTTTTGAAGAACTGGAGATATATTCACATTACAGAAAATATGAAGATAAAATATTAAATGAAAAACTTGAAAGGGAATCAGTGAATTTCTTCAGCTGTTTCGATAATATACTTAAATAAAAATAGTAAAACATAGAAATAAGCACAATTGTAAAATCAATGTAAGCAATTCATGAGCCAAATTGTTAAGATAAATAACCTCTGTACAAAAGCATATCATAATTTTTGGAAGACCTATAATGTTATCTCTGTGGACTACCTGTAAGAAGATCTTTGTAACTGTTTTGTTTATATAAGATATTGTCGATGTGTAAAGTGTACAACAAGTTGTGTGTGATGTTAAGTGTGTGTGAGACTCTACACAAATGGACCATTAGAAAACTGTAAGTACAAATTCTTCTAAATTTTAGCCACTAACCTCTCAAAAAGAACTGATATCCAACTAAAAATCGCGTGTTTCTTATGTATTACAGTAAAAGTCAACAAACTGAAGCAGACTCACACATACTGACAACATCAAAAGAAATGGCTTAATACACACCAAAAAACGCACTTGAAAGTGGAAATTATTTCTCTAAACGCGTCGAGCGAATAGTAAAATAAGGAAAAAATCATGACTGGTAGCAGAAGATTTATTTATTTATAAACAAACCTATTATAACAAGACAAATGTAGAAGCTGAGGAAAGCACACGCTGCCGTTTAAAGCAGAAGAAAAACAGATGCTAACTTTATGTGTAGGATCACGGGGAGCAACTGCCTCTTCGACGACGTCGATTGTGGCAGTCTATGTATCTATATCTTTCTATTGTGCTATCTTCTTAATACTCAAACAGTTAATTTTAAACTTTTCAGTTTCCTAATTAGTTTTAGGTTTCGAAGTATACGAAGCTGTAAGTCTGTTAAATCTTCGTTAAAACACTAGAAAACCAAATACGCTTCGTTTTTATGCACACGTAGGACTTAATATTGGGAAAACATGACCTGCCTTAGTCACTGAGTGGCGGGTCAATTGTAAATGGTGGCATATGAAATGAAGTCCGCAGAAGAGGCGTGTCATGTTTGCGCTGGCTGCTGCCGTGGCGCAAGGGGCTCCATCGCGTCCGGGGACTGCCGGCCACGGCGCAGCGCAGAGTGCCTCTAATTAGGGAGTTTTACTGTGAATGGGCGCCCGCCCGGCGACTCGGCCCAGCTGCGAGTCTGCGGCCGCGGCTGCGCGCTGGGGCCATTGGCTGTAGGCGGGCGCCGCCAACTAATTACTGACAATTTCGGCGCTCCCATTCGCGTCTGGCCACTCCTCCTCGGCTTTCGCTGCAGCGACTCCACTTCGAATTCCGGCAGCCGCCCTACCACCTCGCAGTTTTATTATGCTAATGGGGCGTGCGGTCTGGCTGCGCTGTCGCCCGTAGCGCCACCGTATTGCGCTTACTTCGCGTTATTTATGCTCCTTCGCAGTGGATTTATGAGCTGTGCCTTTTTTCCTCCTCTTCTGAATAACAGCATTTAATGAAGTGTTAGTGTTCTCTTATTTCACGCCACGGCAACCGCCATTCACTGCGAATTACATAAATCATCGACAAAGCGTGCGCTGCGTGGGAGGACGCGCGCCGCGGGCTGCGCTACGTTACGTTACGTGCGCACCCCTCTCCTCCGCACCTCCCGAAACCCTCCTGTCCCGAGGAGGCTCTGCCAGTCATGACGCCAACGGGATCTCCTCGCGCTGCTGTGCTCTCCATTCGTTCCAGACTACCGTTTCACGCCGACCCCAAACTGCTCCGCGTTTTATGGCTGAGACAAATGTGAGAGCTGACAAGCCCAGTCTCCAAGCACGGATATCGCTCATTCAATGTCCTATTGTTTATTAAAATTTCAAGCATCTATAAATTGGCAACATGAATTCTTATGTTTCGCGCAAGGTAGCATTGCAATTACATCTTCATCTACATTCACAGTCTGTAAACCACTTTCAACTAAATGGCACAGGACACTTCCTACTGTACCAGTTACTAGGGCTTCTTCCCATTCCATTCAAATAAGGAGTGCAGGCATAATATGCTTAAAAGTATATTCGGGCTGTGAGTAGTCTAATATTGTCTTCACATCCGCTGCAGGACCAATTCATACGGGACAGCAGTAAATTCATCTACATCTACATTTATACTCCGCAAGCCACCCAACGGTGTGGCGGAGGGCACTTTACGTGCCACTGTCATTACCTCCCTTTTCTGTTCCAGTAGCGTATTGTTCGCGGGAAGAACGACTGCCGGAAAGCCTCCGTGCGCGCTCGAATCTCTCTAATTTTACATTCGTGATCTCCTCGGGAGGTATAAGTAGGGGGAAGCAATATATTAGATACCTCATCCAGAAACGCACCCTCTCGAAACCTGGACAGCAAGCTACACCGCCATGCAGAGCGCCTATCTTGCAGAGTCTGCCACTTGAGTTTGCTAAACATCTCCGTAGCGCTATCACGCTTACCAAATAACCCTGTGATGAAACGCGCCGCTCTTCTTTGGATCTCCTCTATCTCCTCCGTCAACCCGATCTGGTACGGATCCCACACTGATGAGCAATACTCAAGTATAGGTTGAACAAGTGTTTTGTAAGCCATCTCCTTTGTTGATGGACTACATTTTCTAAGGACTTCCCCAATGAATCTCAACCTGGTACCCGCCTTACCAACAATTAATTTCATATGCCCATTCCACTTCAAATCGTTCCGCACGCATACTCACAGATATTTTACAGAAGTAACTGCTACCAGTGTTTGCTCCGCTATCATATAATCATACAATAAAGGATCCTTCTTTCTATGTATCCGCAATACATTACATTTTTCTATGTTAAGGGTCAGTTGCCACTCCCTGCACCAAGTGCCTATCCGCTGCAGATCTTCCTGCATTTCGCAACAATTTTATAATGCTGCAACTTCTCTGTATACTACAGCATCATCCGCGAAAAGCCGCATGGAGCTTCCGACACTATCTACTAGGTCATTTATATATATCGTGAAAAGCAATTGTCCCATAACACTCCACTGTGGCACGCCAGCTGCAGCTTCTCTGTATACTACAGCATCATCCGCGAAAAGCCGTATGGAACTTACGACACTATCTACTAGGTCATTTATATATACTGTGAAAAGCAATGGTCCCATAACACTCCCTTGTGGCACGCCAGAGGTTACTTTAACGTCTGTAGACGTCTCTCCATTGAGAGTGTCATCAGTTAAAGGCGATTTGTGAAACTTTATAAGTGGGTTGTCAAAGGATGGTTTGCGTCTATCTTCGAGTATCTGCCAGTTCAATTCTTTTCAGAGTCTCCTTGACGCTCTCCCATGGCTCAAACAAATCTGTAAGCACTTGTACTGCTCTTTTTGTTTTATGGGTGATTCAGCTGCCCCTACTACTGGGTTTTATGGAGCCCACAACATCTTCAGATACCACGCAAAAAACTTTCGTATTCTCTCGTGCACTATGCACAAACTTTTAGTCTTCAGGAAAAATGAACAGGACTTTTTTATAGGAAATTTAATGAAGTTTGTAGTGTGATACATTTTCGCTGGAGGCCACGGTTTTCAACTTATTCCAGAAAAATGCATATAATGTCACTTTTGTACAATTTTGTTGAATAATTCGAAAACTATAGTCTCTAGCGGAAACGCATCCCAGTACAAAATTTAACTGTATTAAAGATACTACAAAAAGGCCTTATTCATTTGTCCTGTGGGACTAAAACAAAGTTGCCAGTATTTACAGTTTATCCGTAAAATTTACGGAAGCTGCAGCATTTCACGATTTTACGGATGAACGGTGTCATTTTACGACTTTGCAGCCAATAATTTGAAGCGTTAACTGTCGATAATCACCACACTTCCGTACAATCGATTGTCTGCATGGGTTGAAGGCAAGCCGACAGTTTCCGCTCCGCAAATTCTTTGTTCCGCTCCGTTCCTTGTTGTGATTTAAACCATATTCTTCGACATGTATGGACCAATTACATTCGTTTCATATATATATATATATATATATATATATATATATATATATATATATATACTCCTGGAAATGGAAAAAAGAACACATTGACACCGGTGTGTCAGACCCACCATACTTGCTCCGGACACTGCGAGAGGGCTGTACAAGCAATGATCACACGCACGACACAGCGGACACACCAGGAACCGCGGTGTTGGCCGTCGAATGGCGCTAGCTGCGCAGCATTTGTGCACCGCCGCCGTCAGTGTCAGCCAGTTTGCCGTGGCATACGGAGCTCCATCGCAGTCTTTAACACTGGTAGCATGCCGCGACAGCGTGGACGTGAACCGTATGTGCAGTTGACGAACTTTGAGCGAGGGCGTATAGTGGGCATGCGGGAGGCCGGGTGGACGTACCGCCGAATTGCTCAACACGTGGGGCGTGAGGTCTCCACAGTACATCGATGTTGTCGCCAGTGGTCGGCGGAAGGTGCACGTGCCCGTCGACCTGGGACCGGACCGCAGCGACGTACGGATGCACGCCAAGACCGTAGGATCCTACGCAGTGCCGTAGGGGACCGCACCGCCACTTCCCAGCAAATTAGGGACACTGTTGCTCCTGGGGTATCGGCGAGGACCATTCGCAACCGTCTCCATGAAGCTGGGCTACGGTCCCGCACACCGTTAGGCCGTCTTCCGCTCACGCCCCAGCATCGTGCAGCCCGCCTCCAGTGGTGTCGCGACAGGCGTGAATGGAGGGACGAATGGAGACGTGTCGTCTTCAGCGATGAGAGTCGCTTCTGCCTTGGTGCCAATGATGGTCGTATGCGTGTTTGGCGCCGTGCAGGTGAGCGCCACAACCAGGACTGCATACGACCGAGGCACACAGGGCCAACACCCGGCATCATGGTGTGGGGAGCGATCTCCCACACTGGCCGTACACCACTGGTGATCGTCGAGGGGACACTGAATAGTGCACGGTACATCCAAACCGTCATCGAACCCATCGTTCTACCATTCCTAGACCGGCAAGGGAACTTGCTGTTCCAACAGGACAATGCACGTCCGCATGTATCCCGTGCCACCCAACGTGCTCTAGAAGGTGTAAGTCAACTACCCTGGCCAGCAAGATCTCCGGATCTGTCCCCCATTGAGCATGTTTGGGACTGGATGAAGCGTCGTCTCACGCGGTCTGCACGTCCAGCACGAACGCTGGTCCAACTGAGGCGCCAGGTGGAAATGGCATGGCAAGCCGTTCCACAGGACTACATCCAGCATCTCTACGATCGTCTCCATGGGAGAATAGCAGCCTGCATTGCTGCGAAAGGTGGATATACACTGTACTAGTGCCGACATTGTGCATGCTCTGTTGCCTGTGTCTATGTGCCTGTGGTTCTGTCAGTGTGATCATGTGATGTATCTGACCCCAGGAATGTGTCAATAAAGTTTCCCCTTCCTGGGACAATGAATTCATGGTGTTCTTATTTCAATTTCCAGGAGTGTATATATATATATATGTGTGTGTATGTTTTTTACCATGTGCATATCGTTTGTTCACGAGGTTGGTGTCGTGTTCATTTAATGGTTTAGGACTTTGTGTGTTTTCACATTTTTCAATCAAGTGTTTGACTGCCTTGAGTGATTATGTTATAATTTTATGTGACGTTCAGTGATCCAGCTTCCTTTCGATGTTTCGGTACATATCGAGACATTTGATCTCGTACATTTTCATGCTCTATACTCCTCTTGTAGGATTCAAAAATAAGTCCGTCAACAAACAGTATTTCCAGACATTTAAAGAATCGTCTTTTGTTGATTTGCCGTGCATACTAAAATCAAGAAAGGGAAAAAAATTGCCTTTTGCGCGGTATGTGGGTATAATATTAATATTCCACAAGGAATAATGGAAGAAACGATTTAAGTAATCATGAGAAGTGGGGTGAACGCATAAGCTACGTCAAATCGAAGGAAGATAGCAAGAAAATCAACAAGTTTTTTGTCAAGTCTGGAAACGATGACAGTGACGGAATTAGGACCGAGTGTTTTTTCAAACACAATGAGCCCTTAAGTGCGGCTGATCATGCTTGTACTTTATTTAAGATGTTTCCCACATCATAAGTGGCAAAGAAATATAGCTTTTGTAGCACGAAAACGACATGAATTGTAAATAGAATGACAAGAAATGCATCATCTGAAGTTGGTAAGTGCTGCAGAACGGACCATTTTCTTTGCCAACGGATGGAAGCAACGATAACGAATGCCAAGTCGTATCCTGTTGTTGTAGTAGTTGTTGTTGTTACATTTTATGATATTCCGCAGGAAAAAGTAGTGAGCACTGTGTGCTGTCCATATCAGCGTTAGACGGGAACTCAACAGGGCGAAACATACGTAACCTGATGTTATCACTGCTGAATGCTCATAGCATACCAGCTAAAAGCTGTGTGGCTTTCTGCTCCGACAATGATATGACACAAAAATGGGCAGTATTGAAGGAAGTTCAACCAGGTACTGCCCTCATAGCTTGCATTTGCCACCTGATTAATACAGCAATTGAGAAAGGTGCTGGAAGATAACCACTTAAAGTGGATGAGGTCGTTGTTGTTATATTTTATTTCTTAGAGAAGAGTCTCAAACGAAAAGAACACCTTCAGGAATTTCACAGCTTACACAATAAAGAGGCAAAGAAAATTCTATAGCATGCATGTACTAGGTGGTTATCTATAGGCAGATGTTTGGCGAGACGACTGGACCAGTGGGATCCGCTTCTTTCTTGTTCCATAAAAACACGGGAGAACTGCCGGATGTCAGTAACGTCCTGCCACGACGTGGCAATCAGTACGCCGGGAAAGCTTTAAACATCGCGTCTTTCTTTCTTTACGGAGGAAGTAATATTATGTACACAAAATATTTCGACGAGCTTGACATCTTTCATAATACCTAGAGTTGACCGAAACGGATCCAAAGAGTAAAAGAAGAATTGTTGGTTCGTTGATTTGGGGGCAGGGGACCAAACAACGAGATCATCGGTCCCATCGGATTAGGGAAGGATGGAAAGGAAGTCGGCCATGCCTTTTCGAAGGAACCATCCTGGCATTTGCCTGATGCAATTTAGAGAAATCACGGGAAAGCTAAATCAGGATAACTGGACGCGGGGTTTGAACCGTCGTTCCGAATGCGAAGTATTAGAATAGAGAATTCTTGGTTCTGCTACTACACATGCCCCTAAAAGAATAGCATATTCTTCCAAATGCGAGAAACCCATCCTAAAAAGTAAGACTTCTGCTACAACATGTGAGGAAAAATTGTTTGTATTCCTGTCTTCAAACTTGAACAAGGCCTTTTTCAAAATCCTCCAAGTGTTTATTCCTGTATTTGATAAATTGAATGTCGCCATTCAGAGTTCTTCACTTTTTACTAGACCTTCTAATGGATTTGCTAAAGCACTTGTTCACCAAACTTGTTAAACCAAAAATTGTCAAAAGCTCCTCGTTGCTTGAGGTTGAGTTCAACTGGATTTAAAATTCACCTTTCGCAACACATAAAGCGAGTTGCTAATCTTGTGTTATTCTGCTACCTGCTCTGTGCCACGCATTGCTGTGGCGCAGCCTGGTTAAATGGGAAACAAAGAAAAATGAAAGCACACGTTTCTAAAATGTATCGGAATTGGATGTAAGTTATGCCCTAATCTCCTTATTCTAAGTGTCTCTGTCCGTCTCCTTCCCCCTTTCTTTGACTATTTCCTCTTACTTCGACCCTCTCTTTGCCAATTTCCTCTTCCACCCTCTCTCTGTCGATTTCGCCGCGCGTGATTAGCCGATCGGTCTAGGGCAGTCATGGACTGTGCGGCTGGTCCTGGCGGAGGTTCGAGTCCTCCATCGGGCACGGGTGTGTGTGTCCTTAGGATAATTTAGGTTAAGTAATGTGTAAGCTTAGGGACTGATGACCTTATTAGTTAAGTGCCATAAGATTTCTCACACATTTGAACATTTTTTTGTTGTTGTCGATTTCCTCCTTCCCCTCTGTTTGTCTTCTCCCCTCTCTCTGCATCTCCTCCTTCCTCCTCACTCGCTCTGTCTGTCTGTCCATCACGTTATCCCTTTTTCTATTTTCAGCATCTCGCCTCTCTCTCTTCATCTCCTCCTACTGCCTATTTCTGTCTGTCACTCATTTTCCTCTTTCTATGTCCAGCCGCACATCTCCTCCTCCTGCCCCCTCCCTCTGACCTTCAGCCGTGTTTATTGTTACTGAAAATTCAGATTCGGTAGTACTACTCCAATCATAAGCCGATAAGTCATAAATGCAATTTTCTTGCTTGCTAACAACTTCTTGCTCTCTCTATTACATTATGTTATGTATTTATTTTTATATAACATACGTTAAAAATAGATGTATAAAACACTCGCGTATATTTTTAGCCACTACTGGAACGTCTACGGAGATCTGGCAGTGAACAAAAGCACGGTGAGTCGTCGGGCGAGGCGACTTGGTCATCATCGCAATAAGGTCTTTCAGACCGGTCCGAACTCTCACGTGCTGGCCTGCCGCATACAGCTATAGCTCCTACAATGTTGAAAGTGCAGACGCTATTTGTTGTGGTGATCAACAGATCACAGTCAACTGCTCAACTGGACGTCTCTGTTGGTAGGGCTGCCACCGTCGTCCACCAGTTGGGGTACTGAAAGCAGTGTGCCCGCTCCGCTTGGTTCCTCGCCGTCTAACGGAAGACAATAAAGAGCAACGATGGACCATCTATGAAGAATTGTCTCCGTGTTACGAGGCTGATCGTGATAATTTTTTGTCGAACACTGTCAAAGCTGTGAAACGGGTTTATTACTTGTAACCGGAAAGACAACAGCAGTCGATACAGTGGCGCCATACCACCTCTCCTCTGAACAAAAAGTTCAGATCCACACCCTCAGCTGGTAGTCATGACGATAGTGCCTGTGTCTGAAATCTTAATGGGACTTCACTGCTTAGGTCATCAGTCCCTAAGCTTACTCACTACTTAACCAAAATTATCCTAAGGACAAACACACATACCCATGCCCGAGGGAGAACTCGAACCTCCGCCGGGATCAGCCGCACAGTCCATGATTGCAGCGCCCTAGACCGCTCGGCTAATCCCGAGCGGCCTTGACGATAGTCTTCTGCGACTACGAATTGGTTATTCTGTTTGATGTCCACTCTCCTGGTGCAACGATCAACTCTGATTTGTATCGTGCTACCCTCAGCAAACTGAAGAAACGACTTCAGCGTGTTCCTCGCGACAAAAATACGAACAAACTTCTCCCTCTCCATGACAAGTTTGCGCACCCGAGAGCTCACTAGACTTCACCGGACTAGTCTTCATCATCCACTCTAACAGCCCGAATCTGGCACCTTGCGACTCCCATCTGAAGTATGCACTGCGTGGGACACAGTACGTGAATGATGGGGAGGTTACTGTTTCAGCAAGGCGTTGGATCCGACGTCGACCAATAGAATGGTACCATGGGGGCAAGCAGGCCCTACCAGTGAAATGGTGCCAGGTCGTCACGTTTAACAGAGATTATGTTGAAAAATATTGTTTTGTAGCCAAAAGAGTTGGGAATAGTACGGTAAATTAGAGTCTTGAATGAAACTAACCCGCCTTCAGAAAAAATAGAATGTGTTTCATTACTTACTGAATGGCCCTCGTTCAACTGTGTCACTGCCCCACGTGCCATCACTTACCGGAACGTTATTCCTCGACAGGAGACCGTGTAAACAACTGCATCGCTATACCAATCCATCGCGGGACATTAGCCGCGAAGTATCTACATCTACGTCTACATGATCACTCTGCAATTCACATTTAAGTGCTTGGCAGAGGGTTCATCGAACCACAATCATACTATCTCTCTACCATTCCACTCCCGAACAGCGCGCGGGAAAAACGAACACCTAAACCTTTCTGTTCGAGCTCTTATTTCTCTTATTTTATTTTGATGATCATTCCTACCTATGTAGGTTGGGCTCAACAAAATATTTTCGCATTCGGAAGAGAAAGTTGGTGACTGAAATTTCGTAAATAGATCTCGCCGCGACGAAAAACGTCTTTGCTTTAATGACTTCCATCCCAACTCGCGTATCATATCTGCCACACTCTCTCCCCTATTACGCGATAATACAAAACGAGCTGCCCTTTTTTGCACCCTTTCGATGTCCTCCGCCAATCCCACCTGGTAAGGATCCCACACCGCGGAGCAATATTCTAAAAGAGGACGAACGAGTGTAGTGTAAGCTGTCTCTTTAGTGGACTTGTTGCATCTTCTAAGTGTCGTGCCAATGAAACGCAACCTTTGGCTCGCCTTCCCCACAATATTATCTAAGTGGTCTTTCCAGCTGAAGTTGTTCGTAATTTTAACGCCCAGGTACTTAGTTGAATTGAGAGCCTTGAGAATTGTACTATTTATCGAGTAATCGAATTCCAACGGATTTCTTTTGGAACTCATGTGGATCACCTCACACTCTTCGTTGTTTAGCGCCAACTGCCACCTGCCACACCATACAGAGATCTTTTCTAAATCGCTTTGCAACTGATACTGGTCTTAGGATGACCTTACTAGACGGTAAATTACAGCTTCATCTGCGAACAACCGAAAAGAACTGCTCAGATTGTCACCCAGGTCATTTATATAGATCAGGAACAGCAGAGGGTCCGCATCTCGTGATCGTGAGGTAGCGTTCTCGCTTCCCACGCCCGGGTTCCCGGGTTCGATTCCCGGCGGTGTCAGGGATTTTCTCTACCTCGTGATGACTGGGTGTTGTGTGCTGTCCTTAGGTTAGTTAGGTTTAAGTAGTTCTAGGTTCTAGGGGACTGATGACCATAGATGTTAAGTCCCATAGTGCTCAGAGCCATTTTTAGGGCCAACAGCAGAGGTCCCAGGACGCTTCCCTGGGGAACGCCCGATATCACTTCAGTTTTACTCGATGATTTGCCGTCTATTACTACGAACTGCGACTTTCCTGACAGGAGTCACGAATCCAGTCGCACAACTGAGACGATACCCCATAGGCCCGCAGCTTGATTATAAGTCGCTTGTGAGGAACGGTGTCAAAAGCTTTCCGGAAATGTAGAAATACGGAATCAACTTGAGATCCCCTGTCGATAGCGGCCATTACGTCTTGGTCTCAAAGCAGTTATCTACCGCTGTTTGTTAGGAGGGCAGCTGGAAGAGCTGACGCGTCCGTCTGGCACGGAGACGCAGCGGAGCTGCCCGGCCCGCTGCCGCCTCGACGCGGCGCAGCCAGCCAGCCAACCAGCCAGCCGCAGCGCACGTTACGTCGGCGCCGCGGGCGAGCAGCTCGTGAATATGCATGAGGCGCGACCGTGGCGGGCCAGCCACGAGCGCTCCGCGCCTCGGTAATTGCTCGCCCTATTTTCGGGCGCCAGTTCCCACGGGCGCCTGTTGCCCTCCTCCGATATGACATGTTATTCTCCGTGGCGCCGTCCTCTGCTGCGGCCTGCTCTCCTCTGACTGTGACTTTCGAAAAGTCGTTTGCGAGGCTTCCTGTCTTTTACTCTCAGGTGGCCCAAATGTCAACGGACACAGTGTTTCCTGTTTATTTATTCGGTTGTTACAGAAATAAAGCAATTGCACCACAATAGAACATAAATCTGAGAACCTTCGAGTACAATACACTGAATCATTAACAATCAGTTTATTGCAGTCTGGAGTATGTCGAGCGTGGCACTGCTGTACGAAACCGTCCTCTCTTTCCATCCAGGATAAGGAGCGTAGCAGCAGCGCTGCATGGTACTGGGCGATTCATCGACAGATTCCATGTCACCCGTGGTTCCCCCCTCGGTGCTTTCCAGAAAAGAAATTGTTGCTATTAACAGACTAATAGTGAGTCACACGAGTACTAATCAAACAAGATATTTGTTACACATTATACTCTCTCCAAACTGCGAGCCCTGTCTCACTGAAGAAGACATTGTGCAATACTTTGTGATAAATACAGCCACCCAAGATAAGTTACAGTATACAGTATTTTAAAAATTAACTCTTATTCTTCTGTTAAGAAGTGCATTGTGCAATACACAGTTGTAACGGTATATTTTATTAGAGACGATCGATTTCCGTCTAGGATCATATCATCATCGGGTCCAAAAACCATTTCAGCTATGCACATCCGTAACTGGAATCAAAGGTATCAGGCAATCATGCACGGAGCAAAGGAGGTCAGTTTTGTTCAGTGCATAGATACACCACACGAATACGTTTGTGAGGTTAAATAGACATAATGTTACGAATTTACAGCTAATATCAATGATGGAACAATGAAATGCATAGCTCAGATGGTTTTTGGAACCGATGTCGTCTTATCTTAGACCAAAATCAAACGTCTCTAATAAAATCTACCGTTACAGCTGCGTATTGCATAATGCAGTTCTCAGCATTCACTGAAGCTGTACAACACCACCTCTATAAAATATTTCTAATTGTTTTCCTTTTACAGTAGTTCTTACTTCCGTGGACATTTCCGGTGGCAAATATATTTGCTGTTTCACCCGTCTGAGAAGCTATTTATATTAAGATTTCATATTAAAATTTTGTGACTTATATTGCAATGCTGCAGCCGCACTAATGCGCAAACTAATTAGCTCACACACTTGTTCCCTTACTTTTATACAATTCCACTAAATAATGCATGGTGTTTTATGTTTTTTTAATCAAGTCACACAAATGTCCTCTTCGTATTAGTATGCGACATAATTGTATCAGGTGAAATTTGATTTGTCTGAAACCAATGTTTTTTTTAAAAAAAAAGTATTCTTGATGAGAGGTGTTTCGTGTTCCGACCGTTTACAGAGTTAACTGTTTCTTCAACTGACTGTTGTTACAAATATTAGTGGTTCCTTCACTCCAAGCCGGCCGGAGTGGCCGAGCGGTTCTAGGCGCTACAGTCTGGAACCGCGCGACCGCTACGGTCGCAGGTTGGAATCCTGCCCCGGGCATGGATGTGTGTGATGTCCTTAGGTTAGTTAGGTTTAAGTAGTTCTAAGTTCTAGGGGATTGATGACCTCAGAAGTTAAGTCTCATAGTGCTCAGAGCCATTTCACTCCAAGGAACCGCATCATCTATTCCAGTTTAATAGTGGCTTTAGGACTATATGAACCATTGTAAATTATTGGCGTGTAATGTTCTATCGCGGAAGATTAACTCCACAGTACCCAATGCCAATTGTCGTCGACTTGTCAAGGTCAGATTTTCAGACGAAACAATCGTCAAAGGTGCAGACATGTTGTGTAAGCACATTTTCTGCTGTAGGCCAAAATAATTTTTTATCTGTCGTCTCGCGCTACGTTAGTTACACAGCTAATTTAGAAAAGAATGAATCAGAGTACAGTTATGTGCAAATGAACATCGATTTTTGTTTTTTGTGTTTTATTCCCTAATCATGAAGGCCTGTTGTAGAACAGAAACGTATTCTATGCGGCCAGCTATCCCAGTTGGCTTCGAATGGTGCAAAGGTTGGAGAAGGGGCAGAAAGCCAATGATATAAATGGAAAAAAGCTCTTGTAGATGACTACAGGTTTTCAGGCCGTACATACGCCCACAGTTCTAGAGCCGGTTTACTGACACCTAGATAACGTAATCATGGAAATTCATGTATTTAAGTTTAAAGCCGTGTTTCCTATTTGATTTCACGTGACTGTTCCGTCACCCGTTTCCGTGCATGCACTGGTGTGGAGACAGTAGACCTCCATGTAATGTTCACATCTTGGTGTCATGCAGTTAGGCCTCCACGTGAACTTTTCGAATGCGGGTTGTGAAAGAAATTTTCATAAATTTGGACTTGGTGAGAAGTGGAACAGATTTAGCAAGCGTCAGTTCCTGCAGACATTCTGCTCACCGTTGTCTGAGTGAATGCTGAAACCTTTCTGCAGTTTCTCATGGGGTGATGGCGTGTTCTCTCATTCACGGAGATCCAGCCGTCGGACAGGGTGCTGAACTCGGCTGCTTATTTGTTGTTATTCGAGTGAACTAAGTGCTGTTTCCAGGTACCTGTGTACCCCGAGAAAGAAGTCTGTTTCAGGAAGGGGACTCTATACCAAGAATACTGTCATAACCTGTTCAGTGTTTCAGACAGGAAATGTGCTTCTGAACATAACTGCAACAGTTACGCTGAGATAATGTAAACATTGTAAAATGTATACCGAATTACGTTCAGTGAAACACTTATTATTAAATGGACAAATGGTTTCTAAAATAGCATCAAACAAGAAGCGATGAAGATCAATATTTCTGAAAACACCCTGAATAACGACGGCGGTCAGCAGTTCCACAGCTTGGCACCCGGCCATCGGAAGGCTGGAGCGGCCGCGGCGGTCTTGCAAGCAAAACATTATCTTTGTGTTCCAGCATTACGCTAGCATAAAGCACCAGCAGCTATATTTAGTTTCTTGTTATAGTTGCATATATATTCCTTAGTATTGACTAATTTCGAACGAGTCCATTCATTTTCTAACCATTGTCTGAGTCTCTTTCATGTGATTATAAAATAACTCCAGTGTAGTATATAATAGTTTTCCTCTGTTCTTACAGTATAATTCAAACTCTATGTCCTTGGCACAAATGATTTCCTTACACTGGGCCAAGTGTAGTGAAACTTTTATACCTACCACTCACGTTCACTTTTCAGTTAGTAATGAAATTTTATAGTCACCCAACAGTTCCACAGTAACGGTGATTTATCGAGAAGTAATTTTACTTTGGTTCAATTGGCTCTGAGCACTATGGGACTCAACTTCTGAGGTCATTAGTCCCCTAGAACTTAGAACTAGTTAAACCTAACTAACCTAAGGACATCACACAGGATTCGAATCTGCGACCGTAGCGGTCTCGCGGTTCCAGACTGCAGCACCTAGAACCGCAGGCCACTTCGGCCGGCTAATTTTCCTTTCTGAAATTTATATAGCAGTGCTCCATAAAATTAAACCCATATCGTCTACCGCCCACTATGAAAGCTGGAGTGCCCACTAGTAAGCGGTAGGGACTGGGTTGACTATCACTGCACTAGGCCAATGTAACAAAATATCTTTAGACAGTTGGAATGTATGCTGTAAGAACAGAAGAAACTTCTGTATACTAGACTGGATTATTTTACAATCACATCGTAAAGACGCAGGCAATGATTCGAAGTTGAATGGACTCGTTCAAAACTCGTCATTATGGAATGTGTATGCAGCTGTGACAGGAAACTAAACAGATAAAAAATGGAAACATTCCCTTATAAGGCGCTGCCCTGGGGCTTCTGACGTGACACCAGTAGCAGTAACCACGTGATTCATTACATGCCAGTGGTCGATAAAGTACTTTTTCGAAAGCTTGTGGATTTAAACAACTCTACGCAGCTGGAAGCTCGAGAGAATTTTATCGGTGTATATTGCCTCGAAAATATTAATCCGATTTCGCAAGACTATACCTTCTACGTGAATGAAGATAACTTACACATAGGACTAAAAAGTTTTTCTTTTCAAAAAAAGTATGCGATTTTAAAGGTATCACGTCAAGTTATGTTTAGGATCAAAGTTTTCATTTACCCTGCACAGGCCGTACGTTAAACATCGAGACGACAATTACACACGTTGCATATCTCCGTGAGCCTGTTTAAAGTTACTTCATTCACTGATGTTGTTGAAAGGAGACACACAACGTACGCAGAGTTCATTGCAGATCCTACTAAAATAGTCATGTACTATGAAATCAGGCGACCTTGGAGGCAAATGTGTTGCGAGACCCGTACGCTGCTTACTATCGATTCGTCAAAGAGACAACTCAGTGTTAACAACAGGTCTGGCATGCAGATACCAGTGCGATGTTGTTCCGCAATGCTGAAAAATGAAATTTTCAGCATGTTCTCGCAGCTTTGGAGAAAGCCAGATGAACGAGTGAGCGAGCTGGCTGCCACAGGAACAGGAATACACCTATAGGCTACCACATGAACTGAGAACTTACAGTGGCGCCGAGGTAGGATTTGTAGTCCTGTGCAAAAGTTTGGCGCCGAGGTAGGATTTGTAGTCCTGTGCAAAAGTTAACTTAACCCGAAGTTTCTATCTTCATTCATGCAGATGTAGTCTTGTAAAATCGTATGAATCTCTCTTGAGACACGGTGTGTTTACTGTTTTTGCTGCTTTTACTCGGTGCCAGATGACGGCTTCCAGACCTCGGCAGCAGACGCGGGCTCCCACGCGCCGAGCGTCCGCGTGACACAGCCGACCCAGGCCGGCTAATGAACGGCCGCGGCTCGGAATAAATACACCGGCGACAGTCATTACCCTAATTGCAGATGGCCGGGATAGTGGGATTTGCGTTTTATCCACCAGCCGCTAATTGAGAGGAGATACTGCGAGGCAGCGTTTTACTGGCCGCCTCTCCGATCCGGGCCACGCCGCGCCGCGCAGCCACTAATTGTTGGCCACCCTTACTAGACAGCCTCGTCTTCGCCCATCGGACGCTAAGCTCCGTTGCTTTATATGGTAACAAACACTGCACAACTGTTCCGAAAGGAGCTTTTTATTTGTTAGAATATTACGATTGGTATTTAGCATCCTTTAGTTTCTCACGTATTGGAGTTAATAGACCATTATAAACGATAATTCAAGTATAATTTGATAAAATGGCGCCAACCAGTATCTTAAATAGAACTAGACAATTCCCAGAGCTCTACACTCATTTTCACTAGTTGCTGTTGTTGTTGTTGTGCTTCTTGTTGTTGTTGTTTTCAGTCCGGAGACTGGTTTGGCGCAGCTCTCCATGCTACTGTATTCTGTTCGAGCCTCTTCATCTCAGAATAACTACTGCAACCTACACCTGAATCTGACTGCTGTATTCATCTCTTCGTCTCCCTCTACGATTTTTACCCTCCACACTTCCCTCCAGTACTAAACTGACGATCGTCTGTTGTCTCAGAATGTGTCCTATCAACCGATCCCATCTTTTAGTCAAGTTGTCCCACAGATTCTTGTCTCCCCGATTTCCCCTATTGTGAGTAGTAGCTCCTCATTAGTTACGTGGTCTATCCATGTCATCGTCAGCATACTTCTTCCAGCACCAAGGGCTTCGATTCTATCTTTGCTATGACAGAAAATTCGCTACGCTGTTGCTAGTAGCTTACCCGAATTCATTATTAAATCCATTCTTCCATCTCCCTTATACAACGCTGTATTTATAATTCCTCCTGCCACCGAAATTCACTAATTACCACTGATATGACTTTAATTATCTGACATTCCACGCTTTGATCCGTGGAACGCCAGTTTTGTTTCTCCTGATGACGACATCCTTCTGAGTAGCCCCACCTGGACACCCGAATGGGGAACTATTTTACATTCGGAGTATTTTATCCATCATCATTTAACCGTACAGTAGAGCTGCATCTCCTCAGGAAAAATTACGGCTTTAGTTCCCTCTTTCTTTTAACCGTTCGCAGTACCAGCACAGCAAGGTCGTTTTGGTTGCTGTTACAAGGCAGATCAGCCAATCGTCCAGACTGTTGCCCCAGCGGCTACTGAAGAGCTGGTGTCCCTCTTCAGGAACCACGTTTGTCTGGCATCTCAACAGACACCCCTCCGTTGTGGTTGCACCTACGGTATGGCTGTCTGTATCGCTGAAGCTCGGAAGCCACCGCACCGACGGCGCGGTCCATGGTCCAGCAGCAACGGGGGGGAGAGAGGGCGGCGGCATTTGCGTACTTTTAATTAAAAGTAACCTTTTCACAGCCACACACTGCTACAAACAACTGATGATGTGGTGTCATCCGAGGAAAAAGTTCCCATGTACCTCACAATGGAACGACAGGTAAGGACAGTCGCTGCCCGACTCAGCAACGAATGAAAGCCGTCGGTGTAGACATGCCCTCAACAGGTTCGATACGCCGTCGCTGCTACAAGAGTGCTTCTGCGAGAGCGCAGTGCCGCTCAGCCCACGCTGCAATCACCGCTTACGACGTCAGCATCGCCTTACTTCAGATCCTTCAGCGCGAGTTGTGTTACAGGCAGGAACTGTATACGGATGTTTATAGGTAATTGTACGTCAAGAAGAAACTATCATTCTGAACTGTATTAAGTTATTACTTATAGAGTTCAGCGACAGTGACAAATATATTTTGTCATCCTGTGGATAGGGATTGTTTCAAAGTTAAGAATTCTAAAAAAATGTTCAAATGTGTGTGAAATCTTATTGGACTTAACTGCTAAGGTCATCAGTCCCTAAGCTTACACACTTAACCTAAATTATCCTAAGGACAAACACATCCGGTCCCGCCGGGGCCAGCCGCACAGTCCATGACTGCAGCGCCTTAGACCGCTCCCCTAATCCCGCGAGGCTAAGTATTCTATCTTGATCAAGTTTTAATAAAGTGATCTAATGTTTTGTGAGTTGTAGTATCTCATCGACCTCCTCCAGAAGTAAATCTAGGCTTGCTAGGATCCACTACAGTGCCGACGCGGAAGTCTCAAGTGTTTCCTCCATCCGCCGCTACATATACGATTGCAACATATCTACCCATCTCGATTGAACTATAAAATACGGACAAGAAGTCTTTCGAAAAATGTGACAACTGATTTGCATTACATCACAAGGCAACAATATACACTGAAAAATTTTAGCAAATACTTTAGGCACTTTCTTACGGCACAGCGCCTGGGAACGAGCGTCTTGGAAACGGTTAAGCTGGCCGGCTATTCACGTGCTGCTGTCGTGACCATCTTGGAAGTTGATTGACGGATAGTGAAACTAAGTATTTCCGAGCACACACTTCAGCGCACATTGTTGAACGTGGGGCTCCGCGGCTGACGATCCCCGTATGTTCCAATTACGACTGCGACAGAGACGGGATTGTGGACCAATGAAAACGAGTCGCCTTGTCCGCTGACCCACCTCTATTGTTATGCTAAGCTGATGATCGTGTCCGGATACGGCATCTTCCAAGCAAACTACAGCCCGAAACATGCTCTGCGCCGCAAAAACGTAGTGGTGGCAGAAATATTACGCTGTAAGGCTCATTCATCTGGGCTTTCATGTGACCTGAGGCAGTAACTGGAAGTATCATGGCAGCTGCGGACCACCTGCATCCTTTCATTCTTGTTGTATTACCCGACGGCGATAGCACTATTCAGCAGGATAACTATTCGTGCCATAAGGCCGGAATCGTGCCACAGAGGTTTTGAAGAGCTTGATGGTGAATTCACATTGATGTAATGAACACCAAATTCATCTGATGTGAACCCGTTAGAACACATCGGTGATGCTATCGAGCTTCGTCTATGCACGAACAAACCACCAGCCCGCAATTTATGGGAACAGAGGACGCACTTCTGTAGTTTTAAATAATGGGAATGAAGTAAAAACATCTTTAAAAATGTAACGAAAGACTTGAAATAAGAATCATGAATTTATGACATATCCTTGTACCCTTATCAGAAATACGAATATAAAATGCAAAGAAGTAAACAAATGCAAAACTGCGACCGTAATAACGTCTAACTGTATTTTGAGATTTTAACTGCATTTCGTACTTTATATAAGAATGTTAGGGCTTAGTAGTAACAGGTAAAACACAATTCAAGACGGCAGTACAAACACAGGTTTATTTGTCCTTTCGGAAAGTATATTCATTTAAAAAGTTAACTTGTACGACGGAAGAGAGAATGGACTGACGCAGTGGTCTCGATTTTTATGTATGGCAAAGCTACATACAAGTTATCTAGTTAATAAGTTCTTTAAAACAAACGAAATGGTATTTGTAATCAGATAATATGAAAAGGGAGTCTCTTATTCGTGATTAATAAATTAGCTTCTTAAAATATAGGTATGAAGCTGGGCATCAATGATGCCCTTTTGCCTGTGATAGTTAAAAGTCTCTTTTACGTTACACTGTTCCGCAAATAGTAAGTTTTAGCGCAAAATAGGTATTCAGTGGCAGAACCTGATTAAGAAAAACCTTACTAATGGTACCTGATTCATCCCTGTGCGATTAACATGTGTTGACAAAAAGGAATGTTGACTTTAGAAACAATAAATATGACTGCGTGATCCATGCGTAGATATCTCATGCCACACACCTCTGGAAACCTTCTAAAAACTTGTCTAATTCATGCCACGCAGAATCGCTGCTATATTAAGCAGGTGGTGAAATGT
Organism: Schistocerca piceifrons; assembly: GCF_021461385.2. Classification (NCBI taxonomy): domain Eukaryota; kingdom Metazoa; phylum Arthropoda; class Insecta; order Orthoptera; family Acrididae; genus Schistocerca; species Schistocerca piceifrons. The sequence continues at coordinate 394,365,303 of NC_060142.1, read as the reverse complement.
TTTGGTTCATTAATATAAAAGAGGATTTCAAACACACATGAATTACTTTTAGGAAAGTAATCAAAGTGTTGGATTACGCACCTCCAACACGAAATAGGAAGAGGATTAGAATTTATTGTCCCGTTGACAATCTTTGCTGGTTAAACACAAACTCAGATTGCGCAAGGAGGATATAGTAAATCGAATTTGACTTGGTATTTACCTTGAGAAATTTAGCAGCATAAACTGTTAAAAAGTTGAAGCAGAATTGTCGAATTGTGATTTGACCCAATGTTCTCGGGTGGAAGTTCCGTGCAAGGTACGCACATTATCTCCTTTTCAAAACGATATTTCAAGATGGCCTTCTCTTCTACTAGGAATTGGCTCTTGTTATTTTATTTTTTATCGCTTGATGTAAGCCTCTTCTACATTTTCTTCTTATATTATTTTGCTTGTGTGAAATTGAAGGTCGCTTCTACCTCTGCTCACTTATAGAAAGCGAAATAAAATTCAAAAATGTATCAACCATTGTTCAAGTTAAATCTCATGGTATGTAAGAGTTTAAGATGTTACAAACGATTTCGGTCGATTATCTCTCGTGTAACGGGCCATGTAATGGGGTTTCTATCGCGCTGGCGCTGGGGAAGACGTCACTAAAAAACAGCATGCGAAATGTTCAGAATTTTTAGATAATGTGGAATTACAAGTAATTCATAACTGAAAGTGGTATCAAATATGTATTGCTTATTGTTGTATTTTATTATAAGTACTTTTCGTCATAATAGGACCAACTGTCAATTTTATCGCTAAGCTTATGGTAATCTGGTAATGTCATGGCTCTGGCGAAGAAGGAATTGCGCAGTAACAACTTGTAATCGTTATGCAATAACGCCAGAGTTCCCTCTTCGCTTCCTTAGATGTTTCTTTGTGCAACAGGGATATTTCAAGCCATTATACATAACGTAATACTTAGCCGCCTCTGTTTATTTTGAAGCAAAGCAAATTGGACAGCAATTATCTGATGAATATTTATAGAGCAATTACCGAAAATAAGAGTATGCCTGCCAATTCGTTCCAACAAATAACCTCCCGGCACGTTAGTGCCAAATACTCTCCGACGGCTTCCCAAGAGCCAGCGCGAAAGAAGCTCCATTACATAGCTCGCTACGCGAGAGCTAATCGACCGAAAACGTTTGTAACGCCCTAGACTCTTACGAGTAAAACAAAAATCCTGTTCAGCAGGAAATTACTCCTGACTTAATCCAAGTATCTTTGAAAAAAGTACCACTGGCCAGTGAAAAGTTGTATTATGCTTCTGTAGGCTGATCTCCTTGTACGCAGAACTGGATTCAGTTTCCGATATAGATTGGTTCAGCAATACGTACGTTGCTCTTGTGTAACACCCATTGTTGTTAACCAGTATCCTGAAAAATAGTTCTTGTTTTTGTCGTTCTGACTCCTGTTAAGCACGCGGAATTCATTGAGAGAATTAACTCATTGAGGACGGATCCCGAGTTTACTCACGTTTCGCACGCCATCGGTTACGGATGCTGAGATAGTTCGTGATTCCTACTCGCCTTCTGTAGATGTCATCTGCAGTGATATATTTTAACTGATTCGTCTTTTTAGGTGTTTACAAATCGAACTTCATTGCCTTCATGTACATTTTGCTTATTTAGAGTAATGATTGTATTTTGATTTTTAGAATAGTTAGTATTTTCGTCCTGATGTTTCTCCTGGTTTTAGAGATGACTCTTTTCAGAAAACGGAATGAAATGAACGAATCTGAAGTACTTTCGGCGATTTTTGACGATTATTCAGATGTTCCTCCGGTTCCCGTGAGATCACCGAAGTTAAGCGCTGTCGGACGTAGTCGGCACTTGGATGGGTGACCATCCAGCCGCCATACGCTGTTGCCATTTTTCGGGGTGCACTCAGCCTCGTGATGCCAATTGAGGAGCTACTCGACCGAATAGTAGCGGCTCCGGTCAAAGAAACCCATCATAACGACCGGGAGAGCGGTGTGCTGACCACACGCCCCTCCTATCCGCATCCTCAACTGAGGATGATACGGCGGTCGGATGGTCCCGATGGGCCACTTGTGGCCTGAAGACGGAGTCCTTTTTTCAGATGTTCCTAGTGAGAATAAAGATCCGTATGACTGAGTGAATGAATGTTCTTAAGGGTCTGAGGACGATTCCAGTGACAGTGGTGTCATTGTACTTGTAAAGAAGTGTGAAGAGGCAATGTTTTCATGTGATTTCAACAATGACGATGAAGGTGATTCTGTTCTACTGAATGACTCGCCCTGTCACCTCTTCGAGACGGCGCCCGAGTCTCGCTCGGGCACTGGCTATCTTTATTTAATTAGTTTGGGAAAAACAAGAAATTCTGCTACAAGACCTTGAAGATCACACGATGCTATCTTTTACCTACGGCATCATTTGGATACAGTATGAAGGGGCATGTGTTAGTACACCGCTCTCACAACCATTGTTAGCTTTGTAAATCTTGGAGACAGTACAGCTTTTCAGCTGGCTCCGTGATGCTGTATGTACTCCGCTCCAGTCCTTCCCCCAAGAAAAAAATCCCTGTCGGTAAGTAAACGCGGATGATTCGCATGTCTGACAGCTCAGTTACAGGGACGGACTCATAACTATTATGTCGTTCCGATATTTAATATGTATATATATATATATATATATATATATATATATATATATATATTGAAACACGTATGTAACGTAGCAGCGATGGCGAGGCATTGCAGCGTCTCTGACCAGAGAGTATGCGCTTGACTGCGCGAGTGTTGCGAGCTGTACGCGAGTTGCAGTAGTCGAGTACTCTGTCAGTAGTTGTTGCGAGTCAGTAGCTCTGTTCAGTTGCGGGCAGTACGCTAGTAGTCGTCATGCAGAGCGGTCGGTCAGTGGTAGCAGCCCAGTGCGGTTGTGTGATGTAGTCTGTCGGCAACACTGGTCAAGAGGCTGACTGAGGTATATTATTAATTAAGGTAATCATCAGATAATGTAAAGTTTGCTTATTGTAATTAATTTCCAACAAGTCCCCCAATAATAATTTTTATTCCAAAGCAGTTTTTACAAAACAAAATTTATTTAATTGCACTTCCCATTTCATTCCACTTCCGTTAAAGAAAAATTTCAGTAAAATCACAAAAAAAAGGAATATTATTATTTGCAATGCAGTTCCTCCAAGCCGTGCGCAAGAATAAGAGCAGAAATTTGACTAGCAGTTACAATGAGGTAAGACTTTAATTCTGATTTTTGCACAGGGCCAAAGACCGATATTTCGGTTTAATTGAATTTTCTTATCACTGAATAGACTTTAATTTTTTGTGAAGAACTTATATTTGAGTCAGATTGCTAATTTTTGTCTAATGGTCATTGTCATTGAATTTATTTGCTGGGAGGTTACGTTAGGTTGTATTCTTGTTAACATACAAATTATTGTCCGGTCAACATTTTTCTGGGAAGGTTACACTTGGCTTCATTTATATTAAATAAATGTCATACGAAATTTTTGTGGGAAAGTTACACTTGGCAACACCCAGTCCAGGATCGTATTTCGTTGAGAATCTTTTGAAAAACAGTCAGATATCTGCTCTTATTTGCTTAAGTATAATTAGGATTTGGCGCTACGCTTTTACTAATCTTGTGACTTTCTTTCTACAGGTCAACGGCAATTCGTTGCTCTGTTGTATTTGTGTGTTGCTTTTGCATTGTGCTTATTTGTTTTGTGACTAATTGTGACTATTGCAAAAATGCCGCGAAAGACTGTGAATAGTGTATCGCGAGGTATTATGAACGAAATTACCGACTTAAACAACGTGACCGATAGTAATTGTGACAATCCTGCGTTCACTGACAATCAGTGCATTCCAACCACTAGTGATGACTTTTACCTTAATGAGGAACAAACGAACTCGGTTATGTCCTCTGTTGATTTGTCGACAATCGATGACGCGGGACGCTCTATTGTAATGAGCGCTACCCAGCTTAACACAACCGGTTTACTAAATTCATGTGACGAACAGACAAATTTGTCTAATGAAAATGAACAGGATACACAAAGTAGGACGGATTCATTTAACTCCGAAATAGTGACTGACAGTGTACATTCGACTGGCAAACCTGTTTGTAAATCTCAGAATAACCAAATGGTTACAGAAAGCGAGAGAATTCCAGATCCACCACTAAACAGCACAGAGAGTATAAATGCTAATTTTGGCTTTGAACGAATTATGGCAAGATTGTTACAACAACATAGTGAGAAAATGGACAACAATTACAAACAACTTAGTGTAGATATCAAACAACTAGATAACAATTCCAAACAACAGAACGAAAATCTCAAACAACTTAGTGAACAGGTCAAACAAGATAACGAAAAACTCAAACAACACTTTTATGAAAAATTAGACGACAATTCCAGGCAGCTTAGTGAACAAATTAGAGCCGTTGCCGCGCAGTGTCACGACACTAAGGAACAGTTGCGCGTGGAAATTGAGGCGTGTTCAAAAAAAAGTAGCGAAGAAATTAAGTCTGTTGCTCAGGAATTAAGGGAATTGCAAACAGCTGCAACAGAAACACTCAGAGACGAAATTAACGGAGTCGCTAAACAATGCTCTGAAAAAGCTACACAACTACGGGACGAGTTTAAAGCAATGACAGCAGAACTTTCGCGCACAATGGATGAAAAGATCGACGCGAAATTTGAACAACAGAACACTCAGATTGACGAACGCTTTAATCTTCACATACAAAACAGTGATACGCGTTTCCGTAAATTTATTCAGGATCAAAACAAAGTAAAACGACAAGTCATGGAAACAATCACTGCACAAAGACAAGAAGACAAACGTAAAATGTTCGCGAAAGCGAAGACATATGTAGACAACAATATTGCCTCAGTGTCCGACGAAAGTAATTCCATCAAACAGTCGAACACAGAATTACGTGACGAAATTTCCAATCTTAAATCAAAAACAGATACACACACAGTAGATATTCAAACAGTGACAGACAGATTCGAACAATTAGAACTAACACAGGATTGCGATGTCATCAAAGCTGATGTTAAAAAACTGAGCGAAACTACGCGTAAGTTGCAAAAACATATTAATGCGTCCGATTCTAAAACCGATGAACAGACAAAAATACTGACTGAAAAATATGATGAATTAGCCAGTCGTATTGATGCTATTGAAAGTAATAATGATAATAAATCAGACGATACTGCACCGATTTCATTTAACCAAACACCTGAATTTCAAAATTTACAGCAGACAATTAATGAGATCGATTCGTGTAATAACACGTTGCGTAGAAAATTGTCGAGTTTACAACAAGAAGTAACAGAGATGAAAAACATTTCAGTTAATAATAACATACAACAGACGCCACTTTATGAACATTTGTCAGACTCACGCAGCGCGTATAATTTGGGTAATCTACAGAGAGTACGGGACTTAGATTCCGATCAACCACAGTTCAATAGATTCTCTTACGATCCTGAGCATGTTCCATCACACAGAGATGATAATTTCGACTACAAACATTTTCTGTCAGTGAGAAAGTTTAAAGTTTTTAAAAACGATAGAACGCAGATTCACCCACTGGATTGGATTCAACAATTTAGCTTTGCTCTTCCACCGACTTGGCCTGTAACACACAAACTTGAATTTATTTGCAGTTTTTTGGAAGGCGAACCGGCAACTCGTATGAGACCGATCGCGAGGCAATGCTACTCAGTAGAGGAATTTCAGAATGCTTTTCTATCAGCGTACTGGTCGAAGACGACACAGCGCGGAATTAAAGATCAACTAATTAGCTTACCAAATTATGAGAGTACAAATTTTCCCAGTGTCACGCAATTTTTTGAGCACATGGTGCAACAAAACCAGTACCTAAGTGAACCGTACAGTGAATCCGCACTTATACAATTATTCATTTCCAAATTACCACGGTCTTTACGAGTGTCACTTCTAACGGGTCAGCAAAAAGAAAATATTTCAGCATTCAGAGATTTGTTACAGCTCTTGGAAGTACAACAATCTGATTATTCTTTTGTAAACAAAAACTTTTCGTATAATAACCAAGGTCAACAAACTAACGGTAATTATGATCAGGGACGTAATTTCAATAGGAAAAGTAACAGACGCTTTAGGAACGACAACTACCAGAACTTAAATCACAGACAAAATTCAGATTATCCATATCGTCAAAATTTTCAGCAATAGGAAGCACATTTTGGTAACAATAGACGTTTTCCACCACAACAGCGTGAAAGTCAGCCGGTTGGAATACATAACCAACAATGTAATGCACAAGGTCAGCCAGGCTTTAATGTTCCGCCGCGAGCACGTATAGTCCCTGATACAACAAATAGTAACGTACGGCAGCAAGGGAACAACTATGTACAAAGAAGACAGTATTTCAATTCCCATCGCAATACACCGTATAGGAATGACTATTACGACAGACGTAAAAATAATGAGAACAATTTTCAGCGTACATCTAACAACGGTCGGACATACCAACAGCAAAATTTTACACAAGAACCTATTCTCATGAATGAACCCGACAGTAGGTATCATCCAGAGCGTAATACGTCTGGAAGAAGTAATAGAACAGTTCAAATAGTAGAAATGCCACAGAATCCTCCTAATAATAATAACACGTCAGATAGAATCTGACTAAATACTGCACAGGACACATCTTCTAATAACACAAGCACTACCTCTGACACGCAAAATGTTGTTCACGAAAATGTAATTACTTTTGACGATATCAGAGACACTCTCTTGCAGGAAAGACCAGTTATTCAGAAAACCATTTCACATCCTGTTATTGAAATTAAAATTGGTTCTTCGAAATTCTCAGCAGTAATCGATTCCGGATCACCTATATCAGTAATAAATGAGGAGACTTTTAACGAGTGTAACAAAGAGAATACGTATCCGACATTACCATTAGGCAAAACAAAAGTGAAAGGAGCAGTACTGAGTAAAGGAGTAGATGTTAAATTACAGACGCATTTATCATTTTGTATTTTCACTCTAATTTTTGGATTGTTCCTTTATTGACAACAGACGTTATTTTAGGTACGAATTTTCTGGTACAACAAGACGCAGTCGTTGATTTTCACAATTCTTATTTAATGTTGAAGGATGAAAATATACAATTTGCTATAGAATTTCAGCACTCTTTATCTGCGGAAGAACAAACAATTAACCGCACAGAGGTCATTTCCGCAACACGTGACATAGACTGTAATCCCACATTGTTCACGGATACGTACGTACACAACTATAATACTCCAGAAGAAGCTGACTACGACGTAATGCAATTGATTTCTGATAAGGTTAAAGAAAGCAATGCAACTACAGACGACGAACGAACGCAGTTACACAAAATTCTTTTTCAGCAAGCTCCAGTTTTTGACAACATTCCTGGTACTATGTCCGGTTTTATGTATGAATTTCAAGTCAAACAGCACGATACATTTAAAACTAAACATTATCCCATTCCATATATTCACAGAGAACAAGTTAAAAAAGAATTGCAGGATATGCTTGATCAAGGAATTATAGAACCAGCAGTTAGTCCGTACATAAACCCGCTACATATTGTTAAGAAAAAAGATGGCTCACTTCGCCTTGTACTTGATTCACGTCACATTAATGACATTATTATTAATGAAACTGATCGACCACAGACTTTAGAGGAACTTTTACAGAAATTTCATGATACAGCTATTTATTCTACACTAGATTTGAAATCGGGATTTTGGCAAATTCAACTTCATCCGAATTGCAGAAAATATACAGCTTTTCTCTGTTTTGGCGACTGTTATCAATTTTGCAAATTACCGTTCGGCTTAACTATTTCTTCTGCACCTTTTATTCGCGGTTTGAACACAATACTTCCGACAGAACTTAAAGACAGAATTACGACGTATGTAGACGACATTCTTATTGCAGAAGCTAACTGGTCTGAACACAATGTGATTTTAGAACGTCTGTTACAAACTTTCCATGCACAAGGACTTACAGTTAACCTCAGTAAATCGCATTTTGGCAAAACTTCTATAAAATTTCTTGGACACGTAATTTCAGCAGAAGGCATTGCGCCTGATCCGGAAAAACTTCAAGCTCTACGTGACATTAGTGTTCCTACGACGAAGAAACAACTACGCAGTTTTTTGGGCTTAATTAACTTTTTTCGTAAATTTATTCATCACTCCGCTTTAGACACACCCAGATTATGCCAATTAACAGGTAAAAACACTATTTGGTCATGGGATAAGCAAGCACATTCTGAATTTGTGAACCTGAAACATGCTTTGTTGAATGCTCCACTTTTATCGCACCCAGATCTTACTAGAAATTTTTCCATTGCCACTGACAGTTCCAATACCGCTTTAGGCGTACATATTTTCCAGGAAATTGAAGAAGATGGTTCAATAGTAATTAAAAACATCGCATTTGCAAGCCGCATTTTGTCACCTGCTGAACGAAATTACTCTGTTACAGAATTGGAAACATTATGTGTTGTATGGGCTTTTACGAGATTTAGGCATTTTCTTTATGGCAGACATACCACCGTCTACACAGACCACAGAGCGATACAATTTTTGCTTTCAGCTAAATTTACTCACGATAGGTTAAGTAGATGGAAACTATATTTACAAGAATTTAATTTTACGATTGTCCACATTCCCGGCACACAAAATGTTATAGCAGACGCACTATCGCGTTCTCTCGGCAACAATCAGCAAGACGTAGCAACCAACTTCTGCAAAACAAATTTCAGTGTCATGTACATTCAGCAAGTTGCATTTGAAAACTTTATTTCATCGTCATTACAGGACATAGCAAAGGAGCAAAATAAAGACAATGTGTGGAAAGAAATTAAACACCTTTGGCAAGATAGAAAAAATGTTACGATTAGGAACCACTACACTGTACGCAATGACATTCTGTTTCGCCGCTCTCATCCTGACAGGAACAATTGGTTATTATGCATTCCTGACGAACTGGTTAACAAATTAATTTGGTACACTCATTTAAGTTACGCACATTGCGGAGCACGAAAATGTTTTCTTATACTGAGACAGAACTGTTATTTTACTAACATGGAAAAACGTATACGACGAGTTTTAGCGTCTTGTAAAATTTGCCAGAAAGCTAAATCAGACACCACTTCACATATTCCTCCATTATATCCCATTATACCTGTTAAATTAAGACATATGGCCGCTGTAGATATTTTTGGTCCGATTCCCAGAACTAACAGAGGTTTTTGCTACATCTTTGTCGCTGTTGAGCTCACTTCAAAATTTGTTACTTTCACTCCATTACGCAAAGCTACTGCCAAAACTGTTTCGAAGGCATTTGTAAAACATTTTCTATTTCATGTAGGGCATGTGATGAAAGTAATTTCTGACAATGGATCTCAATTTCGTAGTAGCGTATGGACACGCATGTTACGAGCCAGAAACATTTCTCCGATTTATATATCCAAGTACCATGCTTCTTCGAACCCTTGTGAACGTTTAATGAAAGAAATTGGTAAACTGTGTAGAATATACTGCCACAAAAGACATATTGATTGGGATACACACATACTGTCATTCCAAGATGTCATTAATTCCATTCCAAATGAATCCACTATGCTATCTCCGTCTGTTATACTGAAAAACGTAGAACCACCAAACAAAATTAAAGAATTAGTAAACTTCCCCAAATGTCGTCGACTAAGACACCACGAAATAATTGACATTGCGCTGAACAACATCAAACGTGCCGAGAGCGCCGGAGAAGACAGCAAAAACAGGTTTGTAGACGCCGCGACTTTCACGTTGGACAGAAAATATTAGTACGTACACACTATTTATCCAGTAAATTAAAAGGTAAGTGCAGTAAATTTGAACTTCTATACGCAGGTCCATATCGGATTCGCAGCATCCCTCATCCCAATGTTGTACACGTCGAAACTTTGAGAACCAGAAAATCGAAAGGCAATCACCATATCTCAAACATTAAACCGTTTATTGAATGAAGACACTTTATGATTCAACACACTATGATGCCATTTACTAATGCAATTATATTCACCTAACTAATTATTGAAATTAAAAGTATTTTTTCTTGGCAAGTGCCCGGCAGGGTAAGGTTAGCAGGTCGCTTTTCTTGTCGTTACACATCAGACCGTGCACATTTTTCGCTTTTTTTATGTACGATTGTATTCCAGTTTTGTTTGTATGTACTGTGAAATAGTTAAGATATAACACACACCAGTTGACTTTGACGTTTGTTACCCTATGACACCTCAAGATCGTGACTGTTTTACAATTTTGCTGCTGCATTGTGATGTTCTCTGCACATTTTGCATCTGAACACTGTCAATGTCTTTGACATATTACGTTTTCTGTCATGTTATGCTGTATGGCTAATTGTGTCACCATTAACCAGTCATTATTTAGTGGGTATATGATTTAAATGCAAGACATTAATCCTTGTTCATCAATTTCAGAAAGAAATGATGCGTGTAAGAAATAAATTCAACAGAAACGGGAATTTCACCTACGGAATAAACGATAGAAGATGCAATAACTTTATGAGGAAGAGTAAATGGATCAGGATTGGCAGGCATTAACAAGAATATACTATACTCATCGTAGAATAGCAGTCTTAACTAATTTTTTCTTTCAGAATACAAGGTGATTGATGCAGGCTGTCAGAGAGAACTACACATCTTAGTTTTAGCGATGAAATATGCTAGAGATAAGGAATAGTTGTATAATGAGTAATGAAGTGATTTTTTGCAGATGATAATGAATACTGATGAATAATCATGAAGGATATGCTGTTATGAATAATGAAGTTTTTCTTTACAGGTGATGATGATAATGAAGTTATGATAATATGGATAATGAAGTGATTGATAATGAAGTTTTTTCTTTACAGATGAGGATAATGTTGAAGTTATATTTAGGCTATGTAGTTATTTAAGTATTTGTTGCAGTTTGTTTTGACAGCAAGTGTTATATTGCATAGTAGGATGACGGAAAGTTTTGGAAAGGACAGCTATGGAACACATTTTTATACACATTTCACTACCTGTTAATTCGAAGTTCACTACTTTTCAGCATAGTATGCGTTTCGTCTTTCAGATTAATAATCCATTTTGTATTTTTTTTTCAGGAGAAGTTTTTCATGATACTTACTAAACCTGTTACTTATTATACCTGTTCTAGTACTTGCATTTTTATTTTTTACCCATTTGTGTTTATCATTTATAAATGTGATCACATATACTGCCTTGTTACATAACCTTGCTACAGATGACTCATGACGAATGATGTTACCTATCCTCATTTGCAGCAATAGGTCAAAAGCAAATATTGTTATGCCTCAGCAATTAATTATCGATCCCAACGCAATGCATTGCTAACAAAAAAATGTATTACCAGTCCCAAATAGTGATACCAGTTCGAGAAAGTTCTGAGTAATGCTGAACAGCAATGAATAATATGTCACTTGGAAAATGATTAATTAATTATGATGTGCTTTGTAATTGAAAAAGAATGCGATTGTTTCATAATGCTTTGTAATTAGGAGAAGGCTAATGATTCTTACTATATTGAAATGACAAATGATGCTATGCTCTGTAATTAGAAGAAGGCTAATGATTCTTAATTATACTTTGTAACTGGAAAAGAATGTGACTGTTTAATAATGCTTTGTAATTAGGAAAAGGCTAATGATTCTTACTATATATTGAAATGACAAATAATTAATTAACTATGCCATACTTTGTAACTGGAAAAGAATGCGATTGTTTCATAAAACTTTGTAATTAGGAGAAAGCTAATGATTATTACTATTGAAATGATGAATAATTAATTAACTATGCCATACTTTGTAACTGGAAAGGAATGTGACTGTTTCATAATGCTTTGTAATTAGGAAAAGGCTAATGATTAATACTATTGGAATGACAAATAATTAATTAACTATGCTATACTTTGTAACAGGAAAAGAATGCGATTATTTCATAATGCTTTGTAACTAGGAAAAGAAGGCTGCTGATTCTATGTAAAACAATTAATGAACATTTTTCTGTAATACTACATACTTGGTACAGAAATGTTCAATAACTGGGCTATGAATGCCACAAACTGCTAATGAAGACTGTAATTGTCAATATTATGTGACATAATGTCCTTCTCCTCATAAGCTAACTACCCTGAATTACTGCAATGTCCATTTGTCCTGTTTATCCTAGTGATCATGGAGCACTATCTTTGGTTTTGCACTAATTCTACGTTGATGTGCCTTGTAAGAGCGTGGTGTTGACACAACATGCTGTCCACCACCGTGAGCGATGAAGACGTTATTATGGTCCCACTGTTTGGTGTACCTAATGTACTGCCAAAATGAAAACATGGTATATTACTACGACAATTCAGTGTCTTGGCTACGCTGATAAATTCTGATGGGAAAAGAACTGCAAATTGTGTCACTTGGTGTTGTACTTCTGTGGAAAGATATGGACTTTCAGAACAGCTGTGTGCAATCTAAAGTGCTACAACCATGATGCAATCCTTCCCTTTCCTATCCTAATTCTGGTCACATAATGAAAATCATTTTTTTTTTGGTAACATCATTTATGTTCATGGGTTATACATTTTTTTAGATTTGCTGAACTCCAGTGCGAGTACACTTATGTCACTGGTCGACATGATTTTTTACCATTATGTTTATTTATTGCGAAAATGCTAAAGACATTTTTTTGATTTATTCTGAAGTACAGTATATGTACACTCTTGTCTTTTATATTGTATATACATTTTTTATTTTTTGATGATATGTTCTGAACTACAGTGCATGTGCACTTCTGTTAGGTGTTAATATGTTTTCTACTGAACTTCAGTGCCTGTGCACTTTTCTCATTTTTCAATATGATTTGTACTCATTCTGTATAGTCAATACTTCAGTGCGTATGCACTTATGTCATTTGTTACTAATTGTATATACATTTCGTCAATTGCTAATATGTTCTCAACTCCAGTGCGAGTACACTCATGTCACTTATCAACACGATTTTCTGCCAGTCTGTTTATTTGTTCTGAGTATGCTAAAGAATTTTTTCAGTGCGTGTGCACTTTGTTATCTGTCAAATAATTTGTATATACATTTTTCTGATTTGCTACTATGTTTTGTACTCATATCTTGTCTTTGTCTGAAATGTTTTGTACTCTGTGCATGTGCGCCACATTTAATTCATGTATCTAAACATTCTGTAAATTGTACAAGTTGACTAATTAATGAAAAATTTTGCCGCGATTGGCAAGTCCAAATGACTCACCATCGCTGCCAAATTTTTGCCCCCCCAGTGGAGGGTTATGAAACACGTATGTAACGTAGCAGGGATGGCGAGGCATTGCAGCGTCTCTGACCAGAGAGTATGCGCTTGACCGCGCGAGTGTTGCGAGCTGTACGCGAGTTGCAGTAGTCGAGTACTCTGTCAGTAGTTGTTGCGAGTCAGTAGCTCTGTTCAGTTGCGGGCAGTACGCTAGTAGTCGTCATGCAGAGCGGTCGGTCAGTGGTAGCAGCCCAGTGCGGTTGTGTGATGTAGTCTGTCGGCAACACTGGTCAAGAGGCTGACTGAGGTATATTATTAATTAAGGTAATCATCAGATAATGTAAAGTTTGCTTATTGTAATTAATTTCCAACAAGTGCCCCAATAATAATTTTTATTCCAAAGCAGTTTTTACAAAACAAAATTTATTTAATTGCACTTCCCATTTCATTCCACTTCCGTTAAAGAAAAATTTCAGTAAAATCACAAAAAAAAAGGAATATTATTTTTTGCAATGCAGTTCCTCCAAGCCGTGCGCAAGAATAAGAGCAGAAATTTGACTAGCAGTTACAATGAGGTAAGACTTTAATTCTGATTTTTGCACAGGGCCAAAGACCGATATTTCGGTTTAATTGAATTTTCTTATCACTGAATAGACTTTAATTTTTTGTGAAGGACTTATATTTGAGTCAGATTGCTAATTTTTGTCTAATGGTCATTGTCATTGAATTTATTTGCTGGGAGGTTACGTTAGGTTGTATTCTTGTTAACATACAAATTATTGTCCGGTCAACATTTTTCTGGGGAGGTTACACTTGGCTTCATTTATATTAAATAAATGTCATACGAAATTTTTGTGGGAAAGTTACAATATGTGTGTGTGTGTGTGTGTGTGTGTGTGTGTGTGTGTGTGTGTGTTCATTTCACATGGACATCTCAGTAAGGTTTCTCCTTCATATGGCTAAAACGGTCATATTTTATTTTCGCTATTTAACATTCTTCGATAGTTATGTAATCATGACTTTCGAAGCCTAAGAAGAAGATACGGTCTTTTGACCACACGATAAAGTCACCTGTTTGATATTGCTTAGAAAAAGTGTGGAGAACGTGAGTTAGAATGGCGTGAGATGACACAAATCTTGGCTGTGCCAATTTTGAACTCAGTATGCCGCCCCTACAGTCTGCGCAGTCCAAAATTCCAGATCATAGGTACCACTCTCTGCACCTCAAAAGTGTCGCTATACAGCAGAGGATAAGAGCTGTAAGAAATCTGCACGTCCGAAAGTGCAGCTGGAGGATCACCGTTGCGAAGACACGGGCAACAAATGGGGAAACCCAATGAGATAAGCGACATTGACAGAGGGTAGATTGTTATTGCAGAGCCTGTGGTCGAGTATCTCGAAACGGTGAAGCTGTTCAAATGTTCCCGTGTTATTGTCGTGAGCATTTACGGAAAGAGGTAGAAGTATAGTGGAATTACCACTAGGCTGTAAATGGTTAGTCGTCCACGATTCTACACAGAACGTTGGGTTCGGAGGCTTGTCTGCTCTGTTAAGTAGGATGGATGGTGATCTGAGGCATCTCTGCCGAAAGAGCACAATGCTGGTGCACGCACAAGTGTTACGCAGCACACCGTTCGTCGTACGTTGTTGTACGCGGAGCTCCACAGCAGACCACCACTACGTGTTCTCATGTGGACCCAACGACATCGTCAGTCACGATTGGCAGTGGGCACGGGACCGGCGGGAATCGACCGTCGGTCAGTAGAAACGTGTTGGGTCTTCGGGTGAGTCATATCTTTGCTACAGGAGGTCGACGGCCGTCTCCCAAAAATACCGTCATCGAGGTGCACACTGGTTGGAGTGGTATTACGCTACAGGAGACATTGTCCTGCGCCTGCGTGGGACCTATGCTAGTAATCGGAGACACGCTGAAAGTTGCGAAGAACCTGCATCCATTCATGCTTTATGTCTTCCCCGATGGCGATGTCATCTTTCAGCAGTATAATTGTTTGTTTCTCGGAGCTAAAACCACTGTACAGTGGTTTGTGGAGCGTTATAATGATTTCTCGGTGACCAGATCCTATGGAACCCATCTGGGTCGCTATTGGGCGCCATCACCACGTATGCAAATCACCGACCCATTACTCACGCAGATTACATGACCTGTACGTTGAGACATCTTATGCCACATACCCCCTTAAGCCTACCAACTAACCGTTGGATCCGGGATGTGCAGCTTCAGTGATGTATTTCTTTCCAAAGACGAACAAACAAGAAATTAAACAGGTGGTCATAAATTCTGGCTCATCGGTGTATAAACGTAAACATTCTGAAGAGTACAAAATAACTTCAGATTTGTTGAAGCCAAACATCGTCAAATGAGAAGAGTGCTATGACACTCTAAAACATGCTAAACACCACGCCAGGAGACGTTGAGAAAAACAAATGTTGGTGAAGGACTGCCGGAATCCTCGAGAGTCAGTCACCAGGTGAATCCTATTAACGACGGGTGCGAAATCGAGCACAGTTTTATCATAGTTCGCAGTTTTTAATTACACCCGTTACGCACATAAGATGTACAGAAGCAAAATATTACATAGCATTCCCTGCATGTGGTCGTTTAATGTAAACCGCAGTGGTTTCTGTGAAAATATTCATAGACTGAGTATAAATCCTTCAGGGTTTCTTTTACACTGTAGTTGATAAAATTTTATGGTCGCTAGCAGTTTATTGGAAATGAGTCTCCGTGAATTATTGACACTTTTTGTACCAAAAAAGAATGTTTAAGCCTTATAGAAAATTGTTTCCGTTCTTAGTATTTTGTGTCGACTAAGGTAAATAAATTTCATTCGGGGAGAAATATAACGAGAATCAACAGTTACTCTATCAAGGTCTTTGAAACTAGCTTCGGCAGGACCTTTTTTTTATTTTCCATTGTAAATAATTCCTGTTACACGCTTTTGGACTTTAAAAGGTCTAGATAACGTGAAGAAGTACCTGAAAATATGCGTTTTTGACACTATATGTTCCATATAAGCTAACCATAAAACGCTTTTTGGTTTGGAACCTGGCCGTATGTGACGCCAATGTACCCCCAAATTTATTTAAATAGGTATTCAGATTTAATATCACCTGCTCTAAACTCTAGATTATTTTACACGTGTTGCATTTGAAGAAATCTCGTTCTTCCGTTATCAGACGACACTTTGTTACGTAGGGACCAAGTGTGATGATACATATTTGCTGTCAAGCAGTTGGCGGAGCCGAAACAGAGGAGAGGACCGTCGCACAGCACTTTTCTGGCGGATTCTAGTCGTTAGGAGGCGGCCGGCGGCCAGCGAGCGCGGGTGGAGGATGACTTTAGGAGGGCCGGGCACGTAGAAGATAAAACAAAGAATGCTGCTCCGGTCGGCGGCAGGACGGGGGACGAGGGTCGCGACATGGAATGACTGGCCGATGAACTGGCGGGCAGCGGCGAGCCGCGAGCCGGCGACCTGCGGCAAACGCGACCCGTGTGCGCACGCAGGCGTCCACGTGCCGAGGACCACGTTAGCAAACGATGTGGTGTTGTTGCACCAGGAGAAGGCCATCCTCTCGCTTCTTTGGAATACGCAACTTTGGCTTTACAAAATGGTTCAAATGGCTCTGAGCACTATGAGACTTAACATCTGAGGTCATTAGTCCCCTAGAACTTAGAACTACTTAAACCTAGCTGACCTAAGGACATCACACACATCCATGCCCGAGGCAAGATTCGAACCTGCGACCGTAGCAGTCGCGCGGTTCCGGACTGAAGCGCCTAGAACCGCTCGGCCAACTCGGCTGGCTTTGACTTTACATCGTGCTCCATCCCTGCAGACACCAGATTGTATCTAACGGACATTGCTTCGATTATCAGCTGCTGAGAAATCAACAGCCTGATTGTGGTATTCTCCGTAGAATCTTCGGACGGCTTAAAATGCACTAGCAGCTAATTATTTCAGGTCAGACTCAGACGTAGTGAGAGATTCCCCTATGTCTATTTCCTTCCCTCTCCCAATGTTAGCAGGCCATGATTAATAGCAGAATCTTAGCAAAAAATTAGTACTGTAAGGTCAAAAACAGTAGCAGCAAATCCCGAAACGAATTCACAAACATTCGATATGGTACTGACCACAAAAAACTGTATAGCTGTTTAGTATTCAGTCATTATTTCCTGCAGTGCATACGTTCGTAAAAAGCTTACAGATTCCGCACCGTAACTAATTCCAGTTGCTGTGACGGGTGCAGCAAGTTTGGCTTTGAATCCACAAAAAAGTAGAATCTGATAAGTTCCCTACATATCGATGATGTGTAACGAACGGATATTGTCATCACCACATAGTTGTTGCATGTGATAAATTTGTATCGGTAAAGAAAGTAAAAAGGTAAGACAAGCAGTTTGTCGTGGAAAGTGTACGATTAACGATGTACATCGCTGTCAAATAAAGGTACTTGTCTCTAAAGAATACATTTTAATAATAGTTAACTGACTGGTGATGGAAATATGTGTATTTGCCGGCCACGTATCAACTAGCATCCTAAGTAAGGCACAAAGAACATCATCGGTGAGGAATACTCTCGCACACATTTCACAGTCTAGGTGCAGCCAATATAGAAACCAGTCTGGTGCTCTTCAATAGTGTATATTATGTGGCGCATGGAAGCTCGTTCCCCACTCTCCTTTTTACTTTCAATGCCATATTATCCATACAACACAAATGCTGCACTGGCCAAGTGATCATCTGTACCACACTTCACTGTTAGAAAATATGAAAGACTCCTTGATCACGGTGTAGCACAGGAAAACTCGGTTAAACTTGTCGCAGAATTGGGAGTCAAAGTGAGTTAGCAGTACACATGAGCAATACCTGTAGTACCCTTCTTTGTTTCCTCCAGCAAAGGATCTGCTGGAGAAAAGGTGCTTTTTAAAGAGGAATAGAACAAGTAGAAATGGGACAACGAATATGCGCACATCAGAAAGGTTTATCGAGGAGTTTCGAAAATGGATCGACATAGTGTGTAGCAGAACGTCCTTTGTAAACTTGAAATCGACATAATTATTTAGTTACATTTATTGCTGCACTTGTCGACTCTGTTCATCCACTCTTGCACATGTATATTGTACAAAAATATGTCACGAGTAATGAAAATAAATTTGTGCAAGGACAAATTGACTGTTTTCCTCGAACAGTGGGCTTAACCATTTTTAGTGAGTGCATTAAGTTGTATGCCAGTTTTTTAAATAGACTGATTCATAAACAGGGAACTACACCACCTGAGCTCGTCTCCGAATCTTATTCAAACTTCCACTGTCAGTGATATTTCAACATATGTTACAAGAATACTACTACCAGTGCTTTCATGGAATGAAATCGATGAAAGATCGTGACTCTCTTTGCCAGCGAAAACAAAACTTTGAGTCAGACCTGGATGGGTGCTCAGTTAGCACACTGCTTCCGAAAAGCGAATAACCGGTGCTTGAGTCTCACTGTAACACAAATTTTAACTAGAGGTCGCTGGATCGAATCCCGGTCATAGCAAGGAAATTTTGAATCTGTATTTAATCCAGCTTTCACCTCTCAGCTATGCGAGGAGTCACTAGGGATGACATGTGGTTCGGATTCCGCGTTAAACTGTAGGTCCTCTTTCCTTGTTCGGACAACCGCGGTAGGCCAGTGATATGAAAGCCGATGATGTGGCGTCCAATTGAAAGTCTTGTAGGTAGCCAATGAGCCACATGAAATTATTAATTCGTTTCTAGGTTAAGCAGTTCTGACTGGTATTCGGTACTATTTCACATGCCATTGCATCTTTGTTGTTTTCATACCCATCATCCATTCGTTTCTTTTCAGTGAATCTAACTCAACTGATAAAACCCTGCCGCTACAGCTGTCTTTTATGCAACATGCACACCTTCAAATACCACGTGCAATATTTTCATATTGTTTGACTCGGTACACTCAAACTATTAGTTTTACAGAAAAAATGAACAAGGTATTTTTGTACTAAATGTAATGTAGTTAAATTTTGTACTGGGATACGTGTTCTTGCTACAGGTTGTAGTTTCCGAATTATTCAAGAAAAATGTTCAAAAGTGACCTTCAAACGAGTTTTTCTTGAATAACACGAGAACCATGGCTTCCAGCGAAAATGTGTCCATTATAAAATTTGACTACAATGAATTTCCATGTTTTCTGTAGGACTAACATTTTGCTCACAGCGAGCGAGTGAATATGAGAATATCGCGTGTGGTTTTTGAAGGCGTTGCAGGTTGTATAAAATCGACCAGTAGGGCAGCTGGATCACCCTGTATAAATTTACCACTGCAACCGCATATCATCTGCATCGACACCTTCATGTGCAACTACATACTTACTCTGCAAACTACTATGAAGTACATGGCAGAGGGTCCCCATTGTGCCACTAATTAGGGTTTCCTCTCGTTCCACTCACGTATGGAGCACAGGAAGAATGATTGTCTGAATGCCTCTGTATGTGGTATAACTATCCTAATTTGTCTTCACAATCCCTATGTGATTGATCCTTAGAAGGTTGTAGTATATTTGTAGAATCATCATTTAAACCGGTTATTGAAACTTTGGTAGTAGACTTTCTTTGGATAGTTCACGTCTATCTTAAAGACTCTGCCAGTTCAAGTCAATCAAACCTGTGACCGTTAGTGCTACCCTTCTGTGTGTACGTTCAGTGTCCCCTGTTAGCCTGTTTCTTATTTGGTCCGGAACCGCGCTGCTGCTACGGTTGCAGGTTCGCATCCTGCCTCGGGCATGGATGTGTGTGATGTCCTTAGGTTAGTTAGGTTTAAGTAGTTCTAAGTCTAGGGGACTGATGACTTCACATCTTAAGTCCCATAGTGCTTAGATCCTACAAAGTACTACATCCAGATATTTGTATAAGTTCACCGATTCCAACTGTGAGTCACTGATATTATAGTCGTAGTATACTACGTTTCTTCGTTTTGTCATCCTACATCGAAACTTTAGCGGTTCTGTGGTACTGATCTAAACTAATCCAAATATGATAATCAGAAACAGATACTACAGGCATGCCAGTCTTTGCTATCATTATCTGTAAGGAATGCAACCTCTGTTTGATGTATCTTAGCCTCCCAGGAGCAAAGAATACAATACAGACCAGCGAACTGCCTTTGATTTATAGTAACGTTCGAATCTTCTGAACATGCACATTTTGTCTCGGGAAATATTTAGCTTTGCCCTCCGCCAGGAAAACCGTACGGGTCTGAGCCCTGAGTAGCAGTCCTGATATTTTTCCGTCATTTCTCTTTCTCTCGTCGCCGAAATGAACGCTTTCATTACAGACGTGGGCGCGGTCTTTCAAAATAAACAGCGGAGCGTTGTTCCTGATGAAAAGTGGGCAGTCTGGCGCGTCGCACCGGGACCTTTTCCCGGGGTCTGCGCATGATTGCCCGCCGGGCGCGGAAAATAAACACGGCGAGGCGAGCTGCGAGGTTGCGCGGCTGCGAGGGCGGGGGACCGCCAGTTGGGGTAGCTCTGCCCTGCCTTTATAAATCGGCCGCCCCGGGCTCAGCGAAATAAAGCGCGCGCGAGACGCGGCCTGCTAAATTATTTTTTCCCTCGCTGCATGTCGCGCTGTTAATGACCCCAGGGAAGCTCCATTTGTCACCCCGCGTCACGGCTACCCGCTGGGAACTAAAGGCGTGCAGATTTCTTACAGCTGTGTCTTTCCGCTTTACGTGACACCTGTGAGTCGCTGACGGAGGTACCGATGATTGGCAATTTTAGACTGTAGGACTCAACTGGGAGAACACAACATATCACAACATCACAAGTGCTGTAACTTATAGCAATGAATAAGACTTTTACCTTTACAGTGCCAACGGCCTCGCCTCACTGAATTCACCGGTTATTGTCAAGTTACCGAAGTTCAGAAACGTCGGGCGTGGCCAGTACTTGGGTGCGTAACCACCTGGATAAGCCACCCGCTGTTAACTGCGTTCCCTTAGCCTCACGGCAAAGTGGAGCGGAAGTGGTGGCGTGTGAAGCCCCTTATTTCCAGTCTCTACGCCAATGCCTGGATTAAATTCGAAATCTCTCCCCAGTGTCTCATAGAGAGTGCAGGTGACACTATTGATGAACGGTCCGTCGGATGGGGATGTTAAGCTCGGCGGTCCACTTGGTGCTGTGCGAGAGGAGTGGGCTATGTTCCGGCACCGGCCTTCGCCCACTTCCACCTCTCCCTTCTTTCATCATCACCATCATCATCATCATCACTATCATCATCCCACACAAACATGACACCCACTACACATACCCATTACTGTCATATGTACTTATCACACACTCATTACAGTCGCATATACTTATCACATATCCTTAAAATACAGAACTGTCACATTTCGCGAAGGAAATCCTACCTACTCTACGTAGGTAGAAACACCATTTATGACTGCTCGCATTGGTGGTAAAGAGGAGACTGGAGGAGATGACGAGGTGAATTAATAACGAACAGAAGAAGAGAGCGTAGCCGAGTAGTCAAAGCATATACTGCAAACAGAGTTAAAGCCAAAATCACAAATAGTTATTCAGGCAAAGTCAAAATACTCTATCTAAGGGCACATACGTAAGTCTTCAGTGACTAGCGAGGGATAAGCCGCAGTCGCCGGGCTGCGTTATGTCGGTAAACACTCGTCAGAGGACGACGCCACCTCACGTGCTTGCCGTGGTGACTGCGACCCGAGCAGGTGCAGGCCGCGGATGTCGCCTGGAGCTCTACTATCTCTGAAGCCCTCTATCTCTACTTACGCTAGGCGGGCAATCCGAATCACCCTCGGATACTAAAAAAGATGCCACTGTGCGCAAAGGGTAGGAAAATCTTTACAATTAGGCGGCTCGACCTGCCCTTCGGGGTCTCCCAGTCAGCTGTGCCATACGATTTTACTTACTTTATGTCACAGTATTTCCTGGCCACCACAACTCAACACAATTTCACTCACCGAATCCTTGTACCTTACACGCCTGTGTCCTGCGCACGTACCTTTCCTTCATTACCCACATTTACGATGCATATCTCAGTATTGGATCATCCTGTTTAAAAAAAGTCGTAACTATTATTTTATTTGAGATACGTACGTGTACAACGTACTGTTGGAAAGAGCAAACTCTCGAGTTTTAAATGGTTCACGTAGGTAGCAGCAGTGTGGGCCCACTTCAGTTCTAGTAAAAATTGTGTCGGGACAATAGAAATCGTTTTGTGTTATACGTTTTGCGTAGTGCTGGTCGGTAATAATTATTCAGCGTGACTTCCGTACTAGGCATGGTGTGGCTCCTCCTATAGCACAGAGCATTAGACGATGGCATGAACAACTCCGAGAACAGGTTATTTGTGTGAAGGCAAATCGCCAGGCCGTCCCAAAGTGTCTGACACAGACGTCGAACGCATCCGCCATAGTTTCTCAAAGAGTCCGCAGCAATCCGTTCGCCGTGCAGCTCGACACCTCATCACGCCCCTGATGCCCGTTTGACGTGTGTTGCGTCGACGTTTACACATGAAACCATACAAAATGTGAAGGTGACAAACAACAACGTGTGAAGTTCTGTAATTTTGCTTTTGGCAAGATGAAGGATGATAGTGTTCTTCCACGCTTAGGTTTAGTGACAAGGCAACATTCCATTTAAACGGAAAGGTGAACCGTCATAAGGTGAGAATATGGAGTACGTATCAACCACATGAAGTTTCACAACACGAGAGAAACTCTCCAAAATTTAATGTGCTTTGTGCAGTTTCACGGGAAAAGGTAAGTACATTTTTCTTTGCCGAGAACACTGTTACAGGAAGCACGTATCTCGGTATGCTTCAGAACTTTCTTATCCCACAGGTGGAGACTGTTTCGAACTACTTCATTTACCAACAGGACGGAGCACCGCCACACTAGCATCTGGAAGTGCAGGAATTTTTAAATCAAAGGATCACTGAACGATCGGCCAAATTATTCAGCCCCACATTACTGGCCTCCAGGGTCACCGGACCTGACTATGTGATTATTTCTTGTGGGGGTTTATTAAAGACTCTGTTTATGTGCCTCCGTTACCAACAACAATGAATGAACTGAGACATAGCATAACAGCAGCTGTGGAAGCCGTACTCAAGACATGTTTGCTGAAGTGTGGGAACAATCTGAATACCGAATGGACATACGCCGTGGATCTCAAGGGGGACATATTGAACACCTATGAAGAGGTATGAAAAAACTTTTTGAGTTTCTCGTTTATCAAAAAACAAAATTCATTGTATTTGTTTATTAGTTTCAGAAACATAGACGTGCCAAATCGGATGATTCTTTTTGATGCACCCTTTATTCTCAGTGTAACATTTGTTTCCTTTTGGAGGTACATACTTACTCCACACAAGGATTCTCACACTCTGCAGGAAAACAAGTGCGGTAATTCCCCCTTTATTATTGTGCATAAATAATTTTTATGTTTTTTATTAATAGCTTTATATTCTGTTCATGATCGGACTTGCAACAAACTTCGGCTATAATATCTGATTACGATGCTGGAGATTCTGTGGTTAAGGTACCTCTTACATTGGGGAGGATTAGGATTCAAATCCCCGTCGACTATTCAGATTTAAGCTTTCCATGGCCTCCCTAAACCAGTTAAGAAGAGCACTTACCCATCCTCCTTCTTCCTGAGCGTATTCACCTCCTGTAATGACCTCGTCGTCGACAGAATGTTAACCACAATCCTACTTCCTTCTTTCCTTGTTATGGAAGTCTCATGAGATCGGTTACTTTTCTTCGAAGGCAACCACGGCTAAGCTCGCGCTTGTGAAATCCATTCACCGTGACCGAGATGCAATCTTTTAGCATCAGATAGGGCCGCAGAATCGCAGTGGCCTCACGAGATGACCCGACCGCGGGCCGGCAAACCACGAGAGCCATTCGTTACGCGCTGCCGAAGGACCCACGGTTTCTGCAGCGGACATTCCACGCTGCTAGAGAGGAAGAACGCTTCGAGAGGCGACGGCTCCGAGGTCTCGCATAGGTAACCTATGTCACGACAGTTTGTCACTTGGCAGTTGCTATAGACAGATTTCATTCGATTGGAATGTGGAAGCTCCTATAGGGAAAATTGAATAATTGAATATTTCAGTATTAATTCAGAAGTAAATCGGCATATCGATGGGTAGCTATGACCTTCGGTTCACTCTGTCCTCTAGCCCGAATGGAATTATGCTTGACCTGTAAGCGTCGATTAAGAAAGCGTATTTAGTATTGGCATGAACACAGTTTAGATGTCTACAACGCAAATGCTAGCTACAGCTTGTTTAGAGGTCTCTGTAGTGAATACTGAAAGTGGTTGTTGTGTAACCTAATTCTCTTGAGTTGTCTTTTTTGAGCATACTGGTCAAGTTTCTCATTTCAGAACCGGAATCAGTACACAGAAGCAGTGCGACAGAAGTCTTTCCTTAATATGGAAGTCATTTCTAAGTGTTGTCTCTGCTTTACAGAAATGCAACATAATAATTATTGGAAGTGCTCTCCAGAATACACTCAAAACAAAATTTACGCATGCTGTCGAAAAGGCGAATCCGCAATCCTAGAACTCACCTTACTGAGGTCCTGTATTCGCGCAATTTTACTTGCATCTCATGATTTAGCGAGAACTGTGGATAACTCGAAATCCCCTGCACCAGTATCTGATGTCAACAGTTTTGCAGGCTTATAAATAGCTTTTCCTGTCGAAAGACTGCAGTCTTGTACGAAAACACCGTTTTCGGGAATCACTGACCGTAACGAGCATAGACTGTACAGAAATATATAGAATTTTTTGTAAAAACACGGGAATTTATTTAGAAATATTGCTGTAAGTAATACTGTATTGTTTCCGTAGGAACGCGCGGTTTGAGGCGCAATGTCACGGATTGCGCTGCCTGTCCCACCGGAGGTTCGAGTCCTCCCTCGGGCATGTGTGAGTGAGTGTGTGTGTGTGTGTGTGTGTGTGTGTGTGTGTGAGAGAGAGAGAGAGAGAGAGAGAGAGAGGGTATGTGTGTGTGTGTTAGCGTAAGTTACTTTAAGTAGTTTGTAAGTCAAGGGACCTCAGCAGTTTGGTTCCTTAAGAATTCACACGCATTTGAACATTTTTTTCCGCAGGGAATACCGACATCTAAAGTAATCACATAATAGGAATTACAAATATTTGTGCTATCTCTCCTTTAGTTACATCCTCGTATTAATACCTGGAATTTTTCTCACTCGTAGTCTGGCTTTAATACCGTCTACTCTACCTAATGTTCACGAGACAAAGATGATATCGACATAATCTCCAGCGATTCGAAACAAACAAGAAGTAGAGACAATGGGTACGAGAAGGAAATATCTGCACCTCAGAACGGTGGTCCAAGAATACCCGAGTAACAGAACTAAACTATGTTTAACTACTCAATATTGAGTAGCTGAGAGCAAAATTCATAGATAATGACAGTGTTTATTAGCGTTATTCTCGGCGGAAGACGATGCGTTGATTACCTTGTATTAGCAAAAGAGACATATCATTGACCCCGAGTAGAATTACAATGCATGTTTCCAACTGTATGTTCCTACTGATATATATCACCAGATTATCTGATGATGTTATAATATATTCATTTGTTTTCATAGATTTGGGTCGCTATGGTTTGGTGGATATCACCAGATTATCTGATGGTAGACCATTATAACAGATTCACTCGCTGTCATAGATCTGGGAAGTTATATTGTTTTGGTTAATTTTTTTACCAAAAGTCCTCCACGAGTGCGTCTCCTGCGCCAACCTCTTTACTTCGGGCTAAGACGTACAACCAACATCCTCAATTATTTTTTGGATATATTTTAATCTGTGTCTTCCCCTAAAAGTTTGCCTTATACTGTTCCCACTAGTACGATATACGTCATCCCTAATGTCGCTACATATGTACCGTCATTTAGTCAGTGGTTTCCTCACATTCCTTTCCTCGACTTTCCTGCGGAGGACCTTTCCTTTTGTTACCACTCCACATAATTTTCAGGATCCGTGTATAGCTGGACATATCAAACAATTCTATTATCTTCTTTTCCGGTTTTCCACTAATTCGTGATTCATTACCATATACTGATGCACTTCAATAGTACATTCACAACACGTTCTTCTTCAAATTAAGGCATAGCTTCCATACTAGTGGACTTATTCTAGCTATGAATTCTTTAGTTAGTTACATATTCCATAGATCGTTCGAACACTTCTCATATCAGAATGATGTGGAACAAGTAAGTTTATAGACATACGTTGCACGTCACTAGTGTTAACATTAATGAACACATTTTCTTACTTTTTTATAGGCTGTTGTTGTTGTTGTGGTCTTCAGTCCTGAGACTGGTTTGATGCAGCTCTCCATGCTACTCTATCCTGTGCAAGCTTCTTCAACTCCCAGTACTTACTGCAACCTACATGCTTCTGAATCTGCTTAGTGTATTCATCTCTTGGTCTCCCTCTACGATTTTTACCCGCCACACTACCCTCCAATATTAAATTGGTGATCCCTTGATGCCTCAGAACATGTCCTACCAACCGATCCCTTCTTCTGGTCAAGTTGTGCCACAAACTTCTCTTCTCCCCAATCCTATTCAATACTTCCTCATTAGTTATGTGATCTACCCATCTAATCTTCAGCATTCTTCTGTAGCACCACATTTCGAAAGCTTCTATTCTCTTCTTGTCCAAACTATTTATCGTCCATGTTTCACTTCCATACATGGCTACGCTCCATACAAATACTTTCAGAAATGACTTCCTGACAAATCTATACTCGATGTTAACAAATTTCTCTTCTTCAGAAACGCTTTCCTTGCCATTGCCAGTCTACATTTTATATCCTCTCTACTTCTACCATCATCAGTTATTTTGCTCCCCAAATAGCAAAACTCCTTTACTACTTTAAGTGTCTCATTTCCTAATTTAATTCCCTCAGCATCACCCGACTTAAATCGACTACATTCCATTGTCCTCGTTTTGCTTTTGTTGATGTTCATCTTATAGCCTCCTTTCAAGACACTGTCCATTCCATTCAACTGCTCTTCCAAGTCCTTTGCTGTCTCTGACAGAATTACAATGTCATCGGCGAACCTCGAAGTTTTTATTTCTTCTCCATGGATTTTAATGCCTACTCCGAATTTTTCTTTTGTTTTCTTTACTGCTTGCTCAATATACAGATTGAATAACATCGGGGAGAGGCTACAACCCTGTCTCACTCCCTTCCCAACCACTGCTTCCCTTTCATGTCCCTCGACTCTTATAACTGCCATCTGGTTTCTGTACAAATTGTAAATAGCCTTTCGCTCCCTGTATATTACCCCTGCCACCTTTAGAATTTGAAAGAGAGTATTCCAGTCAACATTGTCAAAAGCTTTCTCTAAGTCTACAAATACTAGAAACGTAGGTTTGCCTTTCCTTAATCTTTCTTCTAACATAAGTCGTAAGGTCAGTATTGCCTCACGTGTTCCAATATTTCTACGGAATCCAAACTGATCTTCCCCGAGGTCGGCTTCTACTAGTTTTTCCCTTCGTCTGTAAAGAATTCGTGTTAGTATTTTGCAGCTGTGGCTTATTAAACTGATAGTTCGGTAATTTTCACATCTGTCAACACCTGCTTTCTTTGCGATTGGAATTATTATATTCTTCTTGAAGTCTGAGGGTATTTCGCCTGTTTCATACATCTTGCTCACCAGATGGTAGAGTTTTGTCAGGACTGGCTCTCCCAAGGCCGTCAGTAGTTCCAATGGAATGTTGTCTACTGTCGGGGCCTTGTTTCGACTCAGGTCTTTCAGTGCTCTGTCAAACTATTCACGCAGTATCGTATCTCCCATTTCATCTTCATCTACATCCTGTTCCATTTCCATAATATTGTCCTCAAGTACATCGCCCTTGTATAGACCCTCTATATACTCCTTCCACCTTTCTGCTTTCCCTTCTTTGCTTAGAACTGGGTTTCCATCTGAGCTCTTGATGTTCATACAAGTGGTTCTCGTATCTCCAAAGGTCTCTTTAATTTTCCTGTAGGCAGTATCTGTCTTACCCCTAGTGAGATAAGCCTCTACATCCTTACATTTGTCCTCTAGCCATCCCTGCTTAGCCATTTTGCGCTTCCTGTCGATCCCATTTTTGAGACGTTTGTATTCCTTTTTGCCTGCTTCATTTATTGCATTTTTATATTTTCTCCTTTCATCAATTAAATTCAATATTTCTTCTGTTACCCAAGAATTTCTACTAGCCCTCGTCTTTTTACCTACTTGATCCTCTGCTGCCTTCACTACTTCATCCCTCAAAGCTACCCATTCTTCTTCTACTGTATTTCTTTCCCCCATTCCTGTCAATTGTTCCCTTATGCTCTCCCTGAAACTCTGTACAACCTCTGGTTCTTTCAGTTTATCCAGGTCCCATCTCCTTAAATTCCCACCTTTTTGCAGTTTCTTCGGTTTTAATCTACAGGTCATAACCAATAGATTGTGGTCAGAGTCCACATCTGCCCCTGGAAATGTCTTACAATTTAAAACCTGGTTCCTAAATCTCTGTCTTACCATTATATAATCTATCTGATACCTTTTAGTATCTCCAGGGTTCTTCGATGTATACAACCATCTTTCATGATTCTTAAAGCAAGTATTAGCTACCAATTTCTAAATAGAAATTCATCCATTGTGCAGAAATTTTCCAGGAGAAATTATTTTCATAGCTTTCAGACATCTTATTGTATTGGGCAAATAATCGGAAATGCTTGTTGCTGTATATACAGCTCTGACAGCCTTAATAATGATGGATAAATGCTTCGTTTGTCGAGCATTATTTCGCCGTTTTTTCTTTTCTTCTACTTTGTGGTTCCACGTTTTCGTGTTAAGTTTATCAATAATCCCTTTTCTGCTACTCCACATCATTTTCGTCTTCTTTGGTTCATTATCAATCCACATTCTGTGGTCAGCAGACTGTTCATTCCATTCAAGTGCTGTAATTCCTCCTCACTTTTATCAAGGGTGACAATGACATTGTCTAATTTTGTCAGTGATATAGTTCCTTCCTGTATTTTAATCCTACTCCTGAACTTTTTTCAATTCTCCTTATTGCTTCCTCGATGTACAGATTGAACAACAGCGTTGGAAGACTCCATTTCTGTCTTCACCCTCTTTAATCTGAGCTTTTATTTCATGTTCTTCCTATGGTATTGTTTTCTATCGCTTTATTACGTACGGTATTCCTCCTGTATCTCACTACATATGCCCATTTTTCAGATAATTTTGAAAAATTTGGTCTCTGCACTGCAGAACGCTTTTTTATTTCGACAAATAGTGTGGCAGTGTCTTGACTTTTCTTAAATCTTGCGTCCACCATCAAGCACAGCGTCAGAACTGTGTTTCTGGTACCTTTACTTATCCTAACTCCAAACTGATCGTAATTTAACAGATGATCAGTTTTATTTGGCGTTCTTCTTTATATTATCTTCTCATCAACTGCTAAGCTGATCCTGCGACTGTTACCACATTTACCTGTCTCTGAATTCTTTGAAATCGTGTGGATGACGTTCTTTTGAAAGTCTGGTGGTATGTCTTAGTCTCGCAGACTGTAACACTGTATCGAATAGTATTTATTTTTGTCACTTCCACAATGATTTTTGATAAAATGTTGAGGAGTATTGTCTATGCTTTGTGCATACAATTCTGAGACATTGTATACCACTTTGGCTGGAGGCGTTGTGATGACGGGAGAAACTAAATGGTTGATTTTTAAGGCAAGACCCGTTAGGGTATCGCTCCCACAACTCGAGTACAGTAGGTAGCGTGTACCTGCTGGCAGCGACCTTGACCGAGGCGCTGCCCTGAGGCGTGCTTGTCGTAACAAGCTCCCCGAGCCGTCGATACTCGACACGCGCCTGCCGCCTGCTGAGTAGGCCGGCCTGCTCCACACGCCGCCACCCGCCGCTCCGCTGCCCTCGGACCCCTGCTGCGTTCGCTTATAGGCCATTTCCACTCCGCTAAGCGCTCTGCTGTACGTACCGCTCAAGTCGTAGTAGTCTTTGTCTAAACAGTTTCCTCTCTTACTCTGACCGTTCCCATTTTGTATCTCACTTTCTCTCTAGTTCTTCCACAAGGGAAACTGACGATAGGTAGAGCCCGAACCCATCCACCTCTTCCCAGCCCCCCCCCCCCCTGCCCCAAAAGAATGACACCTTTCCCGTCTGTCGTCTTGTATTTCAGTTATGTTATTTAATTCAACGCAATCAGAATGTAGTTATTCATAGGGTAGAACTCGGCAAATCGGCAAATATGAAACGCTTCGTGTGTCAGGTTAATAAAAGGTGTCTATACAAGATATTACAGTACACAAAATATTGCATGACGCTTAATATTTTTAATATTTGTTTTTTTTTTTGTTTGTTTGTGGGGGTTGGGGAAATTACCTACTTACTATATCCAAAAATTCATCTAATGAGTAGAAGGAGTTGCCATTAAGAAATTCTTTTAATTTCCTTTTAAATGCTATATGGCTATCTGTCAGACTTTTGATGCTATTAGGTAAGTGGACAAAGACTTTTGTGGCAGCATAATTTACCCCCTTCCGAGCTAAAGTTAGATTTAACCTTGAGTAGTAAAGATCATCCTTTCTCCTAGTCTTGTAGCCAAATTTCATAAGCGAATATATATATATATTGTGAGGCTACAGTGAAGATCTCTAGTTCTTTAAATAAGTGTCTGCAGGTTGATCTTGGATGAGCTCCAGCAATTATTCTGATTACACGCTTTTGTGTGGTTCATGGTGTGGGTTCCTGTAGTCATGTCCTAGCTCATGAACCACGGGCAACGTATGAGTGGCCAAGTAAGTGGTCCCGACAGTCGGGATACCAGTTACTTTGGAATAAGGCTGGGCATCTCGGACATATTCTGAGTCGTGGTCACCTTTGTGCTCATACGGCAAAGACTACCAAATCCACCGGTTAGTCCCTCAGCCGTTAGGGGTAAAACCCAATGGGACTCGGGGCAAGTAAGGCTAGCAACCTGCTTCCCTGGTACTTTAAATATGATGCTGGCAACAATCAGAGCAAAATGCCTCGGACCTTTGGAGGTGACGGAGTCCCACCTCTAACTGACAAACCAGGGACTCCTAAGATACGACTTGGCAAACAAATGGTAATGAGATGGGGAGCTATTAATATCAATGGGGGCTACTCTTGGAAGAAGGTAGAGCTAGCAGAGGCTGCAAGTAAGATGGGGCTGGACGTTTTAGCTGTTAGTGACATTCGGGTAAGGGGTGAGAAAGAAGAAGAAGTGGGAGAATACAAGGTCTACTTGTCAGGAGTCAAAGCAGGAATAGCACAATGGGGTGTAGGGCTTTACGTCAGGAAAGAAATGGAACCCAGCGTAGTTGCAATAAGGTATGTAAACGAACGACTGATGTGGATAGATTTGACAGTGTCTAACAAGAAAATTAGGATTGCGTCAGTATATTCGCATTGTGAAGGGACTGATCAAGATAAGATGGATAGTTTTTATGAGGCACTCAGTGATGTAGTTGTTAGAGTAAAGGACAAGGACAGTGTTCTGCTCATGGGTGATTTTAACGCCAGGATTGGAAATCGAACAGAAGGGTATGAAAAGGTTATGGGTAAATTTGGAGAGGATATGGAGGCCAACAGGAACGGGCAGCAACTCTTGGATTTCTGTGCCAGTATGGGCTTAGTAATCACAAACTCCTTTTTTAAACATAAGAACATTCACCGGTATACGTGGGAAAGCAGGGGAACCAGATCTGTCATTGACTATATAATAACAGATCAGGAATTCAGGAAGGCTGTGAGGGACACACGTGTATTCAGGGGATTCTTTGATGACACTGATCATTATTTAATCTGCAGTGAAATTGGGATTGCGATGCCGAAAGTGCAGGAGGTCAGGTCCATATGTAGGAGGATAAGAGTGGAGAAACTTCAGGATAAGGAAATCAGGCACAAGTACATAACAGCGATCTCAGAAAGGTACCAGTTAGTTGAATCTAGTCAATTACAGTCATTGGAAAAGGAATGGACAAGGTACAGGAACACAGTACTAGAAGTGGCTAAAGAATGTCTTGGAACAGTAGTGTGTAAAAGTAGGAGGAAGCAAACAGCTTGGTGGAATGACACAGTCAAGGCAGCCTGTAAAAGGAAAAAGAAGGCATATAAAAAATGGCTACATACTAGAACTCAGATAGACAGAGAAAGTTATGTTGAAGAAAGAAACAAAGCCAAACAGATAATTGCAGCATCCAAGAAGAAATCTTGGGAAGACTTTGGAAACAGGTTGGAGACATTGGGTCAAGCTGCTGGAAAACCATTCTGGAGTGTAATTAGCAGTCTTCGAAAGGGAGGTAAGAAGGAAATGACAAGTATTTTGGACAGGTCAGGAAAACTGCTGGTGAATCCTGTGGATGCCTTGGGCAGATGGAGGGAATATTTTGAAGAGTTGCTCAATGTAGTGAAAATACGATCAGTAATGTTTCAGATTTCGAGGTAAAATGGGATAGGAATGATGATGGAAATAGGATCACGTTTGAGGAAGTGGAGAAAATGGCCAATAGATTGCAGTGCAATAAAGCAGCTGGGGTGGATGAAATTAAGTCGGAACTCATCAAGTACAGTGGAATGTCAGGTCTTAAATGGCTACACAGGATAATTGAAATGGCCTGGGAGTCGGGACAGGTTCCATCAGACTGGACAAAAGCAGTAATCACACCAATCTTTAAACATGGAAACAGAAAAGATTGTAACAACTACAGAGGTATCTCTTTAATCAGCGTTGTGGGTAAAATCTTCTCAGGTATTGTTGAAAGGAAAGTGCGAGTATTAGTTGAGGAGCAATTGGATGAAAATCAGTGTGGGTTTAGGCCTCTTAGAGGTTGTCAGGACCAGATCTTTAGCTTACGACAAATAATGGAGAAGTGTTATTAGTGGAACAGGGAATTGTAGGCTTTATAGATCTAGAAAAGGCATATGACCGGGTTCCTAGGAGGAAGTTATTGTCTGTTCTACGAGATTATGGAATAGGAGGCAAACTTTTGCAAGCAATTAAAGGTCTTTACATGGATAGTCAGGCAGCAGTTAGAGTTGACGGTAAACGGAGTTCATGGTTCAGAGTAGTTTCAGGGGTAAGACAAGGCTGCAACCTGTCTCCACTGTTGTTCGTATTATTTATGGATCATATGTTGAAAACAATAGACTGGCTGGGTGAGATTAAGATATGTGAACACAAAATAAGCAGTCTTGCATGTGCGGATGACTTAGTTGTGATGGCAGATTCGATTGAAAGTTTGCAGAGTAATATTTCAGAGCTAGATCAGAAATGTAAGGACTATGGTATGAAGATTAGCATCTCCAAAACGAAAGTAATGTCAGTGGGAAAGAAATATAAACGGATTGAGTGCCAGATAGGAGGAACGAAGTTAGAACAGGTGGACGGTTTCAAGTACTTAGGATGCATATTCTCACAGGATGGCAACATAGTGAAAGAACTGGAAGCGAGGTGTAGCAAGGCTAATGCAGTGAGCGCTCAGCTACGATCTACTCTCTTCTGCAAGAAGGAAGTCAGTACCAAGACTAAGTTATCTGTGCACCGTTCAATCTTTCGACCAACTTTGTTGTATGGGAGCGAAAGCTGGGTGGATTCAGGTTACCTTATCAATCAGGTTACGGATATGACAGTAGCTAGGATGATTGCAGGTACTAGTAGATGGGAACAATGGCAGGAGGGTGTCCACAATGAGGAAATCAAAGAAAAACTGGGAATGAACTCTATAGATGTAGCAGTCAGGGCGAACAGGCTTAGATGGTGGGGTCATGTTACACGCATGGGAGAAGCAAGGTTACCCAAGAGACTCATGGGTTCAGCAGTAGAGGGTAGGAGGAGTCGGGGCAGACCAAGGAGAAGGTACCTGGATTCGGTTAAGAATGATTTTGAAGTAATAGGTTTAACATCAGAAGAGGCACCAATGTTAGCACTGAATAGGGGATCATGGAGGAATTTTATAAGGGGGGCTATGCTCCAGACTGAACGCTGAAAGGCATAATCAGTCTTAAATGATGATGATGATGATGATGATGATGATGACACGCTTTTGTGCAATAAACACTCTTTTATTCAATGATGAGCTACCCCAGAATAAGATGCCATACGAAAGCAGAGAATGAATAGGCGTTGTAAGCTAATTTACTGAGATGTATATCGCCAAAATTTGCATGACCCTAATAGCATAAGTAGATCCTCAGTGTGTTTTTTCCAGTTCAATCCCTCATCAATGCATACACCTAGTCTATATTTATTAATGTTGTCATTCCATCTACTGTGTGGAACTGTATATACTGTGTTTTGTCGAAGTTTAATAGAGCCCATTTGTAGAGAACCACTTAATGATTTTCCGAAAAACATCGTTTACAATTTCACCAGTTAATTCTTGTCTGTTGGGTGTGATAGCTATACTTCTATCATCGGCAAAAAGTACCAGCTTTGCATCTTCGTGTTAAAGTTAAATGAATTTTGATCATTAGTCACATTAACGTCTTATTTTCAGTTATTAGAGAATGTTTGTAATCTCTAATTCAGAACACATCGAGCACGCAATAATTTCACTGTTTATTTGACAAGCCTTAACTCTCCATCTTAACAGCAAAAGGTATCACTCTTCCTATAATTACAAAGCAACTTTCTTTACCAGTTTTTTCAATCTGAATTATTTCCAAATTAGCGGACCTGGTAAAGTGCCTGCCTGGAAACCAGAAGGTCGTGGGATGGACTCCCTTTGGACCAAGGAACTAGCAGTCTTCCTTTAACCTATCCTTCATCTCTCAGTGCTGTGACGATTCGCAAGGAAAGACACTTGGTTTGGATACTACGTCAAACTGCAGGTCCCTTTCCCCAGGTAGAATTAATAAGGCGGGTTAGGGCAATGCAAGGCGCCGAAGTGGCATCCGATGGAAGGACTTTCACCATGCAGTTAAACTACATGCCATTATTATTATTTCAAAATTACATTTATAGAATGTACTTTAGTGTTCATCTCGATTTAGATACGAAACTTTAAATTCACAGGATTTAGTTCTAAAGGTCATACATTATCAGCTACCCTTTCTTACTGCTTACGACGTATTGTTAGTCACAATTATTTAACCCATTCTTATCACAAAGATACTCCTTAATAACATTCACATACCACGTATTATTAATTTTGTTTCTTTCATGATTTTTCCTGTTTTACTCATCGTTAGTTTTGCATTTCATATCAAGTACTACTCGAAATGCCTGTACTGCTCTAACTCCCATTGACTCAATTAAAAACGCACACGCGCTCGAACGAGAAAGCCACAGCGCCAGAACAACAGTAACCAACCAATGTTCATCTGACTTCCAAAGAATTTGGTCCGGCAGCTTAACTGGAACCACTAACAATAGAATTCCGTGATTAGTACACGGTAACTTTTGCTTTATAGATTATGAAACGTGCTTACTATCTATTGTTTTGCACGTGAATAATTTGAAGGTTTTTAGTGTGACATCTTAACAGAGAAGTGGAATTAAGATGGTATAAAATGTGTCAAAACTTCATAAGTAAGCCATGCTTCAAGATGCATCAAAGAAATCTTCGGACTGAGGGCCACAACCACAAAATTTACGAGGATTGACCAGAAAGTAATGCACCACAGTTTTTTTCTCAGCCGAAAACAATGCAAACGTTACATATACATTATTTGAAGTCTCTTGAGTGAGAGTGCCAAGTTTCCATCTCTTCCAACACATAGCGTGGCTGCAGGACAGTTTCAGAATGGTGCCTGTAGGTGACGTACGTTACAAGCAACGTGCCTCATTGAATTTCTCACTGCAGTGAAAGAAACTCTGGGGAATATTCAAAAACGCTTGTGCAAAGTCTACGAGGCATCTGCTGTCCACAGAAGTACAGTTAGTCGCTGGTCACGGAGGGTTAGGTCATTAGGAAGCAGTTCGGTGGAGCTCCACGATTTGCAGTGGTCGGAGAGACCATCCATGGCTGTCTCACCTGACATGTTGCAGCAAGCTGATATTGTCATTCGCGACGACAGACGCATTACGACTCGGCAATTGGTGCTCCATCTGTCACTCAGCAAAGGAACTGTGAATGTAATTATCCGCACTCTTGGATATTCAAAAGCGTGAGAAGATGGGCCCTGCGGTGTCTAACCATGGATCACAAATCGCACAGAAAAAACATTTGTCTTGATTTGTTGCAACGGTTTGAAACTGAGGGGGAGCCCTTCTTGTCCCATTGTCCCGGATTGTGTCAGGTGATGAACCTTGGTTCACCATTTTGAGCCTGAAACAAAACGACAGTCGATGGAACGGCGCGCCACGGAAGAAAAAATTCAAAGCATTAGCTTCGCGGGTAAGGTCATAATCACTGTGTTCTGGGACTGTGAAGGTGTGATTTTCATTTCTGTGATGCCAGGAGGTGGTACCATTAATTCAGAAGGATATGTCAACATATAAACAAAACTCAATACGCGCTTCCGGCGGCTTCGGCGCCACAGCAGCCCAGGAGATGTTTTGCTGCAACACTATAACGCTCGGCCCCACACATGTCTGAGGACAACTGAACACACTGTAAAACAGAGTTGGACAATGTTACCCCATCCACCCTACAGCTCTGTTCTAGCCCCCACTGACTTCCACTTGTTTGTGCCATTAAAGGATGCCATTCGTGGAAAAGATTTTGATGACGATGAGGAGATGATTTACACAGTGAAGCAGTGGCTCCGCCAGCAGGACAAGGGTTGGTACCGATAGGGCCTACACGCCCTTATTTCGCACTGGAGGAAGGCCATAGGACGGGACGGAGATTACGTGGAAAAGTAGCGTGTGTGGATAAAACACCATTCTTTCGTGTGTGTAATTCTCATTGTATTCAATAAAGAATTGTTGATGAAAAAAGAATGCGGTGCATAACTTTTTTGGACAACCCTCGTATATTAGAAGCTGAAGTGAAATAAACTTTATAGAGATAACTGATTTCGTAAATTTCTTTCGCTGCATGCTCCTGTCAATCACTTACTTGGCATATTCAGTATAGTACTTGCCTTATGAATGAAAGATGTTCCTTCTGTTCCATTCTTTGTAACACATAGCACAGTAAATATACCGATTAATGATATCAAAGAATATTTTGGAAACGTCCTGTAATGAAGCAGAAATTAGTTTGCAATGTACAAAACGGATTCTGCCCGTCATCACGACATTTTTCTCTGCAGCTTCCTTGCTAACAACTTACTAGCAGAGAAACCCGTTGTTGCCCAGATATTTGTTTACAGCTGTGCTTCCACGTCAGTACCAGGTAGCGTCTGGCCTTGTGTTTCATGGTTATGACGTCACATCTCCTGGAATACGTGTCGTACTATGATATAATTCTGTAGGTACATACAGCGAAATATGTAGCAATGGCTCCAAAATGTGTTGCGAGTGGAAGTAGTAGCAACGAAGTAATAAATTTAAATTTTATCCACGATGCGGCAGTTTTACACGCATCTCATAGTCTATGACGTCATATCTCCTGAACCATGTGTCGTATAATAATAACATTTTGCTGTTAGATTCACTGGTATATGAGCATACCGTCTGCAAAATGTGATGGGATTATAGTCAGTAGTAAAGCTGTAATAAATTATAATGCCATGCCTATTGCGATACTTTTACTGCTTGAAAAGCATAAAAGTAGTAATTGATAAAATGTTTTCGTTTATCATTTTACACTGATTGTCAGCGAGAAAAATATACATA
Organism: Schistocerca piceifrons; assembly: GCF_021461385.2. NCBI lineage: Eukaryota > Metazoa > Arthropoda > Insecta > Orthoptera > Acrididae > Schistocerca > Schistocerca piceifrons. The sequence continues at coordinate 394,327,083 of NC_060142.1, read as the reverse complement.
AAGTTTTGAAATTATACGTAAAGAAATGGTTCAAATGGCTCTGAGCACTATGGGACTTAACATCTGTGGTCATCAGTCCCCTAGAACTTAGAACTACTTAAACCTAACTAACCTAAGGACATCACACACATCCATGCCCGAGGCAGGATTCGAACCTGCGACCGGAGCGGTCACGCGGTTCCAGACTGAAGCGCCTAGACCGCACGGCCACACCGGCCGGCTATACGTAAAGTTTGTTGCAAATCGCTAAGTGCTGTCATTCTCAGATACTATGTGAATAATGTCTGGGAACTCATGCGTCGCTCGCTGCGCTTCTTTTTCACCCCCACCACGCCCCTTTGATAGGTATATGATTTTTAACCCCACAACGTTTGAGTAGCACGTTTAGTTGAAATAGCTCCAGTGGTGTGGAACACACGCACACACACACACACACACACACACACACACACACACACACACACACACACACACACTTAGAATTTCTACAGAGGTCGGCATAGTGGTCTAATTGTGCGGTGTGACGACATGGCGAGACAGACACGCGCTAATGTGCGGTTTTCTTTCGCGACTATTTCGTTACGCAATTATGCAACACGTCCCGTAATTGAAGTCACTTTGACGTGTACATCAAGCTCATTTGCACTCCATCAGCTGCCAGCGGCATGCGTTTTAATGATGTCCTGTTTGATATTAAAGATCTGACTGTGACATACAGAATCATGACGCCGCGTGTGATGTAGCGGACTAACACGCGCCAGTGACACGCTTCGTCTAACGCCTGAACTGGACTTTGAATGCAACGTTCCATAACGGTAGCACCCTACGTTTTTTATTGCTAGTTGAAACATTGCTCTTGTCCGTATGTCGGAACTTTCGTGGCGTCACGCGAAATCACACTCGCGGCTGCGGGTGTAATACAAGCATTCTTAGCGATGCGCGGCGTGCGAGGTAAATTACGCGACGTACTGTTCCGTGGATTTAATAAACTTTTATTGGTGGACCCAGATTAATTTCCTATTCTGCTATTCCACCAACCTTTCTGAATAAATGTCGCCATCCTCGCTTTGGCGAGACATGTTCAAATTGCTCACGACTCTGAAGCCGATATTTAAAAACCCTGAAGCTATCTACTTTCAGAAAAGATTTCGAGATGTAAGCACAGGACGGTAGTATGGTCACCGGCAATAGATCATTACACCGCCTCCATCACTAAAACACTACCATCCAGCTAGCTGCACGTTCGCGCTCACTTGAAGGCAACATTCGCCTAGAATACCAGGAAGTTCAACACGAAATTAACGCCCGCGTACGGTGACGCACGTTTGGGAATCTCTCAGATATCCGTGCTGCCGGAAATAACACGCTTAAGAAAGTTTACCCTGACGTCTGAAATTCACTACCAACACCACCTCCGCCACAGAGGGCACACACCACTCTACCACGATAAGGGCTGCAGGGAGACTCCTACATTTCGCGAGCACGAAACCACTCTACGAAATTATTTAACATTTATGCCTTTGGTCCGATCAGAATCTGATGTATAATGTAGGCATTTAACCTGCCATTTGTTGCTCCCGATAATGAGACCTCTGTAAGGAGCTCCTTCCTGGGAGGACTTTTTGAACTTTCTCTGCAACAGATGTCGGAAAATAGCGGCCATCATAGGAAATCACAGATCTTTAAGCCAGTAGGTTAGGCTCCAGCCACAGCCAATTTAGGATTAAGAAAATCGCAGCCTATCGCCTTCAGTATGTAGAACAACACCTTTCCCCCGATAATGGCTCTGACTGGCACAAAGACCAACTGACGAATGCACGGGGGCGCCCTGCAAATTGTGTGTTACATAGTTCTGGCCGGACAATTTGTGACCCAAATAAACTGAAGCTCTATCTAGCAGAGTGGTCATATTTTTTTCTTCCCTCTTCGCAGCGTGATCAAAATACTAGCTGAATGACCTGATGATGTTCTCTCGTTCAGTAGGGAAAGTTCGTTCGTTGAAATATTAGTGTTCTCTATTCTACTAACTTGGAATACAGTGGCAATGTGTAATAGTTGTAAGAGAAGTTTTATATCAGTTGAAAACATGAAGTGAATTCGGCATCTAAAAGGTTTTTTGTGTGTTCCTTAAGGAGTTGGAAGTTACTGTCTGATATTGCCGTTTGTTGCATTAGCGCTTAATCTGCCGGTGAAACTGGTCTTAAAAACAGAATTATGAGTTACTGTTTTTACCTTACATGCAGGCAAAAGTATTGAATTCGCGCAAGGAAGGCACTGACTGTCTTGCCGCTAGCATATTTTACATACGACCAGAATCTCTTTGGATTTGCTGGCACGTTTCTAGACAATGTTTTGTTGTGGAACTATTATAAGCATCTCACATTGGTGTCCGTGGAAAATTCGAGCTTCAGTAAAAGATCGTCAATCTTGGAGATTTTGCGCTCGTATAAATTTGGCATGTTTTTTTCGTTGTTTCTACAGCAGTGTTCTGGCCCGTTTTGTGTAGCAAGGGGGATCAGCTCCGAGGTTTGTTAATTTATTTGATATAAATCTCTCAGCTGCTGTCAATATATTTCTTTGAATTCAAGCCACATCTGTTCTACACTTACACTGTTAATTTGGATGGAGTGCATATCGTCTCTTAGGAAGGCATGAAGTGAATTTTTATGTGCCTTTTTGAATAGGTATATTTTTCGTTTATTTTTGGAGGATTTGGGGATTACAATATTTAATCTCGCTACGCGAACCTTGTGTTCCCTAATCCCTGTACGCGTTTTGATGCTCGTTATTAGCTCAGGATTATTTGTTGTTAAGCGGTCAAGTGTGTTTTCACAATTGTTTACTATTCGCGTGGGCTTACGGACTAACTGCTCGAAATAATTTTCAAAGATTACATTTTCGGATGATGTTTTATGCTTACCTCCAGAATTACAAATGTATTTTCGCCAACATATCGAGGATAAATTAAAGTCACCACCAACTATAATTGTATGAGTCGGATTCGCGTTTGAAATTAAACTCAAGTTTTCTTTTAACTTTCAGAAATTGTATCATCTGAGTTGCGAGGTCGGTAAAAGGATACAGTTATTATTTTATTCCGATTGCCAAGAATGACCTCTGCCCATAATAACTCACAGGAACTATCTATGTCAATTTCGCTATAAGATAAATTACTTCTAACAGCTACAAACACACCACCGCCAGCTGTGTTTTGCTTATCCGTACGGAACCATTAGGTTCTGCGCAAAAAAATTTCTGCTGAACTTATTTCCGGCTTTAATCGGCTTTCAGTGCTTTCTGTCAGCGCTCGGAGCTCTGGTACTTTCCCAACACAGCTAGACAATTTACGACTATTATATTGATGGTTCCTATATCTACGTTTTTCCTATGTTCGATCTGCATCCTTTGAGACTGAAGCTCTGTTGGTATTCCCCGAGGTCGTGCAACCTAGAAAACTCAGTCCACGCCACACAGTCTCTGCTACCTGTGTAGCCGCCCCCTGCTTGTACTGGACTCCTGATCTATGTAGCGGAACCCGAAACCCCACCTCCCTATGGTGCAAGTCGACGAATGTGAAGCTTATACAGTCGCAGAACCGTCTGAACCTCTGATACAGAGCCGAGTGGAGACTCTGAATCAAAGGTACACAACTGTTCATGCTGATGTAAATTTGGCAATTGTAAGAAAAGGGTCACGCTTAGGAACAATGTAAGAAATAGGTGTTATGTAAAAGCCAGTGTGCCTTTGTTTGAAACTGAAGTTGCACTGGGAAGTGGAAAAGGTGGCAAGGGCGAATTGGCGCGCTAACTAGAGCAAGCGCGCGAAGTAAGTCAGGCAGTCTGTAAGTATCAGTGTTTGAGGCAACACCTTTGTGGAGTAGCAGAAGCTTTGCCTGCAAATTTGCACAAAAATGGCTCAGATGGAGACTGCAAACGGCTTACAGCATAGCTGCGAATTGTAGGGCTACTGTATGTAAATTTTAACGACGCCAAGAAGAGAAATTGAGCCTACACAGCAAGATATTTGCAGGCCGTACTGTGGGTAGTGTAGCCGTCATAATTGTTCGCCACACCGAAGCCCACAGCCACCAGATAAGATTTTTTTCTATTTTACTTTTGTAAAACGTGAACCATTAATTTAAACTGTATTTTAACAATCATTCTTTAACTTTAAAGAAACCGGTTCACTCTGTTATTTCATCCTCATCATACACCAAAATAGAGTTCCTTCTTTCGATTAATCCGACTATCCTGTTTTACAGACGTATGAAGTGGCGAGTTAATATAAAGAGGCACCATTTAAATTGTTTTTGTTTAAATAACGAGAAAGTTTTCCTAGCCATTGCAAAGTGTTATAGTAAAAGTTTGCTTACGAAAAATTCAATCAGAGTGAAGCCAAGTCACTAGAATCTGTTAAATGACTATGATGTGTTAGTTCAAAGAATAAGTGCTTTTGAAAGTAAATTCCAGAAAGAAAGAGGTTTTCTTGAAGTGAAATGTTCAGTACAAAAAGTGTATGCTTCAGTATCTAAGTATTTTAGTATTTAAGTTTGTTGATTATGGAAAGTCCTTTTCTAAAGGTCTCCCACGGCCAAATTTCTTAGCTTGTAATGTATAAGGGTGTAGTCCAACATTGTTGAAGTGGAGTAATATTTATTTAAAAAACCAAATTAAACAGTAGCAAAAAGTAGGCAAAATACTGCTTTTCCAATAATTCAGTATTCAATAGCCTGGAAACGATGGCGACCGTTTTACATATTTTAAACCGCTAAATGAACTTGGAATTGAGTTGTCCTCGCTTCAGTATAATACTCTTCATACTGCGTTTTTTTCTAACCCCTGGGTAAGATCACAGGAAAAGAATTTAATAGTCTGATTTACTCATCCATTAGACACAACTCAGGTCAAATCCTGTACAAAGGGTAACTCTATTGATTAGCTTTCCCTTTTAACAGGACTATCCTCCCATAGTATACTTTATTTCGAAATTAAACTAAAATTTAGTAAGAGGGTTATATGTGGCAACACAGAGACAGGGTTTTCTGTTATTTAGGTAAAAGCATACTAAATTACAATAGTAGTGATAGGGTTATAGCAACACCTGTTAACAAAAGCTACTACTTCATGGGCGTAGCACCTCTAGACATCCGAAGGAGAACGGCAGCTAAAATAGAGGGAAAGAAGCAAAAAATGGTTCAAATGGCTCTGAGCACTATGGGACTTAACATCTGAGGTTATTAGTCCTCTAGAACTCAGAACTACTTAAACCTAACTAACCTAAGGACATCACACACATCTATGCCCGAGGCAGGATTTGGACCTGCGACCGTAGCGGTCGCGCGGCTCCAGGCTGAAGCGCCTAAAACCGCTCGGCCACACCGGCTGGCGGAAAGAAGCAGGAAACGGACAAAGGCACCCTCTGTCTGGAAGAGAACATCAACCACCAAGATTCAAATCGAGAAAAAGTTTCCTCCAGACAATGCAACCGATTCACACAACACCTGCAAGCCGTAGGATACAACTCTGGCAGAGCTCATCATCAGAGAAATATTGGGACAACCCCAAAGAAGAACTTGCTGCTGGTTATCACCTCCCATTCGAGACATGAAAGATCCTCAGTAGTCTGAGAACTGGAGTACCTCGGTGTAAGGTGAACATGAAGAAATGGGGATACAACTCAGTGGACGATCTGTGTGAGTGCGGTGAACCTAAAGACCACTAGCACCTACTCAACTGCAGGAATTATATATATATATATATATATATATATATATATATATATATATATATATATATATATATATATATATATATGTGTGTGTGTGTGTGTGTGTGTGTGTGTGTGTGTGTGTGTGTGTGTTCTGTTCTGGACACGTATAAACAAATAAATTAAATAAATAAATAAAACAGCTGACCGCGTTCTACGAAACTGGCTAAATGGCTTAAAGCGTGTGGCTGTTGCTTTTGAATGGAAATATCCCATGGACTCTTTGTGGCGTGTGTTCAAAGAGAGCAAGTTTTAGGATCGCAGTCACCCATTGTAAGTAGTTCAGTAACACCATGAGATCCCCAAACCTTTCATTATCTCACAAGAACCTTAACTATCATTATGCTGGCACCATCGTATATCTCTCGTAGGGACCGTAAGAACAATATAAGAGAGGTTAGAGCACATACTGATGCATATAGACGATCGTTTTCCCCTTGCTCAAGACGCGGGCGCAAATGGGAATAAAATCGATATTGCTGGTACCATGCACCCTCCGCCACGCAATGCACAGTGGTTTCTGGAGTATGTATGTAGATATCGAAGGGAAACATACAAATCCAAAATGACGGCAACTTGACGCTTTTTTTCTGCCCTCCCCTACCCACCAGTGTTCTTATCATCCTTCAATGATGTCGTATCAAGCTCGCCATAGATTACGCGAGACAGTAACGCAGTGTGAGTCTTTTTACGACTTCTCCTATCGCGCAACCACACCCACTGCACTTGTTGACTGTTCGCGAGAGCAAAACGCCAGTGTCATCATCAGCTATCGGCGTTCGCCGGTCGGCAGTAAGTCAGAGATTCCTGTGTAACTGACATATTTTACGAGGTGTAGCGTATCCGACACGGGCGTCCATAATAAGCGGCGCCGACGCCTGCTCCGCTCTAGGCGAGTTTTTAAGTACGCTCGTTTCCAGCTATGCTGCCTTCCCGCCGCAGTCGCTCCCTTTTCGGACGCACGGCACCCGATCTTTACGAGGCAGTTACAGCACGGAATAGCGTGCGTCCGAATAGCGCGTTCCCGAAACAAATCACCGGTTAATAATCACGTTTCCGGAGCGTCGGAATGCGCCGCCGCCGCTGTATGGATGTAGGGCCGCGTGGCGTGCGCAGTTAACGAACGGTACCGCAGGCTGCAGTACCGCCGCGGCGCTTGCGGCAAGAACCGGTTCGCCACACGCCAAGATGAAGATCCCTGAGCGATACGAGTGTGCGGCCAGCTACCGGGGGAATATCTCTGCGAGCGGAAATCGGCGGGAGCACTGTCTCTACGTGATTTCTTTGCCGTTCCACACGGCTGCGATGTGGAATTAACTCCTACTGAACTTTAGTTAACCAGCGTGGCAGATCGCGCGTATAGTGATGGATGCCAAACCGCACATATCACTGCTATTTACAAAGATGAGTTAAATTGCTCTTCTCTGGGTTGCCTCAAACCAATGCGAAAATTAAAAATTACATGTTGTGTTATCAGAATCAACTAGTTGTTAATGTGGCAGTACCATCAAGCAGTTTGGGTAAAAGAGATCATATTAAAAACAGAATCACACAGTATTAATGCTCCACAATAATGTGGTATTTTATATTTTGCTGTGCGCTTGCCATCAAACGAAAACGTAGGTAACACACTCCACAATTCTACACAAGGAGTACTCTGATCCATATCCTGTTCAACAGTAGAGACAAGATTCCACCTTCACAATACAGTGGAATTTATAGGATTTAGTGCAATTTGTGTGGAAAATTGTGTGTAGATTAAGCAGGTACAGCTATAACTAGGCGCTACAGTCTGGAACCACGCGACCGCTACAGTCGCAGGTTCGAATCCTGCCTCGGGCATGGACGTGTGTGATGTCCTTAGGTTAGTTAGGTTTAAGTAGTTCTAAGTTCTAGGGGACTGATGACCTCAGATGTTAAGTCATATAGTGCTCAGAGCCATTTGAACCATTTGAACAGCTATAGCGACAAGAAAGACTGAACATGAAAGGAATTGGAGACCAAAAAGGAACCGATTTTATCTTTGCCGAGTTTGCTCTGAATGAATTTCGTTTTTATTAAATGCAATATTCTCCATGCATCAAATAAATGCAAAACAGTGTCATTAACGGTACTAGAAACACTGGCTATAAATAAATATTTAATGGAGAGTGTTGCAAATACATAAAATAAACACCAGTCGTACAAACAAGACTTAATCCTTAGTAATCAAACAGAGGCCCAGTATTCACCCTTGCTAGAGCAGCAGCAGCCAGTTAACATTGTTCTCGTCGTAAGATGATATGCTTGTTGTGAATAGTGTAATGTTTCCCACTTGCCACGTTGCATTGTCTCTTTCCTCTGGCCACCCCCATTTTTCCACTTCATCAGACTCAGCAACGTTTGTATTTCTATTCACATGCCATAGTATATGCTAGTACTCACTTCGTGTAATGTTTTAACGTTTAAATTCGTACCAATAATACTCTCACCCTCGGCTCTTTAAATAATCGAAGCACATTTATAAAAAAGTTCTAAATGTCTGAGAAACGAAAATATAGTAAGTGATAAAATGTTTTTTCATTACTTTGTGGGCGAGTATCGGCGAGAAGAAGTTTCTAAAAGGTTTGAAATTATGTGTAAAGTTTGTTGCAAGTATCTAAGCGTCCTCAGTCTCAAATACTGAATGAATTTAGTCAGGATAATTTGCATGTTGTTGAGTTAGAATGCCTCATGGCATATACAGTTTATGACTTAATTTTAGAGTTTTGTGTTGGATATTTAATGCAAGATTATACCGCTTATTGAGTAGATTACGACAGCCTTTTAAATCTTTAAATTTAGCCATGAAGTACTGAGATCAGATTTTGGCGCCCTTGAAAGCCTTTAGATAGGCAACCAGCTACTGCACCCTTGTACATGTTTTTAGCCGTTGAGTCATACAGATGCTTTCAGTCTTTGAGTACAATTTAATATGCTTACTTGCGCGTACCTTCTTTGTGTGCACTACAGTATTCTTACGACAGTTTATCAGATTGTTCTTAGAAAGTTTAACTGATAACTGTATGGCTTCGATCTTCACATCGTCAGAGATCTTTGGAAATTAGTCTTTGTACAGCTAGAATCTCTAGCTGTCGAGTGGACTATTTGTTCGGTTTTGTTGATGATTTTAACCAAGAAAACTGAAAACCGGTTCACAACAAAATCTAAAATAAATATTTTTGGAACATTAATGATGTGTGTTTCAGTTCCTGTAAGCACGAACGAAATATTCCACAGATCTTAAAGGAGACGATGCGCACAGTATACCATTACAGGATGTTGCAGTGGAGGTTGTGCTGAGAAATAATCGTTAAGAAAAAAATTCGAAACATTGCGTCATTTCAAATTATTTAATTCTGAATTAAGCCAATCAGATGTTTGCGCACGCAAATCCTAGCACCTGCACGCACGAAAATGCGTTAATGCATAGACAACTGTGGGGCCATGTGCAACTACTTGTTGAAATTCTGATTACCATTTAAAATGTGCCTTTCACGGAAGTGATAAATTTAAGCTAAGTGAGCAAAAGCTACGTTTGTTCGGTTTGAGGCATCCAAGCGAAGAGCAAGTTTGGCGACACTGTCTCTGGCAGGCTGCTTGGGTCCACGCGCGACGACCTGATTGGCTAGCCTCTCAATGCTAAATAACTCGGCAACAGTGCAACGTATCAGTTTTTTCCCCTAAACAGTTATACCTCAGCACAACCTCCCCTACAATACACTCACGAGCTTCTCAGACTGTTTCTAACCACCCTGTACAACATTCCCATATCTCATACCTAACTTCACTAAACTTTTGTGAGTGCAGCCTGATAAATAAAAAAAAATCTACAAAAGTAAATGTAACCAGAGATGTCAAAGAATGCTTCGAGAATCCCAAAATACCTACAAAACACGTAAAAGTTCCACAACAGCTGCAGAGTTCATTTAAAAAATTAGTAATGGTGTTCTGGAATCTAGGAGGGTGTAAATTTTTCGATCTTTTATGAATCAATAATATTTAAACATTTTCTTTTTTCAGTTAATGATGAAGCAGCAGTAAACCTATTGACTACATTTTTACACAAAGTTTTTGTTTCGTACTGTTCGCATAATATCGCCTTAAATTTTCATAAGTACCTTGAAACAGTTGTAAGCATATCACTTTTAATTCCTAATCTAATAGGTGTCTTCGTGGAATTCTAGCCCCTTTTCAACATCACTGCCGATTCAGGAAAAATGTACCAGCTAAAAATACGGTCACCAATTATGCGCAGAAAATCTTTCACGTCTAAAATGAAATGAATAAGTCAGCTGCACTTTCTTCGATGCTTGGAATGCATTCGGTTTTCTACCATGCGTCAATCTTATATCGAAGATACAACAATACAGGATTATTCATAGTTCCCTCTGAGTTTCAGGAGACTGTAACACATAAAGAAGAACGAACACATCAGTCGAGAGAGATTCTCCGGAAGTTCCGATTCGTTATACGCGCCATGGCGTAGTTGCAGAGCGCACCAGTAGGGGGCAAACATGTCAGAAATTGTAAACATATCCTCCGCTCCGTATTATCGTACTGAATTGCTTCGCACTTGCAGATAGGTAACCCAGTGAACAAACTTCCAAAGTCAGCTGTCGTCGTTGCGCCTTTCCGGGAAAGAGCAGCAACGAATTTAGTGAATTACACACTCGTATTTAGGTTTGCTGCTTCACAAACGGTGCTGATATTAGACAACTATAATGTGAGTTGAAAACTTGGAGGAATGCTCTATAAAATGATGCACGTCTATTTAATGGGTGTCTTGCAGTTTTGGAGCAGTCGCCTAATGAAACCACGGAAACACTCTTTTGATCAGAAAATGCGAAAAGATCTTACAAACGGCGTAAACAGTACATTGCTGAGATTACTGTGACGGTACTATTCAATACATCCGAATCTCCGAAAGAAACTTACGAAGAAAAAAAGAAACTTAGAAAAGATCCTCGTTGACTGACCTTGTTGTGACCTGTGCAGATCATGCTACAGGAGAATACTATTCCCTGAGACTCTTTTCCTTTTTATGGTGCTATTAAGAGAACTACTTAGACAAATGTTACATATACGGTTTAGTGGCGGCTGGTTTCATCCGCTTGGCAGGCTGTTTCAGCAAGAGGCAAATGGAAAAATTCTGCTGTCTCTCTGGAAGTTAGACTGCTACAGGACAAAGGACGTAATATCTGCCTGCGCATTGACGAGGAAAACACGGCCATTAGGGCGAAGAAGTAGCTGTATTAGAGGGAACCAATCAGAGGAGAGAGAGAGAGAGAGAGAGAGAGAGAGAGAGAGAGAGAGACGGCCAGAAGGCCACGCAATGTTTATCCGAGCAGTAAAAACAACGGCGGCTGCATTACAGGGCGATTGGCTGCGTCCATTTGCCGGCCAATTTCCTTCCGATACGTCGGCGCTGCTCGGCGCCGAGATGGTATCGGCCCCTGCCGGCTAGCTGCCGCCCGGCCCGGCCCGGCGCGGCCCGCGCCACAGTAATCCTCTTATCGCAGCGCGGCCGATTGTTCTGCACCAGGATTTACTCGGCTCGCTAGCCTCCCGTCTCAGACTCTGCTTCGTCCTGGATCACTCTGCCAGATTCCACCTGCCAGCAACACGGACTTGACACAGTCACACAGCTGTGTGAGCTAAGCTGTCAACAGTCACTGACAACAACAGCAGTTGATAAAGGTTTGTGCAGGTGGGGCTTCCAAGCACGTAAAGTAAAATAAGAAGCGAGTCTGCTAAGAACCTTCAATATGCCCTTGTATATTCATGAGTCGTTTCGATACTACCATCATTTTCCGGTTAACGTAAGCAAAAATACTGACTTGCTAGGACGAGAGAATATCGACCTACACATATGTACAAAGCTTATATACTTCACGGTACATCTACATCCATACTCTGCAAACCACTTTGAAGTGCATGGAGAGGGTACGTTCAATAATAACATTCTTAGTGCTCCTTCCCTTTACATTCACGTATGGACCGCCCGAAGAATGATTTCTTAAGGGGGGTAGGACGTCAAACGGGCCGACTTGGAGCAGGAGAGGCACCACAGGACATTTTAATTTCCACTGTCTATACTTTTACAAATAAATGCATAAAACTTTGTCAGCCTGACCAGGAAGGATTCAGAATTCACACTCGCAGGAGTGGAAGTTCGAAAACATAACGAAATGATTTTTTTTTTTTACATGTAAAACTTCATAATTTTTTTCACTTACTAGTGGCAGTATTTGTTGCTATAGGTACACTTTTCTTCATAAGTAAGAGAGATTCTTCAATGAATTTTGCACAGCATAGAAAACCATGCTTAAATGTGTATGTAACGCTGTAATTTTCCAAATCTATTAAAAGCTGTGGTAAAAATTGAGGTAATTAACTATAAAATTTGTGTTTTTCTAAACATGAAGTTTAAAATATAACAGTTCATTCGTTTTTTCATAAATTAAATAAATTCTAGAGTTTCATACACCTGTGATTATGGTATTATGCTGTGCAAAATTCATCGAAGAATCTCTCTAACTTATGAAGAAAAGCGTACCTATAGCAACAAATGCAGCCATTAGTAAGTGAAAAAATGATGAAATTTCGCACCTAAAAAAAAATTTATTTTGTTAAGTTTTCGAGCTTCCACTGCAATGAGTGTGAATCCTAAATCCTTCCTGGTGTTGCTGACAAAGTTCTATGAGTTTATTTGTAAAATTATAGACACTGGAAATTAAAATGTCCTGTGATGCCTCTCCTGCTCCAAGTCGGCCCGTTTGACGTCCTACCATCATTAAACGGCTCTTCGCGCACTGTAGATTGGTCTACTCTTGTCTTCACTATCACTGCGACAGCGATAAGTGGAGGATTGTAGAGTATTCCTATATTCCTCGCTTAAAGCTAATCCTTGAACCTTTGTAGTTGGCGTTCACGGGATTATTTGTGTTTACCAGTTCAGTTATTTTTCAGCATCTCCACGGCTCAAACAATGTTCGCTGTTAGACGTAGTTGCCCGCATCTCGTGGTCGTGCGATAGCGTTCTCGCTTCCCACGCCCGGGTTCCCGGGTTCGATTCCCGGCGGGGTCAGGGATTTTCTCTGCCTCGTGATGGCTGGGTGTTGTGTGCTGTCCTTAGGTTAGTTAGGTTTAAGTAGTTCTAAGTTCTAGGGGACTGATGACCATAGATGTTAAGTCCCATAGTGCTCAGAGCCATTTGAGCCATTTTTAGACGTAGTTGGTATAGATCTCACACATATGAACAATATTCTAGGACAGGTGAAAATGAGTGTTTCGTAAGCACTATCGTTTGTTGACTGATTGCTTTTCACCAGTATTCCACCAGTGAAACGAAGAGTGTCACTTGTTTTATCCATGAAGGAGTCTTTCGCATATGAGGCTATGATTCGCCTGACAAGAGAGTACGATTTTAAAGCTACTGTATATACCTTTTAACGTAGTCAGTTATGTATTATTTCTACACTTCTTAAATTAAAGTGTTGTATTAATATGTAAAGACACATTGCAGCTTCTTGGGTGTCATATCTTCTTATTTTCTAATAATATTTCTTTACACCATTCTGAAGGAAGCAAATAGTAGAAAACTTAAGAACAGCGGACGCTCAACTTAGTTGTGCGAAGATCTTCAGTCGTCCTTGACAAAACGGAATATCGAGTTGAATTTGCGTTTTCTGTTCGAGTTCCGAAAGAAAAAAAAATAAAGAAATTAGAGAAGCAATATTACAGCCAAAATTAGTTACATAGGAACGAATGGAAGAAAATTAAGTAACATACATAAAATTTTTATGTAGGGATAATCTCTCGTCATATAATACAGAAGTAGTACTTGAAACTGTATGTTAAGAAAACTAGGAAGAGACTACAGAGAACGCAGACTAATTTAGAACCTCTACATTGAAAGCGTGTAGTTTTCAATTGGTAGACGGACAGTAGAAAAAGGGGAACAGATTCAGAAAAGTGTGTGATAAATGTGTGGACGAGTCACTCATTTAATTTTTGTACAGTATATACATAAACGAGTTATTTGGGAAAAAACAATGGAACTAGGTACAGTAATAGGTCGCAATTTAATAGGACCGCTGCACTTGCTGAGATACGCTGATCACACAGCTGTGTTAGATATCAAAGCAATATCATGGTTTAGCGCCCTCTCGACGAGTACCTCAGGCTACGGTGGTGATAGTTTCGAACTGTTGAGTCATATTGTACAACATTTTCATTTCGCTTCATTGTTTGCTAAAAATAAGTTTGTGGAACGCAGAATATTGCAACTGGAGAAGCAGTGTGTCAGCGTTCATTTCATTCCAGTGTTTAGGTGAAACCTGCATGAACGAAGAGTTGTACGTTGAACACGATATTTTACGGTTCATTTTGATAACAATGCGCTCGTAAGCAGTGCAGTTCAAATGAAGAGTCTATTTGACGAAATGCAGAAGCAACGAATTAATGACGCAGATCTTACGATCAAAAAAGAGTTTAAAAGGCCACAATTTTGTACAAGTAGCCACTTTTAAGAACAAAATATGTGCGGTTTACAGTAATTGGATACATATATAAATTCACTGCTAACTGAAAGCAGTTTAATTTTCATCTCTCCAGCAACAGTCTGTAGCACGTCATCTTCGTGGTGTAGCAATTTTAATGGCCGGTAGTGTATAAGGCGGCGATTGCTTGTGACATATTTGTAAAAAAGACTGGTCGGAGTATTACGAGGAGCTATGTAGCGATATTTAATTTCAGTCACATCATGCATTACAGGCACTCCGTTTTCTAAGCAATTGTGACGATAATAATGTTAGTTGGTGACCTCGAGACTCAAGCCGAAGGCTCTTACGTAAATCAGTCCGCTCCATTAACGTCACTGGTACAGTGCAGTGAGGTCTGTCATAACGGACACTCATAATGGAATCACTTAGGAAGTGGCTACAGTGTTCCCTCAGGCAGCAGGACAGCTATTTAACGGCGCAACTACTGCTCAAGGCGGAAGCACCGTAAAGCTCGTAACTTGTTACTTCTGCGAAAGCAGCCACATGCTTTCCCCTACACTTGAAATGAGATGTCCTTAAATACCTCCTCTGGCCTTGAAATACACGTGGCAGTCTCTCATTTTCATGCTTAAATGTCCAATCTCCCTGTAGCTGCAGAAACGATTCTACGGGGATATAAGTTGCACAAGTAGACTGCCTGTGACAGGGAAGAGCCAACATTTCCTTAGAGACTATTTTTGTTCTGAGAGAGTTGTTTCTGGATAAAAATTATAAATGAATGATCACTTGCAGTGGCGCATTACTTAAAGTACGGCACTGGTATGCGAGAGAACCGTGATTCAAGTGTGGTTATCATAATGTCGGTTTCCCATATAGGTTTCCTTTGGAAAAGCTATGCAGGATTCCCTTTTTTCTTTCCATCTAAGTTTTTATAGATAAAACAGTGTAAGAAAGAGAAGCACGATTTACTTTTCATTACTCCACGGTGTATGGATGTACGGAGAACATATGTTGGGTTGTGGCTACACATTATCTTGGCTACACATTACCTCAGTGTTCATGTAAGCTGTGCCAGAGACTAATATACAATATCTTCGAAACTTCAAACAGCGAAGCGTACCACAACAGTTCCTAGAAATTGTGGGCAAAAATACGCCAAAATTATGTCGGGTACGTATTTTTATTAGACAACTTTCATAAGGAAAGGTGACTTGGCAAATGTTCTAATGATGTTCGATGCCTTTAGTCAGACAAACATTGTCGCCTTTTATATGTCGCTGCTGAGTCAATGTTGGTAAATAAAATGCGCTTTTTGTTATCTGACACTCGATTCATTTTGATTCGTTGTAATTTAATTTTAATCATCCCAATGAAACTCATTTTAACTTCTTGAGAAACAGGTCCATCTCTCTATAAATTACTTATAAGATGTCATTTGAGCTTAGGACTGCCCGTAACTGATTACGTACTATTGCAGTTTGTATATGTCACTACTTTCCAGGGGAATCAGTTTTGGCATTCTGCAGCATGCATTTAAGCTTTATTTGATGGAAAAATTTGGTGTATAACGTTCCATTTTACACAAATAGAAAAACTGAGAGAACCACAAGCATACCAGAATAATTTCGGCTATGGGTCGTTTGTACATCAATCTGTACTCGCTCAACCAAGAGTGGAGTTATTATGTCTGTGATGTGAGTGGTTTCGTCGGTTTCTTCTTCTGATCTTGTAAAACGTAATACTCCATAGTTTCCATCACTTACAGTTTAAAGTGATGCATGAAAGCAGTGTAAAGCCGAAATTGCAACACCACGTAATAAAATATAGGCAACCATAAGCCGAAATAATTTCGTTCATACAAGTGATTCATTTTTCTCACAATTTGGTCGCCAATGTAGGCCACACTGTTATTGAAATTTAATAAAGTTCGGTATTTAATGAAATAGTTTTTGAAAGGCTTATTCATGAAGAAAATTAGAAGGGATAAAGAAAGTACTGGCATTTACTGTGTATGGAGGAGTCAACGTTTTGTTTCAGCGGAACACGGAGAAAGGTCCGTGGTGGAGGGGATATTGTTTTATGTTATAGTAGGAGTTTCTTTATGATCGAAGTTTCAAGTATAGGAAAAATTTCTTGGTAGGTTCGAGATGCCGAAAGGGAACAGTAACGTTTTCGTCGAATTCTCAGCAGTGACAACTGCAGGTAAATAATACTATTGTGCTTTCATTATTGCTTGTTGGTGTGTGAGCGAATAGAACAAGTTGCCGAGGGCGAAAAAGTGAGTGACTAATATTGGTACCGAGCAGCATGGGTATGCCGTACGGGCACACACATTCATAAATCATTGTTAGATTGCCTATCGTGGAAACTCAGTTCCTGTAGTTGCTTTCAAGAGTAATATTCAGACTGTGGAACGTAGTAGGGAAACGACAGGAATGTCTTGTAGCCCAGTGTGTGGCACAGGTATGGGCGCCATTGGTGGGGTTGTCACTTTGAACTCCACACACGACGCACTGCCTATCTACTCACACGTATGAGTTCGGATATCGAGATTTCTGGTTCGTTAGGAGTATGCACAGCTCGCAGTAGCCGAGATACTAATGTTGAACAACATATACCGCAGCACCGCGCCTCTCACTCGTCGCTTGGGTCACTGCGGGGAAAAAAGGAGAAATAATATTTGCTCGATAGTGAGATATGGAGTTCTAAATCCAGTGGCTAAGGACGGGAAGGGAATTCGGCCGCAGACTTGACTGCGGAACCGTCCGAGTATTCTGATAAATGTTTTAGGGAACCCGGGAAACGAAATCGGCCATTGCTAGACGAGAATTTGAATTTCACTCCTTGTGAATTAAGTCTGTTGTCTCAATCACTCAGCCGCCTTGCTCGTTTGGTGACATTAAGGAGCGAATACAGAAACATGACAGAGACATGATACGTCTTTAGGTATCGTTCAAACCGTAGATACTGAATTATGCAGCAAAGAAGTGTACTTAGACTCACATGTCATTAAATGTATTTATTTACTCGTTGAAACACAGTTAAGCCTCTCTTTATGGGAACTCACCGAATGGACATTGTGCTTATTCGGGAAATGACCTGTCAGCCTCTCGCCTGGTACGACGTACTAACAGACTTTTTGTAACTATGGAACGGTACGCCAGCACGGTAGCTCAGCGTGTTCGGTCAGAGGGTTAGCCAGTTAGCCACTCTCTGTAATAAAAAACTGAGTGAACGGATCAACAAAGAACCTAAACGGGTGTCATCGGACGTCCGCCCCGAACAAATTCAACTAACAATGTAGAACAAAATGAGATTAAAAAAAAGTGCCCAGCTATAGATCCAAAGGTTCCGGTTTCTGTCGCGTACCGCTTTTTCCACCTCTGTGTTTTTTGATGAGAAAAGTTTGGAGTTACGTAGTGGTTCAGAATGTACGTTAAACCGTAAGTCTCCCTATAACTAGTTAAGTCAGTTCAAAGGTCGAAGCAAGGCAATGGAATATCACTTCCATCACGACCATGCCTAGCAAAGCGCTGTGGTGTTGCATGCTAGGGATTCGCGACGTTGGCAATTTCATTGTCGGCGTATAAACATCGATGGCCGATAATAACGACCCCAAGCCAAGGATGTTTTTAACATGATGTTAAATGAAGAATTTGTAGAATGACGTAAAAATCAACATATGAAGGCATCTACTATCATAATCAATAGAAACAGCAATAGTTAATTTTACACATCCCACAACTTCTTGACTGCAGACTAATTTTTTAATCTGTTGGTAGTTCTAATAATGACCCAGGTATAAACTGATTCTTACTACACATGTACCACATTTGAAGATGACCGTCTCTATGATGCGCATTCACGAATCCATGTTACTTCCGTTTGACATTTATACCATAGCAGCTGATTGGTGCTAGCTACGCACCCACATCAGTTGTCAGCATTGGAAGAGAAACCCCGTAGAATCCGCGTTACGTATCACTATGTCCCTGACGTAAGCGGCAAACCACTTTGCTCACGGCCAATTTCACCAACGTCAATTAAAATTACGCACACCTTAAGATACTTAAGATATTACTGCCTGTGTAAGTGTTTTTGTTTGTTACTGAGCAAGAAAAATACTCCCTGAAGAAGCTCTTAATATTAGTCGACGTTTTTGGATTCCTCTGTTAGTTGATTGATGCATATTAGTATTATTATATAAGGCTGAGAACTGCGGGCCTCAAAGAACACTTGACTTCGGCCGCATGCTGACCGCAGTTTGAGAACCACTGCGGTCAGATGGGTCAAATGGCTCTGAGCACTATGGGACTTAACATCTGAGGTAATCAGTCCCCTAGAACTTAGAACTACTTAAACCTAACGAACCTAAGGACATCACTCACATCCATGCCCGAGGCAGGATTAGAACCTGCCACCGTAGCGGTCGCTCGGTTCCAGACTGTAGCTCCTAGAACCGCACGGCCACTCTGGCCGGCCAGATTTTTGGTTATAACGTTAAACAACGACTTGTCTGTACTGTATGTCTGTACTAGTATTTACGTGGATCGAATGTAATCTCACGTACCGTAAATGGAAAAGTGTACTTACATTATTCGAAGTATTATTTTTAGCAATTAAAAAATAATTTTAGGTAATATGGGTACACACTACTTGACACCACGGGAGCATGAACTAAATGAAAAAGCAAAGGCATTAATCCACGCTTAGCTACAAAAACAGCCAGTTTTCCTGTAGTGCTTCGTTCAAAAAATATTCCTCCCACGCTGCCCTCCCGTAATGTCCGATTGATATGCCATAAATATATTGCACTGGTGTCTTTGTGACATGACATGTTTTGGAAAATATGCAATTAAATGACGAAAAAAAATATTGACTGTAATGACAAATAGCTTAGTTTACTTGCCAGCATCAACAGTCGATGTTTTGTATCTAACATCACCGTCACAATGAGTCAAAAACTACAGTACTGATACTGAAACATTGGCGTTTAAACATTCAACTTCTATATTTTGTAAATATCGATGATCACGGAACATCCCTTGTTGCAACCAACCTTCGGCAGTGAGTAGGTGCAGACTTACAGGAAAGCCTCATATACATGTTACAGGCTCCTCCGATATCGATTTTTTGCCGTGCAAATGTTTTACTTCGGCCTTTGGTCGCTTCAGGCTGGAAATAGTGATCTGTGCCAGTATGAGGAAGGTGAAGCACGCCAGGACGTGCCCGCGTGCTGCGCTCGCCGCGAGTCCTCCTAGCACAAGCCTCCCCCACATCTGGGTCGCGCGGCGGGCAGCGACCGCGCCGGGCCTGGCGAGATGCTATCTGCAGCAGCCAGCGCCATTTGTCTGCCGGCCCGACGCATCTGATCGGCTTCCGCGTACCGCACCGCGCAACGCCAGCCCGTGATATATGCCGCCTCGCCTCGCTGCTGGGCCCCTACCCTCCCCTCACAGCCCCGCTCCTTTACTCCACGCCAAGGCTTCCCTTGTCTCGAACCTCTCCTCCAACGAGCAGCGGATAAATAAATGAACAGCTGAAACAAATGTTTACCTACTGTGCTGTATCTGCCTCACGTCGCGCCTGTGCTCGACGGCCATGTATTTTCCCCTCCTCGTCGTAAAGTTGACGGGAATGAAAATGCTTTATACCGTGAATCACAGGTCCGATATTTATCAAACTTGCACATAACAGGTACTAAACGATCAAAGTTTCTTTCCATCGGAAATGATCTCCATCATCAACGTAAGTATGAATCTTTGTTCATTGTCGATGGATCACAGAGTTTTTGACATCCAAGAGAGGACTTGTCTCCATCCTAATTCACGGTTCAAACCCGCATCGGGCCATCCAGATTTAGGTTTTCTGTTGTTTCCCTAAATAGCACGAGCAAACTGCGAGGATAGTTCCTCGCAGCCGGTTTCCTTCCCCATCCTTGACACATCGGACAAGTATTTTTTTTTTTAAAAAAAAAAAAAAAGAAGACTCTTTATTGATACAACAACAACATACATACATGAGCAACATTATAACTCAATTGAACAAGTTTTGATACATATGACTCATAAAACAGCGAAACATTGTGTGATACATTCTAACCCACCACCTTACATAATTAGTGGGTCCAATATTATATCTTGAAAAAACATGCAGCTTATTTATTACTGTTATTGATTAAAGGCACTAGCTAAAGACAGGGTTAATCTAACTACGTGTCTACTTTGGTTATTCTATGACTAGCTACTCTGCAGCGTTACATGTGTGCCAGATATATATAAACCTACTGCATGGCCTGCTTGCTGAGCTAACCCCAGAAAGCGTGCCCCTGGCACTAGGCTGGCCAATGATTTCGCTGCAGTCCCTACCTATGTTAATTGTTTTAGTGTTCTAATTCTACATTTTTCTAGTGTATCTACTTCCTATAAAATCTAGTGCGTAAGTAAAGTCCGGGAATGGTGCTCCTGCTTCCCTGATCCGATAACGCGGCGGATTCCAGTTGTATGACAACCGGCCAGTACCGCGCTCGGCGGCAACTGCAGGTGCACCTAAGTCTTTATCGGGTTATTTTTTAGTCGTATTGATTTCTAATGAAGTCCCTCAGAATCTTTTTAGAGATTTCATTTGCCAAATTGTTGAGGACATTGAAGGTCTCAGGACGTCGCAGTAATGTGTATGTGTCTCTATTTGGTAGTTGATTTCTAAGTTCGAGCACCACGTCGTCATACAACATACAGTCATAGACGACGTGTTCGGGTGTTCCATCCGGAGCACCACAGTCGCACGCTGGTGTTGCCCGCTTTCCAAATCGACATAAATATGTCGGATATGGCCCGTGACCCGTTAGAAAGTGCAGCAAACCTCTACTCGGCTCAAAATAGCTCATTTGTAGCCTTTCTTTGACATTTGGTAGTAGCTGGAAAACCCTCCTTCCCGTGTCCTCAGTTTCCCATTGCTGTTGCCATAGCTCTTCGCCCCTTCTCTTTATTGCGTACTTATCCCCCACTTGTACCCCCATGATTTCTCTGGTTTTATCTATTTTTCCTTTGGAGACCCAGTACCACGCTCCCTGCTCTCTTATTTTTATGTCTAAAGGACATAATCCTATTAATATTAGCAAGGCCCCCCCAGGTGTTGTTCGATATGCCCCAACAGAGCGCAACAGCATGTTTCGCTGCACCCTTCTCACGGTCACTGCAGGCACCACCCTCGTGAGCCTGTGTGCCCAAACCCCACTCGCATATCCTACTAGGGACGTTAGAATGCTGTTATGATACAGTTTTATTAAGTTTGGAGGTAGGTGAAATCTTCTATGGCCTATACTTATGAGTTTATTTAGAACTTCTAATGCACGTTGTGTTATGCTTTCTATATGGGTATTGTAATTCCATTTTTCATCTATTATAACTCCGAGGTATCTGGCCTCTCGACGCCGAAGAACTGGTGTTCCCTCAATTCTCACAGTTGGATTCCTGACTAGACTACCTTTCATTAATAAATATGTTGATTTATGTGGTGCAACTTTCATTTTTGTTTCTTGGCACCATCTCTGAAGTACTACCATTGTTTGTTCTACCTTAGGCTCAAGTTCCTCTCGGCTACGGCCGCCTACCAGCAGGAGGAGGTCGTCAGCGTAAGCTATCACGTCTAGCACGTCCTCGCTTTGTTGTAGTTTCTCTAGGAGGGGTTCTATGTTAATATCCCAAAAGAGTGGGCCCAGAACTGATCCCTGGGGACACCCTTTCGTAATGGTTTTACTCGTTCTTCCGCTAGGCGATGATAGCCATACCTCCCTGTCCATGCAATAGCTCCTCAGACACCCATAGAGGGGCCCTGGGCACTCCTTCTCACGCAAGCGGGAGAAGAGCGAGGGCCACCACAGGTTGTCAAAGGCGCCACTGATGTCCACCATGATGCCTACCACATACTTGTGCGGGGTTGAGGCACAGACCTCGGCCGCCAGGGCAATTGCGTCGGACGCCGATCGCCCTGGCCTGAAGCCGAACTGCCTGTCGCTCATCCCGCACAGCATCCTGTGCGCTGTCAGTCTGTCAGCCAGTAACTTCTCTAATAGTTTTCCTAGGTTATCTAAGAGGCAGATTGGCCTATAGGATTTCGGTTCTGTGGGGTCCTTATCCTTCCCTTTCTGTATGATTATCACATTTGCCCTTTTCCAAATTTTAGGGAAACTCCCGGTTCTCAGACATTCATTGTACAATCCTGTGAGGGGTGTTACTAGCTGAGGGGCGAGATACTGCACCACCTCCGCGACTATGCCGTCTGGCCCTGGTGCTTTACCCTTTTTCAGCGATTTGATTTGTGCAGCCACTTCTTCCTCTGAGAAGGGGTACACCATGGTATTATTTGTGTATTCATGTAGATCCTCTCTACGGATTTGTTGTTGGAGTTCATCCTCCTCATTTTCTTCGTCATCCGGCAGCAGAGTGCGCAGGAGAACTTCAGCAGTTTCCTGCCACGACTCTGTCATTCTGCCTCCGTCTCTAATCGTCGAGAGGACCGCAGGGGACCTGATTTTTTCTCTAACCAATTTGTATGGTATTCCCCAGGGGTCAGTGGCTAGCTGGCTCAGAACATACCTTTCCCAACTTTTTATCCTTACCTCCTTCAATTCTTTTTGAAATTTTTCCTTTTCCTCCCTGTACTGCTGTAGCCAGAATTGTTTCTCCTGCCAGACGGCACTTCGCTGGTAGTACCTTCTCGCCCGTCTCACAGACTGACGCATACGCTCAAGATCAGCAGACCATGGCGATGGGGAAGCCGCCACGGCTCTCCTCCTGGTTGGCACAGCGGCCTTGACCGCGCTGACTATAGATCCTACCAGCTCTTCGACATACCTATCTACATCCAGGTCACCCTCCGGCAACGGCGGGATGTCACACTCCCGAGCCAGGCAGTCCCAATCTGTTCTATTGTAGTTGAGTTGGATTTCCCATCCGAGGTCCCAGCGGCACCCTTCTTCTCTGAGGCAGAAGGTGATCAGGTTGTGATCGCTTGTAGTGGCATATTCGATAACTTTCCACTCCTCAATGATATTGATGGCATTGGCAGTCGCGAGGGTGACATCAATATTTGTCCCCTGCCCTCCGCCTCCTCTGTAGGTTGGGGGATTACCAGGTTTGTTTGCCACTACAAGTTGAGAAGCCATAATTAGTTCCTCAGCCTTCTCGCCATTGGTATCCCTGGTGCCGCTGTACCACATAGGGGACTTGGCATTGATGTCAGCCGTGACAATAACCCTGCGCCCACGCAGCGCCGTGATGGCTCTCGCGAGATGGTCTGAGAATTCTTCGAAGTTTCCTCCGTATTGGAAATACATGTTAACGAGGTGTATTAATCCAACCGGGGTTTGTAGTTCAACCACATTGCAGTGGCTGTTTGACAACTGTGTTAATCTTGTGGCTTTATTTGTAACTATTGTGACTGCCTTTGGCTCTTCTCCGGTGGAGATTACCTGCCAGGTGGTAGACATGAAGGAGATTTGTCCCGCCCGGGAGTATGGTTCCTGCAGACAGACTACATCCAGTCTCCTCTCCTCCACTACCTTCCGAAGCTCCTACATGACCAGCCGACTATTATGGGTGTTTATCTGTCCTATAACAATTTCGGATGTCATGGGAAGTAGGTGTGAAAATTGCAGTCAGGCCATGGTTTGTTATAGTCTGAGGCAATTCGGCCATTTGCAAGGACAGATTGCACGTAGATCTCTTGCATATTAAACTCTTCACCTCTTCTCTCAAATACCCTTCTGAGAAGGTCACGCAGAGCTCCGAAATCCGTGGGAAGATTAACTGAATCCTGTCCACAGCCTCCATTGTCGAGAAGGTGACCCTTCTGCCATATTTGTGACCTATACGTACGACGTGCCTGAGCGCCGTGGTGAGGACAGCCGGCTGCTCCAAGCGTGACAGCTGCATGGCAAGCTCCAAGTTCGGGTAAATCCTTCTAGGATCCGGAGCTGGGGCTCTCGGAACTACTTCCAGTTGTTTCGTACTTGTAATTGTGTTATCTTGAAGAACACTTTGGAGAGTCCCTTTCTGAACTGGAACAATGCTATTGCTCTCTGCCGGTTGCAGACTGTCTTCTGTTTCTTCTTCTGGCTCCGTCTGTATGCACAGATCAACCATGACTGTTTGTTGTGAGCATATTTGTTCTTGGTTGGTGACGAAGCTTGCTGCTTCTGGGTTGAGTGTTGATATGACCAGAGTCTTAGGTTCTGTCAAGTTTTCTGAATCAGTCACTTCCACTACTTCTTCAGTCTTTATTTCTGGATCTGTTTGGGTGCTTGAATCAACCATGATGTTCTCCTTTTTCACTGTCTCCTGAATAGACTTTAAAAATTTTTTGAAATTCTCTGCTCTTTTCGCATCCCTTTTCTTCTTACTCGGAGACTTTCTTTTGGTTGATCTAGTTTGGTTGTTGCCATTAGCCATAATCTATTCGGGATATTAGGAGTTGTTCAAGCAACTTATACGTGGGGCAGTTCCTCCCGGTTGTACCGCAGGTCTTTTTGCCCCTTCGTGTGCATGGGATGCATACAGCGGATTTTCTGCATTCCTTTCTTACGTGATTTTCCTCTCCGCACCTGGAGCATGCCGGCTTCCTACTACAATATTTATGTACATGATCAATGTCCCCACAATTGTGGCATCGGGGTACGATCAAGTAGTCTTTCACGTTTATGGCGTGAAAGCCTATATATACCCTGCCCATAGCTGTTAATTTTCTCCATAGTCCCCCTGTGACTTCTGCAACATGGTGTACCACATCTCTATCCCTAGGTCCAGTCCTAAATCTGAGTTTGAAGTCTTTTAGAAATGTTTCCATACTTATGTCAGAATCCTCAAGGTTTTGCCGATATAGGGCCTCACATAAATCTTCATCTGTCATTGATTTGGGGACATCATATAAGATAACAAGTGGATTGCGTTTTCGGGGGGGTTCACACTTAACTGATTTGCATAGCTTTTGGTTCCCTAGCAGCTTGTTCTTGTCGTCCTCTGAGGCTACGTCTACGATAACAACATTTTTTGTCACTTTAACCTTGTTAATCCTAATCTTTTCCCTGACGGGATTTACGGTGGTGGCAAAAACTTCCTGCACCTTTTTTATGTCCTGGCCGGGTAATGGTCTTAAAAAGACTGCAGTGTCTGGTCGTTTAGAGACCTTTGCAATAGTCTCTTTGGTCGTTTGGGCCTTTGGTGCAGTCTGTGCCGCGACGCCGGCCCATGTCTTGAATGGTTGTTTTCTAAGTCTTTCATTCTCCCTTTCGAGCTCCTCAATTCTCCCTTCAAGCTTTGCATTGGCTATCGCCCATGCCGCTAATTCATTTTTTATTGCCTGCAATGCGGCCTGACTAATTTTTCCGTTTTTAACGTTTTGATCTGGCAGTTGAGTAATCCTCATATGTCTCTCTATGTTACTCTCTTCCATCATCTGACCCAGGCCTTCCTGTGGGGAGGGGTCAGATAGCATCGAAGCCCTTGTGGGCGCACTTAGATCGCTTGTCTCTTCAGTAGCCATCATTATTGGACAAGCGAAAAAAGGGGTTGGAAGCCCGTCTCTTACCCCGGACCGGCTCCTCTGGCATGGGGGGGGGGGGGGGGGACTAAGAAAAGCAGCTCGCCCACCAACCTCGTCCCTAGGTCAAGGGCATCCCTAAGCCGCCGAGTTCAGTACACCGTTGCCAGTGTCCTGGTCTCCTTCAGTGGCCTCGTCACCGCCGATTTCTCCCAATGTTCATCGGCAAGTGCACCCCGCACTCCGGAGAAGCGGATGCACTTCTCGTCCTTCGCCGTCTACTAGCCCAAGTTCCCACCTACAGGCCAGGGGACCCGCTCCTACTCAGGTGGCGGGCCGGTCGCCCAGTCGTTCGACGGTCTGGATCCAGCTAACCTGGCCCAGGCGATGTCACCACCCCCTGGGTTTGGCAGAACACGCCCCGGTTACCCACGGGCGCGGCGAAGCGCACTTGCCGACTCGCGCCGAGGTCCCACGCCGACAAACGAGGTCGCCGGCATGCAGAGCACCAGCTGGTGTTGTGCCCTGCGGAAAATGAGGAGGGACAGATGGATTGCCCCTCAGACACAGCTCCCCCTGTGCCACGCACCCTTCGCTTTCGCCTTGGGTTGGGGGCGTTTAACGTCCTACCGTGACGGGAGTTTAACGTCCTTCCTTGACACAACGACAACCCTCACCGTTCCACAGCCCGGAGGTGTTATGAGAGTGATGATGTGATAAAATGATGGTATGGCCCGGGTCTCATGTTGTGGAGTTTGACATCATCGAGACGGTGCGGCACTCAAACCCGAGTTACGTTCCCCGGAGAAGTATTACAATAGATTATTGTTCTTGATCTGAAAATGATTATTCCCGCTCTATACGAAATATAGCCACCCAGTTTGCAAGATACAGTTACTGCGGATGTGCGTTCACCCGGATAGCCGTGCGCATGAAAGATCCGCTTCCGCAACGGAGAGGTGCGCTGGCCCCGGATCGAATCCGCCCGACCGATTAACGACGACGGTCGCTCTGCAGCCAGTATGAATGTGGTTTTTCGGTGGTTTTCCATATCCGAATAGGTGAATACTGGATTGGTGCCCAAGAGTCACCTCAGTTATACCGGTCGCCAACATTTACACTGACCAGTCACATCAATGTAACCACCTGTCATAAGCCCAAATTACCACCTTTTGCAGCGCAGACCTCTGTGCGACATGCAGGAAGATAGTCAAAGAGATTCTGAGAGGTACCGATAGGGATGTAGAGCCATGCCGACTTCCAGTGCCGTGGCAACCTGCGCTAGATTTCTCGGTTGATGATCCATGGTGCAAAAATCCCACAGATTCACGACTGGGTTTTAATCCGGGGAGTTTGAGGAAGGGAGGAATACAGTAAACTAGCCCTGGTACCCTTCGAACCACACTGCAAGCTTTGTGACACGTTGCATTGTCCTGCTAGTAGACGTCATAGTACCAAGCAGAAACGATGTGCCTGTAGCACTGGACATGGTTACTAAGACTAGATGCACACTTCTGTGCTTTCCAGAACGACTAAGTCGCCTAGGGAATTCCACGAAAACATTCCCCAGGCCATAATGCTCCTACCGAGCGAGGTGGCCCAGTGGTTAGACACTGGACTCGCATTCGGGAGGACGACGGTTCAATCCCCCGTCCGGCCATCCTGATTTAGGTTTTCCGTGATTTCCCTAAATCGCTCCAGGCAAATGCCAGGATGGTTCCTTTCAAAGGGCACGGCCGACTTCTTTCCCCGTCCTTCCCTAATCCGATGAGACCGATGACCTCGCTGTCTGGTCTCCTTCCCCAAACAACCCAACCCATAATGCTCCTACGATTGTTGCAGGCTGTTCGCTTTCAGATGTTTCACTCCGTACAAACCAACGGCCTTCAGTCCGATGGAGTATTAAACGAGATTCATTTCAGAAGGCCACCATTGGCAAATTCTAGCCTTCGTCGTCGAAGAACAGCACTCAGCATGGGTGCATGATCCAGGCATCTTCTGTGGAGCCCCATACGCAGCAACGTTCACTGAACGGTCGCTAAGGAGAGAGTGTTGGTAGCCCCGTGGTTCATCGGGGCGCTCTGTTTCCTAACAGTTGTACGTCTGTTCGGCCGTAGGTATCTCCATAGCTTTCTTTGAACCCTGTCAGGTATGGCTCGTGGTGTACGGCGCAACTTTTTCATTCCGCGACTATAATAATCAAGTGGTTTTGAGGCGGAGAACTAGTCGAGCCATATTCAGGGCGCATTCCGAAAAGGAAAAAGGAAGTTACTTGAAGGTTGTTCGGTGGAGAGGAAAAAGCTGAAAATCTGATGCCGTAAGGTCAGGTTAATAAAGCAAGTGCGGAATGACTATCCAACCCAACTGCTGTATATTGTTTTTTGTCAGTCTAACAGATGTGGGCGAGCGTTATCGTGGAGTAGCACAGTCTTCCTAGTCGTTTTTTTTGGACTGCGTCTGCAAGACATCTCAGTTGTTGACAACAGATGTCAGCAGTGATGGTTACACCTCAGGGAAACGATTCGTAGTACACCACATCCTCGCTTTTCCACGGGATGCATAACATTATCTATTGTGGATATGGGCGGGTTGCTGTTTTCTTTGTGCTCACCCATTCCTGTCTTTTCCTTGTGTTAGGATAAAGAGACCATTTCTCGTCATCAGTAACGATGTAGGATAGGAAGGGAGGAAAATGGTCTGTGTTGTTCACGAACCAATTGATGACGAGCAAGTAGAGACGCACACATGGCCACCTACTGATTTTTGCGATTTTGGCTTGGAGCATGTGGTACCCATACACCTGATTTTTGAACCTTTCCCATTGCATACAAGTGTCACACAATGATGGAATGATCACAGTTTATCAAATTTGCCAGTTCTCGGGTACAGAAACGTGCAGTAAACCGTATAAACGATCTTTATCAAACGCTGAAGGTGTTCCTGAACGTGAAAGGTCACTAATGTCAAAGTGATCCTCCTTAAAACGAGAAAACCATTTTCTTGGCATCCTCTGCCACCGCTCTGCTAAACTCAAAGAGAAGAATACGTAGGATATGTTTAGTTTTCTCCACTTGCACTCCATTTTCTAGCATCATCAACTCCACTCACTATCTCCAAATGACAGAATGACTATATGTAAACTCAAACAGCAACAGTGGGTACAAATAAAGAATGACAGTCGATAAATGGTCTCACAGCAACCGGAATACCAACATGCAAAACAAAAACGCTCTGATCTTATGTACGAACCTAATTACATTTTATTCTGTTGACAATGACGTAGAACTCATCTGTACATTGCAATGACGCTGTGTAACGAGTAATTGTTTGGTGGTCAGGAAATTTCCCGGTGGCAAAGCTGTGAACTACACCACAAGACTCACTGAGCGGCCGCCACGGTGTAATATTTCTGTAAAAATTAATGCTTTCCTAGCTGCGCCCGGTTGGTGCTTGAGCGGAACGACTCACTTGTTTGCATCTGAAGAGCCCTCTCTGTTTCGTGCTGTAAAACTCCCCCTTCAGTGCGTTTCCGTATCGACAGAGCAAACAGGAAGAACGGAACGGCCAATGTCGTATCTTTTTCCAGCACATCTCCGACAGAAACGGAAATCCTGTTACCTCGGGAAATATTTGCCTGCGACGGTGAGCAGGGAGAAGGGGCATAATGCAACCTCGTGAATATTTGATGCGGAGCGCGAGTAATGGATTCAGAAAGGGGACGGTGTGGGGGCGGCGCGCGGCAGAACAGTCAGCAGTCAGCGTGGCGGCAGAGCGCGCCTTCGGTCCCCGGTCCGGGCCTCCCGTGCTGCCAGTCCATCAAATGGCACAGGCCTGCGGTTTCCACTGTCCAACTCAGGCCGCACTTCCTGAAAATCGAACTCGCATTACACTTCACAGACGCAACATTAGCTCTGGTTTTCTAGTTTTACTAACAGCCTTCACACTTATTCCCAAGCAGGTGTAACTGCTGGCCGTGGTGGCCGAGCAGTTCTAGGCGCTACGGTCGCAGGTTCGAATCCTGCCTCGGGCATGGATGTGTGTGATGTCCTTAGGTTAGTTAGGTTTAAGTAGTTCTACGTTCTAGGGGCCTGGTGACCTCAGATGTTAAGTCCCATAGTGCTCAGAGCCATTTGAACCAGGTGTAACACTTTCAGAGACGTGACACACAGAGACTGCAACGTCCCCTTAGAAAAATTAATGAATGACTGTGCTGATAAACCTCTTACATTATTTGCTTTTCAAACAGCTGAGCAAAACTGAACGTACTCAGACATTACTCTCTTTACTTATTCTGATCAAAACTAAACTGACACACAATATTTTTAGCGCAACGCAATCTGACTTCCAAAAATGCCTACAAAAAAATGGCCCTGACTAACAATAACCTATAGCTTTCATGAATCACTTACCTCACAAAAATCTTCGTTACTCGAACTACTGCAATACAGCGAGCGCAAATACTGTCAGCTAAATGAAAGATTTTGATAGAGAACAAACAATGTATTTACCTTAATAGTGTTCAAAAGTCATAATATATATATCAGTTCATGACATCCAGTCTTACAAATTTACTCTCTCTGATGGACACACGTCCAGATCATCCGCTCTCACAACTCCGCCATCTCACTCCCCACATCCACCACTGCTGGCGGCTCACCTCCAACTGCGCAACGCTACGCGCTGTTCACATCGAGCTGCCCAAAACTACAATAGCAAACAACAATGCAAACCAGCCACAGACTGCACACAGCACAGCCAGTGATTTTCATACCGAGCGCTACGTTGCGTTACCAATATAAAAACGTAAACAGCCTACTTACAAGACGTGCAAATCAGTATTTATTGTGTACCGGTACTAAAAAGTCGCTAGATGATTGTAACTAACCTGTTTCTACGAGTTATTACGTTATTATTAAGAATGGAAATGCTTATTGATTGTGAAATTAACGTGACAAGATTAAGGTCGCCACCGATTCTAACCATGCAACTAATCAAAGGTTTGGCCGAATCGGAAAATAAATTAATTTGATCACAGACCAAAAACTCATAAAAATTCATACGTTTTGATGTCGCTCATAGGGGATGCGATGTAATTAATAGTATTGCCCTCGCACTGTTCACGAGAATCAAACATTTAAAATAAAATAGAAAATGCATGAACACTGTGCAGAAGATCGGCTCCCAGCAACACACCTGAAAATAAGACTTAATCTAAAGCACTTGTTTTAAAATAAAAGGGGAAACTAATCACTGGACCTGTGCGTAAGGAAACGCGTTGGATGTGCTAACCGGGAAAGCTATGAGGTGAGTGGCTTAGGTGCAAAAATGTAACCTCGGAGTACAAGAGCAAATTGTGGATAAAATCATTTATTCCTAAGATATGGATGTGAGGCATATACACAATTCCTGATAACATTAATTCCTAAAACATCAAAGAAAAGCATCGATACATTCAACGTTACAATCTACACCTAAAAGCTCTGGTGTGAATCATTCATACAACTGCTATTGCCTGATAACTGATCGCAATAACTCGTGAAATGGTTCAAATGGCTCTGAGCACTATGAAACTTAACATCTGTGGTCATCAGTCCCCTGGAACTTAGAACCACTTAAACCTAACTAACCTAAGGACATCACACACATCCATGCCCGAGGCAGGATTCGAACCTGCGACCGTAGCGGTCACGCGGTTCCAGACTGAAGCGCCTAGAACCGCACGGCCACACCGGCCGGCAATAACTAGTGAAACGGTACACGTTTCGCAGTACACCCGCGTGTCCACGTGGTTTGTGGAGATGCGATTTCTAGGTATCATGGCCAAGTTGCAACAATATCACATCACGCAATCATGAACAGTTGGCATTCTTTAAAAACAAACATGAGATCGGACAGTTAGTGATGACGGTAGCCCAACAAACTCTAATGTTCAACCACGTGGTTGGCTCCCCACGGACGAAAGAGACATAAAGCAAGGGAAATTTACGATTAGGCAAAGCTATTAATATTTATAAAAATGAAAGCTTATACAGGCACAGCTGAAGGCAAACAGACATTCATACAGAAGCGAGTGCTCACTTCTTATCGACACCTTTGTGTGGCGCTCTTCCGACGGATCCAAGTCTGCTATAGAAATTTACTAAAAGAAAAATCTGCCAAAGTTTTGCATTCCTTGCTGCGACAAGGCAAAGCAATCTTTCAGAGTTGAAAAGCGAGACCAAAAGCTAACATGTCTCCCCTCGCCAAGTAACAACGCGCCACGCGGTCAGTCTAACTCACCCTTCTTCGACTGGAGCTCAGCTGTGGACGCTTCCAGTACCGGCGGCAGACTGCCCCCTTTTTCCTCTCCAGCCTCTTCCGCGCTCCTCGTGGCCTGGAAAACCCAAAGATGCCATTTCCCCCACCAACCTAACGCAGGTGGATTTCTCACAAGTAGCGCAAAAGTCTTTGCCTACTTGACCACTACGAGAGTTGGCTCTTCTGTACAACTGCTGCTGAATCTGTATGACTATCGCAGACTTTCTGCAGCAGACTACGCCACCGTCTAGCAACGTGACACACACCCACATTCATTCAATCACACCACTATGAGAGTTATGAGAAAAGATAAACAAGGAAAAGAAAGAGAAATGCTACTGAAAATAGGCTACCGGACTAATGAAAGGTGGCTACAGGACCCTTTCATGATAACAATAATAATAATACTGATCGTTCATATATTTAATTGGCCTCGGTGTTTACGTAGTTGTACTGAAAATAAATTCCAAATATAGTTTCTCTTTAGAACCGTCTTCCACTCAGAGGTGCGACCTGAGTATGGCTACTCGGCATTTGAAAATATCGCGTGAAACAAAGAATATGTTTTCATGAAAGACTTGCAGCAACAGGACATGAGTAAACAAGATATAAACGTCACTGTCTTCAAGATAATTATATTCACTTGTTACAGTTTTGCCTGTTGAAATGGATATTAACTTTACATCTTCCGCGTGCAATAAAATCTGCTTTCGACAGTTTCATGGTTTGTCCTCCCGTCACGCAACCTCACAGATTTCCCGTAGTTTTATTAGGTTTGAATTTATGAAATAATAGGCGTCATCTACTGTCGGTGCCTCGTCCTTCTCCTCATTCCCCACAACTTTGCTTTTCTTCCCTCCCTGTTCCACACTAACTGTTTCGTATTTACACTCTAGTACAGTACTATAGAATACTTGAAATGTTAAGACTATGCGCGAACATAGTTGAGTATCTAGTCACGAAACAGTATAGTCTCGAAACACTGATTTTTTTTTTTTTTTTTTTTTTTTTTTTTTTTTTTTTTTTTTTGCCTTGAAGAGGCTTGACATATCTCTTTTCCAGTATTAAGAGATTATCACTTGGGATATAATCTTTTCACTACTCAAATTAATTTCTATGAAATGGGGACACGCTTCATTTAAGCTACTATGAGAAATGTACGTAAACGAATACTTGCGATTGAAGTATACAGTTTTATCTTCGGCAACGTAGCAGAAGAACTTAGTAAAGTAAGGGTAATTTATGTCTGAATATCATCTATGACAAGGCTAAAATAATGAACAGAGAACACATCGAAAAGAAGGTAATACAAAGTAACATAGAGTGAAAGAACCAGTTGATGCATTTTTGTATTTATCAGTAAACCTCATCTACAACTTACAAATGGTCCATTGTGCTGTATCTGTTTTGAAAGAAAGCTTGTTAATCTGCCTGACTGATACGCTACGGTTTCTTGCTATGAGACTGATGCTAATTTCAGGGGGTGTACAAGCTATAGGTTCTTATGAGTATCGTGAATAATCCGCGGATTCAGGTACAATGTACACACAGTGCTGTATGATATTTTACTTTCAAACCATTTACAGTACTCTTTGGTGGTTGTGGGAATTTCATATTCCTTACTAGAGTTGTAAAACTACCGTAGGCTACCGTCAGTAAGCGTAAAAACGGTAGTTTTCCTTGCAGCTCTGGTCAGTTAAGATCGTAGCTGCGTTACCTGTACGTGAGGTGTGTTGCGTACCTATCCCGCGTTACCTCGTTTTGATCGCTTTGTCTGCGAGTGCGATCATTGTTTTCTTAGATTCCCCTAGAAACCAGAAGCGGTAAACCATCTAAAGACTAAGTGTGGGGACGTAAATGACCACCTAACTTACGGAATATTTTTCCTTCGTAGTTATCCTTCTGCTTGTTACTCAAAAAATGAGTATTTATAGCAAAATAGAAATTTTCATTGTTTAATTCAGATTTTATTCAAAAACTGCTGATTTGTAACGCGAAATACAGGGATAGTGTAGTAAAAATAAAAAGAGGCAATAGAGATTTATGACTTAGCGCCACGAAACGCGATTTTTTCAAGAATAAAGGTAAAATTTAAAAAAATAGAAAACAAAAAAATATCAGACATCGCTTCAGTACTTCATCGAAATTGGTTGAAATGGCTCTGAGCACTATGGGACTTAGCATCTGAGGTCATCAGTCCCATAGAACTTACAACTGCTTAAGCCTAACTAACCTAAGGACATCACACACATCCATGCCCAAGGCAGAATTCGAACCTGCGACCGTAGTGGTCACGCGGTTCCAGACTGAAGCACCTAGAACCGCTCGGCCAAACTGGCCGGCTGCTTCATGGAGCTTATATAAATTATGTTTCTGTTATTTCCAAACAACTTTCGCACTTATCAGCTATAACAGAAAACTCTTGCCTTTCATCATGACGAAAAAAGTTCTTTTGAGCACAAAATAACAATAAGTATATATATTTTTTTGTTTGTTCGTGCAGCTTGACTGCATCAGAAGTAACTGTTTTGGTTACAGAAAAGCTCAGAAGTTACGCGAGCAGCTAATTTTTCTTTTCTTTTTGTTTTTTGCTTGCAAAATGCAATTAATATTTCGTAACGATATAAAATGCACAAAGGT
Source organism: Schistocerca piceifrons (assembly GCF_021461385.2). Taxonomy (NCBI): domain Eukaryota; kingdom Metazoa; phylum Arthropoda; class Insecta; order Orthoptera; family Acrididae; genus Schistocerca; species Schistocerca piceifrons. Next base: position 394,292,317 of record NC_060142.1, on the reverse strand, counting down.
CTAAGATTGAACGATGTGAGTTTCTAATGATATGGAAAACAAACAAAAAGCAGTTTCTGTATCAACATACATTTGTGTTTCTTTTTACTACCAATGCTAGCAATACTCCCCGTAATCCTAAAATTTACTACGTCATTTATCTTCTAGTATGCCAAAGCTATCGAAACGTAGTTTTGATAGAGGGCAAACACACACACACACACACACACACACACACACACACACGCTCACGAGCGCACGCGCGCGGAAAGAGAGAGAGAGAGAGAGATGATGTAATTTAATATAGTGAGTTCAACACAACAGCACAAAAATAACTGCGTTTCTTGATGTTACAGGTAAGATCAACGTATCATCCAGCGCAGCATTTGACAAGAAGTTCCTGTTTCTGCCAGTAAGTAGAAGAACGTTAATTTTTTCTGTATATGCATTATTGCTATCTTCAGCCGAATTAATGTTTCCAGCTATAAGAGATAATAAGAAATAAGGCAGCTATTATCGAAGTATTAGTAATAGTAGTAGTAGTTGTAGTAGAAGCAGTAATAATAATAATAATAATAATAACAATAATACTGCAACGAGATAGAAGGCTAGAGATACACAAGTCGTATAAAAACAAAATGACGCTGCCCACTGATAATACGGAAATGGGCTCCTTCATTTTGTTTCGGCTCCACTAACAGCGTGCTGCGATACTGCGGCATTCAAATTTCTGAGAGCACCATGAGTGCAGACAGGTAACAGCAAACAAACAAAAAAATTAATTACGTAACTTTATTTTTCGGAGCTAATGTTTAATACTTAATGGTTACCCCCGTAGTTAGTCTGATGCGTTCTGCAGTACACGGAGACGATACCAACCGCATTCAGTTTCCCCCCTCTCGTCGCTCGTAGCTCGTGCGATTGATGCGCATAGATGTCGCTGGAGTTGGTTCGTCATAGAAGTTACATATGACACGGAGAAGCGACAGTGATAACAGCACTGGATGTATGACTGGTAGAAACGACTCAAGGTATCTGATTGCGAATCTACGCTTGCAAATGCACTCCCAGTGTTGCGAGGGGTACAGTTGGTAGTAATAGCGGTGGCAGGCGGGGAAGGAGAGAGACGTCGCCTGGAGCTGAGGTGGCGACCCGCGGTCGCTCCCTAGAGTCCAATTAGCCCGGCAGCGGCGGAGCGGCTACCTACCTGGCTGCCCGAGCCAACCATATCCTGCCAGCCGCCTCGCTCTCCAGGGGGACATGCTGACCTGCAGAGCCAGCAGCCACGTGCCCTTTCCTTTCCTCTCCTCTCCCTTACCTTTCCTGCTCCCGGGCCAGGAATCGCAGACAAGCATGTGAATACTCTCACTGTGGAGAACACTTCCTGATTTTTTAGAGGCGAGAGATTCGTCAACTTAACACCTATCATTCCGACGTTTTTTTGTTTGTTTTTCTTCAAAAACCCAGCATTTACGTACATATTTGGTTGAACAAAAGAAACATAAAAAGAAACAACAAGTTTACTGTTACCAGCCACCGTATTATTATTTCCACGACGCGTTTCAAAGGTTTAAACCTCCATCATCGGGTGGATTTACATTAGTTAGAATGATATTTGTGTGCGTGTGTGTTTGTGTGTGTGTGGTGTTACGCTTTTTTGGAGGAACTTGTGGCACTGCCTAGTGGAGAAACAAGACACTATTTCACAACATGTTTTTGGATTTCTTCTGACAAAAATTAGACTGATATCTAATGGTAAACATTAAATAAGTAAACTAGAGTACCTCCAGCAGTCACAGGTTCCTTTCACTGTCGTAACACATCACATGTATACTGTCACATTTGAAAACAAATATGGGGTCTGGAGGTACTCTAGTTTACTTATTTAATGTTTACCATTAGATATCAGTTTCATTTTGTTCAGAAGAAATCCAAAACCATGTTGTGAAATAGTGTCTTGTTTCTCCACAAGGCAGTGCCACAAGTTCCTCTAGATAAGCGTAACACAACACACACACAAATGTCATTCTAACTAATGTAAATCCATCCGATGATGGAGGTTTAAATCTTTGAAACGCGTCGTGGAAATAATAAAACGGTGACTGGAAACAGTAAAATTGTTGTTTCTTTTAATGTCAATAACAGTCACGGTAAAGCCTAACCTAAAATGTTCTCATTTAAAGAAACATAAAATTATAATCTTCTAAATGGTCTCAGTTCGGAGAAGAAGAGAGTCCACGAGAGTCTCCTAGTACGAAGTATCCAGCTGAAACCACTCATTGATTGCATACCATAGAATTACTAAATTAAAATGATGCTTATTGTACGTTTCACCCTCTGTTCAAAATAGTCCCAAACATTTTGTAAGCGATTAAGATCGAGTGATTTAGGGGCCACTCGAGATACAGTAGGATGCCTGAGTATTCGTCAAACTAAGAACATAATAAACACGGGTGTTGTCATCTTGGGAGATGGATTATCTACAGCATACTCATCATGCTGTATAGTAAGAAGAGAATACACAACACTTGCTCACCGAGACTGTTCAAATAAACATTCTCGTTCATTTTCACGGTAATCTGAATGAATGGCACCAAATCACGGTACAAAAAATGCTCTTCAAAGATCACAGAACCACCTCCGGTCTGTACTACAGCCACCACACACACGAGGCTGAGTGCATTATGGGGCCGTCAGCGCACTCATTCGAAAAGCACTGTAGCGACTCGTCGGAGCACACACTCAGCTACTGCCCAGTTTCTGTGTTGCTGGACCCGTTGAAGGCGTGCAGTTTTATGTGCGCTGTGAGCAGCCTGTTGCCACGTATCCAATTCTAAATGTCCATTTCATGCTGTTTCCTAGTAATGTTCGCCCGGAAGCACGTTTAGGAGTACAGATGATGAACAAAAACATGGACACACCAAAAACACATTACCATGCCTACTAAGGTATAGGAAAACAATCAAAGCAGCTTTCAGTCGTCTCGGAATGAATAAATACAGGTGCTGTACGGTTTCCAAAGGAATCTTACACATCTTTCGTCCAAAATACTGGCAAGTTCGGATAACTATGATGAATGTAAGTAGCTATTACGCTTCCCTCTCTCCGAAGTAGACCACAGTGGCTCAGTGATATTCAGATCTGATGACTGTGGTGGCCAGAGACAATGCATCTTCATGCTCACACAACCAGTCCTGGGCGGTGCGAGCTGCGTGAACATGGACGCTGCCGTATTGGAACAGAGCATCATAACAAACATTGTGGCATGGGGTGGAGCTGATCAGTCAAAACAGTCGCGTTGTTGGCAAAAATGTGACCATTTGTTCCTACAGAATACCACGATACCACCGATTATCACCGAACCCCCACCATGTTTTACTCTATGGAAGTAAACTCACAAGAAGTTTGAAACAATGTGAAACAAGACTCATCCAGACAAATGACATTCTTCTGTTGCCGCATGGTCAGGGTTCTGCGGTTTTGGCACCACACTTCCCTGTTACGGTCATTTTCACCACGGATTAATGAGTGGTTCTGGAAATTCAGCTCGCCCTACAGTGCCCTGCTTATGGAGCTCCCTTTGTATTGCTTTGGTGCTGACAGGGTTTGCGAGTCCGACATTCAGTTCCTCCGTGACTCTTGCAATGTCGTCCTCCTCATTTTCGACGCAATCCTCTTCAAGGACCGTCTGTCACGATCACTCAACACGCACTTTTCGTCCGTTTTGTGACTTGGCGGATGATGATTTTCCACTTTCCCTGTACGCGGTATAAATCTTCTATACGGTGCATCTTAAAACACCAAACACTTACACCTCTCCCTACGAGAACAAACAATTTGCCGACATTTGAATTCACTTATCTCCGACATAATGCACTCACAATAACACAGATCACTGTTCTGACCGCGTCTGACACTTGCAACATGCTGAGGACAGCGCACTCTTGCCGATCGTTTATGCAAGGATTCTGCTTCGAACGAAACAAAATTTGTACGTTTTCACTGATTCATGTACGTGTTCCGGTGCTCTTATAGTACCATCAGTGTGCTTTTTGCACAGTGGTTTTTAATAATGTTTTTATTGTTTTTACGAAAGTGTTCAATTGTTGCTATTTCTGGTGGTTTCCACACTCCTAAATTCTGTCCGTCTGTATAAAACAAGGTGTCGAAAGAATAAAAAAGTATAATTTAAATAAACACTTAAAACATTACCTAAGATGAGCAAATACGAGCAACCAAAAGTCCAGCAAAGTAAAATAATGAGAAACCCACTGAGAATGGTATGACAGCATCGAAACATGTATCTAACACATGAACGTGTTCTGGTTATGGCGAATTTTTCAAACACACATCTTACTAACATTCGTGTTTTAGTACAAAGGCTGTTAGTTTCAGACAACTTTCTGGCAGATTAGGAATAATACAACGCATCTGTTTGCCTAGGGCATAAACAGAAAGTTAAGATAGTAACTGGCAAATATTTATAGGGTCAGATAAACACCAGTTGTTCATTCACTTCTCAATATATAGGGTATGCAGCAACGCAATTGAATTTGTCCTTACGCTATGGGATCCACTTCTGTATTTCTGTACCGTAGAAGTCTGCCACTCGGGGTTGAAATCAATGAAAACCATCTACTGACCGAACATAAATGTCTTCCGGTATAAGAAAAGACAGAAGTTTGAGGGAATACGAAACTGATTGTTGGATGGATGGATGGATGTTTCGCAGTTGTGCGCTGGGCAGCATGTTGGCGAAATGTACACCGACCAACACAAATGAACTGAACATGCTGTGTCTCTTGTTCCGGATGCTCTTCTCGCAATTTCTTCAGTGCTTCGCAGCAGTGGTCAGTGTTCGCGGTTCCAAAGGAACGCCGGAAGTCAACGAACAAGAGTATCCGTTATGTCCCAGAGCACCATAGAGATCCACTTCCTTCTTCACAGTCAGCACGAATTTGCTTGTGGAGACAGATCCATTGTGACATAAATGAACTGGTGTTTATCTATTCGTCAGAAGTCTATGCCTCGCCGTGGAATTTTCGGGCGTTCCAAACATCGGGCAATATTCCATTACCAGCGACGCTGAGAAAGAACAGGTTTTTGTTGGTTTTTTATGTATAAACCAGGGTCTATTTGCTACACACATCCAGCAGTTTAATGGTCAAAAACTAAACTCACACAAAGCCTTCCCCAGATTTAAATATCAGTTGAGAAATTAATGTTTCTTAGTTTGCTGAACCATTGCTCAAGAAATATAGATTATTTTAGTGTGAAAGACCCACCGTTTTGATCTGTCATATAGCTTGTTTGAAAAATCTCCAGAGAGCACCACGTAAGAAAAGTAAGCTTGTCTTTCATAGAATGTCGATTTATCGTTGTTCACTTTCTTTGAAACCGAAACCATGTTCATCTCTTGTAGGAGGCGCATGGTCTTCGGTCGCATACTAACAAATGATTTCTTTGGCACCCTCGTTCTTTCTTCATGACGGAAAGTTTGTCCCGCCCAATTCGAGAGTTCCAGCCGCGTCCCATTCCCAGCCTTCTTATGCAGATAGAATGCAAATGCCATTTAATCCCGTTAAAGTGACTTTGCAGCTTCGTCGCTCCACCACTGTGGAATTTATTCACCACGAATAAGAACTGTAAATGCCTGATACAAAGTCCAGAGGGAATAGTACAGTGAAACTTTCCCGATTTTATGAACGATTTATACCGCCTCCTAGAACGAAAAATACTGTGCTATGATGTGATTGCACAATCTTCTTCGTTAAAATCTGTATCTAGAGCTTATATCCAAAATGAATCCGTATTTAAGAAGCATGAATAGTGCAAAACTCAACTTCCGCTTTTTCCGCACACTACTCTACGAAACATGGATGAAACGCAACAGGCAGACTACATGTTCCTAGATATCCGGAAAGCGTTTGACAAAGAGGCACACTGAAAACTGTTAATGAAGATCCGAGCATACGGAATAGATTGACATGGACAGAACAGCTCGTTGGAAGTCTTCTGCACTAATATTGAGTCATGCTGCCTCTACAGCCGTCTACAATTGCGAATGGGTTGCCGCAGCAGGATTTTGTGCACGAACTGACCTCTTGATTACGTCCCGTAAATAGTCGATGGGATTCATGTTGGGCAACCTTGGCAGCCAAATTATTCGCTCTCATCGCCCAAAATGTTCAAACCAACTGCGAACAACTGTGGCCCAGTGACATGGCACATTGTCATGAAGTCAGTGGATGGCTGCAGATGGCCCCAAATAGCCGAACATAACTATTTACAATCAATGATCGATTCAGTTGCCTAGAGAACGCAGTCCTTTCTATATAAACACAGGTCACACCATTGTGGAGCCACCACTAGCTTGCACAGTGCCATCTTGACAACTTGGGTCCATGGCTTCGTGGGATCTGCGGCACACTCGAACCCTGACATAAGCTTCTGTTATTTGAAATGGGGGCTCCAGGTTCTCCAGTCGCCTAGGGTCCAAGAGATACGGTTACGATCCCAGGAGAGGCGCTGCAGACGATGTCGTGCTGTTAGCAAAGGCTCCCGCGTCGGTCATCTGCTGCCATGACCCGTTAACGCCAAATTTCACCGCACTGTCCTAATAGATACGATCGTACAGACCCCCGTTGATTTCTGCGGTTATTTCACGCAGTTTTGATTGTCCGGTAGCCCTGACAACTCTGCGCAAATGCCGCTGCTCTCGGTCCTTAAGTGAAGACCTACGGCGACTGCGTTGTCCGTGGTGAGTGGTAACGCCCGAAATGTGGTGTTGTCGGCACACTGTTGACACTGTGGTCACGGAATATTGAATTCGTTAATGATTTTTGAAATGGAATGTTCCATGCGTCTACTAGCTCCCAGTATCCTTCCGCGTTGTGCGGCGATAATCAGGTGGAAAGCTTTTCACATAATGACAGCTCCACCAATGCACTACCTTTTATACATTGTGTACGCAATACCACCACCATCTGTACATGTGTATATCGCTATCCAATGACTTTTGTCACCTCAGTGTATATGGAATGTTTCATTCGAATTCGTCTATACTATCACATCCAAAACATTTACTATCCGTTCTTAAACACCCAGTACAAATGAAATGCGATTGGAGGGAAAAGCAGATGAGCAACGGAAGGCCTTTAGAGGGGGAAAGAAGAAAGACGAGTGGCGCATGTTGGTGAGGGGAAGGAGGGGTTGGAACGAAGGGGAGGGAAGAAGCAGGCAGTTGGAATGGAAATTCGCCTCTGACTTGTGATCTTGGAACAGACGTTTCGCTCGTTTCGTCGAACAACGGCTCTCTCCCTATAAGTTCTGGTGGCTTGTTATGACCAAACTGTCGAAAAGATTCGCAGCCGCAGCCGTGTCAGTGAAGCGTATCAGTCGGATAACGAAGTGTGCGCCGAAGAACCCGGCTGGCCGGCGGCTCGCGGCCGGCTCGGCCAGCGGCGATTCGATCGCGTCTTATTCGCGAGCAGCCTTCCGCGGCGCGGGCTCTGGCACGGGGTAATGATCCCGAAAGCGCGGCCGCCTTCTCCGAAGCGCCGGCGGCAGCCACGGCTGCCACAGTGGAGCCGAGTCAACGGACTGCGCGGCCCGCCGCGACGAGACGAACCAGACCGTCCGCATGGAAAACTGTACGCGACTGGCGGCCGTCCGCGTTACAGTCGGCCAACTATGGCAGCTGGACTCTCCCGAAAGGAGCGCACGGAAATGGCCTGAACGAGCCGTAACATCGTGTAGTATTCACTCATTGCTCCCCAACGTCACACCTCGTTCGACAAACCGATTTTCCGCCTTGGCTTCGGTATCCGATGACGTCCTGGACTACTGCGGCACACATGTTTTACCAACTCTGACCATCAGATAGTGGTAGATGTCTACTCCTTATAGTAACAAACAGCGAGGATTAGATAGTGAAACGTTCCTTCCGTCCTTCCACAGAGCTACTGTGGCATCGTACGAAGTCCCAGCCTCGGCTAAGGCCAGTATCTGCGCACAGCGATGTGCGACGCGCGAGACAGATTACGCGCCGTATTCCTCCGTAGGCTTTCTCGGAAAAGTTTATTGACATACCCAGATTATTCGTCTGCTTCTACATACACACTCCGCAAGACACCATGCCGCGTGTGGTGGAGGGTAACCTGTGCCACCACTAGTCGTTTCTTTTTCTGTCCCATTCGATGATAGAGCGAAAGAAAAACGACTATCTATATGCGTCCTTACGAGCTCTAATTTCTCTCATCTTACGAGAAATGTACATTGGCGGCGCAGAATCTTCTCGTAGTCAGCTTCAAATGCCGGTTCTCTAAATTTTCTCGAAAAGAACGTTGCCTTCCCTCCAGCGATTCTCATTTGAGTTCTCGAAGTATCACTTACCTATTTTTCGAACATACCAATAACAAATCTAGCCACCCGTCTCTGAACTGCTTCGTCTACTTTACACATGAACCACACTTCCCTAAAATTCTCCCAATAAATCGAAGTCGACCATTCGCCTTCTCGATTAAAATCCTTAAATGCTCGTTCCATTTCAAATCACTTTGGAACGTTACGCCTAGATATTTAATACACATATGACACTACCAATGCTCCAGTCGAACATTACGGGTTTGTTTCTCCTACTCAATTGCGTCAATTTGCATTTTTCTACACTCAGAGCTAGCTGCCATTCAACACACCAACTCAAAATATTGTCTAACGCATCTTGTATCCTCCTACAGTCACTCAGTAACGACACAATCCGGTACACCACAACATCAGCAGCAAACATCCGCAGATCACATGGCTACCTGCCCTGTCCGTCAGGTCATTTATATGTATAGAATATAGTATCAGTCCTATTACACTTCCCTCGGGCACGCCTGACAATGCCTTGTCTCTGACGAACACTCGTCGTTGCGGACAACGTAGTGGGTTCAGTTACTTAAGAAGTGTTCGATCCACTCACATATATGGGAACCTACGCCATATTCTCGTACCTTCCTTACCAGTATGCACCCTGTCAAATGCTTCGAAATCAAGGAATATGCAGTCTGCTGTTGCTCTTCATCCACAGTCCGCAGGATACCAGTGAGAAAACGGCAAGCTGTGTTTCTCACGATTGAATAATACCGTTCTGTTTCGTGGATAGAAGCTTCTCTGTCTCAAGGAATCTTATAATATTCGTACTGAGATTATGTTCAAGAATTCTGCAGCAAACCATTGTTAAGGATCTTGTTCTGTAATTTTGCGGACCTGTTTGTTCTTTTACCATTCTTATATAGAGGAGTCACCTGCGCTTTTTTCTAGTCGCTTGGGACTTCTGGCTGGCCTAGAGATCCACTATAATTGCAAGCTAAGTGAGGGAACAATGCCGTAGAGTAAATCTGTAAAACCGAACTGTGATCCATCCGGACCTAGTATTTACTTGTTTTCAACTCTTTTCGGTTGTTCCTCTACGCTAGGGGCCAATTACTACGTGCTACACACGTGAGTCTGCGCGATGGTCGAACGACAGTATGTTTGAACAATTCTCCAGCGTCAGCGATTTCTTAAACGCGAAAGTTAAAATTTCGACTTTCCGTTTGCTATCTTGTACTGCCTCTCCAAAGTGGTCAACGAATAACTGGGTGGAAGCCTTAGACTTGGTTAGCGATTTTACATAGCATCAGAATTTTCTCAGGTTCTCGGTAAGATCTTTTGCTAAGGTCTGACGGTGTTGGTTATTGTATGCTTCGCGCGTCGATGTTTTTACAGACGCACGAATATCTAATAACTTTTACCTATCGTCATTTGCGCTTTCTCTTTTGAACCGAGTGCAGCATCCTCCCGCACTACGGTATTATCAAATCAGTCTAAATGAAGAATGTCAGCCTCTCTGTGCCCCGCGAGACCATGTTAAATTTGCCTCTGCTTTAGAATCAATAATTAAAGCCCTGTAGCGTTTTAACTACTTTCAGTAAGATTCCTAGATCACTGGATAGGAAAGTGCACACCGCTAGTAGTTCATACACCGCCCCTTGATGACTCGTACCAACTTCTGCAGGTAATTTCAACAACAAAAGAGGAATACAGTTTAAAGTCAAAAGAGAAAAATGGTACACAGAAACATCGCTCTCAAGTTTTCAGAGAAACGCAGTGGATTCAGCTAGACCTTGCAAAATCCACTTTGTTCTTTGAAACCCACCTGCTGCTTGCTACTGGATCCCCATTCTAATCTGCACCCTATGCCCAAAGAGCATGTCCACACATACCTAGAAAAATGTGACTCAAGAGTTCCACAGCCGCGCACGGGAACGCACTTCCAGATTCCAGCAGGCCTTCCGTATCCGAAAATGCTTCACATTAAAGATCGCTTGTTACCCAATTCAGAAATACACCTCGAAACATCGCTTCTATCTCAAATGGCACAAAACGTTTACACACGCAGACTACGTACACGTTTCTGATACGCCAAATTTCAGTGACGTGGCAGCTCGATTTCCAGTTACAAACGAAATCCTAAGCCAACCCGTCCGCCGCTGCTGCCCGATGCTAACTGTATTTCAGAAGTAAAACTTCTAAATCGTGTAGCAGGATGAGATACGGCCTCTGTGTGGTACACAACGTGTAGTCAACAGCTTGCTCTGTCGGTCTTTCCACAATCACATTTGTAACGCGTCTCGGACTAATTTGATTATACGGCAGCTTACACTCATTTGGAAAAATAAATGTACCGTTGTCGATAATGATATAATTTAGCGTTAATACAAAACGACCGAGTTTCGCGACACAGTAATTAATTACAAGCATGACAAATACCATTTTTTGGCCGGCTGAATGATGAAAGGCTAAAATCCGCCAATTCACAAGATGAGCAAATTATGATTAACCATTTTACAAGGGGAGTATAGGATTATTATCACAGGTGTTACACAAGCTTCGTATGCCAGCGTGTACAGGCTTACCTTACCTGCGATTGTGGTCTGGTCTGTTTTGGCGACACGACTCCCTATATCAACATGGTTATCGCGGATCACGAGCGATGTACAGGCTGAGGCAGCTAACGCATGCCACCCAAAATACATTCAGAATGAGTTAGTACCTCATGGCGCGCGTTGCGTGCAATACGATGAATTCTGTCAAGTACGCAAGTGTCGTGCGCAAGTTCTGAACGAACTATATACTTCTTCTGCATTATTGGAAAGACTCTTAAGAGAGGGTTCCAGTAAATTAAGTGTAGAACTTGAATAAATAGTAACGAAATAAAAATGTCAGAAACCATCTGGAGTGGCGTGTCATAGCTGTTACGGATCGGCAGGGGAATGGTTGATTACGTGCACAATCTTACACAATATTTATTATTAAACCAGTGCTCAATGTAAAACCAACCATGTAGTCATGTAACTTATGAATGAGATACACTTCAAAGATAATAAATACAGTAGTGGTATCACAGATGACACTCCTGAAGAGCATAACAGTTCTACAATGTAAAACTTACTATAAATTTTTTGTCTAAGATTAATGCTGAATCAAAACAATCAATACAGATTCCATTCATCGACAAATGTTCCCACATAAAATAGATATTCTCTTCCCAAAATTAGCAGTTGACTCTGAAACAAAGTTCAGATAACAAATGACAATACACTGTTCAGTCACATAGATGTGACAACCTGTTAAAAGCCTTAATAACCATCTTTTGCAGCGCGAGACTTGCAGGACGAGAGGCAGTGAAGTTCTGGCGAACTGCGCTAGCTTTCTCGGTTGAGAATCTATGGCGTGAACAGCCCGATCGAGGTGTTCTTTGAACACCGCACGTACACTGCAAGCTGTGTGAACACGTTGCATTATCCTGCTGGAAGATGACACCGTGCCAAGGAAAACCAAACTGCTCGTACGGGTGGACATGGTCCCAAAGGAAAGACGCATACTTGTGTTGATCCACTGCGTCTTCCAGAATGACGAGATCACCAATGGAATGCCACGAAAACATTCTCCAGACGATAACCGCTGCTCCTAGTTGCCGTACACGTCAACGGCCATCTGTCCATTGGAGCATAAAACGCGAGTCATCTGAAAAGGTCACCTGGCGTCATTCAGTGGACTTCCAGTTGCGGCACTGGCGTGAAGATTCCAGCCTTTGTCGCCATGAACAGCAGTCAGCATGGCTGCACGAACCAGGCGCCTACTGCGGAGGCTCAAACACAGCAACGTTAGCTGAACGGTCGTTGAGGAGACGCTGTTGGTAGCCCCTTGGTTCATCTGGGCGGTAATGCTCATCTATGGCCCGTGGTGCACCATAGTTCCCTCGGCGCAGGTTTTGGATAACACCATTTTACCACGCACGGTTTACTTTAACCACGGCGGCTCACGAGCGGTTTAGAAACTTAGCCATTTTGGAAATGCTTCCACCTTCGACCCGAATATACTATTCATGCCCTTTTGGACGCCAGATAAATCGTAAATCGTTTCGTTTCCGCTTTACGACAACGACTGCACTATTGCCCCGCCCCTTCCCTCGACAGGCTCTACATACCCTCCGCTGCTAGTGCTGCTACCCGCGGTCTGTTAGTGGTTATTGCACGCCGACATCGAACATAGGCTGCGATCACATTAATGCGACTGGACCGTGTATGTCACCACAGAAGCTGACATGACGTGAATGTTTTAAACATTTCTCGAAAGGAGTGTCACTAGTAGCTATACTGCTGACTGGTGGAACGTTCTCTGTAGAATGTACATTGTCATGTTGGAGTTCCCCAGTTTTGTCGCCAGTGCCTCTCACACAGCTTCAATAATGGGCAGGATGCGTGGTTGTTGCGCCGTTGAACTCGAGCCCCAGAGTCCGAGGCCGCATCGCGTGTCGTTCCGCCACGGGCAGTGGAGGGGCAGCCGCGTCCCCTGTGTGGCCCAGCGCTGACCCTAGGCACTGTGGCCGGGAAATTCAAATCCGCCGGCACCACTGGGCCGATGTCATGTCACTCACGCCACGGAGGCTGTCCAGCAGAGCATGAATCCAAGAACATGTAAATCAAGCCAAGGTTTCAGCTGGGTAACCACTAGCCACCAAGTGAAAAATCGGAGAGGCTGTCAGATCAGCAAAGCGGCTGCCCAACGTGAACCGTGAGGATGGCTGCAGACTGTCACCGTCTACATTGCCAATAACTGCAGATCACGGGCCGACCGTGCTCGCAGAGCTGCTCCGCTGCTCTCTGTTAAGACCACACTGCGGGCAACAGATCTCAGGTTCCACCGGCCAATGTGTCACTACGGAAACTTCTACAGGATTCGCTAGTGAGAACTAAGAAAAATTTTATATCAAGTGCTCTCAGCACAAATAATCTCATATCCCTCCTCCTCGGTACTGTACCCAACCAAAATATGGTAACCAGCACGCCCAGTCATTTTTTCACACCCAGCCATTTTCATATAGTGGGTCCTTCTCCTAAAGGTCGCCAAGCGCATTTTTCCTGGTGTTTCGGAAGATATTTACAATTTCCATTTTGCGATGTGTACCTGAAATCAGCCCAAACAAATACTGTTCATCACGATTTCATGCCGAAGGTGTCGGTTTCTTTCGCGTTACAAACAAAATCATTTTTAAAACTAAGTTTGACGTGTCCATTCGATGGAGCGGTCCTAAATTAGTCTACTGCGATATTTCTTTCATCTATATGTGCTAACAGAGACACTACTTAAACTAACTTATGCTAAGAACAAAACACACACCCATGCCCGAGGGAGGACTCGAACCTCCGGCAGGAGGGGCCGCGCAATTCGTGACATAGCGCCTCAAACCGCGCGGCAGAGGGACAGTAAGGCCGATTCCCACTAGAGCGCGGCAGCACGGCGTGCGGCAACGGCAGCGGCAAGCGTTTTCCGCTTTGACGCGGCGGCTCGCGGAATTGGCGTTCCCACCAGGAAGCGGCAGACACTAGCGGTAGCCAATGACGGACAGCCGCTGAGGTACGGGCTGGGACCCACCGAAACGACCGGTGTGTTTGAATAACTATATCTTACACCTACATGAAGGAAAGACGAAGTTGGGTGAAGACATACCAATTTTTCATTTTCTGTACAATGTACTCTTTCACATGTTTCATTATTCATGTTTTCTCATTTAACATAAACTGATTTCATGACTACCGTTCATGATTGTTCACTACCCGCTAACACATTGAAACATGATACGGTAGCAGGTACACGAAAACAGTAAGAACACAAAGGCTAGGTGGAAGGGATGAAAGTGGAAGCCACCTGATAGAATTTCCCACAGAGCATAATGTAATCATCGCCAGCACCTTGCTTAAGAATCACGAAAGAATAATATAAATTTGGAACAGAGTTTTCGAAACCAGATTTTAAATTGTAAGGTATTTCCTGGTGCAGACGCAAACCTGACTGAAGACTGTCAATAGCAAGAAAAGCGTTCTGAAAAAGAAAATTTGTTCACATCGAATATAAATTCTAATGGTTGGATACTATTTTACAAAGGTATTTGTGTGGAGTGCAGCCTTGTATGTTAAGTGAAATGTGGACGATGAACAGTTCTGTCAAGAAGACAATGCACGCTTTCAAAACGTGGTGATCAATAAGAATGCTGAAGATTAGATACGAGGATCGTGTGACTAAAGAAGAAGTACGGAATTAAATAGACGAGGAAGAGGAAATTACGGCACAACCTTGACAACAATAGCGGTTAGTTGACAGGACGTATTATGGGGCGTCAAATAGTGAGGACAAAGGGGTTGGGTGATAGTATTCTGATAATAATCATCTGTTGAAATGCTGTTCTACTATTTTATCTATTACTGTAAGCAGTGAATTTACTCTTCCATGCACTCCTCCACAAAACATTTAAACCAAAACTGAAATCAGCTGAACACCAAATCTTTCAACCACTGTCTGACAACTACTGGGTTTACTTTCAACTTTCTATAATTACACTGTTCTACAAAAAAAAACTTTTTTTCTATTTCTGATAAAAAATATTGTGATCCTAGTTGTATGTTGAGTGCTGAATTGAAAACTGTTTTTGATTTTTTTCTGTCAGGGATAGTTTATGAGTAATCGCAATTTTATTTCTCTTTTCAGTTTCTGATATAGTGCAGCAAACGTGAGGTGAAATTCGACAAACAAATGCACGTCTTTATGATGTTATACGTTCATCACATTAATGGAGGGTGGGATCTAACATATAACACAGTAACCTTTGTGTATACACTTTGAACATTTATTTGACATGAGAAATTACAGAAAATTGACAAACAATGAGCCACTGCCTTGTAATGCACATCACTTTTTTCTCTTGTATTGTGAATCTTTCTTCTCTCGAATGATATTCCAGCAATAATCTACTAACATAGAAGGTACCCACTTCCTTTCATAGCGCCTTTCTATGGTAGAAATGTCTTTATGGAATCTTTCCCCATGTTCATCCGATACGTCACTACAACTCTCTGTGAAATAGTCCAGATGAGAGTCCATCATATGTACCTTCAAAGACATATTGCACCCCAAATCCTGATATGCTTTGATCATATCCTTCACCATTGCTTTGTAGTTAGTAGCTCTTCTTCTTCCGAGGAAGTTTTCCGACACCGTCTTGAAACAGTCCCATGCGGTTTTCTCTTTATCAGTTAAATATGCTTCAAAATTTGCATCTTTCTGCAGCTTCCTGATTTGTGGGCCCACAAAAACACCTTCCTTTGTTTTTGCAGCTGAAAGACGGGGGAATTTGGTAGCTAGATATGCAAACCCACAGCCTGTTGGATCCATGGCCTTCACGAATTGTTTCATCAGGCCAAGTTTGATCTGAAGCGGTGGAAGTAGTATATATTCAGGAGCTACCAGACTTTCACGTTGTACATTCTTTTCGCCAACTTTCCATCTTCGCCTAGGCCATTTCTTTTTCACGTAGTGAGAATTTCGGTCTCGACTATCCCACTCGCAAAGGAAACAGGCATACTTTGTGTAGCCTTGTTGCATTCCCAGTACCATAGCAATTACCTTGAAATCTGCACATATTTTCCATTTGTGTTCATTGTATTTTAATGAATTTAGCATCCTTTGTATGAATTCGTATTTCTCTTTTGTCAAACTAGCGTAAGCTACTGGAACAGAGGGTATTTTATTTCCGTTATGGAGCAAAACACGCTTCAGACTTGTCTTCGATGCATCTATGAAAAGTCTCTACTCCTGTGAAATATAAGGGAAGTTCAGCACTTTCATCAGGCCAGCAACGTCATTGCAAAATGTCAGTGCTTCGTCAGTTGAAAAATAAGAAATAAAGGCATATTCTCTGGGCCTGAACACACTGATTTTAGTACTTCGGTGCAGTAGATTACACTCTTATAATCTCGAACCAAGCAGCTGCGCCTTTTGTTTACTTAGTCCTAGATCACGTACTAAATCATTCAAATCTGCCTGTGTTAACAAATGTGGCGATGACTCACTTGTGCAGTGATATAAAGAATCATCATCTGTGATTTCTTCAGTACTACTTATTTCACTGTCACTCGGAATTTGACCTCGAGCTCTTGAAGGTACTGGAAGGTTTTCGGAATGCTGCACTGGCATTCTCGCTGAAGGCAGATCTGGGTAAACAATGTGCCTCTTCGACTCTTTGTTTGTAAAACTCTGAATTTTTGTTAGACAGAAATAACAATCAGTAACATGGTCCTTAGGCTCTCTCCACACCATGGGAACAGCAAACAACACCACATTCTCATTCTCTTTATTTTTCCACCACTGAATTAGTTTGCAGTAACACGTAGCACAACAGAAATGTGGTGCTTATTCTTTATCTTGGTCTCCTACCTCTACTCCAAAGTAATGTTTGTATGCTTTCTTTATGACTGAAGAAATTTTCTTCTTATTTCTGGCAAAAGTGAACTTCCCACAGATGTAGCAGAAGTTGTCCGGCTTATATAGACATCCACGACGACGTGGCATTTCTGCAAATTTAAAAATACCACTTTGGTAATACACCTGTATTAAATTAATAGTATGGAACTAGAGGAACACTGATGTGTAAAAACAAGTAGTCGTTTTACCTTCAGCACCAGGCTCAATCAGTTTACACACAGGAACTAAAAAATTCAACCGTGCTCGGAAATATGACAGACAGTTACTTGTCAGCCAAAACACCCACTCGTTAATACTGACACAATTGCGGCCAACACCACTGTTGTAAACTCGACGCACCTGCCCCTAGGAGGCGTGAAGCTTTACTGCCGAGGCAGCGACCGGCTGTCGCCGTTCGAGTTAATGAGATGTTTCAGGTGGTCTTAATGACATAGGTGTGGCGGGGGATAACCTAATGTTGTCTGATTCTTCCCACCTGCTGTTTCACAAGAAATTATCACGTTATATCACTACTGGATGTGGCAACATACCCGTATTTCTCTATAACGTCTCTGTGTTTGCCATGAATTGTGAATATACATATATATACATATTACATAAAAAGTATCCCTGACAACGATTTTTTGTTTACATATTTGAATTTCCCACGGTAAAATGGTCTAGAAGCACATACTTTAATATCAGAAATAGAACCCATGTCGAACAGTGTTATCACTGGCTAGCCACACATACATACAGATATAAAGAGAACAAAAATAAACAAACATTAGTTTTCAGCATATAATTCTGCAGATTGGCAACATGTACATAAACAAACCAGACAGGAAGGGACATGAGGTGAACACACAGTAGTTACGACTTCAAATCAGAGTTTTCGGTAAAACGTCTACAGCTAGTGACAGAAGAAAAAAGAGCGAACATGAAAATGTGCTTATGTTCCATAATCTAAGTTTTAGTTCAACCTCCAGCATGTGACCAGGTGAGGCGAAACGTATATGTCCGCCAAAAACTCGATTCACTGTAAGTAATCAGTCATTCACGTAAAAAAAGATGTGAACTGTTTTATAATCTGCAAGTATCACATATCAAAACAAAACTGAATCATTCTAGATTCCACCGAAGATGCCTTAAAGTAAAAGGCGAACTGCGCGTTGAATCAGTAAAGTTCACTGGATAAAGAAAAAAAAGTTTGTTACTTACCAAAGGAAATAATCAATAGCTGTAGATATTTAGTAAATTACATTTTATGACATACCAGCAAATTAGTTTCGGTTTAACTTCTCATTCCACATGCTATTAAATGCTGTTTAAAACAATTCATCTATCCCTTCTGAAAAACTGTAGTTACTTTCATATCTCGGTAGATAAACAGATTTAGGATATTTATCATGCGACGAAATACATGACTTTTCACAAGTTATCGTTTGCAAAATAAAACACGTTTCGATTTCTTGAACCGTTTACGAAATTTGCGGTTGATACAACCACACGGTTTACGACGATCAGGACGAAGCACCGGTCGCGCCGCGAGCAAGCCGCACGCGGTCACAACACAGCCCGTCCGCCGACATATCATTCAATATCTCGAGAACGGTGATAGCTATCGATCTGCTCTCACCTTTAAAAACAATTTCGAAATGTTGACTAAATTTCATACGCAATAATGTATTACCTAAAATGAACTGTACGCAAAGTCCACGCAATGCGTTTTTACCTCTGCACACTCATTCAAATTTCGTGTAAAGGTTTACGTAAATGCGATACAGCAAGTAACCACGACGAATAACGAAAAGAAATTCAGTCCTTTATCGAGAGAAGATATCAGGCTGTAACATGCCCAAGAATCAAATTTTTCTACCGAATAGTTTCTTTGGAATCGGATGATAAGTATTTCATAGCTGCCGCCGCGTCCGCGCCAGCGGTTCGGCGAAAGTTCGTGTGGCCCGGGGTTCCGTACCTGACGTCACGCTCAGCGCGTTCTGTGATTGGCGGCGCGCACCTGGAGCGCGGCACGCGGCAGCGGAAGCGGTTCGACATGGTCAAACCGCGACGCAGAGCCCGCCGCGCCTTGCAGCTGACGCCATTTCCATGGCAACCACGCCGCTGACGCGCGGTTTTGACGCGCGGCAGCCCTAGTGGGGACCGGCCTTAAAACACGGAGAGCTGCGCGGTGCAGTAGAGCGGTCTGAGATGCCTTGCCATAGTTCGCGCGGCTCCCCCGTCGGAGGTTCGAGTCCTCCCTCGGACATGTGTTTGTGTGTGTGTTGTCCTTAGAGTAAATTTAAGTTAGATTAAGTAGTGTGTAAGCCTAGGGACCGATGACCTCAGCAGTTTGGTCCCATAGAAGTTACCACCAAAATGAAACGGAGAATACCAATACTCAGCAGCACCGCGTTGTGCCCGCTGACTGCTACCGCCAAGCAGCAGTGCTATTCAGTCGTTGCTGGAGTACTGGTTATTCTCAGTGTTTTACTGTCCCTGTAATGCATATCGATTAAACAAATATCGTACTAGACTAATTTGGGACCGCTCTACCAAATGGACGCGTAAAATTCTGCTTTAAAAATCATGTTGTTTGTAAAGGCAGTCATGGACTGTGCAGCTGGTCCCGGCAGAGGCTCGAGTCCTCCCTCGGGCATGGGTGTGTGTGTTTGTCCTTAGGATAATTTAGGTTAAGTAGTGTGTAAGCTTAGGGACTGATTACCTTAGCAGTTAAGTCCCATAAGATTTCACACACACATTGCTTCTAAAGAAAAACAAACAGGTGCCTTCGGTATACACTGGGCATCATATGAAAGACGTGATGAGGGGTATTTGTTTGAGCTGACTCCAGCTAAACATCGCAAAAAGAAATTGCAAGTAGCTGCCGAAACGCCAGGGACAATATGCATGGCGACTCTTAGGAGGCAGAGGTAAATATAACTGAAACGCTAAAACACGTCATCGAACTAGATTGCCTTTAACAGGCTGAAACGCTCGTTTTAAACAGAGATCCATAAGAGAAGGGAAAGTAATCAGAAAAAAATTGGCGCAAATTGTGCTAAAAAAGGAACACACAGGCTAAGAGCAAATAAAGAAATTTGCAAGTATACCAAAATTTATTCGTATATGAAAAAACACTGGCTAAAGTTCTATGGACATATTAAAAGAGTGGAACCAAACAAATTGACTAGACTGGTTCCGGAATTCAGTGAAAGTCGCGGTAAAGCTAAAACCGTAATATTAGGCAGAAAATTTACACTAGACAGAGAGAATGAAAGTAATACGGGCACAAAGAAGAACTCTGAAATGCACTTTTTTGTACTGTACATATATAAAGCAGTCAACACAAACCACAAGTAGCTCACTGTCTACAACAGGCACATACCCAGCAGAATTTTGTTGGAACTTTTCCCAGTAATATGTACGAAATACTTATGCAAGAAACGAACAGTAGATTACCTTCCACAGAGCAAACTGAGCTTGAAAGAGGGCACATTTTCCGCTGCTCGGGCAAATCATCCTCCACCCTCGATCTGAGGGATTCTGTCCTGCTTCAGGGCTGGATGCTGCGCTAGCATGTGTAAAAATGATCTCTCTCGAGAAGGATCGTTAGATAAATAGCCTGTCAGAGCCGTCGACAATCTCAATCACGGCCAACTGCTTCCATTTTCACACCAGAAGCGTAGGCAGCAAACCTGTGCATGTTCTAGGCACTTGAAGGACGCGCGATCTCACGTCTCCAGTAAGTCCCGCCATTGACATACAGCCTTTACTCGTTGGCAGCACTGGAAGCGGCGTTGCACGCGATCACACTGCACTGCAATCAGGTTGTCGTCAGTGGCGTATCTTGATTCTGTTTGGACTATGTACGGTGTGGATACCACGCAATAAACGCTTTGGATTGGGTTGCTGACTGCCCTACCACATGCGGGGCTGAAGAGAGAGAGTGATAATACGGCAATGTTGGGCCGAGGCGGGACTCCCTGTTCAGTGGCGGCTGCGCAGCGCACACTGGTCTACCGTGCCTTGTCGCCCAGGCGCCCGCTGCCGAGCGTGCGATTGTGCGGTCACCTCGGCAGCAATATCAGCGCCGCATGCGAGTGCATCGGTCGATCGATTTCCTGTTTCCAATTTAATTTCGCATGCCCTTGCGAACCCCGATTCCAGGGGTTGGCTGCACTGGCTGGGGAATCCACCTGCGCGGGACTGGCTAGCGCGGAGAGCGCCAATCTATCGTAACGTCAGCAAGGTTCTGAAAAATATATGCGGCGTGCTTGTAACCAACATTAACAGTTGCTGGCAACCGATCATCGAGTAATACGAATTGTCATGTTTTGTGATCACACCAGTTTTCTTCTTTCTGTGCAAAGGGGAGAGAAATCAGCTGTAAGGTAACCATATTCTCGGAAATCTCACACTTTTTATCAATGCATAGATGATTAAAATTCTTCAAAAGTAAATGAATATCTAAATTTCCCCCCAAAACTCAGTTGCCCTTTGATGCAGCTGTCTGATTATATATAACCGTAAAGAAAAAGAAATTATCCAGAAGATTTGTGATGTTGATGCATTAATTTGCTCTGAAAGCGGTGCTGATATTCAAGACAATAAAAGCGGGTTAATAGCTGTGAGCTATCTGGGGAAGTTAACCTTGCATTACTGAGCAAGTGTTTCATCAGGTATCCAGTCTAGCTTACCAAATTCCCAACCAGACTAACATTAATTATAATCTTTTAATAGTCATCTTACGACAACCGGTGATATTTTAAATAAAATGAAATAAATCAGTTTATATCTGAAGATTTATTTTAACATTGATCATTGTTCCGTTACATTTTCAGCATATTAAACTTGATTCATAACTAAACTGGTGCCTTATTTAGGATTGTGAAAATGTGAGTTTGTAATCTTACGGAAGACATCAAATATGGAGCCAAGATTGGGAGACTGTATAGAACACTGCATTCATAAAATAACACATGAAGAACGTTGAAACATATGCAAGAGGAAATTAACCACCACCAACCGATTCAATTTTCACCCAAAGAAGTTACGGCCGGCTGGAGTGGCCGTGCGGTTCTGGGCGCTACAGTCTGGAGCTGAGCGACCGCTACGGTCGCAGGTTCGAATCCTGCCTCGGGCATGGATGTGTGTGATGTCCTTAGGTTAGTTAGGTTTAATTAGTTCTAAGTTCTAGGCGACTGATGACCTCAGAAGTTAAGTTGCATAGTGCTCAGAGCCATTTGAACCAGTTACGGTCGTAGCGCAATCCTGTCCGTCATGAAATTACCACACACTGGTATACTAAATTCATACTAACTCTATGTGAAATCTTCCCGAAATGAATAGCTGAGGGCTACTTTGATGATTACACCACATGCATCACGTGGTCAACTTGGTCTACACAAAGAGTGTCACTCCACAATAATTTTGATAATTGAAATGAATTACATCGAAACGCAATTTACAAAAGAAAAACTGGTTACTATCGTCTAACTATTAACCTGATGGGTCAAACAATTGTATAAGCACGTGGTACTGGTCTCACAAAGTACACCCTATGTGGGTTGAACATAAAGAAAAGTTGCTATATTGGAAAATATTGTCAAGACGAGATGTTATAATCTCATGCACATTCGCGTTTAAGATTGATGATCTTAGTTAGAGTTACGTATCATCAACACGTGGTTCGACTTTACTCACAAAGTAGTGACAAAGCAACTACTGGAAGATATTCTGAACTTCACACTCGAATTACACTGTGTTGCAATTTAAGATAACATTAGATATTTTAGATCTAAACCTGAAATAAAGGTGATTAAATTTTCAGTTAGGCTGAACTTAAAAAATCTATTGCTTTCGGACTTATCAGAGACGCGCTTAGCGGCTGGAGAGTTTACCACTTCAGACGCTCGCCGCGGACAGACTGCCATGGGCCCCTACCGAGGGTGCTTCACAGATACAAACGGAAGTGACCAAGAGGCAGCTTCCTATACCAACATGACAAGGGACGGACAGGACCATACCAAGAATAGAAACCTCTTTGCTTTCAGAAAGCGTAGCTACTTGTTCCGACGTTGGTCCTACTGTTCTCTAGCAGACCGGCTTGTCTGCTACCATCGAGCATGCAACTAGAAATAATTTGCTCAGGCATCCTATCACACAGAAGGGAAGGGGGATGACAGTATCTTATCATATACAGTATATAAAAGAAAGTGGATGTAGGTTCCGTATGAGACTGTGTGGCATGAATTACATACAAACTGTGTTTTAAAGTGTAGTAGTGTGACAGATCGTTCATGACTATGTGTAGAAGTAACACGTTCCACTGCTCAGTCTCCTTCCAGATAGACTCAGAAACACCACAGCAAATTTAGAAGTGGAATTTATGCCGTAAATGACAACAGATTTAAGAAATTAACATGAAAGGAATCCAACAGAGACCTTTCAGAGTATTAAGGCTTCTCCGACAATCACGTGAAATTCGCGTGTTTTGTTGCTGCCACCACCCGCTGGCTGTTCACGACACCAGGTGTATAACCAGGGGGAAGCGACGGGGTTGGACGATAGTGAAGTGAACGTTCCCTAACCTTGCTTCAGCATCACACCCCGGTTTTTGGTTATGGAGAGAAATATTCGAAGAAATATCTATGGAACAGATTATAGAATGCACTCGCGAGCAGCCAGCGGTGCTAGCAACTGAACCAAGGGGGAAATTAAAACCTATGTCTATTTGTCGAAACAGAGGAAGGCACAAATAAAGAGAAGCGCGTTGGCTTCGTACGTCTGTTAAGTGAATATTCATTTATCTTTGTGAAAACCGTCAATTCGGCGAAGTGAACAGGCGTGCCGGAGCGGCAAGACGCGGCGCTCCCCTCGCGGGTAAACAAACAGGGTAGGCAAGTGTCCGGTCGTTTGAGTATTAGCGGAAAGAGCGCGCCGGCGGTTAGCCAGGCGTGCGTGGCTGTGCGTGGCTGTGCGCGGCGCACACAAGACGGCCGACAACAAAGCGGACAATTTTACGGGGCGGTGCGCGACGCCCCCTGTGAACCCTTTGATCGGCAGCGGCAGAGGCGCCGCCCGGCGTCCACTGTGCGCCTGCAATTACGCAGCACAGCATCCGGACAGGCCGCGTCTAATTACGGGCGGCCGCGGGGGATGCCCACGGCTGCCCGCGCACCACAGCCGGCGCAGTGTGCGAACACCGCATTTCTCCGCCGGAACAGCCACGTTGCAGCTGCCTATGTCAAGAGGCTACTGCTGTTGTGCCGTGGTGTTAAGTCCGAAGCGATGTTGATGCAACTCTAGAAGCTACTCCAACCCGTGCAAGCTTCTTCTTCTCTGAACACCTACCTTACACTGCGTCCATTTCAACTTCCTTACTGTGTTCACGCCTTCCTCTTTCTACAGCAGCGGTGTACAAACTTCTACCTTATCTGGGCCACATAGGAAGACGACGAGTATTTATGCGCTTTAAAATGTAATACAGTTAACACTAATAATAATGAGGAAAAAGTACATAAAAACGAAATGGACGAATCAGAGAATAGCATTGTATGGCGGGAGTTTCAAGCTGAAAATATTCAGTTTATTTTAACGAAAATCTTTTTTCGTATTGTATAATAAATGCTATCTTCTTCGGCCGCTTCGAGACTTGGTTTGGGCCGGATGTGGCCGCGGGTTCGACACCCCTCATCTACAAATATCTGAGCAGAGCGAAAACAAGATACTTTACAAATTACACGCTGAATTTTTGTCCGAATTCTCATATCCAAACGAAGAGTGATAAATAGCCAATTGGGGTATCAAAATCAGCAGCGTGAAATCTAATTCGTGAAAGAAAGGTTTAATTGTTTAAAAGTAACATGTGTTATTAAGAAAACAGTGATTTGAGGGAAAATTACTCAGTTTATTTTTCTCCGACTTTTCGTAGCCAAGCAAAGAGTGGACAATGGACAAATGTGGGTATCAAATAGACCAGCGTGAGGTCCAATTTCTCGAAGAAAGATTTAATTGCTTGAAAGTAACCCAAATAATTAAGAAAAACTTAATTAAATTAAGGGAACATTTTTGTCTGAATTCTCATAGCCAAGAGAGAGTAGGAAATGCAGAAATGGTGCACCAAATTTACCACCGTGAAGTGTAGTTTTCCCAGCCATGTAAACGAAGTATCATAAAGTTCATTTCTTCATTTTTGTGCATAAAAATTTACGTTGTTGCAGAAATTATGAAGTTCTTTCTTTCATGGTGACAAAATAAAACAAATATAAAATTACAGGATAAACAGAAACCAATCTGCCTTATTTTCATCTTTCCACCGTTAATAATTATACAGTACTGATCGATATTTAAATATATTACATTTAGGTAAAAATATTTAAAAACAGTCAAATATTTCATTCCCTAAAAGTAAGAAATAAGATAAAGTAGAAAAAGTTCCACATGAATCATTTTTCGTATATTCTTTGTAGCAACATTGAAAGGTGCATCAAAATTTTTCTCTATTGTATTTCTCACTTTTAGGCAAATCATTTCACGAAACGTCCGACCTTTTCCATTTTTTTTTTTTTTTGTTACCCTCACACTATTTTCAGAGGATGGAGGGTTTTCCTAATACCTCTTTCAAAAAATTAAAATAAAAGCCACTCTCTGGGTTATCAGGAAGCACGCCTTACAGCAAATACTGTGAGTGTAAGTAGGATATTGCCAGTTGAAGTGCCTTCATTCTGCTCCGGAGGCTGTTTGGCAGAAAGGCCTGCATGTTAAAATAATTTCCTGGAACGGTTATGTAGCTCGCGAATCAGGAGTCAGCCAGCAGTCCACACGAGAGAAGGACGGCAGTCAAGGGCCCTGAAGGCCGGAGCTTATCTACCTATACGGCAGGCCTACTTAGCATTCTTCTGTAACACAACAGTCCAGAAGATATCATTCTCGTCTCTCGTTTTTACCATCCACGTTCCATTTCTCTCTAAGGCACCCTCCAGATAAATACGTACTTTAAGTAGACTTGCTAACATTTAAATTTTTATTCGATATTAACAAACCTGTTTTTCTATTTTTTTTCTTTCAAAACAGCTTTCCTTGCTGTTGACAGTCTGCAGATTATACGCTCTTTACGTCTGCCATCGTCAGTTTTTTTGCTAACCAAGAAACAAAACTATCACCTGAATTAATGAAAATACATACCGGTACGCTTGTTTTACATTTGTTGACGTTTGTCTTAAGAACCTTTTTCAACACACTATGCATTTCGTTCATCTGATCTTCCGTGTCTTCGAATCTTCAGAAAAAATTGTGTCTGCTATACAGGGGGACTTCTAATCCTTACAAGGGAGTAAGGTAGCACAGCGGTTTAGGAGGACGGCTGTTAAAAGTACCCATTCAGTTATCCATATTTAGCTTGTCCATGCTTTTCTTAAACTGACTTCGCGCTTCGTCTGTAATGACTTCATAACCGAATGGATGCTATTTCTTATTTCCTTCTACCGCCATACTTTCGGGACTCGATATCTACCGCCAAATTTTCGAGACTAGATAAATGTTGTCTTATGAGTGTTCCGAAATGAGGAAAACCGACTTTCTCGCTGTCCATTACTGAACTACCAGCATTCCTGTGCAAATGAGTGTTAAACATAATATGTTTCATGCATGTAAAGCTAACGTCCCCATTGACTTATTGTACTCAGTGTTGACAACACGATTAAATTCCTTTTAGTTCTTCGTCCTCATAAATCATTTGTATAGAGCTCAGACTTCTCTCGTAGTTTTGTTTCGGGCAGTGTTATTTCTACGTACCGTAGGCAATTTTTCAATACTAAGTGGCACGAAAATTTCCTAAAATTTTATAGCTTTTTAAGAAAGTATAAATCTGTTCCTGAACAGTCGCCTAGTAATTATGGAGATCGAAATTCTCTATACGTGATCTACAGAAACAATTTTGAAATATTATATGTCATACTGTACGGCAAGAGATTTATCCGACAGTTCTATGTTTGCAATTTATTTCGTTTTCTGTTCCTTTACACATGTTCATGCAAAATTGATAGTGAAGAATCATTTCTAATGTTGTTTAGGATTCTCATTGTAAAACAGTCACAAATGTTTTAAGAGAACAGATCAAATTAATTATTGCTTAATCAACCATTTAAGACCGAGTGCTCCGTGTACGAGCAACCGATTGCCGCTGACACAACACTCAACGACTGGACCAGCCAACTTATTCACACCACGTAGAGACGTCATGTACTGCATTTCCTTTTCATCGGTTTGATGCACGCCGCTTCAATTTCCTACCCTGTGTGAATCCTGTTGTCTCAGAGTAACACCTACCAGTAAACCTCCACACCTGATTGTATAAAGACTCGAAATCCCGTGTATAAAACAGCTTGAAACGTCTATGTTCTTCAAAAATTAGTTAACGTGTTAAAACAGTTTGTGAGTGTGAAATCTTACGGGCCTTAACTGCGAAGGTCATCAGTCCCTAAGCTTACACACTACTTAACCTAAATTATCCTAAGGACAAACACACACACCCATGCCCGAGGGAGGACACGAACCTCCGCCGGGATCAGCCGCACAGTCTATGACTGCAGCGCAATAGACCGCTCGGCTAATCCCGCGCGGCTGTTAAAATAGTTTACCTTAATGAAGTAAAACCCTTATGGTTTAAGACGCAAAACCGTAATCCTGCTGGTTTTATTAGTTTCGGATTATTCAGCCATAGATCACTGAAAAAAGTCAAAAGCAAAAAATTGAGTAATTAAAACGATGCTGCAATTTCACCGCATGAACAACAAATATTTAGTAACCGATAAACTGTTTTTCTTTCATTCTTTATAGAAAAGGTTTAAAATTGTCTGCAAAGTTTGCTGGAAATCGCTGAGTGGTCCCATTTTCAAGCACTGGATGAATACAGCCTGTGTAATTTGCGCGCCGTGAGTTAGGCTGCTTCGAGACAAACACAGAGTTTCTGCGTTAATACTGATCGTATTGCGTTAAGCCTGTAACTTAAGAAAGTACCGCGTAATGAGTAGATTTTGGCAGCATTTTAAATTCGTTCAATAATTATATGACGTACACAAATCAAAATTTTGTTGCCCTTGGGAGCATTTGGATAGGCAGGTTACAAATGGGAATGGGTGACCTTTTTACCCGTTTAGTGATATAGACAACCATTTATTACGAGCGGCGTTCAATAAGTAATGCAACAAATTTTTTTTTTCCTGAAAGCAGGTCGGTTTTATTCAATACACATACTATTCCCCACTCTTTTGGCGACAAAACCATCTATTTCAATATAACCTCCGTTCAATGCGACGGCCTTACGCCTTCTTACTGGGAGGGCCGGTATGCCTGCATGTTACCATTGTATTGTTCGACGTTGGAGATAACGTTTTGCTGCATCAATAACTTCCCCATGATTCGCGAACTGCTTCCCACGCAGTGCATCCTTTTAGGTTGCGAGAAACCCAGCGGGGACATACCTATAGTAGACGAGTGTTTTGGAACTACCAACGGAGGCGTCCAGCTGAGCAGCGAGGTGTCTGATTGTGGTCCGTCGATCACCTCCAATGAGAGTTCCAACACTGCAGGAGACACAGCTGTGTGCGGCTGGCCCACACGCGGCGGGTGGGACAGGTTTGTGTGATCTTGTTAGGATGATGTGAGATGCCTCGCCCAAAAACTTACCGTGCTTTTGTTCACTGCCAGGTCTCCTATGAATATCTGCGATGTTCTGGTGTTCCGCCAAAAGAAACTCAGTGACAACTATCTGCTTGGAATTCACCTACGTTACAGACGCTATTTTGAAGGTTACGCCAACGGCCGCCACCTATCGGAACTTCATGAAACTATAGGGGGTGAAGTGGGAATATACCACGATGTCGAGCGTTCTATTAGCTACCGTCTGGAACCGCGTGATCGCTACGGTCGCAGGTTCGAATCCTGCCTCGGGCATGGATGTGTGTGATGTCCTTAGGTTAGTTAGGTTTAAGTAGTTCTAAGTTCTAGGGGACTGATGACCTCAGCAGTCAAGTCCCATAGTGCTCAGAGCCATTTGAACCATTTGAACCAAGATGTCCCACAAAATATCCCGAAATTGGTCGAGAAAAAGATTTGTTACATTACTTATTGAATACCCCTAGTAGTTAGCAACGTAGCTGTCGGTGCAATGTTTTGTAGGCTGCTACGTAACTCAGCGAAGCGTGTAGGAACATGGAGGAGTATGCATCACTTTGATTTGCATTAATTTAGTCGTTGTGGGGTGAAGGATGGGTTGCATTAGTCACGACCGGAGCTGCCGGGTAGCTGGCAGCAGCCGGCCGGCTCTAATAGAGAAAACACGGCCCAGTCTGGCGGCGGTGGGCGTCGCCGCGGACGTGACCGCCCGGCGAGCGGGCAGCCCGTGTAGTGTAATTGCGGCCGCATCTCATCTCACTCGGGAGCCCGCTGGGTGGGCCCTGCCTGCCTGCCGGCGACGGCCGCCGCGCTCCGACAATGAGTATCGTTTCGCAACACCGACCTGCTCGTGCCCCGTGCCGTGTGATCTCTGTATCTCCCCGGGCAGCGCAGTCGGACAGAACAGTTACCAGAGTCATGGCGCTGCGCTGATCCGACCTGTGTATACACATTTATCATCCGCCTGTTGCTATACATGCCTGTACGGAATCCGTGTACTAGCTGCATAAGGGCGTATTGACTGCCGCTGCTGTTTCTCCACAGAAATAAAAATTACAGTAATCTTCGCTGGAGTATCGCCTACAGGATGATTCAGCTACCCCTACCAATGGGTTTTATGCAACCCGCAGTGGCTTCTAATACCACGTGCGGGATTTTCATATCCTTTCACTAGCTACGCTCAAACTATAAGTCGTACAGAAAAAAAAACAGGACCTTATGGTAGGAAATTTTGCAGTGGGATACCTTTTCGCTCCAGGCATTAACTTCCATATTATTCAAGAAAAACGTACAATAGCGACCTTGAAATGTACCCCCACCCCTACTCTCAGCCTTCACGGGTCAGGATTTCTAGTATATTGTTCATGGCACTCCCTCCTACCGCTGTACAAATATATGCGACACATTCGAGCTTTTTTCGTCGCTATTGACTGGCCTTATTACGCCGCCGGTTTAGTTTAGCACTTACAAAAATGATTCAAATGACTCTGAGCACTATGAGACTTAACTGCTGTGGTCATCAGTCCCCTAGAACTTGGAACTATTTAAACCTAAGGACATCACACATATCCATGCCCGAAGCAGGATTCGAACCTGCGACCGTAGCGGTCGCGCGGTTCCAGACTGAAACGCCTAGAACCGATCGGTCACTTCGGCCGGCTAGCACTTAAAGATTGTAGAATTGACGTGTGCGTACATTTTACGCAACTTGTGGATTTTAACAGCATAAAATAAACAATTACATTGTCGTATTCGTCAGGCCTTCTGACTACGACAGTACTGTGCTTCTAATTAGTTTTAGCATAACGTCTACAAAAACGTTTTTCCTTCATTACCCCCACAGGCACGTTTAAATTAATAAATAGCCGACTAGCGACATAATAGCCCAATCAATAGAGACAAAGAAGCTCGAATATCGAAAATGCTTCGTGCAGTCCGTAATAATTGAGCTGTGGTAAAAAGGAGTGCCATGAGAAACGTAGAACTAGTAGAAATCCTGACTGGTGAGGAATGAGTGTGGGGCTAGAAGTGCGTCTGAAGCTCAATTTTGAGCGTTTTTCTTCAATAAATCGAAAGGCGTGGCCTCCAGCGGAAGTATAGCACAGTACAAAATTTAACTGCATTGAATGTTCTACAGAAAATTCCTGTTCTTTTCTTCTGTAGGATTAATGGTTTGCACTTAGCAAGCGAGAGAATATGAGCACCTCGCGCATGCATTTTGAGGGTGTTGTCGCGTCTGGCTTTTAACACGTCGCAGGTTGCATGTACCCCATAGGTACCTGTTCCCTTGGACCATGTGAGCAAGACTACTTTGTCGTTGATAGAGTCAATACATAATTTCTAGAATGCTGACTGAAAAAATTGTAGCCGGCCGATGTGGACAAGCGGTTCTAGGCGCGTCAGTCCGGAACCGCGCGACCACTACGGTCGCAGGTTCGAATCCTGCCTCGGGCATGGATGTGTGTGATGTCCTTAGGTTAGTTAGGTTGAAGTAGTTCTAAGTTCTAGGGGACCGATGACCTCAGCTGTTGAGTCCCATAGTGCTCAGAGCCATTTTTTTGAAAAAATTGTAAATAAAAGAAACTGAATAATTATAATCACTAAAATAATTGCCATATGGTGACAATAAATAACATTTTATGCAGGTAAATTCTCGACTACTGCGGAGAACTTCTGTTCAGAACACAGAGAATGTGCTACAACAAAACCGTTCAATTTATACTTGAAAAGCTAGGGTTTATCGTTGATTATTTTTTGAGTTCACTGCTTAAGGAAGTGTTATCCAAGTGCAGATCGTTTATCTGCCTCGTGTTCACTGAATGAATGTTGCAGTTTCCTCTGGATGAGTCAGTATTGTCAGCAACAAATCCCGTGAAGGAATACATGTACAGGGATGGAAAGCAGAAATTCAAATACACTTAATCGAAGGCCGACTAAATATAGCGAACTGATACCGCAGATTTTCCTGATCGCCCTTCTGTAGGCTCAAAATATTCTTGTAGATAGTATAAACTTATATCATACAACAAAATAAAGTGAAAATAAATAAGCCTTCGCTTTTCATTGTCAGAGACAGTAGAAATTATTCTTTTAGTGAATGCAGCACCAATCAGCCCCTACACAATACGTTGAACGTGATGTTACCAAGAAAGTCTTCCATATACCGTCAATACTAAGAATTTAAAATGGTCGAGTTCACGGTCTGTTTGATCACCCTCCCACAGTAAAATTTCCGCTCTGCAATATTTCCGTGTCATAAACTGTATAGCCTGCCTTTTGTTGCAGTTGAATATCATCTGTTTTCTCAAAGCAAGGTGTTAATGTTACCAAAAACGCTACTGACTTGATCATTTACATCGCATTCTACTTCTTTATTTTAAATCTTATTTCATGTTTAGTGGAAGAACATTAATACATATGGAAGGCTTCTAAGGGTGTTGCAGGAGAGGTTATTTCTCAACTGTCAAGGAAAACATTCGATACGTTGCACTGTTTCCGCTCACGAGGCATCTCCTCGTCGCCCTTGACCTTGGATACGGCAGAGGTGGGTAAGGGTAGGATTCGGTACATTGCAGCAGAATCGATATGTGTACCTTTGCTCTACTTTGTTTTTTGTAACGCGGCTCATGAATTAGCTGTTATACCCGAAGACGACATTGCAAACTTCTGACGTAAAATAATCTGCTACGAGTACAAGTGTTAGCTTTATTCTAATAGCAGTTTTTCGGTAGCGGCGAATGATACTCCTCCCATTAATAAAAACTCCAATAGAACATTGTTAACATTTGTAGCCATTCCTTGTGAGTTGTTGCTTCATTTATGTTTACAATGTACATAAGAAAAATTCCGTCTTTCGTAACAGAATATTTTGTTTATAAAGTAATATTTCGTATATTCACGTTCGGCATATCAGTGGTCTATGGTACAAAGACAGTTACTTAATTACAAATATTTTGAGAGGAGATATTGTAGACCTTTGTAGCTAATTTAAATTATCTATTGACGCATACATTGATGTGATTAGTCACTTATTTTCATTTTTCTATGCTTTTCATATAAGTGATAAATCACAACTACATGTTTGTAAATAGATATTTGAAATGAGCTGCCAATAATCACTACAGATGTTCTAAAAATATGTATAATTAAATAATGTTATAGACCATTGACGATGTCTAGCACGAAGAGTCGAAATATTTTTAATTAGAAAGAAAACATTCATTTGCAAAAGATGGAATGGGAATATAACCTTCGGAATTTTTCTTACCCACATAAGAAACATGCGAATATTAGAATGTTGTCAATGTTTTCAAGAGAGGACGTGACCTAAATATCATGTTTCGTCTGTACCGGGTAATTTAATTTTGTCATTCAGAAATGATTGGTGAAGTTTATGACTGTGGGGGGAAAAGTTTTTCTGCCATAAACCATGATTTTATCTTTATTTATAATTTAAGCAACGTGTAAAGGAAATTTCAAGTGCGTTTTTCGCGTGCTATGGTATTTATTCGTGATGGTTCAAATGCCTCTGAGCACTATGGGACTTAACTTCTGAGGTCATCAGTCCCCTAGAACTTAGAACTACTTAAACCTAACTAACCTAAGGACATCACACACATCTATGCCCGAGGCAGGACCCGAACCTGCGACCGTAGCGGTCGCACGGTTCCAGACTAGCACCTAGAACAGCTCGGCCACCTCGGCCGGCTATTCGTGATGTTTTCGATGTGTGAGGTGCTGCATTGCTCTGTTTGTAATGTAGAAACGAACCATTTTTAAATAATGCTCGAACTGTATATATTGAATTACGGGTGAATTTTGACAGAACTACTTGTGCAGATACTCGCCAACTGTAAACAGCTATGGCTATTTTGTTTTGTACGTTTATTGTTGTCATTGTCTACTAAGCGCACTATATTGTGTGCGATGTTTAGTAAGTGTGAGTATATGCACAAGTGGCCAACAAGAAAAATAGTTAAGTAGAAGTTCTTTCCAAATTCGCCACTAACTTTATATAAACTTGGATCATTAATGAAAAATTGCGGATTTTTTTGCAGCAAAGATAACAGGTCAATGCAACCCTCAAACACCGAAAACGTGACGAATAAATAGCACAGCACACGAAAAACGCACTTGAAAATGGGAATAATTTCCCGAAACGTGTTGTGCAAAACTTAAATAAAAAGAACACCATGACTAGTAGCAGAATGTTGTTTAAAAAAAATTGTACCTGGTAAACTGTTAGTTCAGTTCAGATCGGAAACGACGCTTCCATCTCGTGACCCTGGGCCGGCCATTACCTGCCCCAACCCGGTGGTTGCTAGCTAACCACTCGCCTCGGGGGAGTATTCTCTCGTTCTCCCTCACAGCCTATTCTGCGGCCGCAGTTTAATGAAAGTCTGCAACCTGCGGCACCATGGCGGCAAAGAGCAGCAGCCAGGTACAGCGAGGAATCAATAACGCCCGTTTACCTGACTCCTCCCCCTCTCCTGCCCGCTTTTGAGATTTACGATGGGCACTACGGCGGCTAGCTCGAGGACCCTCTTTCCTCGGAATTAACTCTGACTTCCGCGTCAGCCTGTGTAGTCGTTTCCTTGGCCTTAAGGAGGAGGAGAAGGTTGCTTGCCCCCGACGAGTCGTTATTAGCTATAAGCCGCGCATGAAATAAGCGAGTACCGAACACGGCGTTTAGATTCCAGCTGGTAGCTGCGAAACGGGTTTCCTCCTTACCAACTGCTGACTTACCCTCGCTCGTTAATAAGACCGTAGAGAGCGCCTGAGAGGTGAAATTAAATTATGCATTTCTTGGGACACGGAGTCAATTGCTTCCAGGGTTTTTTTAAACCTCCTGACTGTTTGGATGAGGGGCTTAAAGTAATTCAAAGCGCTAACCAAAGCGCACACACACACACACACACACACACACACACACACACACACACACACACACATACTACAACAGAAGAAAGCCTTGTAGAAGCCAATCAGAGCTTGCATTATATCTCCTGTTTGGAAGAGGAAAACGGCCACTCTGTCTACGTACAAGAGAAATACTTCAAATACTTCAGTTTTATTAGCACACGTCACCATAACTGTGAAGTACGTCCGTATTCTGCGGACACTACAATTCACTTTTCAACTGGGAAAAGTGTGATAATGCAGGTGCTCTTATCCGATAATTCTAATATACACGCCATTCCACGTAAATTGCCCAACCATAAGATTTTCTAGATTTCTAGATATTGAAGAAGATCGATGGCTACTGATACTACAAAAAGACCCGAGGATACTATCAGTTTATCAGTAGTCTGAATTTTCTCTTGTCCAGCGAGATGAAACGTTTGAAGAATTGATGTATAGTACATACTGTTACTATTTACTAATATACTATTACTGTTTTTCTGTGCAAATAAAGTAGATTCCTTACAATGTATTTGGCAACGCAACAGATCCTTTGACAATTATTACCCGAAGACGTCTCCCTAACCTGAAAATCGTATCACGAAATGTTGTGCACATTATTCAAAGTTCAGTTTCCTGGAAGTGGCAAATAATGCCAACTCCACAAACTATTTAACAACATTCGATAACTCATGTAAAGAAGGTATATTAAGTTAAACATTTTGTGGAAGGCGTTAGCAGAGCCTGTTCTATTGATGGTGCGAATGGAGCGGTCTACTGCCTGTCGAATCTCTGAAAAGTTCTGAAGCGAATACTACCTGTTCGTTTTTGGAGCATTATCTGCGACCAGCTTTGCGAAAGAAGCGGCGACACTTTCTGCACAACACACCCATCATTTTGTACGACAATGCGTGGACGCATACAGCGCAAGCTGTGGCTGCTCTCTTCGGTCGATGGGACTGGGAAGTACTGTACCATCCACCATACTCCCCGGACTTAAGTCCTTGTGACTTTGATTTGATTCCGAAGATGAAGGAACTGCTTCGTGGCATTCGCTTGAGAACTCTTCCAGAGATTCGACAGGCAGTAGACCGCTCCATTCGCATCATCAACTAAACAGGCTATGCTAACGGTATACTACGCCTTCCACATCGCTGGCAATGGGTTCTACAAAACGCTGGTGACTACTTTGAACGAAAGTGACAGGTGCAAACATGTAACTCTTTTGTATCGGTTGTGAATATATAGTGATTCAGCGTCCCCTACCACTGTGTTTTGTGCAGCCCGCAACACCTTCAAACACTATGAGCAAGATTTTCATATTCTCTCGCTGGCTATGCGTAAACTATTATTCCTACAGATAAAATGAATAAGACCTGTTTGTACGAAATTTACTGTAGTTAAATTTTTTACAGGTATACACTTTCTGTGGAGACCACAGTGTTCGAGATACTCAAGAAAAAACGCGTTGCAATGTCGCTTTTGCACGTCTTCCTTGAATTATTCCATAACTACGCATCTCAGTACAAGATTTAACAACATTAAATATTCTGTAAAAGAGGTCGTGTTCGCCTCTTCTCCCCCCTCCCCCCACCCCCACCCTTAGTATCTGAAGTCGTTGCGGGTTGCATAAAACCAAGTCGTAGGTGCAGCTGAATCGCGCCATCCGTATACAGGGTGTATATAAAGTCCGGGAAGACTTTCAATTATTTATTGCACAAGAACCAAACATTATATAGATATCATACATATGTCTTTTGAAGAGAAACCCTGAAAGTTTTTTTTTTCCTGCATTCCGCCTCAGCGTAGTTTGGTAATTTGATGATAGCGCTAGTCACAAACATGGCGAGTCAAGGTGCGGAGTGCCTAGCTACGGTTCGCGCGGCTCCCCCTGTCGGAGGTTCGAGTCCTCCCTGGGGTATGGGTGTGTGTGTGTGTTTTCCTGAGCGTAAGTTTAAGTTAGATTAAGTAGTGTGTAAGCCTATGGACCAATGACCCCAGTGGTTTGGTCCCATAGAACTTACCACAAATTTCCAATTTTCCAAGTTGCGGAGCGAGCTTTCTGGGTATTGGAGTTTGACTTAAACAAGTGTGCTACAGCTCTCAACGGATGTTTAAAACTAAGTACGGTAAGAAGCCACCAACGAAGATCTAGTGTATGTATCGCCTCTAGCACGTGATGTAGCAGAGCTCCAGGAGAGAATACGGGAAGCGACTGCCACAGTCGCCATGCTGGGACGCGTATGGCAAAAATTCGATTACCGTAGAGACGTCTGCCGGATCACTCATGGTTCTCATATCGAATGTTTGTAGAAAGAAATTTCAGAGTTTCTCTTCAAAATGCAATATGTATGACATCTGTACAATGTTTAGTTCTTGTGCAGTAAATAATTGAAAGTGTTCCCGGACTTCATGTACACCCTGTATAATGTTAAGTCTCTGTGAATAGTAAAAGTACTATCAGTTTCGTATAGATTGCTGGATAATCTGTACTGGCATAAGTTTTAAAAAAAAGTACCTCTGGAAAATGTATTCACAAAATTTCAGTGAGAGTTCACTGCATATATTCGTTAGACCCTAATACACTGTTCCTTGAGGAATAATAGATACTAGAAATGACCCCGTCACAGAGATATTCGTTCTTTCCTTGCCTACGTCTACGAATGAGATGAATGCCCATTGGCATGAGGGACATTGAGTATCTTACCGACTGATCGCACACACACCTGAAGTGCAATGATTGCAGTGTATGTGGTGACGAGATAGACTAAAGGCAACAATGTAGCGAGAACAGTAGACACAGATTGTTGCAGGAGCGCTGATGGTTCAAATGGCTCTGAGCGCTATGGGACTCAACTGCTGGGGTCATCAGTCCCCTAGAACTTAGAACTAATTAAACCTAACTAACCTAAGGATATCACACACATCCATGCCCGAGGCAGGATTCGAACCTGCGACCGTAGCAGTAGCGCGGCTCCGGACTGGAGCGCCTAGAACCGCACGACCACCGCGGCCGGCACAGGAGCGCTGAACCACGAGGTCGTATGATTGCGCTAAGTACGGATGACAACAGCTGAAATTCTGGCACAGATTACTGCCACAGTGTCAAAGCAAACCATCGGGTACGGATTTCCCGAAGCTAGGTTGAGATCGAGTTTCCACGCGTCGCTTACCGCTGACACCATACCCAAGACAACAGAGGCTTACGCGGTGCGAAGGCAACTGCGACAGTGAGTGGATTTTATGTGGTGCTCCGTGATGAGTCTCTCTTCTATTTGGGGCGGTCAGTGCGACACCACCATGTCCATAGACAAGGTGGTGGAAGATCGGAGGAAGTACCGACTCTCGAGATCCATACCTCACCACGTCGTGGAATCGTGGTGCGCAGAGGTATTTGATATATCAGCAAGTATGTTTTCGTAATACTGGACGGAGGGTGAATGCTGAGCAGAATGTGGCAAGAATGGTGAACACGATTGTCATACCAAGTGGTATATTGCATAATAGTAAACTACACAGTGTTAATCACATCATAAACGCATTGACGAGCATACGTATCCCGGACGAGCTCGTCTGGTCTGATGATTTGTCACCCATAGATCACGTATAAGGGATGTGACGGGAAGAGGTATATTACCATACACACCTCAAATCAGCAATATACACAGAGTAAAAAGGCATATGTTGCAGACATAGAAAGACATCCTTTACCGTGACATTGGGAAGCCATTTGTTGGGCACAATGAAAACAAGGGTGTATTCGTGCCTCTGAAGTCACATTTACACTGATTTTAATGATGGGTGTTATTTCCGAGGGGACAAAGTGAAATAGTAGGGACCTAGGATTTGGGAGTGGTAAGGTGCTGAACATAAAGAAAATAACCCTTAAACATATTCATTTATTTACCACAGATGCCAGAGTGTGAATTACGAGTCGGCCACTGTGGCCGAGCGGTTCTAGGCGCTTCAGTCTGGAACCGCGCAACCGCTACAGTCGCAGGTTCGAATCCTGCCTCGGGCATGAATGTGTGTGATGTCCTTAGGTTAGTTACGTTTAAGAAGTTCTAAGTTCTAGGGGACTAATGACCTCAGATGTTAAGTCCCTTAGTGCTCAGAGCCATTTGAAATTTTTTTTTGTGTAAATTACGAAGGCAAGTAATGTTTATTTGCCACAGAGGCCAAGTTAAAGAGAACACGTACGACTCATTACGTTCAGGGGACTGTCCCTAATAAGCTAGCAAAATTGAAAGACGAACAGTTTCTACAATAGAACAGTTTTTCTTAAATCAAACTCCAACAAATTCTTTTAAATTTATTAGCACTAGAAGAGTGGCCCAGAGGCACTTATTGAATTGAAGTACAGTTCACAAAATAAAAGAATTTGTCACTTCTAAAATTACGGAAAGGAACAGTGACAAATTTTCAAGGGTTAACAATTACTTACAGAAGCAAAAAAATCAAGATACTAAAAGCGGCTGGAGCATGTGAATTGGGCAAAAGACGGTAATAGGCTCGATTTCGGCCGACGCCCCAGACAGTTGTTCGGTTCAGTACAGATTCTGAAACATACAGACAGAAAAGTACATTAAATTTACTTTACGTAAATGAAAAATAGCACAAGTACCCCAAAAATGGTTCAAATGGCTCTGAGCACTATGGGTCTTAACATCTGAGGTCAACAGTCCACTAGGCTTAAGAACTATTTAAACATAAGGACATAACACACATCCATGCCCGAAGCAGGATTCGAACCTGCGACCGTAGCGGTCGCGCAGTTCCAGACTGAAGCGCCTAGAACCGCTCGGTCACATCGGCCTGCCAAGTATCCCAAACATGACAGAGAAAATGAGGGTAGCCAAGTGAGTTCGTTTGACCCAGGAGAACGTGTTATGAAGAGGAGAATTTCCAAAAAAAGTTCAAGTGTATGTGAAATCTTATGTGACTTAACTGCTAAGGTCATCAGTCCCTAAGCTTACACACTACTTAACCTAAATTATACTAAGGACAAACAGACACACCCATGCCCGAGGGAGGACTCGAACCTCCGCCGGGACCAGCCGCACAGTCCATGACTGCAGCGAATTAGACCGCTCGGCTAATCCCGCGCGGCGAGAATTTACGTAACGACATGAAGTACAGCACAGCAGTGGATCTTTTGTTCCTTAACTGTCAATGAATAATATTAAAAAAGTTAAACGTGGAAAGTGTACACACCGTTAGCGCAGATGAAGATCAAGGTTAACAGGCAACAGAAAAATTTAAGAAACTTAAAGCTGGGAAGCACACGCAGTCCAAGTAAACGGTAAAAATTTTGCAAACAGAATACGATAAAATGTAAGCTGTCTTACAATCGAGTAAATTCTTAACTCGGGCACGTCCTTATTACCTGGGCTAACAAGCCCAGCCCGCAAACCGGACCCCTTCCGAGATACTCAACCCCAGCAGACAGACCTCAGTATGAGCTGCACGCGGTTTTAAATTCCACTCAATATGCCATCTCATGAGACGCCAGAGAAACTGTTGTTAAGCGAGGAAATCTGAAGGGTTTGCACAAACTTGAGTATCGATATGAGCACGCGCACGACTCAGAAAGTTTAATCTTTTAATTCCCCGTTACGTGATGAACTTCTCCAAAAAGATAAATATCGAACCGGTGTTTCGACTTCTGTGAGACAACATCTCGAAATTGTGCGGTGGTATGGATGTGGAAGTGGAAGTGGAGAATTGGATTCTCGCCAGTGCGAAACCGGAGTACTCAGCATTAGTAAATGTGGCCGCTGGGTGGCTGTCAGATACGTGCGGTTTGAGTGAGGGGGCTGGAACTCTGCCGCCTGGTAAGTGTGCGGGTCCCCCAGGGCAGCGGCAGAGCCGAGCCGTGCCGAGCAGCAGAGCACGAGGCGGCGCGGCCACTCAGCGCCGTCTTCCCGGGAGGCCCGCGACGCCACGGCCGCTCACATTTAGCCGCGCCGCTTTACTTATTCACGGCGGGCCGAAAGCCAGCGCGCCGGCCGCCCGTGGGGCTCGTTACGCGGGGCTCGCGCCAGCTCACGTTGCTCTGACAGCCGTGGAAGCCGAGCAGCTGTGCAACGGCTCGTGCTGACTGCTGTTACAAGAGTCAGGAACGTACTGAGAGGAGAAAATTATCTGTTTGCTCCACACTATAACACCCTTACGACAATCCCTAGTCGGGCTTGGTGATAAAGTTTTTTTTCTTTGTTCCCTAGCATGTGGTGTGTTCAAAGTGCTACCTTCTTTGAGGCTGGACTACTGGGGTGGGGCTTCGTGATAAAGTTTTTTTTCTTTGTTCCCTAGCGTGTGGTGTGTCCAAAGTGCTACCTCCTTTGAGGCTGCACTTCTGGGGTGGGGCTTCGTGATAAAGTTTTTTTTCTTTGTCCCCTAGCGTGTGGTGTGTCCAAAGTACTACCTTCTTTGAGGCTGGACTTCTAGGGTGGGGCTGTGTGTGAGTTAACGTCATCTGTAATGAAGCGTAAGCTGCGGCTTGGGCTCGAAGTCCTTATACCCTGCTGAGATGGCGCATCATGCTGTTTGCTTGTTATTGAAGAGCCTCCACAGTAGGTGAGACACTTTTGTCCGGTGCCACCGTTTTGCAGCTTTAGAACCGGTTTATTCAAGGTGTCTGATTGTTGGCGATAATGTATCAATTTTATCTAGGACTTTCCGTCTAGAGTCCTTCATTTGGTCCCCGTTCGTGAGCATTTCTTGTTCTGCATGTAGATTGGTGATTCCGGTCCATCGTGGAGCACCCAGGCCAAGCCTTAGGCATCTATTTTGAATCGTCTAGTTTAAGGTCAGTGGGACTAGTGATTCCCCACGCAGAGCAGCCATAGAGTAATGCAGGTAGGATCGTTGCTTTGTATAACTGAAGTTTTGCTCTAGCATTCATGTGCCCACTAGCCAGCTTATGGTTTATTTGGTGCAGATCATGGAGGTGTAAGTAGGCTGTTTAGGTTTTTATATTGGTAACGTCACCTAGCGCTCTGTATGAAAATCACTGGCTGTGCTGTGTGCA
This sequence comes from Schistocerca piceifrons, assembly GCF_021461385.2. NCBI lineage: Eukaryota > Metazoa > Arthropoda > Insecta > Orthoptera > Acrididae > Schistocerca > Schistocerca piceifrons. The sequence goes on along the minus strand of NC_060142.1, from coordinate 394,250,901 downwards.
GTCTGTGGTTGGTTGGCATTGTTGGAATATTCGCCATTGTAGTGTAGGGCAGTTGGATGTGAACAGCGCATAGCGTTGCGGAGTTGAAGGTGAGCCGCCAGCAGTGGTGGATGTGGGGAGAGAAATGGCGGAATTTTGAGAGCGGATGATCTGGACGTGTGTCCATCAAAAAGAGTAAATTTGTAAGACTGGATGTCATGAACTGATACATATATAGGGTGGTCAGAAAATGTCTGAAACCCCTGTCGTGATGTTGAAGGGCAGATTGTACTGAGACATAAATGTTAAGAAGAAAATGCGATACGTTGCGCCGTTTCCGAGTTATTTAGCATTGAAGTTAGCCGATAAGGTCGTTGCGCGCGCGAATTCAAGTTTCTGCTAAGCAAACAAAGCATTCGTTAGGTAACACCGCTCCTGGCAGGCCGCTTGAATGTGAGCGCGCGACGCCCCGATTGGCTAACTTCAATGCTAAATAAGTCGGAAACGGCGCAACGTATCGCATTTTTTCATAACATTTACGTCTCAGTACAATCTGCCCTACAACATCACGACAAGCGTTTCAGACATTTTCTGACCCATAATATATATATATATATATATATATATATATATATATATAGTTATTGGCTTCAGTAGTTAGAATCTTTTATTTAGCTGGCAGTAGTGGCGGTCGCTGTATTGCAGTAGTTCGAGTAATGAAGATTTTTGCGAGATAGGTGATTCATGAGAGGTATAGGTTATTGTTAGTCAGGACCATTCTTTTGTAGGGATTTTTTAAAGTCAGATTGCGTTGCGCTAAAAATATTGTGTATCAGTTTCGTGATGATCAGAATAGGTAAAGAGCGAAATGTCTGAGTACGTTCAGTTCTGCTCAGCTGTTAGAAAATCAAGTAACGTAAGGAGTTTACCAGCACAGTAATTCATGAATTTTTCTAAGGGGATGTTTCAGAGGAATATGCGGCTTAAAAAGCAGCTTATGGTCGAGGATGACTCTTAAATATTTGACTCTGTCGGAGTTTGGGACGTCGGCGAATGGTGATGTAGTGAGCATAGGCATGACGCAATAATAATCGCATGGTAGTGGACACACGTTTCGTGTAGCAGAGACTCAAGAATTGCTTTTCGTGGCCTCTTGCCTGTTTGCTGCTCTTGGCGGGAAATAAAATGCAACATCTGCAGATATTGAGAGGATTCTCAGTTCTGTCGGTATTGAAGCTGATGGCGAGAGACTGAAGAGAGCTATTAGTGAACGTAATGGGAAGAACATTGAAAGACTTACTAAAGCAGGTTGTCACAAGTTGGAGTCGATGCAAGCTGGTGGTGCTGCTGCTCCTGTTTCCGCGGTTGCAGCTGGAGAGGGTGCTGCTGTTGTGGCCTCAGCACCAAACGAAGAGGAGGAGAACAAACCTGGAAAGAAAAAAGGGGGTGAATAACGTGGCTTTGGATCATTCGACTAAGTTTGTAAACTGTTACAACAGAAAAAAGAGAAGAAACATGGACAGAAGAATCGTAATCAAATAGGATGGACTTCGGAATCCTGGGCTGTCACTATACGGCCACCTGAGTGTATTATTATTATTATTATTGTTAGGTGAAGTTGAAGTGACAATCAATACCGTACACAATACAGGTTGTGAAGCGTGTACCTGGAAATCGAGCAGTCGCAGGGTCGAATCCCAGTCGAAATACGAAATTTTTTGTGTGCTTAACCCAGTCTTCGCCTTTAAATAATATAAAGATTCGCCAGGTCGACATGAGATTCGGATTTCAGTTTAAACTGGAACAATTACTGCGTTAGATTAGGGAACAGCAAGTCGCCGAAGTGGCGTCCAATTGAAAGACTTGTCCCAGGCCTTTGATCCGCGCTAAATTGTAGGAGCTGGCCGATACTTGTATAATATGGACTGTGGGAAAACCGTAAAAGACGTAGATCAAAGCATTTGAGATGTTGCGCCACAGAGGGATGAAAAAATTGGACTGATCAGATAAAAAAAATTCGTATGCATGGGCAAAGGAACACGTGTAAAACACTGACAAGAAGAACGGTCAGAGTGATAGGATATGAATTATGCCATCAGAGAATAAGTTAATGGTACTTTAGGGGAATATAGACGGTGTAAACTGTAGAGGAGAGAAATATTGGAATAAAGCGCAATTCAAAATAACTACACCAGTTAAAACAGCTTCAACGTTTTAATGCAAAGCGATACATTAAGCGCTGGAAAAACACTTTGAATCGGAAGCCAGCGCATTTCTGAATCAGCATCTTCCAATTCCTTGGATCGATCGTACTGGACATGACGACGCTGTGTGCTGCTCCTTGCGTATCGAATAAGTAACTTAGGTTGTTGTTCAGTGTAAATGCTGGTGTGAGGTGAAGTTCGCACAGGAGAGGAAGTCGTGGTGCGCCGCATCATACCAACCAGAAGACTGATGGCTGTGCAGTTCGCACTAGGCCCTTAGAGCAGAAACGTGTCGCTAAAGCTAGAGTTCTCATAGTACTTTTGTAGCTTTAGCTCAACAGTTTTTTGCGACAGTTTTCACAGTTTTTAGTGTTCGCAATCACTAAGTATTGTTTTTGTCTGCTATTGACGGTTATTTCATCAAGTCGTCGTTATCGTGGATTGTATTTGCTCTCGATTCACTCAATAATGGTACAGTTACTTCACTTCAACCTATCTCTTTAAAAGTCGCAAAGGGTTCCCATTGTTCGAAGTTTACAAAAAAATAAAAATAACAAAAAAAAAAGCCGCTCTGTAGACGTCGCTAACCCTCTTTGGGAGGCGGCGGGTGTGGCCGTGCGGTTCTAAGCGCTTCAGTTTGGAACCGCGTGACCGCTACGGTCGCAGGTTCGAATCCTGCCTCGGGCATGGATGTGTGTGATGTCCTTAGGTTAGTTAGGTTTAAGTAGTTCTAAGTTCTAGGGGACTGATGACCTCAGTAGTTAAGTCCCATAGTGCTCAGAGCCATTTGAACCATTTGAACCGTCTTTGGGTGGTGGTGCAGGACACAGTAGAAGCGTAAAAACTCTGATAAATCAGTGTCTTCAATAAAATAGCAGATGTCTCCCCAATGATTCATGATGACTGGGCATGTGCCATTGTTGATGGAGATTCGTATGTTAGACTTGAAAGCTTAGCGGCTTCAGTGGTGGTATACGAAAGGATTAAGTTATGTGGCAGTATCGGATTGCACACACTTCGTGACATTGCATAATCGTGAATAACAACACAAATACGACAATACACTACGCAATCACTCCCCAGAATCATCCACGTAATACAAACACAAACTTTATACTACATTATAGGTAGGTGAGATATCAACTTCCTTGTCGAGGATAACACTGTTCTGAGCTTTCATTGTGACTATCTGACTGATTTTGTCTTTTGATTACATTTCCAATGATCCATTTCATTCATGGATTCTCCTCGAGAAGAACGACTGCCTGTACGCCACTATAAATACTATAATTGCATTACCGTCTTCGTGTACGTAGTGCGAAGTCTTCGTATTGTGGAGGGAGGAGATGGAGTGTTCCAGAGGCAAGGGCGTGATAGTGTTTGCAGTTCATTACCCCTTAATCTGTACGACGTCGATTTTGTCATTGCATTTTGCGTATCACAACTTCCTGTAAGTTGCTTCGAAGTGACACAGAAATCGAATGTTTATGTTGCCCACATGCTTTTAAAGGTTTGAAGTAATTACTGAAGCGTTATGTGTGTCTTCCGAACCAGGGTGGGATTATTTTGTTCGCTTCTATACATAAGCTTGCTTTTTCTCACAGTTCTCTTTTACGTGCAAACATAGGTTCCACTCAACAGCGTGTTGCAAGAGCTTGCAAGCGGCTGCTGAAATAGAAAGACGTGGAGGTGGCAAGTAATCACAGCGTGCTCGTTAACTAAGCACATTTTTTTGGGTTTGGGTAACAGATAGCTCTGACAGGAAATTAATGTTGACGCAGACTTGAGGTGATGTATTAAGTGTTCACTGGCAGTTTGTTGCGAGAGACAGTAATCTGTTTGTTTTGACGCTGGTAATGCCGTTCCTCTAGATATGTGATACTACCGCAGAGGCTTGAAAGAATGGCTGACGGTAATAAGGTAAGCATGAGAGAAACTGCTGCGCCGGCAACATCAAAAGAAGTGACGTAAGCAAAGAGAGCGACGTGTGGGCGTGCTGTCATTGCGCACTCACAGCAGTATCTCTGACAAGGCGCTGTGTGGGCGCAATTACAAATAGAACCGGTGCGGCTCTGCGAAGCACTGGCGGCTCTGGAGCCTTGTAACGCACTCATTAACTTTTAAGAACCCTATCTGATCACAACTAGATTTGTAGACAGGCTTTTCTATCAATCCATTCCTTTTCCTTAGTACGCAAACTGGACCGGTCTGTAGGATGCTCTAGCTTTCACGGAGTGCGTGTAATATTTGTTGTTTATTTTTTTTATACTTCTCCTTCCTTCCTAGCCGTCCAGTTTCCACGCCTCAGATTTGACAGATTTACCCGTGCAACGGACGTAGAAGTAACTGTTGCCAACTATTAACAGGCCATGTGAAGATAAATATGCTTTGCTTCCTCCAGTGCAAGGACGCTTCTCAGAAATACTTCCTAGTATGGAGGAAGAAAATACATTCAACGCGTCAAGTATCACTTATTACAACGGAAGGCGCATTGATCTCCTGCTCTGTGTAGAGTGGCGTAATAAATAATGGAAAAGGGCGTGCGTTGAAAAAGTAACTACATTATAGGAGAGTATCTAATATCCAAAGTCTGAAGACACAAACAAAGGCTGGTTCAAATGGCTCTGAGCACTATGGGGCTTAACTTCTGAGGTCATCAGACCCCTAGAACTTAGAACTGCTTTAACCTAACTAACCTAAGGACATCACACACATCCATGGCTGAGGGAGGATTCGAACCTGCGACCGTAGCGGTCGCAAAACAAATGCTGAAAGCTATAAGTTTCCAGGTATTTGTGCTGCAAGAGAACGTCGCGCTTCTGATACGACACTGCGAAATTTAGCTGGCTAATGCGCAATTGTAATAGCATTTACAAGGTCGTTTCGGTTTATTAAAAATAAATCAAGCAACAATTATTTAGAGAATATTAGCTATTTCTGCACCATGCTGTATTTATTTGGGCAGACTCCAAGTATGAATTGCAGAAACGAAACTGAAAATATCTGCCGAAATGCCAGAGATAATTCGCCCTGTATACACCTATACAAGAACAAGGCTTTCATAACCCCAGAATTGCGTAAAAATTCATTCCCATCTCCCGATTATGGTCCAGGTTTTCGAGAGATTTCCTTTGTCTGTGAGAGAAATGTTACAACCAGTAACCCCCTCGCAAATGTTTCCAATTTAGACCCCATCTACCCCACTCTATCAGTTTGTCTCATTTTTGGCTGCAAAGTCCCTGACACTGCAGTGGGGGATCCCTCGAAGCGTCTGACATACATTAGGGGGTATCGAATGAAAAGTACTACAAAAATTCTTTAGAGAAAGATGAACTGTTTTCACATATTGTGAGTTAATACACAGATTCCCGTGAGAGAGGTTAATTAAAATTCGTTTCAAAATATTAGAGTATCTCTATACGTTCATGGGAATTACGTGAAAAAGATATATAGTTCTAAGTTATGAGGGTGGTTTTTAAGTTTTTGACAATATTTTGTGGCGTACGCTCTTCGAGAGTGTTACGGCAGGAGGGATAAAATACAGTTACGAAAGGTTATCTTACACCTTGTACTGAAACCACGCTGCTGCCATGAGAGTCGAAGGGCATGAAGAGGAAGCAGTGCTTGAGAACGCAGTGAGACAACGTTGCATCTTGTCCCCAATGTTATTGAATATGTACATTTTTTTGGGGCGCAAGCATTAGAAATTGGAAGTTTGGGGTTTTATGATAATATTGTAATTCTAAAATGTAGTCAAAATAAATAAGTTTGCGGTTAGGGAATTAGATTGAGGAGTGAGACACTGAAAGTACGAGTAGTAGATGAGTTTGGTTGTTCAGGGCCAAAAAAAGAAGACGGCAGCACTGGAGAGGATATAGAATGCAATCCGGCAATATCAAGCAAACGTTTCTGAAACAGAGAAAAATGTTAACATTGAATAGATATTAAATGTCGGGAAATACGTTCTAGAGGTACTTGTCAGGAGAGTAGCCTGGTATGGAAGTACGACATGTTAGCGAATAAAACAGTGATCCAGAAAGTGTAGAATAAATTTCTTTTATTTCCGTCTACCCTCTCACAAATTTTTGGTCCTTAGACTACGGGCTTGGATCAGCAATGATAATCTTTATATGTGTTTAAAAAAAGTTATAAATATATTAGGACATGTTTTAAAACAGATATGAAGACCATCATCGCTGTCGAAACCGGTAGTCTAAGGACCAAACAGTTTTGTGATCTAAGATGTAAATATAAGTAAACTGTTGTACGGAAGTGATACGTGGACGATAAGGAATTCACACAAGAAGCGAACAGGAGTTTTTGAAGTGTGGCGTTACAGGAGAATTTTGAAGATTAAGTGGAGGTACCGGATAGCTAGTGAGAGGTAATGAATCGAATTGAAGAAGAAAGAAATTTACGGCACGACGTGATTAAAAGAAGGACATTCAATGAGGCATCAAGGAATCGTCAGTGTGGTAACAGAGGGAAGTACAAGGGGTAAAAATGGCAGGGGAAGACCAAGGTTTGACCACAGTAGGCAGGTTCAGAGTGATGTTAGTTGGAATAATTAGGCAGAGACGAAGTGTCTTGCCTTCGGAATGAAGACCGGACGTCCGCAATAAGGACAGTGGACTTAATGAGGTACATGTGAAAAATATTTTGGCAGCTTTCCTGATAAGCTATTTTTTTCAGTTAAGTTTTTATTTTTCTCGTAGACATAATGTTTCGACAGTCTGAAAGAACTTTCCCAAAATGCGATAAATTCTTCGTTGAGAACCTGCCTATAGTCATTGTTTTGCTTTTGAATTGCCTGTCTATAGAGCTAATGGAGAAATGAATGCTGAGGATGAGGTGCACGGTTTAGCGAAGCGCGAGTGCGCTGCAGAAAACGACCATCGGGTCGTCGTGTACGAGTACAGCGCGTAGCGGCGCCGTGTCCGCGGCTCGATGGGAACGTGGTCTGCGAGGCAGCCGCAGAGCCAGCTTTTTCTCTTGCTACCTCCCTCCCTCCCTCCCTCCCCCTGCGTTCGCACCTTAAATAAACATCAGCGCGTCGCGGGACGGCGAGCCGGCCGTAAAACACGGCGTGGCGAGTAGGCTCCGCCGCGGTCCCACGGCGCCTCTAGCGCACAGCGAACTGTACTCGCCGACAGCGTGCTTCGCAGACAGGGGCAGCGGCTGATCTGGGACTGCTAGGTACTGATATGAGTGCGTAGGCGTCCACAGAAAGTGTCAATGTGAATGAAATTTAGGGTTCGTTTCGGGGAAGGAGGTGATCGCAGTTTGTTATCATCTCTCGCACTCCTTCCCCCCCCCCCCCCCCCCCCACACACACACACACACACACAAATTTAATTTACTGTCACCTTCCCCTTCAAATGCGCTGTAAAGATAACAACAATAAAATATGTCGCTACTCATTTGCTTTTCGTTACTGTCAACGCTGCCGTTGTTGAGATACATATAACATGGTATTGCATGTAATACAGGGTGTTACAAAAAGGTACGGCCAAACTTTCAGGAAACATTCCTCACACACAAATAAAGAAAATATGTTATGTTCACATGCGTCCGGAAACGCTTAATTTCCATGTTAGAGCTCATTTCATGTACTTCCTCGATTCACCGCCAGTTGGCCCAATTGAAGGAAGGTAATGTTGACTTCGGTGCTCGTGTTGACATGCGACTCATTGCTCTATAGTACTAGCATCAACAGGTTAGTGTTCATCACGAACGTGGTTTTGCAGTCAGTGCAATGTTTACAAATGCGGAGTTGGCAGATGCCCATTTGATGTATGGAAGAGCACGGGGTAATAGCCATGGCGCGGTACGTTTGTATCGAGACAGATTTCCAGAACGTCCCGACAGGAAGACGTTCGAAGCAATTGATCGGCGTCTTAGGGAGCACGGAACTTTTCAGCCTATGACTCGCGACTGGGGAAGACCTAGAACGACGAGGACACCTGCAATCGACGAGGCAATTCTTCGTGCAGTTGACGATAACCCTATTGTCAGCGTCAGAGAAGTTGCTGCTGTACAAGGTAACGTTGACCACGTCACTGTATGGAGAGTGCTACGGGAGAACCAGTTGTTTCCGTACCATGTACAGCGTGTGCAGGCACTATCAGAAGCTGATTGGCCTCCACGGGTACACTTCTGCGAATGGTTCTTCAAAGAATGTGTCAATCCTCATTTCAGTGTAAATGTTCTCTTTGCGGATGAGGCTTCATTCCAACGTGATCAAATTGTAAATTTTCACAGTCAACATGTGTGGGCTGACGAGAATCCGCACGCAATTGTGCAATCACGTCATCAACGCCAGATTTTCTGTGAACGTTTGGGCAGGCATTGTTGGTGATGTATTGATTGGGCCCCATGTTCTTCCACCTACGCTCAATGGAGCACCTTATCATGATTTCATACGGGATACTCTACTTGTGCTGCTAGAACATGTGCGTTTACAAGTACGACACAACATGTGGTTCATGCACGATGGAGCTCCTGCACATTTCAGTCGAAGTGTTCGTACGCTTCTCAACAACAGATTCGGTGACCGATGGATTGGTAGAGGCGGATCAATTCCATGGCCTCCACGCTCTCCTGACCTCAACCCTCTTGACTTTCATTTATGGGGGCATTTGAAAGCTCTTGTCTACGCAACCCCGGTACCAAATGTAGAGACTCTTTGTGCTCGTATTGTGGACGGCTGTGATACAATACGCCATTCTCCAGGGCTGCATCAGCGCATCAGGGATTCCATGCGGCGGAGGGTGGATACATGTATCCTCGCTAACGGAGGACATTTTCAACATTTCCTGTAACAAAGTGTTTGAAGTCACGCTGGTACGTTCTGTTGCTGTGTGTTTCCATTCCATGATTAATGTGATTTGAAGGTAAGTAATAAAATGAGCTCTAACATGGAAAGTAAGCGTTTCCGGACACATGTACACATAACATATTTTCTTTTTTTATGTATGATGAATGTTTCCTGGAAGTCTGGCCGTACCTTTTTGTAACATCCTGTATATACCTCTTCAAGTTCCTTCAAATGATTGTCCCAGATACTCAGTTACATATGACACACAACTTGTATACTGATAAGAATATATCCAGATTCTGTCTGTTATCCACGGTTAGACTCGTGAATATTAGTCGGCTGTATAGTCACCAGTACATAGTGTCTCCACACAAAATATTGAAACCACACTGTGTATGTAGATTAGCAGTGCTTGGTACATTTTGTTGTTGATAACGTTATATATTTTACTACTTGACAACAGGCAACACTGTGCAATTGCATTGTGCCTAAGTATTTCTTTGTATGTGTCGGTAGTGTCAGTCCCATTACTTTAAGAGCCGCACTTTTATTTTCAAAGACTCAAGATAGATCTTATGATCTTTGACCTTATGGGTATACATCGCCATGTAAGCTCTTTTAAATATCTTAAGTGAGTAAGTAACATCTTATTACATGGTCTTTCGTCAGCATATATACCACACAGTGTTATATTGACAGTTTAATATGAAATGCATTGCATTTGTTCTCTCTCTTAGTATGCAAGATATCTGATGGTGGTCTGATGACTGAAACAGATTGTAGTAAAGAAGTATAACTATAACATAATGGAAGTGAACTGCGACTTTCTTAAAATAAAAAGCAAAATCATGTAATAGCAATAATAATGTATTTACATCAGTACGTACTGCACCACTTTGGCATAACTTGTAAGAAATTGCAGTTCAAAGGAAAACAGTATTTGATAGACATTCTTCCGAAATTTTGAGAGGGTGTGTCATGCAGTTGATTTAGAAAAGATAATAGCAACAAAAATATCGCAGCTCTTGCAAAATAAAATTTTACCTGATATTCAGTTGAAGTGTACATTCACCGTTATCTGTATTGCAATTGGCACTACAGTTGTCAACACAGATATACAGACGAGAGGTATGTGAGCGAGTTAATGAGGAGAATGCTGTTCCTTGTAATAGTTTCTGTGTATCTTAGGGAAGTCTCTCTTTCTTTTAGTAAGTCGAGAATCGCCGCGAGGACCAGATGCGCGGTTTGAGGTTCCATGTCACTGATTGCGCGGCCCCTCCCGCCGGAGGTTCGAGTCCTCCCTTGGACATGGGTGTGTCCGTTGTTAGCATAAGCTAATTTAAGTTCGTTTAATTAGTGTGTAAGTCTAGGGACCGATGACGTCAGCAGTTGGTCCCTTAAGAATTCACACACATTTGAACATTTAGTCGAGAATCATTCGTTTTCTGTTCTCCCTTACTTAACTTTCCGTGGTTTGTCACCTCTACCTGTGGATTAACAAACCGTGTCAACTATGTACGTAAAAAACAGCATTCCGTTCAGTCCCTAGACGTATCAGGGCACTGTATTGAACAGATTCGAATGTTGTGCAGGGGCAGTTGAATTTAGTGAAACTAAATTTCTAAATGTTGTTGATTATAGGTCCCGTAACTCAGACTTCAGAGCATTTCTGCTCAAGCTAGAGAGGGTTATTGATTAACTTTGTAGGAAGTACCAGAAATTAGTTATATGTGGTGACTTCAATATAAATTTTCTATATGATGGTGCAAGAAAAAGGATGTTGGTAGATCCCCTAAGTTCATATGATCTGATGCAGACTGTGTTTTTTCCAACTAGGGTGCAGGGGAACAGTAGCACAGCCATAGACAATATTTTTATTCATTCTTCATTACTAGATGGGCATTCTGTTAGTAAAAGAGTGAAAAGCCTTACAGACCATGATGCACAAATTTTAACACCAAAAGGTTTCTGTACTAAAAAAAATGTCACATGTAATTACAAACTATGTAGGAAAGTTATCCAACAGCAATAGAGAGTTTTTTAAACCTTGTCAAGGAACAAGAGTGGCCGGATGTTTATAATGCCAATAACATAGATGATAAATATAATGCTTTCCTTAACACATTTCTCATGCTCTTTGAGAGCTGCTTTCCATAAGAACGTTCTAATCGGTGTACTAGCAGTAATGGGTGGCTGACTAATGGGATAGGGATATCGTGTGGAACAAAGCGGGATTTATATCAAAATGTCACAATCAAGCTACAGTAGCCCGTTACAGACAGTGCTGTAAGGTACTTAAAAATGTTTTGAGGAAGGCAAAGAGTAAGTGACATGCAAATAGAATAGCTAATGCACAGGATAAAATTAAAACCATATGGTCAGTTGTGAAGGAAGTGTCTGGTCAGCAGCACATGGTCGACGATATAAAGTCAGCTCGTAGTAAAAATATTTCTGTTGTTAATAAATCAGATACATGTACAGTATTTAACAATCATTTTCTGAGCATTATTGTTGAATAAAATATAAATATAGTTTCTACAGGGAATCATAATTTTCTTCGTAAATACCTTTCTTAGACTGATGTGTGAAAACTCCTCTGTGATAAAGAAAAGAGGGAGATTGAGTCAATAATTAAATCACTGAAGACTAAGGATTCTCATGGTTATGATGGAGTGCCTAGCAGAATATTAAAATACTATGCTGCGCATATTAGCCCTGTATTTAGACATACTTGTAAATGTCCTTTATGAATGATCAGTTTCCTGAACGATTAAAGTATTCAGTGGTAAACCTGGTTTATAAAAAGGGAGGAAGGGATAATGTAGACAATTTTAGAGCTATTCCTATGCCACCAGTGTTTGCTAAAGTTATTGAAAAGGCTGTGTATGTAAGGATAATTGATCATTTTATATCACACGATTTGCTATCTAATGTACAGTTCAGCTTTAGAAGTCGCTGAACAAATGAAAATGCTATATTCTTTTTTGTCTGTCAGGTGCTGGATGGCTTAAACAAAAGGTCCCCTAGGACCCGCGCCTGTGGACATTACGCCACATCACTGTGAAACTAAAAACAGTAAGCTTAAACGATGTTTCAACCATCTTTGCAGCGATCCTCTTCAGGGCGCCTAGACTGAAACGTTTAAACGAGGTAAATCCCGAACGCTGAACAAAGAGACGATGCACCATCTATTACAAAGAACTGTTTCAATTAGGAATTCTTCGAAGAAGGATGGGAGGTTGAGATTTAGCGTCCCAAGGACTACTAGAGTGTAAGAGGCGGGACTCAAGCTTGTTCCGGGGAAGGGTAAGGAGTTACATCGACCACATCTTTTTCCAAGGGGCCAATCCTGGCCTTTGCCGTAATAGAATCGGAGTGGCAGGATGGGGATTTCAGTCGTCTTCCTCCCAAATGCGAATCCGTTCCTTAGCACAGTGACACCTCACCCGGTAAGAGATATCTAAGATGGGTAGTTGTATCTCCAATACAGACCATAAAAACTCGAGCTTATTAAAATCCGCTGCTTTCAGAGAGCACAGAAAATCTGCCTTCTCTTCGTCACGCTAGTTAAACTAGCTTATATTTAAGGATGAAATGCAGCCAAATTGCGTTTTCTTTCCACCAATATTTGTTTGTTATTCACGAGTTTTCGTACTATTAGACCATCATAAACTAGCAGCGTAATGCTGCTGCAGGAAACCGAAGCAGTAATAATTGGAAATTTTTTGAGCAACAGGTCCGGGGCTTCAAGTCCCTAATATATTTGAAAAATGTCATGTTACCGCCATAAGCTTCTTTTCTGTCCTATTCAGAGTAGGTAGAACACAGTTCGTGACCACTCGTAATGGCGGTATCGGAGAGCAGGCACAAACAGACGGTTCCTGTGGTCGTTGACAGTGGAGTTCACAAAGTGAATGACTAGCCAGCAGCAAAGTCCACAGCGTAGCGAAAGTCGTCGTCATAGCGCTCAAACAGTCGAGGGAGCGATCTGAATCGAGAAACGTAAACATAAGCAAGGCCAGTCACTCTACTGTCAATGACTTCAGAGACCAGCTATAACTGCCAGACAAAAGCGGGGCCGCAGTATTTACAGACACTGTCGCTACAGTGGACGGGCCCACGTGACATGTCCGCAGCGGCGGCCGTGGTTCGAAGCCCGAGTATCTCTGACCTTTCCTTCACATCGATACTCGGGCTGCGTGAAGAATCTGAATCACTGTCAGATATTGAATTGACGAGTAGTTTCGACAGGAGAAACCATTTTCAGGTCGACCTACGTAACAGAAAGAATACCTCAAGAAAAGACGAAAGCGTAAAATTATTTTTATATAAATGTTATAGAAGTACAAATGTACAGAAAACTCTGACAGTTACTCACTTGAAAGTGAATTATAATATAAATATCTAGGTGGATGCCCGCAGACAAGACAACTGTTACCTTGATATACGTTTAACCTAGTTCAGAATATCATCTTTATTAAGAATATGCCGCACTGTTTTGTTATTGTATTCTACAGGCGCTTTTTAAATGCGCGGTGGTTTTTATTAGAGGTAAAAATCCCTTATAATGCCTTTCTTTCTTTATCAATATGTTTCTCTTAGGCAGTTGTGGTTAGTAAATAAAGTTTTCTTTGAATCATATAACTTGCCATGAGCTTCACAGTTGCACACAGAGAATGGATGTAGCTGTAGATGTCGTCAGGGATGAAC